>NC_082676.1:48517692-49156346 GCF_025265405.1 Mesoplodon densirostris
CGTGAGCCATGGCCGTTGAGCCTGCGCGTCCAGAGCCTGTGCTCTGCAATGGAAGAAGCCACAACAGTGAGAGGCCCGCATACCGAAAAAAAAAAAAAGGCTGGCCAATCTCCACTGAACAAGTCACCCTGTGCACCCAGTTTTTCAGTTGTTCTCTTTAGGTGGATGCCTTCTGATCATTATTAACACAAGACACAAGGATCCACATACTTTGAGCCTCTCTCACAGATCCATCCACATACTTCTGCTTTAAGATCTCTGATCTTCTAATCTTGCTTCTTCAAGGCTCCTGACCACTCACTGAAGCCACTCACCACTGCCAAGAAGTCAGTGTATATCCTTAACTCAGGTCACTTTACTCTTTTCACAAAATACACTGCCCAAGGCTCTGTCCAGTCTTTCAAAGCTGCCCCTGAGTGGGGAAGTCATGCAGGAACAGTGCATTTTCAGATCACACCAAAATATTGAGCCAAACTATCCATGAACTTGGCTTGGATTTTCTCCTTCTCCAACAGGTATGTAGGAAACCCTTCATCAGGACATAGGTATGAGCCGAGGAAGAGTATCAGAGCAACAGAGGTAGATAACAGGGAGGTCTGGGCCACATGTCTGTATAACTTAAGTAAGCTCTCTGGACCTGCTCAGGACTGATCCCAAATGTGTCATTTCCACTGTACTATGGGTTTCTAAGGCACTTGCCCAATCTTATGACTTGGTAGGTCTAACAATAGCCAGCTCATAATGGGTGTCCCATGGGTAGGTAGTCTCTACTAGAGTCTCTACCAGAGCCCAGTAGCATGCCAGGAGCTGATTTTTCAAATATTGAGGAGTTCTCTGATGCAGATGGCATGGCCTTTGTCCAGAACCCTAGGGGTCTGTGTTGCAATTCTCCTACCAAGTCTTGCCAGAGATTTTACCCAATGTCGTTTTCCACCATGGGTACCTCTCTGCCATGGGATCTGCCATGTTATATGGCTTAAGTTACAGGACCCCCTGTAATGTGCACATGCTACTATAAAGCCCTGTTTTTCTCTGGGCCTAATTCAACATCAGTAGCTTTCTAAGTTAGCAAGAAGCAGCATCCCCAAGTATGTATGAATTGTCTCTAAAAGCCCGAGGCCAACCTTGTGCTGTCTTCTTAGTAACATGAAATGCAAGATGCAGTATCCTTCCCTTTATCTTGGAGGGGATGTCTTGCTATGCCCCAGAGCACAAGGTTGGAAGGTAAACCTCACCAATATGGCAGGCTCCTGAATCTCTGTGGAGTTTACCTCCTCTCCTGTTGTACACCAGAATGTCCAGATGTTTTCTACTTCCTGCTCACTAGGTCTGATGAGCATGGTGTCATCAGTATAGTGAACTGGAGTGATAGGTATAGTAGACCAGTGGGATGTCCAAAAGATTGAGATCACTTGGGACTACATTGCCACAAAGAGCAGGAGGGTTGGTATCACTCTGGACAAGACCACGAACGTGAACAAGTGAATGGAACTCCTCAGGGTCCTCCTTTCTGATGAGGATTGAAAAGAACTCATCTTCCAGGTCAAAGATGCACCCAGTGCAGAGGCTGCGTTCACCTCTGCTGGTGAAGATTTCCAAAGAGCAAGAGGCAGCCACAGAAGGGTGTTGATCAGGGGAGTGATATAGTTACATTTGCACTGTAAAGGGTCACTTGGGATTCTGTATAGGGAATAGGTTGGAGGAGAGGGCAGGAATAGATGCAGTCAGAGCTCATATTTTGTGCCCTTTGCATATTTGGAGTTGTTGCCTGGTGGACTTGGCGGTATTCGATGAACAGCTAAGTGAAATAGTGAACGCCCAGCCCACCTCTGGACCCTGCATGCTGTCCTTATTCTTGAGCCAGTTTTTCTGTTACTAGTAGCCAAAAGCATCTTAATGGATAAAGCTACTGGTAGGATGTAGCCCTGGAGCTGCTCGAGGTCACTTGTGCCATGACATAGAGAGAACCTACCTTCAAGAGAAGCCAACACAGAAAAACTGAGCCAATAGGTTCAGAAAGACAAATTCCCAAGGCTTTTTTTTTTTTTAATTTTATCGGAATGTAGTTGGTTTACAATGTTGTGTTAGTTCCCGAGGTTATTTTTTGAACTCCTGAATCAGCAGTGCTGGCATGTTCAGTTACATGAGCCTATTAACTAACCCCCTTCCCTCTTTATTTTTAAGCCAATTTGAACTGAGTTTCTGCCATTTGCAATGCAAGAGTCCTGACTTAACTTACAAGGTTGAACCAGAAGGCGTGAAAATGAAATAGCCCCCGCCATGGGATGGGACGAGAAGCAAAAAGTGGAAACTGAGCAGGCTCTGATGGAAGGGCTCTGACTTGACTTTGCCATTTGTAAACATAAAGATCATTTTGAGATTGGCTGTTGGAACCAACTAGAGTTGGGTTGGAGCCAAGTACTGTAACATAAGAATCTGATGGACTTAGGAGTAGATGGGGGATGGCACAGTGGACATTCAGCGCCCACCCACATGCCCCTGGCACACTCCATTCCATTGCATGTTGACTGCATCTGACTGCAGGCAGCTGCAGCTCAGTCTGAGCACTTCCTGTTGGACTAGGAGTGCTGGAGAGTCAGTGCCTGGGAGTAACTCTGAGCGTTTTACACAGTCTCCCATTGTCCCCAGTCACCCACAGCAGCAACCAAAGTTCCCCTCATTTGCTTCTTTCCTTCTCCCTGTCTCACTTCCTGTACTTACTTACTTATGGATTGAATTGTGCCCCCTTCAATTCCTATGCTGAAGCCCTAACCCCAGTACCTCAGAATGTGACTGTATGTATTTGGAGATAAGGCCTTTAAGGAGGTGATTAAGTGAAAATGAAGCCATTAGAAAAGACAAAAACTCTAATTTGAAAAGATACATGTACCCCAATGTTCATAGCACCACTCTTTACAATAGCCAAGACATGGAAGCAACCTAAATGTCCATTTTTAATTTTTTTTAACATCTTTATTGGAGTATAATTGCTTTACAATGGTGTGTTATCCATTCATCTGTCGATGGACTAAATGTCCATTGACAGAGGAATGGAAGAAGGTGTGGCACATATACACAATGGAACGTTACTCAGCCATTAAAAAGAATGAAATAATGCCATTTGCAGCAACACGGAGGACCTAGAGATTATCATACTAAGTGAAGTAGGACAGACAGAGAAAAATAAATATCATATGATATCACTTATATGTGGAATCTAAAAAAATGATACAAATGAAATTATTTACAAAATGGAAATAGACTCATGAACATAGAAAACAGATTTATGGTTACAAAAGGGGAAAAGAGGGAGAGGGATAAATTGGGAATTTGCGATTAACAGATACACACTACTATATATAAAATAGATAAACAACAAGGACCTACTGTATAGCATAGGGAGCTCTGTTCAATGTTATGTGGCAGCCTGGATGGGAGGGGAGTTTGGGGGAGAATGGATACATGTATATGTATGGCTGAGTCGCTTTGCTGTGCACCTGAAACCATCACACCATTAATAATCGGCTATACCCCAATATAAAATAAAAAGTTAAAATTAATTAATTAATTAATTTAAAAAAGACACACCTACATATCCACACTTAGAGAGTTGTTATTTTTAAAGTTTATATATACAATGATATTTTCCTTTAATTTCCTCTATGTTATGATGTGTGGCATAAGAAGAGAAAAAAATACTAAAAATTTCCATTTTCTCATAAAAAAATGATATCAACTGATCTAGAAGGACTTTCACAATGTATACTGTTAAGGACACGGGGAGGGGGAAGGGTAAGCTGGGATGAAGTGAGAGAGTGGCATGGACATATATACACTACCAAATGTAAAATAGATAGCTAGTGGGAAGCAGCTACATAGCACAGGGAGATCAGCTCGGTGCTTTGTGACCACCTAGAGGGGTGGGATAGGGAGGGTGGGAGGGAGACGCAAGAGGGAAGAGATATGGGGATATATGTATATGTATAGCTGATTCACTTTGTTATAAAGCAGAAACTGACACAGCATTGTAAAACAATTATACTCCAATAAAGATGTTAAAAAAAATAAAAAATAAACACACACACAGAAAATAAAGGAATAAGTAAAAGAACAAAACAAAACCAAACCCAGAAATAGACTCACAGACATAGAAAACAAAATTATGGTTACCAAAGGGGAAAGGGGGGGAGGGATAATTAGGGATTTGGGATTAACAGATACACACTACTGTATATAAAATAGATAAAAACGAGGACCTACTGTATAGGACAAGGAGCTATATTCAATATCTTGTAATAACCTATAATGGAAAAGAATCTGAAAAAGAATATGTACATATATATAACTGAATCACTTTGCTGTACACCAGAAACTAAAAGAACATTGTAAATCAACTGTACTTCAATTTAGGAAAAAAAAAAAAAAAAGAGGCCACTAGGGTGTGCCCTAAACCAATCTGACTGATGTTCTTATCAGAAGAGTTAGGCCACACAGAGAGACAGCAGGGGTGCACACAAAAGGACAACCATATGAAAATGAAACAAGAAAGCGAAGGCCTCTGAGGAATTCAACCCTGCTGGCACCGTGATCTTGAACTTCCAGCCTCCAGAGCTGTGAGAAAATAAATTTCTGTTGTTTAAGTCCCCCAGTGCGTGGAATGTGGTTATGGCGGCCCCGGCAGACTAATAAATTCCCCCAGCCCTCTCCCAGTGCCTCCTGGGACCACTTCCCAAATAGAAAATTTGCACTCAAATCTTTGTCTCAGGTACCCAACTCTCAGACCAGTGATGAGAAGGTCCTTGAGTGTACGGAGCTTTATAGATCAAGCTGCAATGCTCAGAAGTCAGGGACACGGCAATAGAGTACAGGGGTTAAGTGTGGATTTGGGGGGAATTACCTGGTGGTCCAGTGGTTAGGGCTCTGCCCTTCCACTGCAGGGGGCACGGGTTCCACACCTGGTCCAGGAACTAAGATCCCGCATGCTGAGCGGTGTGGCTTAAATAAATTTTTTTGTTTAAAAGAAAGGGATGTGGAATCTAAAATATGGTGCAAGTGAACCTATCTACAAAACAGAAACAGACTCATAGACATAGAGAACAGACTTGTGGTTGGGGGGAGGGGGGAGGGAGAGGGACGGACTGGGAGTTTGGTTTTGATGGAAGGGGAGCTTAAAAACAATGGCAACGAGTTTGGGGTTAGTAAATGCAAACTATTACATTTAGAATGGATAAAAAACAATGTCCTACTGTAGAGCACAGGGAACTCAATATCCTGTTATAAACCATAATGGAAAAGAATATAAAAAAAGAATGTCTATATGTGTGTAACTGAGTCACTTTGTTGTACAGCAGAAATTAACACAACATTGTAAATCAACTCTACTTCAATTTAAAAAAGAAACGGGCTGGAGGTAACTTCTTAGGATTTCCCTGGCGGTCCAGTGGTTAAGACTCCACACTTCCACTGCAGCGGGCACAGGGGTTCCATCCCTGGTCGGGGAATTAAGGTCCCGCATGCTGTGCTGTGTGGCCAAAAAAACCAAAAACCAAAAACCAAAAAATGTGTGGGATTTAGAATCAGACGGAACTGGGCTCACATCCTGGCTCTACAGTCTCTTGGACCAGTCGTTTAACCTCTCTAAGCCTCAGTTTCCTCTTCTGTAAAATGATGATACCGTAGTACCTGCCTCGCTGGGGTGCTGGGAGGATGACCTGAGAGGAGGCATGTCAGGCATGCTTAGCGCCTCCCAGGAGGGTCCACACTTAACCACCAGCAGCTAATCCTAGTAGTGATGGTGTTCATGACACCTAAGTCCCTCCAATCCACGTAACTGGAGGGCAGCCTGAGCTCCGGGACGACTGCAGGCCAGGTCCTACGCGGAGCTCCATGGATGGATAAAAGGAAATAAAACCGTGGCAGCCCTGTCTTTGCCGAGTTGCTAGTCCGGGTGGGAAGCCAGGTGCCCTGAAACGAGTTGGCTTTCCACGGAGGGTTTTCTTACGTCCCAGACAAAAGAGCATTTGGAGGGTGAGCGGGGATCTCCGTTCTGGTACCTACGCGGTAGCCTCTAAGTTCGAGGGCCCGGATCCTGTCTTTTGCTTTCCATTTATTGCCAGAGTCTAGCATAGAGCCCCACATGGATGGATACATATGCATATAAATTTGGGGGCAGGCCCTTTAGAACTGCAGCTTCTAGGTGTGAAAAATAGGTGTAAAAACCTTTGTCACAGGATGTTTGCGTTGTTCCAGTGATGTTAGTGAAGGGCTTTATAAGTGGGATTATCTCTCTGAATACGAGACGATGACTCTTTACGGCCAGGCACCCTGCATCCTGGATAAACAAGAGGGTTCTCAAGCCAGACGGGATTAGGTTAAACTTCCCTCCACTTCCACTTATAAACTGTGTGGATGTCACCACGAGGAGTAACTTTTCTGTGGATTAGCACAATTCAGCATTTAGTAAGCTCTCGGAAAAAGCTACCCAAAAAGCACCTTGCTGGGTCCCCTTAGAGTTTGGACATTTGAACCTCTCCTACGAGCTTTCTGCTCAGTTCTCTGTCTGACCACTAGAGGTCAGGCTAACCCCAAAGTTCAAAGCACCTTAACTGTGTCCAGAGGCAAAAGCGGACTTGTCCTGTGCAAAGTGTACACATGCGCCTTCCCAGGTGTGCCTGTGTCCCCCGCAACCAGCGCTTGGATTTCATCCCTAGGCTAAGAGGATGGAGACGGCCAAACGGGGCAAATGCGTTGAGTTACTTCTGAGAAATCATCAGCGTAAAAAGGAGACAAAAGAAAGAGAAAGCTGGAAGTCATAATAATTTCTGAGTCTTTAGGGGAAAAAAAAGGATTTCCCTGGCGATCCAGTGGCTAAGACTCTGTGCTTCTACTTCAGGGGGCGCCGGTTGGATCCCTGCTCCGGGAGATAAGATCCCACATGCCGCGAGGTGCGGGTGCGGGGGAAATTTCTGAGTCTTAACTATGTGTGGGGAACTTTTAAAAGAATTTTACACATATTAACTGATTTAATGCCTATAAAAGTCTATGGGGTGGGTATGGTTAGTTTCATTTTACACATGTAAAGCTGGCATAGGGACATAAATGACTGAGATTGGCCTGAGCCCAGGACTTACTGCCATGAAGAGCCAGCTAACTTATTTCAGGCCTGGAGCTATGAATCATTAAAGGCTCTGAGCACTTTCCAGGTGCTGATTCTTTCCGTCTTTGGGCCAAATCTTTCAGGCGTGTTGGACCAGACAGGGCCCTTGATCGCTCCCTCCTTCTTTCCTGTCTGTGGCTTTTTGGGGATCACACGGACATAGCTTCCAATCCTGGCCCTGCCGCTTGCCAGCTGTGTGGCCTGGGCAAGCAGGACCTCGCTGGGCCTCAGTTTCCCCCTCTGTCAAGTGTAGAACCTTCCTCACAGGTCACCCTCCAACCTCTCTGACTCCTCTTTTGTCTCTGCTGGAATGTGAGTTCCTGGAGGGAAGACTCCTTGTTTAGCACATTCTTTCTAATGCTTGGAATAGTGCCTGGAACATAATAGGTGCTCAAGAAATATTTGTTGATATTTGCTTGACTCTTCCCACTGGATGTCCCTTGAAGTGGAAGTATTCCCCCCTTTCTATATTCCCACTGAGACAGCATGCCATCAATAATTTCCTAATGACTGTTAAGCCACTCATTCATTCACGCGCAAACACGTGTGCTTCTCTCCTGACAAGCTCCAGGACTACAAAGAAGCATAACTTGCCTACTCTTGAGAGCTTCAAGTTCAGGATAAGACAAGCTGGTGATTATGAGTCCAGGTCTCTGCAGTCCAATCCCCTGTTGGATCCACCATCCCTAGACATTTTGTGTGTACTTGACCCTTGCCCACTTAGAAGCAGAACTCATCACAGTTGTCTCTTTGGTTAAGGGAAGAGTAGCACGAGGGCTGGACAGTTTCAACAGGTGCCACCAAATGTCAAGAACCGGGAGCGTCTCTGAGGCTGCACTGGAGAAAGGGCCGTGGGCAGGCTGGGTCCAGTCTGAGCTCTTCTCTGAATGGACAGGCAAGGAGGAGCCAGGCTTCCCAGTCCAAGTCACCTGCTAAGCCTCCTAAGATCCATTGCTAAGCAGCCAACCACACTCAGACATGTTGTGCACAGCCTTGGATCCTAAATGCAAATGGACGTATTATAACCCAGCCATACCTGCTTGGCTTCAGCTAATTTGGGGGAGTCTGGCTCACGGACAGATTTGATATCAGGGTCAGATGGACCTGCAGCAATGATTGGGGCTCACATGGACATCACTCCTCACGATAATCAATCAGCAACATGGCAGCTACTGCTGTCCTTACTGGACCCCGTTATGTGGCCTTTCAGCCCTGATGCTGTGCAGGACTCGCTCAGAGGTCACAGCATACATTTTAGCTGTATTTTCTAGGCGTCATTATTCCAAGTCCTGATATAAATCAACCCCCACAGCAGCCTTGTGAGCTAGGTACTGTTATCAGTTCCATTTCACAGAAGAGGAAACTGATGAACACAGGTGGAGACTTGGTCGGAGGTCACGCAGCTGTAAGTGGCAGAGCTAGGATTTGAATGCAGGTGGTCCAGCTCTCCCTCCTGGATGCTGTAAATAGGCAAAGGCTGGGGTGGCTTTTCCTAGTCTGGAGTTTGGCTTTTTCTTTGATCTTAAAAACTGAGAATATGCTTCCATTGTTCTCTGCTTTTACAGTGACAACTGTCTCCCTAAGGCAGTGGGTGAGTGACTCATGTTACGTTGCTTGGGGGACTGAGGTGGGGAAGGACGGCAGAGTAACAAGAGATGGACATATATCACATCTGCCTCTACGTATCCTGCTCCGCATCTCCTCTGCCTTCACTTAATTCTACTTCCTGTCAGCCTCAAGTCTTGAGGATGGGTTCTAAGATTCTGTGGCTGGCCCAGGCTTGCCCTTCTGGGATGCCTCTTCCTCCAGGGCAGTGCTGGCTAATAGAAATATAATGCGAGCCACAACACATGATTTTAAACATCCTGGTAGCCCCCTTAAAAGGGTAAAAAGACAGCACTGCAATTAATTTTAATATTGTATTAACCCAAACTATCATTGCTTCAATGTGTATTCAGTGTAAAAAGTCATTACATTGTTTTTTTCATACTAAATCTTTGAATAAGCCAGTGTGTATTTTATACTTACAATCACAGTTCAGACTAGCCACGATTCTTTTCTTTGCTTTTTTTTTTTTTTTTTTTGCCACACTGCATGGCTTGTGGGATCTTAGTTCCCCGACCAGGGATTGAACCCGGGCCCTCAGCAGTGAAAGCGCAGAGTCCTAACCACTCAACTGCCAGGAAATTCCCTCTTTTTAAAAATAAATTGATTGATTGATTGATTGATTGATTGATTGCGGTACGCGGGCCTCTCACTGTTGTGGCCTCTCCCGTTGCGGAGCACAGGCTCCAGACGCGCAGGCTCAGCGGCCATGGCTCACGGGCCCAGCCGCTCCGCGGCATGTGGGATCCTCCCAGACCGGGGCACAAACCCGTGTCCCCTGCATCGGCAGGCGGACTCTCAACCACTGCGCCACCAGGGAAGCCCTCCCTCTTTTTTTTAAAATTAATTTTTTAAAATTGAAGTTTAATTGATTTACAATGTTGTGTTAATTTCTGCCGTACAGCAAAGTTAGTTATACATATATATACATTCTTTTTAATATTCTTTTCCATTATGGTTTATCCCAGGGCATTGAATATAGTTCCCTGCACTATACAGTAGGACCTTGTTGTCCATCCATTCTGTATGTAATAGTTTGCATCTGCTAACACCAGACTCCCACTCCATCCCTTCCCCAGCTTCCCTTCCCCTTGGCAACCACAAGTCTGTTCTCTATGTCTGTGAGTCTGTTTCTGCAGACTAGCCATGTTTCAAATGTTCAATAGCCACATGTACTCACTGGCTCCTGTATTGGGTGATGTAGTTCTAGACCCTGGATCTCTCTGTCCTGCAACTCCGTCACTGATGTCAGCAGGTGGCTCTGAGTCCCAAGATAATGTTTATCTCCAGCTTACTCTCTCCTGGAAGAATGAGCTTGCCGTTAGTGGAAAATCTGCCCTTGGTTTGCAAACCAATTGTGGGATATTTTCTAGAAGGCAGATGCTAAGCCCCAACCCAAGTTTGCTTAACTTACAGAGAGCAGGACAATAGTCATTCATTCAGCAACTACTTACTGAAGACTTCATAAGTTCAAGATCCTGCTCAAGGGCCTGGGCAATGGGAGCAAATTCTCTCTATGGAAAGAGGATTGGAGATCTGTAGAGGGTCCCCCTCAAATCTGCAGCTGAGTGCTGAGCAGCGCATATGCATGAGGTTCCCCGAAGCCAAGGAAAGACCACCAAGAAGAATCAGGCGGAGCTTTCACATGTCGGGAATTATCTGTGTTCTCACTGTTGGGGCCCAGGGCAGGCCACCCCAAAATATGTCTCAATGGCATATTGATTTTTTGAATTAAATAAGAAACAGCTGATGCAAATGGGACACTTTGACCCTCCTCTGTGTCTCCCTGAAAGCAGGAAATAAAGCCCTCATGTGAAAGGCGACCTCCCTGCATCTGGATGTAGGACACCCTTACCTCCAGACGTAGGGGATTATCAGGCCAAGAAGCCTGTATAGACAAAACTTTTCTTCTTCAATTTACTATCCCAAGCCCGAACTCTGTTTAGATTCTTCACTAAGTTTCTTAGTTCTGTCAATTCCTCACAAATGTATTGTTCCTTTGTCTAAAAAGTATAAAAGGGCCTCCCTGGTGGCGCAGTGGTTGAGAGTCCGCCTGCCGATGCAGGGGATACGGGTTCGTGCCCCGGTCTGGGAGGATCCCATATGCCGCGGAGCGGCTGGGCCCGTGAGCCATGGCCGCTGGGCCTGCGCATCCGGAGCCTGTGCTCCGCAACGGGAGAGGCCACAACAGTGAGAGGCCCGCATACCGCAAAAAAAAAAAAAAAAAAAAGTATAAAAGCTGCCTGCTTTGGCCACTTCCTAGGTCCCATTTCTATAGGGCCTCCATGTGCATGAAATTAAAAAAAAATTTTTCCCTATTAATCTGTCTTGTGTCCGTTTTATTATGTCCAGCCACAAGAACTCAAGAGGGATAGGGGGGGAAATTTCCCCCTCCCTAACACCACCAACCAGAAAGGAAAGAACTAACATGTGGGATATGGAGCAGAATCCTGAGAAAGATATTGCCTTGGTCGTGCCCAAACTAGCCCTAGACTAAGGCCACTAACTTAACTACATCCTAAAACAAAACCTCCAAATATTTGAAAGAATACAAAACAAAACAGAAAAACCTTCAGCACTCAAAAGTGTAACATTCACAATGTCTGACATCCAATAAAAAATTACCAGGCATACAAAGAAGCAGGAAACTATGAGTTATAATGAGGAGAATAATCAATCAATAGGAACAGATCCAGAAAAGTCAGAGATGATTTGTAGACAAGGACATAAAAACAGCTATTAGAAATGCATACCACGTGCTCCAGAAGGGAGAGGGAAGCATGAGCATGTTAAGGAGAGACACGGGAGGTATTATAAAAGACCCAAATCAGACTTTAAGATCTGAGAATCTTGAGGAAACCCAAGCAAATCTTGACTCCAACACTTGCTGTTTTTACCATGGGCACGTTAACACATCTGTCTCAGCCCAGGTTTCCTCATCTGCTGCGTAATAGCTAACATACCTCGAGTGTTTTTTCTGTACTAAGCACTGTTCTAAGAGCTTTCCACAACAAAACTGCATAGGCGGGGGCTCCGGCTGGGGTCGCCCGCCGGGGTCGCCCGCCCCGCCCCACCTGCCCTGCGGCCGCCCCTCGGCCACCCCGGAGACGTGCCCCGCGTTTCTACGCACCCGCCGGGCGCAAGCGTGGGAGAGCCGCCAGCTCTGGCGCCGGCCGCGCGTCCTCTGGAGGCAGCCGCGGGGAGGGACCGAGCGGGCAGGCGCAGCCATGTTCTGGGCCCCCGAAATGTCTGAGCGGCCCGATGATGCGGCGGGAAGCCGCTCCCGTTGGGCGGCCGTTACAGTCTGGGCAGGCGACGCGGGGCCTCCGCGGCCTCACTTGCAGGCCCGTCACGGCTGCTCTGCGCTGACCGCGGGGCGGGTCCCCGCGGGGCCTCTTCCCGAAGTTCCAGCCCGATGGGGGTTTGCCTCAGCGCCGGCGTGCAGAGAGCCAAGACCAGCTCCGAGAGCTCAGGGGAGGGCTTCGCATCCGTTCAAGTGTGCAACCCGAGAGGCTGGAACAATTAAAAGCCTCGCGTCCCCAGAGGGAAGCTGAAGAACAGGCATTACCTTCAGCCGCAGGGTCTCGTTTGCCACTTGAACTTTTCACTTGCTCAGCACCTAACCCAGACCCCCAACAGGTCACTTTTGATGGACGATTGAGTTTAATAATCCTTGTCAAGCCAGACACAGCAGACGTTGAACTTAAATCGTCGCGCACCCAGATCCACTAGAGGGCAGATCTACACCTGCTGAGTTCCAGCGCATCCTGCAAAGAACTCGGGAGACAGGAAAAGAAACGTCCTTCCTTATATACTTAGAGGTACTTTTCTCCATCAACACTTATACCTGTTGAAGATTTTACCCCTAACCCCAGGTCTTGTAACATATCCCCATGTTCAACATCAAAATAAACAGACTGTTCTGTTTGGCTCAGGTTAAGTGGAACTAATCTAGGGTCAAAAATCCTGGGCAGGTTTCTAGATTGAAGAAACATTGAGATTTTATTCGGCAAGGTCCCTTTTAAATTTCAGAATTGAAACCATAAAAACCTAGATGAAACATTTTCAAGTCTCGGCGTTACTATATATATGACCACCTTTGGCTTGCATGCTTAATGATTTTTGTCTACTTAGTGGTGATATACATAAGGCTATGATTGGTACAACAATGAATGTGCTATCTCTTGCTCAAAAAAAAAAAAAAAACTACATAGGTGCTGTTATTATTGTCTCCATTTTACAAATGAGGAAATGAAGGATGAGGCACAGAAGGCTTGAGTAACTTGCTGAAGTTTCCATAGCTCAGAAGCCTGGTGGATCCAGGATTCAAACCAGAGTCCAAGCTCTTATCCTCTACACTCTTCTGCCGTTCTCAACTCTGTAAGATTAGAAGAATAATCATGTTTGCCTCGAAGGCTTAAAATGTTTTAAAATTATTTTTATTTCAGCTTTATTGAAGTATAATTGACAAGTAAAATTGTAAGATATTTAATTGTACGTCATGGTGATTTGATGCACGTACACATTGGGAAAGGATTCCCTCACCTAGCTAATTAACTCATCCATCACTTCACATATTTATCTTTTTTTTTTTTCAGTGAGAACATTTAAGTTCTAAGTTTTCTAGGTTCTACTCTCTTAGCAAATTTCAATTATAAAATACAGTGTTATCAACAATGGTCACCATGGTTTTTTTTTTTTCAAATTGAAGTATAGTTGATTTACAGTGTTGTGTTAAGTTCTGCTGTACAGCAAAGTGATTCAGTTATACGTATATATAAATTCTTTTTTATATTCTTCTCCGCTATGGTTTATCATAGGATACTGAATATAGTTCCCTGTGCTGTACAGTAGGACCTTGTTGTGTATCCATTCTATATACAGTAGTTTGTATCTACTAACCCCAAACTCCCACTCCATCCCTTCCCCACTCCCTCTCCCCCTTGGCAACCACAAGTCTGTTCTCTATGTCTGTGTATGGTCACCATGTTTTACATTAGATCCTCAGACCTCATTCATTGCATAGCTGAAAGTTCATAGGCTTTTTGTGATGGGTGAACCAGACAATCCATGGGAATGTGTTAGCACGCTCCCATGGATTGTCAGAGTGTTCAAAGTGAAAAATGAACAAAAACTTAAAGAGGGTTCAGAATCCCTGGTGAGGGGAGAGATAAGGCCTGTAAGGTCTCAAATGAACACTAACGCCCACTATTTACCAACTGTGGGACGGAAGGTTCAGAAGGCCACAGCCTGCTCTGGGCTGTTGTGTAGAACCGTTGCTTCTCTGGGGTCCCTTAGAGACCATCCCATATCCCCATGTGCCTTTCCCTGGAAAGGAGCACGTGATGAAGAGTTGCAGCTTCCTCTTCCTTTCTGCTTTGAATGGAGCATACCAGCTCTGCTCAGAGAAACAGCTCAGAGAAGGCTCTTTAGTGTCCTTTGCTCTTTTTTGAGTCTCTAAAACAGCACACTTTTTTTGTTTAACGATATGGCCAAATCTCAAAAAGAAGCACACATAGACATATTGAGCAAGTGATCCAGTGTAATCTGGCTTCTAAAGTGTCCTTTGCTAGGGGGGGAGGGATAAATTGGGAGTTTGGTATTGACATATACACACGACTATATTTAAAATAGATAACCAACAAGGACCTACTGTATAGCACAGGAAACTCTACTAAATATTCCTAATAATAATAACCTAAATGGGAAAATAATTTGAAAAAGAATAGATGTATGTATTGATATATGTATAACTGAATCACTGTGCTGTATACCTGAAACTAACACAACATTGTAAATCAACTCTACTCCAATATAAAATAAAAAAAATTTTAAGTGTTTTTTGATGCATTTTGAAACACAATTTGATTTAATTTGTTCTGGATTAGGTCGACGGAACCTCAGTTTGAGCTCTGTTCAACTCTGCTTTTTCCTGTCCAGACCTATCCTTGGGACCAAATAATAGAGAAGAACACATCTCCATTTCACTGTAGACATCACTGAACAGGTTGGAACTATTTTCTTTTATGAAACTATTTGTTTGCATAGATACTTCTGTAAATTTTTTCAAAATTAGTTTAGTATGAATGATACATTTATTCCTTAAAAGTTCCAATTATTATTTCCTATTACAAAAATAATGCATGATCCCCAGAGAATATTTAGAAAATGTAGGTAAATAAAAAGAAGGAAACAAAAATTACCAGTAAAGCTGCCAGCACACTTTAAATTTCGATGTATAGTTTCCCAGCATTTAAAAAATGTCTAGGGACTTTGCTGGTGGCGCAGTGGTTAAGAATCTGCCTGCCATGGGCTTCCCTGGTGGTGCAGTGGTTGAGAGTCCGCCTGCCGATGCAGGGGACACGGGTTCGTGCCCTGGTCCGGGAGGATCCCACATGCTGCGGAGCGGCTGGGCCCGTAAGCCATGGCCCCTGAGCCTGCGCGTCAGGAGCCTGTGCTCTGCAACGGGAGAGGCCACAGCAGTGAGAGGCCCGCGTACCGCAAAAAAAAAAAAAAAAAAAAAAAAAAAAGAATCTGCCTGCCAATGCAGGGGACGTGGGTTTGAGCCCTGGTCCGGGAAGATCCCACATGCCGCGGAGCAACTAAGCCCATGCATCACAAGTACTGAGCCTGCGTGCTGCAACTACTGAAGCCCGCGTGCCTAGAGCCCGTGCTCTGCAACAAGAGAAGACACTGCAATGAGAAGCCTGCGCACCGCAAAGAAGAGTGGCCCCTGCTGGCTGCAACTAGAGAAAGCCCCCGTGCCGCAACAAAGACCCAGTGCAGCCAAAAATAAATAAAAATAAATTAATTAATTAAAAAAATAATGTCTATTTGATGAAAATGGGGTCATACTTCTAAAAATTGATGTATCATGGCTGTCTTGCTCAGCCATTGCTTGTTCTTCTGTAACAAATTTTTGTGTGGCTCCATAATAAATATACAGTAGGTTACATTTAATGCAAATTTGAATTACACAGTTAGAAATAGGGTATAAAATATTAATTAAAATTTGCTTTATGTGCAAAATTTGAAAGAATGTAAATCTTAGAATGAAAGAACGTAAATGCTTTGCATTTATTTTTGGTAGGGAATTTAATCTTGCATAATGTGAGTTTTGCATTCTGCAAGATCTCCAGCAAAACAATGCCTGCATAAAATGTGACTGTCCTCTACTACTGTTTATTTAGCCAGCCCCCTGTTGATGGTCACTTATTATTTCAATGAGCTTTCTTGAAGATAAATCTTTGCACACACCCATGATGATCTCTTTGGGAAAAATTCTTAGACGTGGAATTGGTGGGTCAAAGCTTTTGATGCACATTTGCAAAATCCCATCCTTAAAGGTGGTATCGACATCTTTTCAACAAATATCTACGTAGTGCTTACTATGTGCCAGGCACTATTCTATGAACATCCTCATGATGATGATATGCAGTAGGTACTATTATTATCATCCCCATTTTACAGATGATGAAGCTGAGTCAGCAGCAGTTGCCCAGGTCACTGAGCTAGTAAGTGCTAGGACTGGCTTTGGAGTCCTAGCTCCTAACCACTGTGCCATGCATGCTGCTTCTCCAGCATTTTGAGCAGTATAATATGAGGTGGTCATTTTCCTGTACCCTTGCCCACAATGGGTAATGTCTATCTGCTCAAAGGGATTGTGATATTCAGAAATACTATTTATGCTGGAAATCAATCCACCTGTTAGGGAACCGTTGACTGAAATTACCTGCCTTGGCCAGGCACGATGATAACCACTTGCCTGAGTTGTCTCACAGCAGGAGGTCTCGATAAGGAACACGGTGCTGCCACCGAAAACTAAGTGGGAGAATTCGGGAGGGGCCCAAGGAGGGAGGAGACAGCAGCCCATGTCTTCCCACTTCCCAGAATCCTTTGCACTGGAATCCATCTTGGCTGAAAGGTGATGCTTGCACCACCAGGAAGGACCCTGAGTCAGACTATGGGCCAAGCAAGATGACTGGCTAGAGACAACCCGGAAACTAACCCCATCACCATAAAATCTGAGACTACAAGCCACGTGGCAGAGCAGTTCTCCTGGGCTCCCTTACCTGCTGCTCTCTGCCTGGGTGCCCTTTCCCAATAAAGTCTTCTGCTTTGTCAGCATGTGTGTCTCCTCGAACAATTCATTACCGAGTGTTAGACAAGAACCCACTCTTGGGCCCTGGAAGGGGTCCCCCTTCCTGCAGTATGCCCAAAGGTATTTCTGAACACTGGTACTATGAGAGAGAGAAAGGAAGCTCTAGTCCTTAGCTACCAGTGAATTGCTAGCCTGTTTGATTTCTTTTTTAAGAAACCCCATCAAAGTATTTTCAGAAGCTTCCCCCAGGCAGAAGAGACATCTTATCTTTGGTCTTCACTTAACAGGTGTTTCTGGGGTCCACCTGTTCTCCCCATGGCTCTGCTCACAGCACCAGGATTTTAGGAAGCTCTCCTAAGCTATGTGGCCCTCTTCCTCTGCTCTCTGCAACAGATGCTGGTTCCATGCTTTAAGGGCTCTGCAGCCTGCTCTAGTCCCTGATCCAGTGCTCACTGCAGTGAGCATTCAGGCTGAAAGACTAACAAAGAGACGTGAAACTCTGTACCTTTTCACTGGAGGTAAAGAGCTGACTTTATTTACCCTACCTGAGCTCACCTGTGGGATGACTAGACCCTTGTCTTAGGGTACACCCACTAAGCTGCTATAACAAAAATATCCAACAATACATGGCTTGAAGACTAAAGCAGTTTATTCTCTCTTATGTAACAGTTCTGAGGTGAGCACTTTCCATTGCTGGGGTGGTTCTAACCTGCATGGTCTGTCAGGGACCCAGGTTCCTTCCATCGTGTCACTTTGCCTTATAGGCTAAGTCATAAACTTCATCTGCATGGTCAAGGGGAAAGGGAAAGAACACAGAGGAGCCACGCCCACTGCTTAAGTACTAGGTGCACAGCACTTCCACTTGAACTCCATTGGCAGGAACTGAATCACGTGACCACACCTAACTGCAAGGGAGGCTGGGAAGTGTAGTTTGGCCACATATCTGAAAAGAAGGAGAGAATGGATTTGTGGGCAAGGTAGTGGCTTCCAGTAGACTCTCCAAGCAGGAGACAAACCCAGCTGGGCATCTGTCTGCACATAGTGAGATTTTCATGATATTTCTCTTTCTTGACCCTTTCCCTGTATCATAGCAGAGGGGGAGTTTGAGAATAAGATATATAGTGGGAATGCCCTGGCGGTCCAGTGGTTAGGACTCCACGCTTTCACTGCTGAGGGCCTGCATTCAATCCCTGGCAGGGGAACTAAGATCCCTCAAGCCGTGCAGTGAGGCAAAAAATAAATAAATAAATAAATAAATAAGC
Organism: Mesoplodon densirostris; assembly: GCF_025265405.1. NCBI lineage: Eukaryota > Metazoa > Chordata > Mammalia > Artiodactyla > Ziphiidae > Mesoplodon > Mesoplodon densirostris. The sequence continues at coordinate 48,535,817 of NC_082676.1, forward strand.
TATATAAGCATGTGAAATTATTTAATCTGAGTACACCAACCTCATGGGCTCTGGAAACTTACTCTTAAAAGCATAAGTTCAGGGACTGCCCTGGTGCAGCGGTTAAGAATCTGCCTGCTGGGCTTCCCTGGTGGCGCACTGGTTGAGAGTCCGCCTGCCGATGCAGGGGACATGGGTTCGTGCCCTGGTCTAGGAAGATCCCACATGCCGCGGAGCGGCTGGGCCCGTGAGCCATGGCCGCTGGACCTGCGCGTCTGGAGCCTGTGCTCCACAATGGGAGAGGTCACAGCAGCGAGAAGCCCGCGTACAGCAAAAAAAAAAAAAAAAAAAGAATCTGCCTGCCAATGCCGGGGACACAGGTTTGAGCCCTGATCTGGGAAGATCCCACGTGCCGTGGAGCAACTAAGCCTGTGTGCTACAACTACTGAGCCTGTGCTCTAGAGCCCATGAGCCACAACTCCTGAGCCCATGTGCCAGAACTACCGAAGCCCACGCTCCTAGAGGCTGAGCTCCTCAACAAGAGAAGCCATTGCAATGAGAAGCCTGCGCACCGCAATGAAGAGTAGCCCCCGCTCGCCACAACTAGAGAAAGCCCGCGCACAGCAACGAAGACCCAAGGCAGCCAAAATTTAATTAATTAATTAAAAAAAATAAAGCATGAGTTCATCTTGCTGTTTGCTCTGACTCAAAAATTAGCTCATAGTTTAAAGTCAGAGCAGGGTACATAAACTTTGGAGACAAAAAATTCTGAATGAGAAGCCTGACTCCACCTCTGACCTACTCCTGTGTGACTGTAGCCATGTCCCATAAACTCTCTTGAGTTTTCGTTTGCTGTGAGGATTATAGAGGCATGCAAAGAGAACCAGGTGCAAATCCTGGCTTCTGTGACACTAGGGAATTCTCTTAATTTATCTGAGCTCTGGGTTTCCTGGAGAAAAGGGGTAATACCCTACTTCTCACTGGGTTGGGTAAATGAAATATGTCCTGTGCGGGGAGGTCAGTATAGGCTCACAGTACTGAGAAGTTCTAGAAGTATTCTATTGATACATTCAGGCTCAATCAGTGCAGATATCCTGACTCTGTCTTCCTCTCTATGTCAGCTTCATCGTTAGTCGGCCTCTGCATGTTGACGAGATGGCTGTGACATACTCAGAGGAAGAGCAAAAGCTGCTTCTCTCCCAGACACACACCTTCAAGTCTCATGAGCTCTGGTGGGTTATGTGCCTGTCTGAACTGTGGTTTGGGGGATAAAATTAGCTGATTGGTTTTAATCCATGGGGTCCTGGAGCTAGGGATGGGGTCACCCCCCAAACAAGTTGATGGAAGCCATATAGTTCCTCTGAAGAGAAACTGGGCTGTAATTACTAGAAAGGCAGCCAAAACAACAGATGTCCACTACAGAGAAAGTGTTTGAAGGATGAGTTAATTGGGCCTCATTATGGTCCAATTTTTATTTGTTTTTTGAATTATGAGCTGATTTCTTCTGCTGATAGATGAACTATTCATGGTCTCTGGCAGTTTTCCTTCATGACCCTCTTAGTTGCCTTCTAGAGTTTCCTTTTATTGCTTTGCCCACACGCATGAATGCTTTCCCCCCATGGCGTCTTCAACTTCTTTCTGACCCCACAGGTTCATCAGACACCCCCAAACCAATGGATTGAAGAGGAACCCAGTCGGAATCCATATATATATATATATATATTAAAATTAATTAGTTTATTTATTTTTGGCTGCATTGGGTCTTTGTTGCTGCGCACGGGCTTTCTCTAGTTGCGGCGAGTGGGGGCTACTCTTTGTTGCGGTGCACGGGCTTCTCATTGCGGTGGCTTCTCTTGTTGTGGAGCATGGGCTCTAGGCGCACGAGCTTCGGTACTTGTGGCACATGGGATTGGTATTTGTGGCACATGGGCTCAGTAGTTGTGGCACGCGGGCTCTAGAGCACAGGCTCAGTAGTTGTGGTGCACGGGCTTAGTTGCTCTGTGGCATGTGGGATCTTTCTGGACCAGGGATCGAACCCGTGTTCCCTGCACTGGCAGGCAGATTCTTAACCACTGCGCTGCCAGGGAAGCCCAGAATCCATATATTTTTGAACTTGTCTTTGAAGGAACAATGAACTTTTTGTCTCCAAAGGCTGTGATATATATATGTATCATAGGTTTTTGGAGACAAAGATTTTACATATATATATAATTATATATATGTATATATACACATATATATGTTAATATGGATAAGTAAATTTTAAGGTCTCAGTTTCTCATTTGAAAAATTTTGCAATAGAAACAGGTTCTCTCTAAGTTCTTTTTAGTATGAGAGCCCTTGGGAGATGCAGTACTATAATATAATAAGAAGAATAATAGCTAAAATTAATTATGGAGTACTCTCTGCATGCTGCCCTAAACTCTAATGTATATGGTATTTTATCTCATTCGATCTTTACAACATCCATACGAGGTATGAACTATTATTACCTCCTTTTAGAGATGAGAAAATTGGGGATTAAGGTGGTTACGTGACTTGTTCAAGGGCACACAATAATTGTCCACTTGGAACTGGAATCCAGGTTGGTCAGATTCCAACTCTTAACCCTGCTATACTGTCACCGCAGCTTCCACTGGGGAGGAAAGGACTCAGATTTGGGAGTGAGAAGACTTGGACGTAAATTCTGAATTCAGCACTGTGTGACTTTGGGAAAGTTACTTAACCTCTCTGAGCTTTAGTAAGACGTAAGATGCAAATGATAATTACTACCTTATGGATAAGGGGTTAGAATTAAGATTGTTGAATTAATAGATGTAAAATATTGGGTGCATAGTAGGTGCTCAATAAGGGACATCTATCATAATATCCCACTAAACTAAGCTAATTAATAGAATACATTGCTACCAGGCAGACAAGAACTATGTGAATGAATCCCTGGCTTCTGAGTCACTGCTCTAAATGCTCATCATAAATAAGTACGTTTGTGAAAGTGATTGTCTTTAACAAAACTTTGCCTGTTTCAAACTGAAAAACATGCATTTGACATAAACAATTGGTAAGTGGTGGAGCAGGGCTAATATTTTAAAAATACACATAGCAACAAATGCTGTTTTGCAAGCAGAAGTGTTTTTCCTCTTTCAGTGATCTGAGTCATTTTTCCTCTTAAGGGGAACAGTTTTTGCTATTAAGGTTCACTCATGAGATTCATGTTCCCAGGAAAGAGGAGGGATGAAAACCCCTGCTGGCACAAGGGAAGTCATAGGATAGGGGAGAAGGAGGATGTGATGCATGAGGAGTTCTGAACAGGTAGGGAGAGGTGGAGCAAATGCCTTCCTTCCAGTCTGGAGGGGTGGACCTAAAAGTAGCGGGAAAGAGGAAGGACATGGGGTTAGATAAGTGTGTTCCATCTCCCTCCCTCTGGATCAAGACTCCTGCGTGGAGGATGTGGATTAGAAACAGCTAGAGGCGCTTGGAGGAAATACTAGAGCAGTGGTGGTTGGGTCACAATCCCCACTTGGCACTCTGGAGTGAAAAGTCATAGGGAGCCCTGCACCACAGTGGGGAGGCTGTGTTCATACCGTTGGGGGTTTGGTGTACCTATGCCATGAGGGTGTGTGCTGGTGTCTTGAGACTCTTGTCAATTCCCTGGCGCTTGGGAATACCCAGCCGTCCCTTCCACTATCACCAATAAGGACAAAGAAAGCAAGTGAGTTTTTTCCCCCCCTTTGGCCATGCCGCAGATCATGTGGGATCTTAGTTCCCTGACCTGGGATCGAACCCACACCCCCTGCAGTGGAAGCACGGAGTCTTAACCACTGGACCGCCAGGGGAGTCCCCCCACAACCCTTTTTTTTCTGGTAGTGAATTTGAACCTTAAATTGGATTAACGATTTATCCAAAAGAAATTGAGCCAACTTGAGAGAGCCTGTTCTGAACTAGAAGTGACCAATTACCTTAACTGGAAGTTAAGATTTTTCCACCTCTGCCATATTCAAGAGCAAGATATTTATAGACAAATGAGAAAGCTTATGTTTTGCACACCAGGTTGTAGTGTACAGCACACACTGCTGGTTGCCCTGAGTTTAGGTGTCCTTCTTTCTGGACAGTCATTTGTTCCAGGAAAGTAGTTCTCTCCCCCACAACTCAGAAGCAAATACTGATTAGTCCAAACTGGTCACTGTGCCCCATTCCCTTGTCAGTGATTTGTTTCAGCATGGGCTTGTGCAACACCTCTGTCCATGAAACGTTGGGACATCTCCTGGGGGGCATCTGGGAAGATTTTCCTCATTGAAAAGGAGGGACACACAGGGGAGAAAGTCTCTGTTCTAATGTAGGTAATAACTGGAACTGTGGCAGGCAACTTGGGACCTGGAGAGGTGGCTAGCTGAGGTCTAACAGACACACTGTGATGGTAGGGTAGGAAGCTAGAAGGAAACTGGGTTCTTTTTTTTTTCAGTCATGCCATGTGGGCATGGATTGAACCCATGCCCCCTGCAGTGGAAGCACAGAGTCTTAACCACTGGACAGCCAGGGAAGTCCTGGAAACTGGGTTCTTGATGATGCTGTTGGACTCCTGAAATGACCACCCTACCTCCACATTTCTTGGTATGTGAGAGGAATTCCCTAAGTTAAAGCTATTTGAGGGCTTCCCTGGTGGTGTAGTGGTTAAGAATCCGCCTGCCAAGGCAGGGGACACAAGTTCGAGCCCTGGTCCACGAAGATCCCACATGCCGCAGAGCAACTAAGCCCGTGCACCACAACTACTGAGCCTGCACTCTAGAGCCCACGAGCCACAACTACTGAAACCCACACGCCTATACCTGTGCTGTGCAACAAGAGAAGCCACCACAATGAGAAGCTCATGCACCGCAACAAAGAGTAGCCTCGCTTGTGTAAACTAGAGAAAGTCTGCATGCAGCAATGAAGACCCAATGCAACCCCCCCCCAAAAAAAAGCTTTTCAAGGTGAATATCTATTACTTGCAGCCAAAAGCATCCTAAATGAGGCAGAATGTGGATAAATTTTCGACCTTGCAACTCTTGCTTCTTAAATGTATCCATGTGATTGTAAATAAAAAGGAAAATGGTGTTAAGTCATTACCATTGAAAACTGCCTGGATTACTTCCTTCAGGCAAGCTTTATTCCCAAACTGTTGAACCCTCTGGGTCTGACAGCAGGATCTACTTCACATGGTAACACCTACTCTTACTTGCCTTCAAAAATTTTCCTAAGGGAAGAGATGAAGCCATACTTGTTAATTCTTCTTGAACATAAAAGGATCCTTTTTGCCCTTTTAAAATGTATTATTAAAATATAAAAAAAGGGCTTCCCTGGTGATGCAGTGGTTGAGAGTCTGCCTGCCGATGCAGGGGACACGGGTTTGTGCCCCGGTCCGGGAAGATCCCACATGCTGCGGAGCGGCTGGGCCCGTGAGCCATGGCCGTTGAGCCTGTGCGTCCGGAGCCTGTGCTCCGCAACGGGAGAGGCCACAACAGTGAGAGACCCACATACCGCAAAAAAATAAATAAATAAAATTAAAAAATATGTTCTTCTAGAGTTGCCTGGAAAGTGAACTGGGAGCAGTTAAACTTCAAGCTCATTGCCAATTTTCGGCTTTAACTGGAATCACCTTTGCCTTTTCCTGTGGAAGAAAGCAAGTCTTAGAACATCAAAGTATTTCAAGAAGAACTGGATTTTAACTGCTGAGCTGACCAGAGACAGAAGGCTCACACCGATGGGAGCTGTATAATTTGGCTCTGTTTCTAACATTCAGAGTTCTCTCTGACTCTCCAAAATTTTATCTACTTTGGTTGAGCTTGTTTTTTCCCCAATCAAATGACATTTCTTGGAATTCATCATCACACATGCCTACTTACTTTGTGCAAATTATTTCAGGATAATTTACTAGCTGGGGAGAAAGAGGGAGGGCAGGAAGGATGGAAGGAAAGATAGAGAACAGGAGGGAGAGAGAAAGAGGGGAGAAACTAATCCTTTCAAGGACTGTTTCCATTACAAAATGTCCCTAATTTCATATTCAATGGACCTGCAATCCTCAAGCCATGTCTTCCTTTTTGGAAATGCTGTTATGTTTAAAGTAACTTCAAGAAGTGAGTTGAAGGCTGGGATAGACAGAAGATGTAAAATTGTCACTAGTTCAACACTGTTCCAATTTGAACAAGCTCAGATATTATTTGATTTATACTGGGGGCTTTGAAAAGGGCTTATTGGAAAAAAACATTTCCATTACAGAACAAATTTTAAAAACAACAGTGTTATATAAGTACAAACCAATGCATACAATTCAAATATTATTATGTCCTGACCTTTATTGTCATGTGGGTCTCTCATACAAAGTAGTAGATAAGAATCAAATTTAAATTAATGATATTGTAATAGTTAGTTGTTATCCAGTGTAGCATAAACCCCAAATATTTAGTGGCTTAATGCTCTAGACATTATGTATCACTCATTCAATTCCTGCATTCCTAGTCAGTGGTAGTTCTCCTTGTAATCATTCAGGGACCCAGTTGTATTAGTTATCTATTGCTGTGTAACAAATTACCCAATGAAAACATTTGTTATGTCACATAGTTTCACAGGGTCAGGAGTTTGAGACTGCCTTAGATGAATGGTTACGGATAGAGTCTCTCATGAATACTATATCTTGTATTCAAGATACTGGCCAGGGTTGCGGTCACCTGAAACCTTGACTGGGACTATAGGATCTGCTTCCAAGATGGTGCACTCACGTGACTGTCAAGTTGTTGCTGGTTGTTGGTGAGAAGCCTTAGTTCCTTATGGACCTCTCCACAGGGCTGCTTGAGTGTCCTTAAAGCATGGCATTGGCTTCCCCCAGAGGAGTGATCCAAGATAAAGCAAGACAGAAACTACAATGTCTTTTATGATTTAATCTCAGAAGTCATCATTTCCATTAAATCCTATGGATTACATAACTCAGTCCTATTCAGTTGAAGAAGTGAATATATGGGTATAAATACCTGGAGGTGAGGATCACTGGGAACCATATTGGAGGTTGGCTACCACACTAAGATCCTTCTCTCTTGTGGCTACCATCCCCTTGGGTTTTAGCACTTTTTGCTTCAAGGAAGAGGAAGAAGAGAGCAAACGAGCCCCTCCCAAAAGTGGGAAGCTTTTATGGACCAGGAAAAGAAAAGGTGCGCATTGCTTCCACTCACACTCCATGGCTAGAACTTGATTATTTGGTGCCTCTAACTATAACGGTGACTGGGAGATGTCCTACTTTGTTGGGAACAGCAACAACCTTAAACTTTGGGATGGGGAGCATGAACATTTGGTGGAGATATAATGGTCTCTGCCATAGGAAGGGTAAGAAGAAAATGTAGGCAGAATGGTTAACATAATGGCATAGAGCAAATGCTCAATGAATGCTAATCATTATATAGAGTTCTTCGGACAATCTAGTGCCTACCCCAAACCTGGCATGTATGTGGGTAAAATAAATGTTTATTGTTTGAATGGATGAGTTAAGGTAATGGATGTACAATGGATGTACAAAATAGTACAAGTGGTAGGGATTGTAATGATATTTCTGAGTTAGTAAGTTGGACTGGCTATCCTATTGAGGTACAGATCTTCCTCTGGAGATGGATATTACTGTCCCCATTTCAGCTGGTCAAATAGAGATAGCAAGTACTTAAGGCTTTGTGGGCCATAGGGACATTGTTGCAACTACTCAACTCTGCCATTGTAGTGTGTGAGCAGCCATGGACAATTCCAATCAAACTTTATTTACAAAACAGGTGGTGGCCGAGATTTGGCCCAAGGGTCATAGTCTTCTGAACCTTGCTCTAGAGCACTGAGAAAGGGCATGACCACAAGCAACATCATGGATAAATCTTTAAAAAGTATTGAATGAAAGAAGACAGACAAACAGGAGTTCCCTGGTGGCCTAGTGGTTAGGGTACAGCACTTTCACTGCAGAGGACTGGGTTAGATCCCTGGTCGGGGAACCAGCCTGCATGCCGCGCAGCTGAAATACAACAACAACAACAAAAAGACACAAAGGAATCTTCCATTTATATACAGTTCAAAAGCAGTAAAAACGAAACTATATTATTTAAGGGTACATATTGAGGTGGTGAAACTATAAAGCAAAATGAGGAATTTTATTATTTAAAAAGCCAGGATGGTTGTTGCCTCTGGAGAGTAGGGAGGGGTTGGAATCATCAGGAGGGGCACGGGAAGGATTTCTGGGAGTGCTGGCAATAATCACATTTCCTGACATGATGGTGGTTTCATAGCTGTTCCCTTTATCCAATTCGTTAAGTTGTATATTTGTGTTATATATACAAAGAGTGCATTCTATTTCTTAATACGTGTTGAAGAAAAATGAAAATTAAGAATCATGCACCAGGGCTTCCCTGGTGGTGCAGTGGTTAAAAATCTACCAGCCAATGCCGGGGACACGGGTTCAAGCCCTGGTCCAGGAAGCTCCCACATGCTGCAGAGCAACTAAGCCCATGCGCCACAATTACTGAGCCTGTGTTCTGGAGCCCACGAGCCACAGCTACTGAAGCCCGCGTGCCTAGAGCCTGGGCTCCGAAACAAAGAGAAGCCACCGCAATGAGAAGCCCACGCACCGCATTGAAGAGTAGCCCCCGCTCGCTGCAACTAGAGAAAGCCCACGTGCAGCAATGAAGACCCAACACAGCCAAAAATAAAATAAATAAATTATAATTATAAAAAAAAGCATCATGCACCATGCTGTTATTCTCCATAAACTAACTGAAATCCCTTTTCTTTGGTTAACAAATATTAACCTTTGTTTCTACATCATTTTTATTGGTCAGCTCATTGGTATTCAGCCCTGGCTGTGCATCAGAATCTCCAGGGGAGGGTTTCTTCCTCCCAAACACAGTTGTCTGGAGCCCATGCTCTTAAGATTTTTGATTCAGCAGATCCAAGTGGGACTTAGGCCTTGGTAGTTTGCAAACACTCCCCAAGTGACAATGATAGGCAGCTGGGGTGGAGAGCCTCTGGTTTAAACTCTGCTATTTCATTGCAAGTTCTGCATAGTATTCCCCTTAGTCACACACTTCACCCCCAGTATTCATCCTGACAAGCTGAGCATTTTATTTTTAATTGCATTTGCCTTGAAGTTAGTTTGCCTTTGAGTAAAAAAGACTGGTCCTATTTAAGGTGTTATCTCATCTGGCATTTATTCTAGCTTCCCATTCACCCCTTCCTAAACTCCAACACCTTGAAACAGCCTTTTTGATACATTCATTTCCTTATTTTAAGCCAAGCGCACATTCTTGGCTCCTTACAGCCAATGCCACCACTCCTCCTTTCTCCCCAGTGCTGCAGTGGGCTTGCCACCCACCCCAGCGTAGATAAGTGCCTGTTTATCCCTCGCCTTTGTTTCTGGGCTCTAAGTCAGTTTCCTATCAAGAGGAAACATTCCTTCCATCCTCTGCTGACTCATCTTTATCAGCATTTACTGGAGAACCTTATCAATAGCCTTTTGAACAACTACATAAATTAAATTTATCCCTCTTATCCTCCCTTTTTATTTACCCTTCCAAACATCTCTAGCAATTGCAAAATATTCCAGATTGACTTCCTCTTGGAGAAAGCACTGCACTTCCTCCCTGTAGATTTAAAATAAATGTTTGATCATTTGCTTATTGGAAGGTAATCTCCACTTCTGTTAAAGCCAGGGTAACCATAAGTCCCTATTTGCCTTGGACAGTTCTGCCTCATGCCTGGTAATTGTTAATGGTGCCCCCTTTTACTTTAAAAAAAAACCCCCAAAACAGTCTGTTTGCATGATGCATTTTATGATTACTTTATTAAAGTCCATGCAGTATACTTGAAAGATAACTAGAGGAAGAGTCAGGAGAACTGGATCCTCACCCCAGGGGGCACAAACTAGCTGTGTGGCTTTGATCATTATAAACCCTCACTCTCAAAGTGTGGTCCCCAGACCAGCAACATCAGCATCACCCGGGAGCTTGTGAGAAATGCAGAACTTCAGGCCCCAGCCCAGACCTACGGAACCAGCATTTGCATTTGAATAACACTCCCAGGTGATTTGGACGCACATTAACAGCTTTTGAAGCGCTGTCCTAAACCTCACCGGGCTTCAGTTTATTAGAAAAATAAAAATTGTCCAGCCTCTGCACAGAGTTAAAAATTATATCAACGCATTCAACTCACTGCATTTTAATAACAAACCCACAGGAACAACAGAGAAGTACATTAAAAACATGTACTTACATGCTGGATGACTTGCTGTTTTTTAAAAAAGTGAATGAATGGACTCTAGTATCAAATTAAAGTGCTACAAGCATCATTTAGTTGTCATCGGATAAGAAATGTACCTGGTTAAGGTGGCTCTCATTGGAGGAGAATAATCTACATAACGGGACAGACGTGGGCAGCTAATACTCACAGGAGCTGGGCGTGATATTCACTGTTCAGGTAGATACTGTCTGGGTAGGGCACCAACAGCATCAAATGCATATTTTACTAAATTTGATGCATTCTTCTCTGGTCTCTCTAATTACTATTAGAAGTATTTACTAATTATTCTTTGATAATGGTAAGGTTAAAAATTCTGTATGAATGCTTTTCAGACATTTTCATGGATGTATCTCTAATGTCATAAGGGTGGGAATGGATACTGTGAAGCAGGCAAACTGCTCTCTAAAAGTCTGGCATTTCCTGAAATTTCTGAAATTATGTGTTATATCTCTAAAATTTAAATAAATGTCATCTACTACTAAAAAGATGAAAGAAAGAAAGAAGAAAGAAAGGAAGAGAAAGAGTGAAAGAGAGAGAGAGAGAGAGAAAGGAAGGAAGGAAGGAAGGAAGGAAGGTACCAATCTTAAAAATCCAAACGCTGGCATGGCCTAGAAAACACTTAACTGGTTTGTTTATTTATTTATTTATAATAAACATTAAAAAAATATTTATTTGGCTGCACCAGGTCTTCATTGCAGTGTGCAGGATCTTTAGTTGTGGCATGTGGGATCTAGTTCCCCGACCAGGGATCAAACCCGGGCCCCCTGCATTGGGAGCACAGAGTCTTAACTACTGGACCACCAGGGAAGTGACTTAACTGGTTTATTTATGATTACTATAGACTTGTTCACCAAATATTTTGACTTGCATGAATGTTTTATTTCCCTGTTTTGCATTAAAAATTCTTACACAAATGAAAATAGAAACAACAAAAAAATAGTTGTCAATACCTGTTTTTGTCTCCTATTTTTCCATTCTTAATCATACACTTAGGATCACTTTTACCCACTCAAAGAAAGTATGATATTCAGGTTTCCAATAACAGCAAAAAAGGAAAACATATTTTTATTAACTTGAGGAAGAAATTTTTTTTTTTTAATTTAGTTTTGGCTGCGTTGGGTCTTCATTGCTGCATGCAGGCTTTCTCTAGTTGGGGCGAGTGGCACTCTTCATTGCAGTGTGCGGGCTTCTCATTGTGGTGGCTTCTCTTGTTGCAGAGCACGGGCTCCAGGTGCACAGGCTTCAGTAGTTGTGGCACGCGGGCTCAGTAGTTGTGACTCGCAGGCTCAGTAGTTGTGGCTCACGGGCTTAGTTGCTCCGTGGCATGTGGGATCTTCCCGGACCAGGGCTCGAACCCGCGTCCCCTGCATTGGCAGGTGGATTCTTAATCACTGCGCCACCAGGGAAGTCCTGGAAATGTTTCTTTTTATACTGGAACTTAAGGAGCATATGCAGCTTGCTCTCTGGGTGTTTGGGGCATGATAATTACTAGACAGAATAGTTGTGTCCCTCTCCCCAGGTTGATGTGTTGAAAGTCTAACTCCCAAAGTGATGGTAGGAAGTGAGGCCTTTGGGAGATGATTAGGTCATGGAGGTGGAACCTTCATGAAAGGGATTAGAGCTCTTTAAAAGAAACCCCAGAGAGCTCCCTTGCCCCTTCTGCCATGTGAGGACACAGGGAGAAGACAGCAGCTGTCTATGAATCAGGAAGGGAGTCTTCACCAGACACAGAATGTGCAGGTGCTTTGATCTTGGACTCCCCAACCTCCCAAACTGTGAGAAATAAACTTTAGTTGTTTATAAGCCACCCAGTCCATGGTATTTTGTTATAGCAGCCCACATGAACTAAGACAGTTACTCATTCAGCACAGGTGGCAGGAGGTTGCAATCTTCCAGTGGTAAGCCTGTAGGCCTCATCTGCCTCCCACAAAACACCAATGTCAACTTTCTGGAGGCCCAGATCTGGTGTAAAGTCCAGGGTAATTGCTGGCACCAGACACAGAAAAGAATGTCCATGGATCTTTGATAACATGTGACTTCATGGAGTGCCACTGCACCAAGCTTGTAGCAATAAGGTTTCATTGCCCTATTTAAAAATGATGTGCTCCAGACATAGAAAACACACTTATGGTTACCAAAGGGGAAGTGGGGGAGGAGGGATAAATTAGGAGTTTAGGATTAACAGATGCACACTACTGTGTATAAAATAAACAACAAAGACCTACTGTATAGCACAGGGAACTATATTCAATACCTTATAATAACCTATAATGGAAAAGAATCTGAAAATACATATATATATGAAACTGATTCCCTTTGCTGTACACCTGAAACTTACACAACATTGTAAGTCAGCTATACTTCAATTAAAAATAAATTTTTTTTAAAAAAAGGATGTGCCTTACAAGTGACTTCCGTAGGGAGTTGTTCCCTGGGTGTTTTTCCCCTGGTTGATTGGCAGGCAATCTCTTTATGGTCACCCAACAGTGGAGGGAAAACCTATTACCCCCTGCTCTGTTGCGGGAGCTTGGTGAGCATGGCTATTGGTGGTGGCTGAACACAATTTATGATCCCCACAGCATGACATTGTCAAGAGGATAATACGCAGAGATGTGAAGTTTTAATTTGGGGACGCTGAGTCTGGCCAATGTACCCATCCTGTGGGGCCCAGAAGCTTCCAGTGTTTCACTCCCTGTATCCCACTTCCCATGTGCAGACTGATGACATTTCATACGGGCTGTACATAGGCTAGAACTTTCGCATACACTCTACAAACACTCTTTATGCACCACGCTTGGAGGATGTAGACACTTGGGGAGTTCACAGTCCAGTGGGGGAGACAGTCCCCAAGATCACAAGACAGTTTAATGAGAGAAAGAAAGAGACTGCACCCTGTTTGTGGGGATGTGATACACCTTGCTTACCTGGGAAGGTCAAAGAACAAGTTTAGGCAGAGGTAAGGCTTGACCCCAATCTCAGAAGATAAGTAAGCATGAAATAGGCAGGTGACATCCTTAGGGGGAAAGTCACTGTAGGATAGTGGTTCTCATCAGGGGACTAACTCCTCCATTCCCCCACCCCAAGCCCCCCAGACATTAGGCAATGTCTAGAGACATTTTTGGTTGTTGCAACTTGCCGGGGGAGTGGGTGCTGCTACGGGCATCTAGTAAGTAGAGGCCAGGGATGCTGCTAACATCCTGCAGTGCACCGGACAGCCCCTACACCTGTCTAGCCCCAAACGTCAGTTGTGCCAAGGCTGGGAAACCCTGCACTAGGGGGAAGGAAAAGCATCTTTAAAGGACTTGAAGTGTCAGGGAGCATAAGTAGGTCAGAAAATGGATGCAGACGTATCTAGAAGTGAGAGAAGTAAGGAGGGACTTTTCCCAACACCACCAAGCAGTTCTTCAATCCTCAGCGGACATTGACTGGGTTTCCTACAAATTTAATTAAATTCTTACACTGTCTTCCTGGAGATAGCGTCAAATCCCACAAGTTAAGAGCTCATTCCCATAAGACTGCCCCCACTTCACACATCAATCAGAAGTCCAGGTTGTCACTTGTGCTTCTGATTGACTGGTTATAAATTGGACGTTCTCAGACCCCTTCCTCAGGTTTGATTATTTGCTAGAGTGGCTCACAGGACTCAGGAAACATTTACTGTTGTTTACCAGTATACTTGTTTATTTTTTATTAAATGTAGTTGATTTATAATGTTATTTAAGTTTCAGGTGTACAACATAATGATTCACATTTTTTTGTTTGTTTGTTTGTTTGGAGTTTTTTGCGGTACGCGGGCCTCTCACTGTCGTGGCCTCTCCCGTTGTGGAGCACAGGCTCTGGACACGCAGGCTCAGCGGCCATGGCTCACGGGCCCAGCTGCTCCGCAGCATGTGGGATCCTCCCGGACCGGGGCACGAACCCGTGTCCCCTGCATCTGCAGGCGGACTCTCAACCACTGCGCCACCAGGGAAGCCCAATGATTCACATTTTTTAAAGTTTGTACTCCATTAACAGTTATCATAAAATATTGGCTATGTTTCCTGTGCTGACAGTAATTCCTTGTAGTTTATTTTATTGTTTACCAGTTTATTATAAAGGATATTATAAATAATACAGATGAACAGCAAGGTGAAGAAGTACACAGAGCAAGGTCTGGAAGAGTCCAGATCTTCCAACATCCAAATGTGGACGCATTTGCCAACCAGGAAGCTCTTCAAATCTCATTGTCCAAGAGTTTTTATTTGTTTAATTTGCAGCCCGCCTCCCGCTCCCTTCCCAGAGGTCAGTGGGTGGGGCTGAAAGTCCCAGCCATCTAATCACTTGGTCTTTCAGGTAACCAACCCCGCCCTGAGGCTATCTAGGGGCCACAGCCTAAATCACCTTGTTAGTATAAACTAAGGTGTGCTTAAACAGGCTTCTTATGCATGACAAAAGCCATTCCTATCACTCAGGAAGTTCCAAAAGTTTTAGAAGCTTTGTGCTAGGACTGGGGACAAAGACCAGCTCTATTTCTATTTCTTTTTTTTTTGGCTGCTCTGTGTGCTGCCCGGCATGCAGGATCTTACCCTGCATGGATCAAATCCATGCCCCCTGCAGGAGAAGTGCAGAGTCTTAACCAATGGACCGCCAGGGAAGTCCAAATATATTTCTTACACAGGACCAAATTTAAGAAGGGCTTTGTCTATCAAAATAAAAATATTGAACATTGGGACTTCTCTGGAGGTTCAGTGGTTAGGACTCCTAGCTTCTACTGCAGAGGGCTGGTGTTCAATCCCTGGTTGGGGAACTAAGATCCCTCAAGTCACGGGGCATAGCCAAAGAAACTAATTAATTAAAAAAAAAAAAGAATATTGAACATTAACATGGGGCCTTAAGAAGCCCCACATGGATTATTTTAAAAGTTAATATATGCTCTTTAATAGAAAATGCTAAAGGAGTGTTTGAATAACCTCATGATTGGGGTCATATGCCATTTATATCATTCCTAAATATCATATAATAGATATATATTATGTCACAGATATTGTTTTTATAATAAAATGTTATTCATCTTAATTTATTCAAGAAAAATTCATCATAAAATGAAATCACAAAAGAACTATGAGAAAATGTGTGTGATTATTTTATCAGATCCTAGGGAGGAAGAAAGGCTTTTTTGAGCATAACAGCAAGAAGAAAACCCGTAAAGGAGAATGCCCTTGGGTTTTACTACATAACAATTCAAAACAGAGTTTAGAAAAATTACAAGGAAACAAGGATAACCTTGATAAACATAAAAATAATGGAAGAAATTGTGAAGGAAATGGTTGATTTCATTACATTATTCTTCAAGTATCTGTGAATCAAATATGTGTTAAACAAAATGAAAAGGCAAAAAGCACTGTAGGAAAAACACTTTAATATCAAAAATAGTCTTCCAATTCAAAGAAAATCTCAATTATATCCAAATATGAAAAATCAGCAAAGGACATAGATTCGTGGTGTGCACATAAATAGGTAACAAACAATGAAATAGTTTAACCCTGTGATGAAACAAAATTCATATTTTATGGCTAGGTGAAAAATTTAAACATAAAATGTTTCTTTGCCCATTTGGGCCTCCTCTCTCCCCTTTAGTGTGCTGTGTTTGTCTGTATTAACCAGACCTCCTTAGGAGATAACATTCCTTCTTTTTTTTTTTTTTTTTTTCCCGCGATATGCGGGCCTCTCACTGCTGTGGCCTCCCCTGCCGCAGAGCACAGGCTCCGGACGCGCAGGCTCAGTGGCCATGGCTCACGGGCCCGGCCGCTCCACGGCATGTGGGATCCTCCCGGACTGGGGCACGAACCTGTGTCCCCTGCATCGGCAGGCGGACTCCCAACCACTGCGCCACCAGGGAAGCCCTAACATTCCTTCTTAACCTCATCAAGGGTCACAACTCCTTAGGAGATAACCTTTCTTCTTGATCTTGTAAGGAGCCATGATGACCCATGACCCATGGCTTCCTTTGTATGCCTGTAGATCTGGATTGTGTACACTGTCAATAACATGTCATTTACTGTATGGCCCTCTGTCTCAAAAACTTACACCGGCTCCTGTCTGATGTCTCTTCATCCCTTCTCAGCTCTGACCCATCTCGGGGGTGGTCATCTGAATGATTATTTCCCTTGTACTTATCCATGTCTATCTTTTTATCATACCTGTCAAGCCAAACTCAATTCAAATCCCTCAGTGAGGCATTTCTGCATCTCCTCTGGAGAAAATCACACAACTTGAACACTGATGCCTTGCAAATCCATGGCAACAGATGCTGGGCCCCCAGAGCCGCTCATAAGTCCTTTCGCTTGTCTGCAACCAGTTTCTTCTCTAGTTCCCCTCAACCTGCATCCAGTGGGCCTGAAGCCAAGTCATGTTTGGACTTTGCAGTTACAAAAACAAATAATTCCTCTCCTGCCTAATTTGAGTGTTTATTGAATCTGAATTGGGTTTCTGCCACTTGAAATCAAAAGACTCCTTTCAAATAGAATTAATGACCCTGAGCTCAGAGAAAGTGCTGGGGGAAAGGGAGGGGAAAAAAAAAACCCTTCTGAATGGATATTATGTTGGGAGTAGCTATTGATTCACCTTGGTGTCTAGTCTCTGGAAATTCTGAGGACAAGTCTGGTTGTCTGGGAAGCACAGGCAGATCTCATAGAGAATATTCTGGAAGACAATTGACAAGAGCAGCTCTGCCCTCTTCCTGTCTTTGCTCCAAATCCTCCTTAGAAAAGCAGAACTGCCTGAGGTTTGAAATGGACAATCAGACACTGCTAACAGCTGCAGCCCAAGAACTTCGGTTCTTGGCAAAAGGATCCTGACACAAAAGTATTTCTTTGTGGAAAATTATGCATTCATCGGGCTCATTTGAAACAAAATATGATTTGCATCTTAACTTCCTGTAACAAGCTCCAGTTCTTCTGTGGATTTCATAATGTCTGATTTCGTTGGACCAGATTGGTGGGGCACATACTTTACCAAACAGTTTAAATTCAAGCCCAGGTTTTTCTTATTTTAAATAGCAACAGCTGCTAAGCATGATAATTATTGTATTTCATCAAAATAAACTCACTAAGTTGCTTCTGACTATTCCTTGGAGCTGCTCTGCTGGGGACTGGGGGTCCTCAGGGCTGTCCAAGATGGTGCATAGTTTTGATCTGAAAAACACAGGAGATGAGGCTGCAGGCTGGGAGGTGGGGGGCATGGGAGATGGATGGACAATTCCAGAAGCAGAGAAAGGAAAAATTCTCTAGCTGGAGGCAGAGCCTGTGAGAGTCTTGCCTCTCAGTATCTGGTTGGGCTTTCTCTCTGCCGTGTTCAGCAATTCCAAGTTTCTAAAAGATTGAAAGGATATGAGAGGGAAGGAAGAAAACATCAGAGCACTGTCATGGGAGTGTTATATATTCATAAGGCAGCCAGCGTGATCTCTCTTAAAGAGAATTCAGACCATATTACTCTTTTACTTGAAACTTTCCCCCAGTGGCTTCTTCATCCAGCAGGCTCCACCTTGGCTGCCCATTAGAATCACTGGAGAGCTTTAAAAAAAACCCAACTGCCCAGGCTGCACCCCAGACAAATTATATCAGAATTAGTGGGGTGGGGCTCAGACATCAGCATTAGTTAAGTTTCCTCGGTGGTTCCAATGTGTAGTCAATGTTAAGAACCACTGCATTCGATTCTGAATAAATCCAAATATCTGACCATAACCAGGGAGGCCCTGACTGATCTGGTCCCTGCTGCCTTAACTCAGCTTAAATTACTGGTCTTTTAGTTCTTTGGTCTGTGTGGATCAAAGAATTTTCTATACTTTTCATCATGGAAAGATCATACTTTCTATGTCCTGGATAACCCTGTGTGATCTGGCCTCTGGCCACCTCCCCAGGCTCTCCTGGACCTCCTCTCATTCCTCCTACTGCCCTTCCTTCTGTTCTTTTCTGTTCATTAAATGCATCTCTCTTTCCAGAACCCCTGCACCTGCAGTTCCCTTTGCAAGCCTTCTATGACATAACACCTATAACCCACCTCTTGTTTAGTTTTCATCTCATTACTGCATTTGTTTCCTGTATAGCACATCATCACCTGAAGTCATCTGGTTTGTCTACTTGTTCTTTTATTTATTTATTTATTTATTTGGTTGTGCTGGGTCTTATTTGCGGCATGCAAACTCTTAGTTGCAACATGGCGGATCTAGTTCCCTGACCAGGGATTGAACCCGGGCCCCCGGCATTGGGAGCGTGCAGTCTTAACCACTGCGGCACCAGGGAAGTCCCTGTCTACTTGTTCTTGATCTCTCTCTGAGAAGGTAAACTGCAGCCTTCTAGATATTATTCAGTTGATATGTAGCAGGTGTTCAGTAAATATTCGCTGAACGAAAGAATGAATGTACAGTAGGTCACTCAATAAATATCAGCTGAATTAATGACCTCTTAGGATCCTTCTAACAACAGGTGTTGTTAGCACCATCTTGTATCGATAGATAATTCATCAGGCTCAGAGGTTTGGTAACTTTTCCAAAATCACAAATCATGGCATACTGCCACTGAAGGAGAGTGCGTGTTGGGGAAGCAGGGGAGAGGGATTATGGATTTTGGGGGACTCTGCCATCACTGGAAATGGCACCTCCTTCACTAATTGGCAAAGATATGTAATTAGGTTTTTTTTTTTTTATTAGTTTCTGCTTTATAACAAAGTGAATCAGTCATACATATACATCTGTTCCCACATCCCTTCCCTCCTGCATCTCCCTCCCTCCCACCCTCCCCATCCCACCCCTCCAGGTGGTCACAAAGCACCGAGCTGATCTCCCTGTGGTAATTAGGTTTTAATTGTGGGCTTCTGAAGGGACTATATTAAAACCACATCTGTGGCAGCCTTTGGTGGAGTCTGACTTTCTGACCTTCTAGAGGGTGATGGGAGGGCAATCACAATGACTTGGAAACCGAGGGAGAACCTCATTATTTGGGGGTGACATGCTCTCAGCAGCCGCAAAAGAGCTGGGGGCTGGGGAATGGAGCAGGTCTCCAAATCTCAGGGATTTCCCTGCCGTTGACTCATAGCAATCATTAGCTGGTCTATAGAGATCTGCACCCTGCACAGAAACCAGAGAAGGCCTGAGTCATACCGTGGTGGTCTCCGCAGCTGGTCAGTCCACGTGACAGGGCTGGAAGGAGTGTGGATTTTGGCTTCCTCTGCACAATTGGCCTGGGAGCCTTTATCAGTATGGAAAACCAAGGGCACCTTGCTTCTCAGCATCTGGATTTTAAAATAATAACAACAATAGGGGATGCATTAGTCTGCTCAGGCTGCCGTAACAACATACCACTGGCTGGTGGTTTAAACAATAGAAACTTTATTTCTCACAGTTCTGGAGGTGGGTGGTCCAAGATCAAGGTGTCAGCAGGTTTGGTTTCTCCTGAGGCCTCTCTCCTTGACTTGTAGACGGATGCCTACCTCGCTGTGTCTTCACGTGGCCTTTCCTCTGTGCACAGACATTTCTGGTGTCTGTGTATCCAAATTTCCTCTTCTTATAAGGACGCTAGTAAGATTGGATTAGGGCCAACCTAATGGTCTCATTTTAGCCTAATTACTTCATCAAAGGCCCAAATATAGTCATTCTGAGGGACTGGTTTAGAGCTTCAACACATGAGTTTGGGGGGGACATAATTCAGCCCATAGTGGGTGACATTTATTGACTGTTTATTGCATGTTAACTTCATGCTAATTATTTTGGAAACATCAATCACCTCACATAATTTTCCTACCAACCCTAAAAGTCCATACTATTATAACTCAATTTATTTAAAAAAGGAAAAGAAACTGAAATAGGGAGTTTAAGAAAATTATCCAAGTTTTTTTGGGGGGGGCGGTTAGAATGCAAGTTTTATTTTTGAATCCCCATTGAAATAAATATGTTAATCTTTGAAAAATATTTGGTTATATGCCACTAAAATTATCCTTAGAGCCCCTAGTGATAGTCATGCCCCATTCTGGAAAAAACTACCATAGGGAATTACTGGAGATACCCTGGGGAGGTAGGATGAGGCCACTGTTTGTTGAGCAAGGGTCATCTGTGTCCCAAGTAAGCTGCTTGCTGCTGTTCATAATTCTCTGAGCCCCAGACCTACCAGCATATTTGATCTCATCTTTCCTGGCTGGCAACATTTTGTTGGCTCCCTATCCTCTTCTAGATAGAAGAGTAAATGCCTTAACATAGCCTACAAGGTCTTTGGGGATCCTGGGATAATAGGCCTACCATGGCCCCATCAGGCTGGTGAAGAGAGGGAGACAGGAGACAGGGAGGATCCCCTGGAGGAAGTGGAAAATTGTCCAAGTTTACACAGTTAAAAATACCAGAGCTCAGATTCAAGCCTGGGTATCTCTGATTTCGAAGTCTGTTCTCATAAAATCTGTGCTAAATTGCTGAATGCTGCAATTCTGGTTTTTCTGTTCTCTCCATCTGAAATAGCTATTACATACATTTTGTGAATATCAGAAATCTAGCTTTCATATCTCTTAATCTGTCCTTGAATAGTTTTTATCTCTTTATTCTAAAAAAAAAAAAAAAGAGAACTCCTAGGAGATTTTCTTGCATAAAAAAATCCACAAATGAGGTTTTCTCGCTTCCAGGTCATTTCCTATTCAAGGTATCCCCTTGCCATGGTCGCCTCTTCTTGCTTTTGCAAGAACACTAAGAAAGTGAGTATCAGCTGGGCACTATATATGAAACAGACATAACAGTCACGCAGCCATCTCTTCTGAGAGGAAAGGAAGGCCATCTGCTTTAGAAATCATCTCATGTAAATAAACACACAAATAAACCAGGAGCTGCCTGGGGAAGCTGCCCGCCCGCCCACAGAAAACTTACCCAATGTTCCATGAGGCCATGCTTGCTTCACTGCGTTCTCTGTACTGTTCACCAGCTCTCTCACTTTTACCCGTCTCTGATTTTCAGTCTCCTGGTATGAGACC
This sequence comes from Mesoplodon densirostris, assembly GCF_025265405.1. NCBI lineage: Eukaryota > Metazoa > Chordata > Mammalia > Artiodactyla > Ziphiidae > Mesoplodon > Mesoplodon densirostris. Next base: position 48,557,069 of record NC_082676.1, read on the forward strand.
AGAAATCTCCTCTAACCTGCAGGAAACCTGAAGGGCGGTGGGTTAGGAACACTGTAGGGTTTGGCAGCGTGGAGGTGGAAGAGAAGTTGAGCATCACTCTAAGGTTTAAGCCCCAAGGTTGAGAACTTAAAGCTCTGAATTACCTTGAACTTGAAGCACCAGTACAACAGCAAGGACCACTAAATTTTCCCTTCCTCTAAATGATCTCACGTCCTGTCTGATTTACTACAGAAGGAGGGGTTGCAGGCTCTCCTCCTAGGTAAAGAGAGCTGTCCTGTATGGAGCTTTCTTTGGCCTTCTCTGGAGTCCCAGACAGAAACAACAAAAAAAAAAGGAGTGGTTTGGCTTATTTCCCTGCTGGAGAAGCAGAGGGTGGCTTGGTGAAGGTCTTTGAGCGCTCTGACCGTTGCCAGGATCCCTTTCCTCCTCTGGTCCAGATGTCTTCCCTGTCAACCAAGCTCCCCCTGGGAGGCATTTCCATTGCCTCTGGCTTCCCCCCCCCCCCACTTCCCTGTGTGTTTGTTTAGATTCTAAAAAGGGATTTATTGCAGCAGCCTCTGGGCATATGTTCAAAAACACCCAAACCGGGAGGAGAAATTTGCCCAAGTTCACATTATAACCATCCACGCAGAGCTACCTCCAGCTATACTGGGTGGGAGGGGGGGCGGCTCTTCACAACAACCTGAAGGACAGTAGAGTCATCCTTTGCCAAATCTGAGCAGTTCAGGCCTCAGATCACTTTCTGAATACTCAGTGAGATGGGTTCAGAGAAACAATGCTAACGACCTCCATCCAAGGGTGTGCGCATGGCTGATGATTACACCAGGATGACTAGGAGGGGGGCACCTCCGTCACCCCCAGGGGAGATAGCCCACCCTCCAATTCTCCTTGATATTATTCATGCTGGTCCTTTGCTTTTCCTTTCAGTCCCCTTCTCTGCTGCCAAATTTTGACTACTCTATCTCAGTTACAAGTTTTAGAAATCATCTGTGGGTTTTTTTTTTTTTTTTTTTTTTTTGCGGTACGCAGGCTTCTCACTGTTGCGGCCTCTTCCGTTGCGGAGCACAGGCTCCGGACGCGCAGGCTCAGCGGCCATGGCTCACGGGCCCAGCCGCTCCACGGCATGTGGGATCTTCCCGGACTGGGGCACGAACCCGTGTCCCCTGCATCGGCAGGCGGACTCTCAACTGCTGCGCCACCAGGGAAACCCTAGAAATCATCTGTTTTTATGAAGCTTTCCCCTGTCATTGGCATTGTTTGCCCTGTTCTCAGAATTAACCTCTTTCTCGTCTATGCTCTGTTAGCATTGTGTATACACCTTTCACTCCTACACTTGATACATATTTATTCACCAGTTACTGGGTGCTGGTCTTTTGTTAGGCAATGGAGATATAGTGGTGTGTGACAATATGTGGGAGTTTAGCCTTCATGGAGCTTACTTTCTAGGTTGTAGAGACAGACCCAAAAACTCTCATTAAATATTTATCTCCCCCACTAGATTATGAACTGCATCACCATTGTAGTGGGCATCCTCCTCCTCATCTTACCAAACCCTGTATACCACTTGCTGTGTGCCTGGCTCTTCAGACACCACATATTAGCTCCCGTAAGGGAGGCACCACGCCTCACTCACTCTGTGTACTGTCCCCCACCCCTGCCATGGCCCATCATGCCCAGCATCATGCCTGCCACATGGTAGACACTCAATTCATCTCTGTTGAATTTGTGATTCATCTATATTGTCATGTTGATTAATTATAAAGAAGCCTGGGCAGGTGACGTTTATAACAGAAACCTTCAAATCCAATGGGAGCCCATTAGGAACAGATGTTTCCTGTTTTCCCTAACCCTTATCTTTCAAGCACATTCAAACATATGTGCAAAGTCTAACTAGGGAAACTATAATGACTTCCAGTACTTATCACAGAGGAAGTTTATGCAGGGGCTTGGTTATACAGGTGATGGAGAAGGTAATGGTAAGGTGTGGTTGATTTCAAAAATGGCCAGAAATTTTTTGTCTCCCATTTAGAAATGGAGTCTATTTCTTTATGTATTGAATTGAGGCAGGTCTCGTGACTTGCTTTGGGAAAAAGCAACGTTGTGTAAGTTCCAAGCTTGGGCCTCAAGAGGTCTTTCCTATTTCCCTTCTCTTTCTTGGAACCAGCTGCCAACTGAATATATCTGGGCTAAGCTGTTGGATGATGAGAGGCATATGGACCCACCATTGCCCCAGATGACAAGCAGCCAGCTCCCAAAGTGGAGCCCCCTGCTGATTTGGGCCGTGTGAGTGTGCCCAGCCAAGACCGGTGGAAGAATTGCCCAGCTGATCCCAGTCTAAATTGCTACCTCATGCTTTGTGAGCTACAAATAATGGTTGTTGTTTTAGCCATTACTTTTTTTTTTTTAATTTTTGGCTGCTTTGGGTCTTCGTTGCTGTGCGGGCCTCTCACTGTTGTGGCCTGTCCCGTTGCAGACCTGCAGGCCCAGCGGCCATGGCTCACGGGCCCAGCCGCTCCGCGGCATGTGGGATCCTCCCGGACCGGGGCACGAACCCATGTCTCCTGCATCGGCAGGCGGACTCTCAACCACTGAGCCACCAGGGAAGCCCAGGGCTTTCTTTTTTAGTTGCGGCAAGCGGGGGCTACTCTTCATTGCGGTGTGCGGGCTTCTCATTGCGGTGGCTTCTCTTGCTGCAGAGCACGGGCTCTAGGCGCGCGGGCTTCAGTAGCTGTGGCGCCCAGGCTTAGTTGCTCCACGGCTGTGGGATCTCCCGGGACCAGGGATCAAACCTGTGTCCCCTGCGTTGGCAGGCAGATTCTTAACCACTGTACCACCAGGGAAGTCCAGCCATTAAGTTTTGAAGCAGTTTGTTTCAGAACAAAAGCAAACTGGTACATGGAGTAATCCAGAGATTAGCAACAGCAGGGAGTCACTACTATCAGAGGCTGTAGAGACAAAGGGAGGAGGCCATATAAAATGGGGCCCAGGGTAACCAGATCACCCAATGGAAGAGGAATAAGGGCAGCAGTGTCCCATGGAGGCTTAGAGGCACAGAGCAGCTGGAGTTGATTGAGGCAGAGCGGGGGTGGGGGGTGGGAAATACCCTGGCTTCTCTCTTCCCTCTGCCCTCCAATCTCCCACCAGGGCAGGACAGCAGCTGAGCTCAGCCGGCAGCCAGGAGGAACAAGAGCCTGGAGATGCAGGCTTCAGGGGTCAGCCCTTCTGCAACGCTTAGGAGAGGAGGGGAAGGGCTGGGAATGGATCCAAGTGCAAATAGGCCCAAGACTGATCTTACACATCCTTTGGGAGAAAGAAAAAGAAGTGGGATTACTTCTTTTTAATTTTATTCCCTATTCAGGAATTTAGCCCAAATTAAAAATGAATTCTAGCTGTTGGAAAATTGTCATTGCAAGTGTCTCAACTTGTTCTGGATGCTGGGCCATGGCTCACGGGCCCAGCCGCCCCGCGGCATGTGGGATCCTCCCAGACCGGGGCACGAACCCGCATCCCCTGCATCGGCAGGCGGACTCTCAACCACTGCGCCACCAGGGAAGCCCAAGTGTCTCAACTTTTGACAAAATATTCCATCAGACTGTATTAGCTTACTTATAAAATGTTGTACCCACATTGGCCCATCAAAAACACATCATTAAAACATAGCCTGAACAATGCTCTTGTTAGGTCAAAAAACACAGACGTTATAAAACACTAATTTGATTAATTTCAATTCATTCAGCAAGCATTAAAAACTTTTTGTATGCCAATCAAGCACAGTGAAGGATGACACAACATATATGCACACACATATAGACACAGACAATTGCAGTAAAGTACAAATGTTGTCACTGAGGTACAAACAGAGTGGGGTGGGGTCATTTAAGCTGGGTCTTGAAGAATGAGTAAGAGTTCACCAGATGGAAAAGATAAAGAATAGTGTTTCAGGAGGAGTGTGCAGAGGTTCAGAGATAAGACACAGATGTCATATTTAAGAAACTCTAAGTAGTTAGTGTATTGTAGTTTGGTGTGGCTGAAACATTGACTGTGGAAGGGATATGGAGGGAGATGACGCCAAAGAAGTGGCAGGGGTTAGACCATGGAGGCCTTACACGTCAAGTTGAAGAGTTTGCCCTTTCAGGGTAATTGGGAGACATTTTAAATTTTATTAGATTTTTAAGAATTCAAATGATACATGCTTATTTTAAAGAGTTAAAAAGTGATGTAAAAGAAAAAAATGGTCACGATTTCAGTTCTCTCCTATATGGGAGGTAGCCAGGGCTAGTAATCAGGAGGGTATCCTGACATACTTTTCTCTATTTGAAGGTTGGTTGGTTTGCTTATTTGAGCTCACCTGGATTGCAAAAAAGATATACAGTCATCCCTTAGTATGGGGGAATTCGTTCTAGGGCTCCTGTGGATAGCAAAATCCAAGGGTGTTCAAGTTCCTTATGTAAAATAGTGTAGTATTTGCATATAACCTATGCACATTCTCCCATATACGTTAAATCATCTCTAGATTACTTATAATACCTAAAACAATGTAAATGCTATGTAAATAGTTGCTTGTGCAAGGCAAATTCAAGTTTTGCTTTTTGGAACTTTCTGAAATTTTTTTCCCCCAAATATCTTCAGTTCAAGGTTGGTTGAATCTGCCAATGCAGAGCGCAAGGCTGCAGAAGGCCAGCTGCAACTTATCCTGCAACTTGCTTTTTTCCCTTAACAATATATGGACATCCCTCCAGATGAGTTAGATTTAACTCATTTATTTATTCAACCATTCTCTTACTGGTGGACAAGTTGTTTTCCGTTTTCAGCCATTACAAAAATATTGCAGTATGCCTCCTCAAGATGAGTCTGGGTATACTGGGGCTTTCATTTCAGTAAAACAGATTCTCAAAGGCAGGATATCTGGGTCAATGGATGTTTGCATTTTTACTTATAATGGATGTGTCCAGATTACTTTTCTAATAGGTTGTAGAAATTCCTATTCCTCAATTCTGTCAGCCGGAACTGGACATTATCACTCCTCCACTTGTAAATTTTGGTAAATATAATGAGTGAAAAAAAGGCTGCATTGGTTTAATTTGCATTTCATTGACTTCTACAGACATTGAGCATCTTATGTTTATCGACAATTTGTACATTCCCATATGTAAATTGCCTGCTTATTTTTCTATTCAGTTGTCTTTTTTTAAAATCATTTGGTAAAAGCTTTTTGAATATTAGTAATTGTTCATCTTTATCTGTACGTTTTACAAAGGTTCCCTTTTATCCCAGATTATCATTTGTATTTTTTTTAAAAAAACATTTTATTTGGAAATATTTAGAGACTAACATGAAGTTGTGAAATGGTACAGAGTCCTATGTACCCTTCACCCCACTTCTGCCAAGGGTAGCATCTTAGGTAACTATAGTACACTATCAAAACTCCATTTGTCTTTTGATGCAGTGTATGGTGCTATTTTGCATTCAATAATTTTCTTATAAATTTTATTATATGTTAAGGTAATTCCCACCACTTCATGCTTTTTCTTTATTTTCTTGGCTATTCTCAGATTCTTATTTTTTCCATTCAAAATTTAAAATAATTTTAGCTACTTACTCCCCTTATCTTCCACCTAAAATTCTGATTACAACTCAAAGTTATATATTAGTTGGTGAAAGATTGACAATCCTGATTACAACTCACTTAAAGTTATATATTAGTTTGTGAAGGATGGACATTTTAAGATATCAATACCAAGTTTTCCTACCCAGGAATGTAATATTTCTCTCCAGCTATTCAGGTCTATTCCCTTCAATAAGAATTTAGTTCTCTTCATGTAGATCATGTACTTTCTTATTTATTTATTTATTTATTTATTTATTCATTTATTCATTTATTCATTCATTTGGCTGCCATTGGGTCTTCGTTGCTGCACGTGGGCTTTCTCTAGTTGCAGCAAGCAGAGGCTACTCTTTGTTACGGTACTCAGGCTTCTCATTGTGGTGGCTTCTCGTTCTGGAGCATGGGCTCTGTATGCGTGGGCTTCATTAGTTGCAGCATGTGGGCTCAGTAGTTGTGGCTCGCAGGCTCTAGAGCACAGGCTCAGTAGTTGTGGTGCACAGGCTTAGTTGCTCCATGGCATGTGGGATCTTCCCAGACTGGGGCTCGAACCTGTGTCCCCTGCATTGGCAGGTGTATTCTTAACCACTGTGCCACCAGGGAAGCCCTAGATCATGTACTTTCTATGGATAATTTGTTTATAGGCATTTTACAATTCTTGTCACTGGTATAAATGATGTATTAGTTTTCTATTGCTGCTGTAACAAATTACCACAAATTTAGTGGCTTAAAACAACACAAATGTATTATCTTACAGTTCTGGAGGTCAGAAGTCATAAAATCTGCTGTCAATAGAGCTGTGTTCCTTCTGGAAGCTCTAGGAGGGGGTCCATTTCCTTCCCTTTACCTGCTGTCAGAGGCCACCTGCATTCCTTGGCTCATGGCCCCTCTCTTGAGTCATTCCTACGTCTGCTTTCATCTTCAGATCGCTTACTCTTCCCTAACTCTTCTTGCCTCTTATAAGGGGCCATGATTACATTGGGCTCACCTGGATAGTTGAATAATCACTTCATTTCCAGGTCTTTAACTTAATCACATCTGCAGTGTTCCTTCTGTCATTTAATGCAACATTCACACGTTTTGAAGATTAGTATGTGGACATCTTTGGGGGAGGATGTTATTCTATTCACCACAATTGAGGTTATGTTTCATGTCTTACTGTTTATTGCTGGCATGAAGAAAAATTTATTTAGTTTTATATTTTTAACTACTATCATTCACCTTACCAAAGTTTAATTACTTCAAATAGTTTTGGTAGAATCCTTTAGATTTCCTAAATATACAATTATATCACATGAAAATAATGTAACTTTTGTCTCTTTTTTCAATATTTATTTATTTAAGAATAATTAATAATTGGTGTATCACATTAGTTAAGGTCTCCAAACTAATGCCAAGAATGATGATTCTGACAGAAATGACTTCAGCTTTATATTATAGTTGCTACTAGTTTTGGGTAAATAATTTTTATCATTTTAAAATAGCTTTCCTTTTTGTGTGTTGGTGGGAAATGAGCTCATAAATGCTCTTTCCTCCATAGGGGGTTCAGGAGGTGGTGGCTAGACTCTCAAACCTCTGGGTCCAAATGGTTTTTTTTTTTCTTTTAATCACTCAAACTGAGATAAAATCAGAACAACTAGATATTTTCATTTCAGTCTACTGGGGTCAGCAAGATGGGGCAATCCCAGTAAGGACATCCCAGGGAACACCAGAGTCTATCATACATCTCTTCTCAGGGAGCCATAAAATCTTTCCCTCAGCCCAGGAAGGAGAACTCTCAGAACAACTCCTGGCCTCACACACTGTCCAGTTTCCATCAGAACTCTTATTTTGGTATTTATGCTGCTGCAAAAACAGATCGCAAAGGGGAGGGACTGGGGATGTTCACCCAGTTTGTCATCTTCCTAGAATCTCCATAATTACGTCACACTGAAGTTTTGAAGCAGAGTAACATGATTAGATTTCTGTTTTAAAAAGTATTTCTGGAAGAAGCTTAAGTGATTGCTTTGAACAGGATCCCAGTTTTAAAAAAATATGACAAGGGGAACTGTTATATAAAATATGGTATATCCACAGAGGAGATTATACCAGGCTGTGAATACAAGGAAACAGGTCATCTTAGAGGGAGCCTGTCACACCATGGAACACTATGTAGCAGTCCAAATGAGGTGGTTCTGAATATACTGACATGGCAAATCTCCAAGACATATTAAGTGGAAGAAGGAAATAGCAAAACCATTTATGGCACCCTTAATGGTTTTTAAAAAAAACATACAAAAAATAGTAAAAAAATTTTTCTGTGTAGATATGCATAGAAAATATACAAAACACTCCCAACTGATTACCATGGTTAAATTTTGAAATTTTGATTATCTGTATTGTTTACATTTTAAAAAATGATAATATATTCATATTTTGTGCAATTAAAAATGTTTCAAAGAATAAATAAAACAGACTATTGTGAGTGCAGAAGAGAAATGAAGTAATATGAAGCTGGAAGTAATATGGCATTAAGGGAGATGCAGAAAAATGGAGAAGGGAGAGGTATTTAGGAAGTAATAACCAAAATATTTTAAAGCATCTGATAGAGGGAATTCCCTGGCGGTCCAGTGGCTAGGACTCCATGCTTTCACTGCCGAGGGCGTGGGTTTGATCTCTGGTCAGGGAACTAAGATCATGCAAGCTGCACAGCGTGGCCCAAAAACCCCAAAAACAAACAAACAAACAAACAAAAAACAAAACACAGCATCTGATAGAAAGGGAGGCATCTAGGATGACTTAAGGTTTTGAGCTTAGGTGATGGGGTGGATGAGATTTTGGGGGAGCTGGTGTCGGGGTAAATGTCCAAACTCTTAATTTCCTTAACAATCCCTTCCAAGCTTAAGGCATATAAGGCCACTGATACCTGTTGGTTCTGTATCTGGGGAGATGATTAAGAGAAAGCTGAGAAATAAACCTTCACCTAAATTCTTTCCTACAGTGCTAGATTAACCTTGCCACTCCCTAGAGGAAAATGCCAGGGCAATTAGTTATTATTACAATGACAGCTCTGGCCAAAGACTCCAATGTCATCCCCTTGTTGAATTAGGCTGGTGGGCACATGAGCCTAGAACGCATGACTTGCCTTGAGTGGTAAAGCCTAAATAAACAACTTCAATCTTCCTTTTCCCCCATCCCACTCTGAAACCCCCTTGGTTCTCTGCCTAGAAGAAGCCTTGGACCCTTTCCTACCCCACAGTGACCTGGGATCAAAGAGAAATGAACCAAGGTTGGAACCCATAAATAAGAATCCAAAGAGAAGAGACAAGCACCATGAGGATGCTAGAGCTTCTCGCCTCTCTCAGCTTTGCGCTAAAATACACACACACACACACACACACACACACACACACACACACACACACACACACACACACACACACACCATCCCCAACACCCTGGGGCTTGCACTACCCAGGTCTTAGTGCATAAAACTAATCCTCTTTAGATGTGTGTGTGTGTGTGTGTGTGTGTGTGTGTGTGTGTGTGTGTGTATCTGTGTGTTGGAGCTGGCCTGGGATGAGGGTGATGGTTGGTGGTACTTAGAATTCAAATATCCCTTCCATAGTTTGTTCTCCTTTAGCTGGAGTTAGTTTGCCAACCAGACTGTGGACAACAAAGAGTGCTGTTTTGATCACTTATCAGAGGAGATAATGCTCATGACTTCAGTCATGAAAATTTCTCCCAGCTATTCATCTGGAACCAATGGAAAATGACCACTGGATTTAACAAGAGCCCTTTCCAAATATCTCTTTGGCATTGGCCCCAGAAGCTGCTGAAAAATGTCAGAAAGGAAGTTAATAAATTAACCTCAAGGTCACACTCCACTGGACCTAGGAGCCTCTCTGGGTTAATTATCATCTCAATGGTGTTCGGTTATAGTGTCCAGTCAGGCCCCTGAGTTTAACATACTAAACAAAGTCCAAACCATGCACCACTTGTCACGTAAAATCTTTAGACATGCCACTACTTCACATTTTTCACACTCCAAATCTTTCTTTATCAACTTAATCCCTTGTTTCCACAGAGTAATTAAATCTCCTTTTCTACTTTTTCCACTTAAAAAAGCGAGCAGGGAATACCCCCCTCTCCCCCTACCCCAGGTTCACTGGCTGGAACTTGGATTCTTCTGCACTCACAGCAGGGACTCTCAGTCCAGGCCACACACTGGAATCACCTGGGAGCTTAAGAAGCCCCATTCCTAGAGACTTAGACTTAATTGCTTCAGGTAGGGCCCAGGCACCAGGATTTTAAAAACTTATCAGGTGATTCTAATGGGCAGTCAGGGTTGAGAATGACTCACCTACAGCCCAGACATGCTGCTCATGGACTAAGCAAGATACAGTTCTTCCAAGTGGATTTTCTCTAATTCCGAATCTCTCTTGGTTCCACTTTTCTAAAATTCTAATCTGATTGATAGAACATTCTGTGATGCTGGCGTTAACCTAAAACAAGAAAATAGCCACTGATTTTACCAGCAAAACAAGTTTATTTGGGAACAGCAAAGAAATGAAATTTGGGACATGCAACTATGGTGAACTACATGCAAGTCTAGTAAAGCAAAGGAGGGGAAACCCTTTTATAGAAGAAGGGGAAGTTGGGAGGGGCTGTTATGTCCACTGGAGGAAGCTGGGGGCTTGAAGTATAGTGGTTTCCATTGGCTGACTTGTAACAGTCTCTCATTGGCTGACCTATTGCCAGGCGAGGAGATCTTTCTTCCTCCTGCTGGTGGTAGTAAAGTAGTGTCACTTCCTGCAGGGGATGCAAGGTAAGTGTCTTCCTGTTGGGATCTGTACTGATGTGGAATGGTACATGCATGAGAGCTCCCCCTTTGGTTTCCTGACTCCACTGTAATAGGTTTCTATTATTTATTTATTTTTATTGGAGTATACAATGTTGTGTTAGTTTCTGCTGTACAGCAGAGTGAATCAGTTACATGTTTACATATATCCACTCTTTTTTAGATTCTTTCCCCATACAGGTCATTACAGAGTATTGAATAGAGTTCCCTGTGCTATACAGTAGGTTTTTATTAGTTATCTATTTTACATATAGTTGTGTGTATATGTCATTCCCAATCTCCCAGTTTATCCCTCCCCCTCTTTTCCCTTTGGTAACCATAAGTTTGTTCTCTACGTCTGTGACTATTTCCATTTTGTAAATAAGTTCATTTGTACCATTTTTTTTAGATTCTGCATATAAGTGATATCATATGATATTTATCTTTCTCTGTCAGACTTACTTCACTCAGTATGACAATCTCTAGGTCCATCCATGTTGCTGCAAAAGACATTATTTCATTCTTTTTTATGGCTGAGTAATATTCCATTGTATATATGTACCACATCTTTATCCATTCATCCATCGATGGACACTTAGGTTGCTTCCATGTCCTGGTTATTGTAAACAGTGCTGCAGTGAACACTGGGGTGCATGTATCTTTTTGAATTACAATTTTCTCCGGATATATGCCCAGGAGTGGGATTGCTGGATCATATGGTAGCTCTATTTTTAGTTTTTTAAGGAACATTCATACTGTTCTCCATAGTAGCTGAGGTTTCTCTTTATTAATTTTCACAAGGGAAATGCTCATATCAGGACTGGAACTAGAATGAGGCAAGTGAGGCATGTAGGGTGCATGCTTTAAGAAAGCTCTTACTTTCAGATGCTGACCCTTCACTTGCACAATCCTGGGATTGAGTGCTTCCTTAAATTTTGAACATAAGGTGCCTAACCCTAATCTTGGACCTACTTCATATAGCACGTGCATTCTTCTTTTTTTTTTTTGATCACATTTTTTTTATACAGCAGGTTGTTATTAGTCATCAATTTAATACACATCAGTGTATACATGTCAATCCCAATACCCAATTCATCACCCCCACCCCCACCCCCGCTGCTTTCCCCCGCTTGGTGTCCATACGTTTGTTCTCCACATCTGTGTCTCAATTTCTGCCTTGCAAACCAGTTCATCTGTACCATTTTTCTAGGTTCCACATATATGCGTTAATATGCGATATTTGTTTTTCTCTTTCTGACTTGCTTCACTCTGTATGACAGTCTCTAGATCCATCCACGTCTAAACAAATGACCCAATTTCATTCCTTTTTATGGCTGAGTAATATTCCATTGTATATATGTACCACATCTTCTTTATCCATTTGTCTGTTGATGGGCATTTAGGTTGCTTCCATGACCTGGCTATTGTAAATAGTGCTGCAATGAACATTGGGGTGCATGTGTCTTTTGGAATTGTGGTTTTCTCTGGGTATATGCCCAGTAGTGGGATTGCTTGATCATATTTTTAATTCTATTTTTAGTTTTTTAAGGAACCTCCATACTGTTCTCCATAGTGGCTGTATCAGTTTACATTCCCACCAACAGTGCAAGAGGGTTCCCTTTTCTCCACACCCTCTCCAGCATTTGTTGTTTGTAGATTTTCTGATGATGCCCATTCTAACTGGTGTGAGGTGATACCTCATTGTAGTTTTGATTTGCATTTCTCTAATAATTAGTGATGTTGAGCAGCTTTTCATGTAGCATGTGCATTCTTGATGAGGGTGTTACTGCCTCCAAGGGGACAAAAGTTGGTTCCTGGTTTGGGGGGGACAAAAAAATCTTGCTGATTTTATATATGGAACACATATATACATATATGTATTATAAATACATATAATACATCTGTGTTATTAAAATTTCATGGGGGTGGCAACTAGGCAAAAAAAGTCTGCTTTTAGAGGAAGCAATAGTGAAAAAAAGGTGGGGAAACACTGATATAGAACATTGAGCATAATGCTGTTAAGTGCTTGAAATGGAGCTAGTGAGACTGAGAAACTGAATTTTAAATTACATTTAATTTTAATTCATTTCAATTTAAATACCTACCTATGGTTGCTGATTACTATGCTACACAGCTCAGATTGAGAGAATGGACAAGACAAATAAGATTATTACAATCCGTGCTCTGGTCCAAAGCACAAACATCCTGGAAACAAACAGGATCTCCCTGGCAGTTCACAGTATAAGCACTGATCCACTCACTCACATAGTATCTCAGAACCCAACGCATATTACCAGCCGTGCACCAGGGAGGGGCAGACAAGAAACAGAGCAGAGGAAAAAGAAAGATCAAACTCAACAGGGATAAATGCACTATAAGAGGATAATGGGGGCAGTGTTTGGGAGGAAATGATCTCCAAGACACATGACCGACCTCATTGAGGGGTGCTTGAAACATACCCCTCACCCTCTCTTACAACCAGAACACCTTGCGTTTATACTTTTTTTTTTTTTTGGCTGTACTTTTCGGCTTGTGGGATTTTAGTTCCCCAACCAGGGATCAAACCCGGGCCCACAGCAGTGAAAAAGCACCGAGTCCTAACCACTGGACAGCCAGGGGATTCCCACGCTTTGCATTTGTAAAAGGTAATTTTTCCATAAAATGTCCTGGCTTTGCCCTCCCCAAAGTCCCAGTCTTAAACTTGTATCCCTTTACTTGTCCATTGTCACCAGGATCCCCAGTATGCCTGATGCATCTGTTTCTTATTCTGGAACTCCCTGGGCCCACACATTCTGCTCCAAAGGTGCCTCCTGTTCCCATAGTTGTCCAAACTGGAGACACCCCTCACCAGTTCTCCAGCCTAAATCTGCTGTGCCCTCAGGAGCCCAGGAAGAACAGTATGTCTTCCAACCGTACTTTTCCTTAGCTTTTAAAAAAAATTAACAGTAAACATTTTTATCTCAAAAGTGTCTGTGAGTCAAGAGTTCGGGATTAGATTAGCTGTGAGGTTCTGGTGTGGGGTCTCTCGTGAGGTTGCAGTTGAGATGTCAGCTGGAGGTGTTGTCATCTGAAGGTTCGATGGGGCTGGAGGGTCCACTTCCAAGATGGGTCACCTCATTCACACAGCCAGCAAGTTGGTGCTGGCTGTTTGCAAGAGGCCTCGGTTCCTTGCCACATGGACCTCTACCTAGGGCTGCTTGAGTGTCCTTCAACTTTTAACTCTTCAGTAAACTTTTTCTATTCTTAAAGTACTAAAAGTATTTTCTTTTACTCACCATTCTTCCTGCAGCAGAACTAAATGCTACTTCCTCTGGATTTCTAGCCCCCTTCCCCTCGGGTGCTTCCCTATGCTTTTTCAAGTGGATTGGTGAGGTGCATTTGTTCCTTTCTCTTTTACCAGAGTAGGGCTGATACTCTGCAGATCCAGGTGCCATCTTCCCACTTCCTCTTCCAAGCCCACAGTTCCTGTCCTGACTGCGAGATTAAAACCTGTTTGTCAAGCTAATTCCATTCATCCTTGAATTTCTGATGTTCTCCTTTCAAATCCCAAGCAATGATTTGTTCTCCAGATACCAAAGTCTGGAGCCATCTTTCCTCTTAATAGATGATCCTGAGAAAACCTGAATTTTAGAACAAAATGGTCTTTTAAATCCCTAAAAGAAACTCCTGGGTGTGCAACAATTTTATTGAGTTTTCCTTTCACTTCACCTGAAGGAAATAGCACATCTCTTGTAAAGTAAGGTCTCCCTGCTTCCTTATCTGTCATTGATGTTTGAACCCAGTCCAAGGGCCCCTAACCCCATGCCCATTATCTAGGCTTAGGAACGGCCAGCTCTGGGTGAGAAATAGAATGGAAACAATATGGATATTGCAGACCGTACAATTTACCAACCTCCAAATCTGCACTCTGGCTCTTAGCCTGCTTTTAGCTGAGCCTGCACTGGTCCTGTAAGTGAATAAGATCTGGAGCCTCTCACTGTGTGACTGGGGTTTCCATCCCAGTGTTGAATCTGTCTGGTGTGCACTGGAGCTCAGAAGAGGTGATGGTTAAATGTTCAGGATTTTTGCAAGCTGACTGTTAAGTACAGCCTTTATTAAAAATGAAGTTATACAAAGCAGTGGTTACCAGGGGAGAAAGGGCAGGGGGCACGGAAGAAGGAGGGCAAAATGGATAAAGGGGATCAACTGTATGGTGACAGATGGAAACTAAACTTTTATTTTGATGAACACATGATATGTCATACAGAAGTAGAAATATCATGTTGTACACATGAAACTTACATAATGTTATAAACAAACGTTACCTCAATAAAAATCTAAAAAATTCAGTCACATAAGCTTATGATTAACTAAATTACATTTTAAAAGGTAATAAGTATTCAAACCTCATTGCTTCCAGATAATTTTATATTTTACTATTTTCTATACTCTTGAAGTATATAAATGCATACATACGTATATGTATATCTATCTATAACATATATGCTATACAGTACTTAGCATACGGTCACAGAAATACTGTGAAAATACTACATAACAGGCATCTCTTTTCAACTCCCAACTCTGTTCAGTGACATCATATTGATAGCTTGAAATCAGCTGCAGTTGAGTATTTGCACCATGGAAATCAGCCAGTGCTTCAAATCAAGTATTGATTTGTTTTGTTGATTAGATGTCCAGACTTTAGAAAGTGATAAAAATTTTAATAATGCAGATTAAACATAAAAGTGTGTTACATCTACAGTGGTTACGTTGTGAATACTACAAAATATTGTGAAATCATGATTGAACTGTAGCCATAAGTTGACTATAGATAACAAGATTTCAGCAAAATTCAACAAAAGCATTCCATAGGAATTAATTGCACAGTAAAGGAAACAATCAATAGAGTGAAAAGGCAACCTATGGAATGGGAGAAAATATTTGCAAGCCATATATCTTTTAAGGGGTTAATATCCAAAATATATAAGGAACTCTTACAACCCAACAGAAAATAACTAATAACCCAATTTAAAAATGGGTTAAGAATTTGAATAGACATTTTTTTCCAAAGAAGGCATACAGATGGCCAATAGGCATATGAAAAGATGCCCAATATCAATAATCATCTCCCTAAATGCAAATCACAACCACAAAAAAGATACTACCTCACTCTTGTTAGGGTGGCTATTATCAAAAAATCAAAAGACAGTTAAGTGTTTGTGAGGATGTGGAGAAATTGCAACCCTCATACACTGTTGGTGGGAATATAAATGGTTCAGCTGCTATGGAAAACAGCATGAAAATACCACAAAAAATTAAAAATAGAACTACCATATGATCCAGCAATCCCATTTCTGGTATTTATTCCAAAGAACTGAAATCAGGATCTCAAAGAGATGATCACCCATGTTCACTGCAGTATTAGTCACAATAGCCAAGATGTGGAAACAACCTAAATGTGCATCCATGGATGAATGGATAAAGAAAATGTGGTCTGTATATATAACGGAATATTATTCAGCCTTAAAAATGAAGCAAATCCTACCATATGCAGTAACATGGATAAACCTGGAGGACATTATGCTGAGTGAAATAAACCAGTCACAGAAGGACAAATACTGCATGATCTAACTTATATGAGGTACCTAAAATAGTTAAAGTCATGCAAGCAAAGAATAGAACTGTGGTTGCCAGGGCCAGCAGGAAAGGAGATGGAGAGTTTTTTTTTTTTTTTTAGATGGAGAGTTTTTAATCAACAACTATAAAATTTCAGTTTTGCAAGAGGAGTAAGTTCTAAAGATCAGCTGTACAACAGTTGTGCCCAGAAATAACAATGCTGTGTTGTACACTGAAAAATTTAAGAGGATACATCTCATGTTACGTGTTTTTAACTGCAATAAAATTTTGAGAAAGAATTAATCAGCTATGTGTAATTTATAGCAGAGTATTTTATATTTCATTATTATTTGCAAATTGTGTGATGCCCTTTCTTTATATCTGCAAAATGTATAATAAACTTATGTTTGTATAGACACACATGCATTTTTTTCCCCCTCAGAGCTGGTTGTTAAAAATTTACCAGCACTGCCGAACCTGGCTGTCCACGCAGGACTTTGGGAAAAGGAGTGCTGCTGTGCGGTGCCAGCTCGGTCCCTGCCAAGTTCAGATTCCCGCTTCCTGACGGCTCTGTCCCATGGCAGGAACCGTACTTCCTCCACCTGGGACTTTGCCCAGAAGTGCAGTTTGGCTCTGACAGTAAGGCATCCTCCAAGGAGCTGGCCACCCACATCTCTGCCTTCTGCACACACTCGCTTCCCTCTGCCAAATCACCAGATGTGAGACGTGTCTCAGCACAGGAAAGAAACAGGAAAGATGGCGGGGATCCTGAGCCCCTCAGTCCTCAGCCTCCTGCTCTCTACCCAGATGTCAAGGGACTTGTATACAGACAAAAACAAAGGTTTTCTTTCTCTGAGAAATGTTTCTTCACATGTGGCCTCCAACTATCTCCTTTAGAACTGCCCGGTACATGTGTACTTTCCTGGACCCTATCCAGGCCTTCTGGGTTATCATCTCTAGGGTAGAGTCTGAACTTTGAATTGCTCTACTCATTCGTTCATCTACTGAGTGCCTGCTGTCTGCCAGGCACTGTTCTAGGATCTGGATATACCAGGGAACAAAACAGACAAAACCCCTGTTTGCATGGAGGTTATACTAATGAAGAAACACCAAATAGACAAGACATGTATGGAAAACATATAGTATATTTGTAAATAATAAGTGCTAGGGAGAAGAATAGGGGGTAGGAAGTATGAAGGGGAAATTTGAGTAAAGATCTGAAAGAAGATAGTGAGACATGTGGCTATCTGGGAGGAACAGTGCTCCAGGCAGAGGGAACAGCGAATACAACAGCCCCAAGGAAGGAGTTTGCTTGTGTAACAGGGAAGAACAAAATCTGACTCCATGTTGAATCGTTTCTCTTATTTTTATCCTTTGCTCTCCATTGCTTTTTGTTACTATAATCACTAAAAAGATGTTGTCTATAGGTATTGACATATATAATGGCCTCCCTCTGGGAACCCTGCCCCTCTGTGTAAATGTTAAACTTAAGTGCCTTTGTTCAGCTCACAGGGAAGCATCCTGACCCTGTTCACCTGTGAATGGCTGCAAGAAAGAAGAAATTAACACATCCCCTCCCCGAGGCTGGCCAAACCAGGAGATGTTTTGCAAGACTTATGGCCTTATTACTTTACTTCCTCACCTCCTCCCCCTCTCTGTTCTATAAAAGAAACTAGCATCCAGACCCCGATAAGATGGTACTCTAGGACATTAGTCTGTTGTCTTCTCGGACACCCGGCTTTCTGAATAAAGTCGTTATTCCTTACCTCAACACCTCATCTCCTGATTTATTGGCCTGCCATCCAGCGAGCAGAGTGAGCTTGGACTCAGTAACACTTGGAGTGATCAAGGAAAAGAGGGAGACCAGTATGGTTGAAGAATTCCCAGAGATTCTTCTGCACACAGAAATAGAGAACTCCTAGCAGAGCAAATGCCGCTAACTTTTTCATGTAAAGTCTGTCATCCTCTGCGCACTTGTGTTTCCAGACTGTCCAGTTCATTTGTTTCTTTCACCAAACATTTATTGAGCACTTACAAAGTGCCTATATTACGAGGCTGAAAGTCCTTCACTTGTAAACATTTTCTGGCATCTTTGCCTGTCAATCCAACACCCTCTGATCCCAGCTGGATTTCATTCTTCAGTTTCTTGAACCTTAAGTTACGAGCCTACTGCCATCCCCCAAACTCTCTGCAGTTACCCTTTATTCTCTGCTTGTGGCCACAGGATAACATTAGTTCCCCAAACCTGGGTCCAGTTCCCAGAACCTCCCTGTCCCAGCAAAAGGTTCAGGTCCTCCATTGGCCTGCAAGGGGCATCAGGAGATTGAGTTTAGTCTTGGACATTGAGCTTGAGGCACCTGGGATGCACATAGGAGGCCATGCACAGCAGGTCATTGGGTTGGTAGCTGTATGGCTCAGAAGAGAGGGCAAGGATGGAAGTAGTGATTGAAGTCACCATAATCATGTGTTGAGCTGCTTTCCATGTGCTAAGCTGGTGGTTCTCAACCCTGACTGTACATTCAAAGTGTCTGGAGAGCTTTAAAAATATATAGATACAAGGGTCCTACTGCAGACCAATGAACACCAAATCTCTGGGGGTGGGGCCCAGACATCTGTACATTGTAAAAGTGTTCCAGGTGATTCTAACATGCAAGCAGAGTTGAGAATCACTGTGATACATGAGCGGGACCAGTGATTCTCAACCTTGGCTATGCATTGGAATAAACCAGGGAGCTTTAAAAAGTGTTGCTGCCTTGGTCCCATCCACAGAGGTACTGCTGTGTTAAGTGGTCTGGGTGCAGCTGGGCTTGGGGAGTTTAAAAAGCCCCCCCGGTAATGAAGTCCAGGTTGAGGTAAACCTTGGATACTCTCTTCCTCCATCCACTGAGCTAGGTGATGGACACCTGGGATGAGAGGATTACAAAGATGAACCAGAAATCGTTCCAATCCTCAAGAATCTCACTCTGTCATAGAAGACACCTTAAACCAAAAGTTAACCATGGTACTTGGAAAACTCCCATCACCCTTTTTCTATGCACCTTGTTCTAGCTCTGAACGTTCAAACTCCAATAGTCTATTTTGATGACATCCTCTGTCCTGCCAACCATTCTACCCAATCAATCCCAATATACATGCTGTTTGACCTATTTGACCTTTCCATCCTTCAGTCTTTCCCAAACAACTTCGCTTCCTACCTGGATCCCACAGTCAGTCACTTAATGACACTCTCACCAGTCCTCAAATCTTTTGTCTCCTTGGCTTTCTGTCAGTGTAATTCACCAAATCCTATTGAGTCTGGCTTCTTGCACTTAGCCTATTGCATTTGACATTCATTCAAATTGTTGTGTATATCAGTAGTTCATTACATTTTATTGAGTAGTATTCCATGGTATGGATGTACCACAGTTTATTTAGCCATTCAACAGCTGAAGGACATTGGGTTGTTTTCAGTTTTGGTTAATGTGAACAGATCTTCTATAAACATTTGTATACAGGTTTTTGTGTGAATATAAGATTTCATTTCTCTTGGGTAAATATATAGGAGTGGGATTTCTGGGTCCTATGGTAAGTATATGTTTAACTTTATAAGAACAGCCAAACTGTTTTCCAAAGTGGCTCCACCATTTTGCATTTCAATGTATGACAATTCCAGTTGCTCCACATCCTTGCCAATACTCACCATTGTCTGTATTTTTAATTTCAAGTGGTCCAATAGGTGTACCTCAGTAGTATCTCATTTGCATAAATCATATATTTGATCATGTTCCTCCCCTGCTTAAAACTGTCTTCAACTCCCCATTGCTTTTGGATGAAGCCCTAATTTGTTAGCATGACTTGGAAGAGCTAGTTGCAGGGTCCCTGCTGACTTCTGAGCCCAGCTGTTGCCATCCTGTTGCCCTCTTTGCATTTCATGCTCTAGCCACGTTGCACTATTTTCCATAACCTCGATGCTCCTCACTTTTGCATCTCTCTGTATGCAATCATCTCTTCCTAGAACATTCCCCCCTCTTCTTTTATGTGGTCAATTTCTACTTATTCTCCTGTCTTTAACTTAGAGGTTACTCCAGATGTCACTGACCAGTTCTCTCCACTCCTAATCTCAGTCCTAACTTCATTTCCCCCTCCTACTCAGTTTCACCACCTGCAACCTGATGCACCCCATTCTAGCTGTTTCCAACTGTGGTAGATTTCAAAATCAGCCACCATACTTTGCAGCCATCAAGGGATGGAGTTTTTCTCAGATCCCTTGAATACTTACATATAAGGTAAGTATACTATGCCCGTTTTATAAGGAAACTGAGCACAAGATCACATAGTTTGTAAATAATATAGCTGTGCTCAAACCCAGGAGTTCTGGCTCTAGATCCTGAAGTTCTTACCACCATGCTGGGGAATCTGGCTGCCATGGACATGCCCATCTGTAGCTTTGCTTGCCCTGGACTCCTTTCTCACTGGCAACATCACCTTCCTTCTTTAGGGGAACTCCTCCTACTTCCATTCCAACAATATGGTCTTTAATGGGCATTGCCAACCGTGACCTGCCCTGTTCCTTTGGCTACAGACCTGAGCCAGGAAAATCAGAACCCTCCTTGCAGTTTTCTGAATTAAAACTATGGGAAGTGGAGTGAAGCTGAGGAGATATGAACTTGGCAACCACTGATTGCCACGCTTTCAGCTTCATGGAGAAAACAAGTATGAAAAAGAGAAAGTACCACGCACCCAACAGGGAGGTGTGTGTGTGTGGTGGGGATGTGAGGGTCAGTGGGCAGATTGTGTGCTACACAGGAGCAGGGAGTATCTGAGTTCCCAGTTTTATTGTCAGTGAAGGCAGCTGCTTCCTCATCTTCCCAAGATTTAGTTACCTTGGTCAATAAATTCCCCACTTTGCCTCAGTTAGTTGAAACTAGGTCACATGAAACAATTTAAAGAACCCTCACAACACACAAGCCTTGGAGGAATTAATAGAGGAGAAGGATTAAGGCATTAGGTAAAACCAGCCCCTTTGAGCTCAGGGGTAGAGTTGAGGGAGGGTCTGTTGATGACACAGGTGAGGGTGTAGCCTTGGGCCCCCATCTAAAATGAAAGTCCTCAGTCAAAACCTCAACTGGATTACAAAGGCATTTAGGACTTGGGGGAGAAATGAAAATGTATTCTTCTATATCAGAGGGAAAAAAAGTGTCTAAGAGGTTGTGAATAATTCAGATTTAATTACTAGGAAAATGCCTTCTTTTTTTTTTTTTTTTTTTTTTAATTCCTTCTCCTGTCTGATGCTTAGGCAGCAGGTTTAGGAGGTATTTTTGTTCCAGAAATTCTCCTTGAGAACTAGTGAGCCAAGTCCTCAGCTTTCTTCTTGTTGTGTGTGAAAGCCGGGGTGTTTGGATGTGGGCAGGAAGGAGCTGCAGGTATCCTGTAGCTCTTCTTACTGAATGCTGCCTGGCATGGTACCCACTCTGGGGGTCCCACTCCAATGCCTGGGACCTCTGAGCTTGTGGCTTATAAACTAGACGGTACAGGTGTGAAATTCTCCCAGCCGTGCACATGGGTGCCGTTACGATTCTGTGGTATTTCATCTCAGACACAGCCTCATCACTGCTCAGCAATCCTATTACACACCTACTGCCGTCAATTTCAAACCTCACTGCTCACTTGGAGCCCTCAATACTCTCTATTCCACGCCCACTCTCCCCTCCTCTCCAGAAGATGAATTTTAAAAATAACAGCTTTATTGAGATTTAATTCATATGCCATAAAATTCACCCCTTTAGAGTTTACAATTCAATGATTTTTAGTATATTCACAAAGTTGTACAACCATCACCACTATCTAATTTTAGAATATTTTTATAACTCCAAAAAGAAGCCCCATACCCATTAACAATTACTCCCCATTGCCCTCCTCCCCACAACCCCTGGCAACCACTAATCTACCTTCTATATCTACTGTCGCAATAGGATTGCCTAATCTGGACATTTCATGTAAATGGAATCATTTAATATGTGGTCTTTGTGTGTAGCTTCTTTCACTAGCCTGATGTTTTCAAGGTTCATTCGTGCTGTAGCTTGTATCAGTACTTCATTCCTTCTCATGAGTGAATAATATTCCTTTGTATGAATACATATTTGGCTTTTCCATTCATCAGTTGATGGACATTTGGGTTGTTTCCAATTTGGGGCTATTATGAATAATGCTGCTATGCATATTTGTGTACAAGTTTTTGTGTGGACATACTTCCAACTCTTCTGGGTGTATTTCTAAGAGTACCCTTGCTAAGTTGTATGGTAACTCAAAGTGGTAACTTCGCTAAATCATATGATAACTTTTGAGAAACTACCAGACTATTTTCCAAAGTGGCTTCACCATTTTACAATCCTATCAGCAATGTATAAGGGTTCCAGTTTCTCCACATTGTTGCTAACATTTGTGATTGTCTGTCTTTTATATTTTAGTCATCCTAGCACGTGTGAAGTGGTATCTCACTGTGGGTTTGATTTGCAAAACCTAATGATTAATCTTTTCCTATCGAACTTACACACTTTGTCCATTGTAAAATTAGGTTTTTAAAAATTATTATTAAATTGTAATAATTCTTTATATAATCTGGATACAAGTCCCTTATTATATATATGATTTCCAAATATTTTCTCCCAGTCTGAGGGTTGTCTTTTTGTTTTTTGTCCTTTGAAGCACAAAATTTTAAACTTTGATGATGTCCAATTTATTTATTTTTTTCTTATCACTTTTGCTTTTAGTGTCATATATCTAAGAAACCACTGCCTAATCCAAGGTCTTGAAGATTTACTCCAGTGTTTTCTTTTGGAGGTTTTATAGTTTTATCTCTTATATTTAGGTATGATTCATCTTGAGTTTATTTTTGTATGTGGTGTGAGGTAGGGTCCAACTTTGTTCTTTTGCATGTGGAAATCCAGTTGTCCCAATATCATTTGTTGAAAGACTTCTTTCCTCATTGAATTGTCTTGGCAACCTTGTTGAAAATCAGTTGACTACAAATGTAAGGGTTTATCTCTAGTCTCTCAATTCTATTCCATTCATCTGTTCACCCTCTTGATAGCACCACACTGTCTTCATAGTGTAACTGTAGTAGGTTTGAAATCAGGAGGTACAAATCTTCCAACTTTGTTCTTCTTTTTCAAGATTGTTTTGGCTATTCTGAGTTCCTTGAATTTCTATATGAATTTTAAGGTCAGCCTGTCAATTTCTGCAAAAAGGTTGCTGAGATTTTATAGGGATTGTGCTGAATCTATAGATCAGTTTGGGGACTATTGCCATCTTAACAATATTAAGTCTTCTGATCCATGAATGTAGGATGTCTTTCCTTTTCTTTAGGTCTTCTTTAATTCTTTCAACAACGTTCTGCAATGTACAAGTCTTGTACTTCTTTTGTTGAATTTATTTCTAAGTACTTTATTCTTGTTGAGGCTATTATAAGGAGAATGACTTCTTAATTTCATTTTGTATTGTTCATTACTACTGTATAGAAATACAATTAATTTTTGTATATTACTCTTATATTGTACAATGTTGATGTATCTGTTTGTTAGTTCTAGTAGTTTTTGTTTGTGTGTGTGTGTATGTGTGTGTGTATTCCTACGAATTTTCTATGTTTTCTGCAAATAAAAATAGTTGCACTTCCTTTCCAGTCTGGGTTCCTTTTATTTTTCTCTTGTCTAATTGCCTTAGCAGAAGAGTTTTGGAATGATTGAATATAGTTCTAGTGTGGTTCATGGACTTTGAAATCAGTCAGATATGGTTATGAATTCTAGCTCCACCACTCCACTCACTTTCTGTGTGATTGTAGGCTGGTATCTTGACTTCTTTGAACCTTGATATATTTTTTAAAATTTTTATTAGAGCATAGTTGGTTTACAATGTTGTGTTAGTTTCAGGTGTACAGGAAAGTGAATCAGTTATACATATATCATATATCCACTCTTTTTTAGATTCTTTTCCCATATAGTCCATTACAGAGTATTGAGTAGAGTTCCCTGTGCTATAAGGTAGGTCCTTATTAGTTATCTATTTTATATATAGCAGAGTGTATATGTTAATCCCAATCTCCCAATTTATCCCTCCCCCACCTCCCCTCACCCTCAGTAGCCATAAGTGTGTTTTCTACATCTGTAACTCTATTTCTATTTTGTAGGTAAGTTCGTTGTACCCTTTTCTAGATTCCACATATGAGTGATATCATATGATATTTGTCTTTGTCTGACTTACTTCACTCAGTATAACAATCTCTATGTCCATCCATGTTGCTGAAAATGACATTATTTTGTTCTTTTTTATGGCTAAGTAAAGAGCCTTGATATTTTACCTGTAAACCCAACTTGCAAGGTTTTTAAAAATGTATTTTTTTTTTTTTTTTTTTTTTTTTGCGGTACGCGGGCCTCTCACTGTTGTGGCCTCTCCCGTTGCGGAGCACAGGCTCTGGACGCGTAGGCTCAGCAGCCATGGCCCATGGGCCCAGCCGCTCCGCAGCATGTGGGATCCTCCCGGACCGGGGCATGAACCCGTGTCCCCTGCATCGGCAGGCGGACTCTCCACCACTGCGCCACCAGGGAAGCCCCTAAAAATGTATTTTTTAAAAAAATTATTTATTTATTTGGCTGTGTCAAGTCTTAGTTGCAGCATGTGAGATCTTCGTTTTGGCTCACGGGCTCTCTAGTTGTGGTGTGCATGCTCTAGAGTGTGCAGGCTCAGTAGTTGTGGTGCACGGTTTAGTTGTCTGGCAGCATGTGAGATCTTAGCCCCCCGACCAGGGATCGAACCTGTGTCCCCGGCATTGGAAGGCAGATTCTTAACCACTGGACCACCTGGGAAGTTCCTAAAAATATATTTTTTAATTAAAACATTATATATATATGTGTGTATATATAATAAAATGTACAGGTCTTAACTGTTCAGTTTGATGAATTTTGACTATTATATACATTTGTGTAACAACATCTGAAAATAAGAAATGAAGCATTTCCATCACCCCAGAAAGCTCACTTGTACCCCCTTCTAGTCAATCTATTTCTTCCATCATCATAGATTCGTTTAGCCTGTTTCATGTAAGTACAACCATATAGTATGTTCTTTTTTGTGACTACCTTCTTTTACTCAGCATAATGTTTCTGAGATTCATCCATGCTGTTATGGGTATCAATGGTTTACTTCTTTATATTGTTGAGTAATATTCCATCGTGTGGACATACTACAATTTGTAATACATCCTCCACTTGATGGACATTTGGAATTGTTCCCAGTTTGGGACACTATTATGAATCAGGTTGCTATGAACAACTGTGTGCATGCCTTTTAATAGATATATGTTTTCATTTGTCTTGGGTAAATACCTAGGCACGGAATTGCTAGGTCATACAGTAGATGTATCTTTAACTTTATAAGACGCTTCCAAATAATTCAAAATGGTTGTACCACTCTGCATTCTCACAGCAATGTATGAGAATTCCAGTTGCTCCATATTCTTGTTGACATCTGATTTTAACCATTCTAATAGGTTTGAAGTGGTATCTTGCCGTGGTTTTCATTGGCATTGCCCTCATGGCTAAAGATGCTGAGCAACATTTCACGTGCTTGTTGGTTAATGTATATTTCCTTTTGTGAATTTTGTTCATGGCTTTTGCTCACTTAAAAAAAATTTAGTTGTTTGATTTTTATTGTTAATTCATAGGTGTTTAAAATATATTTTGGATACTCTTCCCGTGATATATGCACTATGGTTTTCCCCAGTCTGTGTATGTAGGTTCGTTTTGAGATTCAAATGAGGAATGATATGTTAAGGACAGTGATTGGCACATAGTAATTATTCAAAATAAAAAGAACAGAGGCTACCAGGGTATGATCTCCCTCAATTTTCTGACCATCTACCCTGAAACTCAGCTGCATCTCTACCCATCCTTAGCATTTTCTCCCTTGTTTTAGAGGAAGAGAAGAATTTCTCAACCTAATCCACCTCAGCAGAGATCTTGCTATATGAATTATGCCCTCCTATAACTTTTACATCTTTATCCTGTACTCATACATATTCAAAAATCTAAAGTTTCTTCCTTTAAAAATAAAAACAGGTGGGAGGAAGATAAGGAACAATGATCTTACGTGACCTTTTTCTTCTTTCTGGAAATTTTTAGGATTTTCTCTTTATTCTTGATGTTTTGCATCCACGTATGAGACTTTCAAAATTCATCTAACTTCTCAGTGTTCTTACCTGGTTAGCTTCTCACAGGCCTGGCGTCGTTGTTCTATCTCCCCAGTTAATCACCTTGACAAGTACTCCTGGGCCTGTCCTTCCTTCCTGTATCCCTTGACTCTGAGCTTGGAGCCCCTCTCCATACATTCCTACCTTCTCTGGAGATTCTCCTGCAAATTTTGGGGTGATGGTTCCTTCTAGTTTTGTTTATCTGTAGTGTGTATGTTGTCTGCTTCCCAGCTTCAGCTTTGACTTAAAATTTCTGACCATCTGATGACACTTTATTGCTTTCCCATGCCTTTGTGAGTTTGTTTCATGGGTTTGGGGGTAACAGAGATATAGGGGCTTATATTCAGTTCGTCATAATAGCCAATCTCCAAAGGAAATTTCTAACATGCTACTTATATGTTGAGTACGGAGCATGGTATTGGCTTATTGTAGGCAGTCAGCAAGTTATTTGCAGAATGAATCAAGGGACAGGTGTGTGGGAGAGAAGCTTCCAGACACTGTAAAGCCCACTAGCCTCCCACTCCTGACCTCCATATATAGTGTTCAGGAATATGTACTGTAGAAATAGATGGACTAGTTAGGGGACTCTGAGCAAGTTATTTTGCCTCTCTAGGCCTCTCATTCCTCATTCATAAAATGGAGATGGTAATAATTCCTACCCTGTGGGATTGCCATGAGGATTAATGCAGCAATGCACATAAAGTGCTTAGAATGGCATCTGGTGCATATTAATCAATAAGGATTGAGTTTCTTTTAAATTAACAATGAAATATTTCAGGTTCGAAAACATTTCTGAGTCACGTGGTCTATGTTACTTGCACTTTTACCAGCAGCCTCCCTTCCCCGAATCTGTGTCCTCATTCACCTTCACCTTCCTCTGCTTTACACCCATCCCACGCCCCCAGCATCTATGTGCAGTCTCTCCTTTCCAAGCAACCCAGAAGCTTGTCACACAGTCTTCCCTTTAATGGCCCTTAGTAAAAACCCTTAACCAAGCCTGTCATCACTGTCAGTGGGAGGTGAGTAAACCATTAGCATTCCTTACTTAATGGACCAGTATTTCTTTTGGGGGTGCCAGTACCAATAAAGAGATGGAAATAAAATTTTAATCTTGTTTCCTGATGGACATAGTACAATGTGTGGTAAAACACCTTCTCTTCAAGGCACCACACAGGTGAGTTTGAGAACACCTTTGTCTGGGGTGTCATCAGAGCAGTGACATAGAGGTAATCATCTTAGAAGTCAGACTTTAGAAATACAAATGCTTCCTGGGCTCAAAGAGTGGCCATATGGATCCATCTGGGCTAGGTTGAAAGGCATGAAGGTATGATTCTAGAGAAAGTGTTGGATAAAAAGGAACACAGGGGATGCATCTCTGACAATTAAGACAGCACCACATACCAAGAGATGCTTAGAAATATAGAGGATGTATTTCTGGTTGGATAAAAAAAAAGCTCTCATTCATTTGGTGACTGTTTATTGAGCACCTACTACATGCCAGTCACTCTTCTAAATGCCAGGGTTACAACAGGAAAGAAAACAGACCCAAATCTCTTCCCTCACGTTACTTACATTCCTGTTTAAGTGTAACGGGGGACCACGAGGCCAGAGGTAAAGGAAAGTTTGGTTGGCAGATTGGAGACTTTTTGAGATGATTGATGA
This sequence comes from Mesoplodon densirostris, assembly GCF_025265405.1. Lineage (NCBI taxonomy): Eukaryota > Metazoa > Chordata > Mammalia > Artiodactyla > Ziphiidae > Mesoplodon > Mesoplodon densirostris. The sequence goes on from NC_082676.1 coordinate 48,584,969, forward strand.
GCGTGATTAGAATTCTTTGAGGTAGAAATGCAGGGACAGATGAAAGACCTTGGACCTCTGATCTTGTGGGAAGAGGAGTTTAGAAATTCCGCGAGCTCATTCTCAGGGAACATGTGGGGAGGGGCCTGGGCAGGTCTGTGGAGGGCTGAGAGACAGCAAGAGGACTTGTTAGCTGGTTTGGTGATTGGAAGTGGTTCTGGAAGGAGACACGATAAAGCGTTGGTGGGAGGGCGTGATGTGAACTCACAAGCAAACTTGCCTTGCTGGGGTGCTGATGGTGAGAGGAATCCAGGGCTTTGGGAATGAGAAAGACATGGAATAATGTATTGGTTATGGGCATGTGCCTTGAGTCGGGGTCTGCCACCTGCTGTGTACATGACCTTGGAAAGTTTTCTACTTTCTCCTTCAGTGAAGACCTTAGTTTCTTCATCTTTAATGGGAATAATGCTGTAGTTTGTTGTGTGGATTTAGCAGGCTAATGCGTATATATATATGTATATTAATATATGCCTGGCATTATTATCCTCTTTGTAAAGTTGTGTTTCCACGGGCTGATTCATAGCCACGTCTGGAGGGTGACTGGAGGAAACATGTCTCTTTTTCCTGAGACCACCACAACCATCGTGCAGGGGTGAGGGGCTCAGCCATCTAGGGTTACTCTCTCTGGGTCTACTCCAGCCGGGAAGGGGCTCCTGGCTGCCTCTCAGCATCCTTGCACTTTGAGGCTTCTTTTCACTTTGTTTTAAAATATTTCCCGAAGCTCTAATTGCTACACTTCCTCAAATGTTTTTAATACAGGCAATCAGCAACTACTGCAATTAGGAGGACCTAATTACCATCGGCATTCTTTCTCTTCCCTCAGAAACCACCATTGGAACAGTCACAAATAAACCTTAATGAAGACCAAAGATCTTTCTTCAGTCTAAAGCCATTTGTAATCATGATCTGTTATTGTCAGAGCCAGCAGGCAGAGGAGTCCTTAGAAGGACTGTTGCATATTCAGCAGTGGCAGCAGCCAACGGCAGCAGCAGAGAGAGATGTGCTGGGGCCTGGGAGGAGGTGAGCAGGCAGGCGTGGGGCTGGGGGTCTGTGGTCCAGGCCTGAATGGGTTGGCACTCAGTCTATTGCTGTGCTTTCACTGAACCTTAAGAATAAGGTTTGAGGGACTTCCCTGGTGGTCCAGTGGTTAGGACTTCGCCTTCCAATGCAGGAGGTGCAGGTTCGATCCCTGGTCAGGGAGCTAAGATCCCACATGCCTCGCAGCCAGACTACCAAAACATAAAACAGAAGCGATATTGTAACAAATTCAATAAAGACTTGAAAACGGTCCACATCCAAAAAATCTTTAAAAAGAATAAGGTTTAACTATACTCCAATTAAAAAAAAAAGGGAAAAAAAAAGAATAAGGTTTGATTAATTTAAAAAATATATACATATAGTCCCTGTGTAATCACGTCCCAGCTCAAGATATAGAACATTTCCAACATCCTGGAAGGCTCCCTCCTGCCCTTCTGTGGTGTGTCCATCAGGGTAAAATCAGAAAAGCAGAACCATGATGAATGTTAGGTTATCAGGGATTAAAAGAAGTTGACCGTACCCAACTGTGGGAGGAACTGGGAAATTAAAAGTTAAAAAAAAAGGGCAGGCCTCCCTGGTGGCGCAAGTGGTTGAGAGTCCGCCTGCCGATGCAGGGGATACGGGTTCGTGCCCCGGTCTGGGAGGATCCCATATGCCACGGAGCGGCTGGGCCCGTGAGCCATGGCCGCTGAGCCTGCGCGTCCGGAGCCTGCGCGTCCGGAGCCTGTGCTCCGCAACGGGGGAGGCCACAACAGTGAGAGGCCCGCATACCGCAAAAAAAAAAAAAAAAAAAAAAAAAGGGCATAGAGGGATCAGAAAAGGTGCTCACTTGAAGAAAGGACACAGGTGAATGAGTCAGAGATTGTCAGGAAGCCTGGCAGCGGGCTATGTCCAGCTGTAAGAGTGAGACCACAGAGGAGCTGGTGTAGAAACCCACGGGAAGCTGTTGGTTCTTTAGCTGCTGCGTCTGTGCATTTGCAGTGAAGCATCCCGTGGTGATTGTGTCACTGTGGGTCAGCAGAGCCAGCATTCAGCAGAAGGGCTGAAGACGGCGTGCAGAGAGCAGAGCCAGGGCAAACTGGAACCTAGTAGCCTCTGTTTCTCACCGCCGTGAACATTCAATGGGGGCTGCTTCACTCTGGGCAGCTCTAACCTGGAACCACTCAGGGAAGGTGATTCTGGGAAGCATGGACCCCTGTACAACCAGGCTAATAGAATAATCTGGCACAATGGAGAAATGTTCACATCCACTAAGTGGCTGGTGAGGTTGTGTCCTCCAGCTGTGAGGTTGCAGGGCTTTTGAGGGAGAGTCTGTATATTCCAGCTGCATGACACCAAGAACGGTACCTTCCCCAGAGCTGGTGAGGGGAGGAGGTCTCTGGCCCTCTTCCTTCCTGTCCCCATCTCTCTCCAACAGAAGGCAATGCTGATGGAGTGGGGTCAGATTCTTGGACAGTGGTCAAGGTCACTGTGCTTTAATGTGTGGGTGTGGCCTATGTCTGTAGGGTTAAGAATAGTGGTTCTCAACCTTGGCTGCCCAGTGGAATCATCTGGGGAGCTTTACAAAATGCTGATGCCTGGGCCACCCCCAGAGAGTCTGGAGTGCAGCCTGGGCCACCCCCAGAGAGTCTGGAGTGCAGCCTGGGCATTGGGATTTTTCAAAGCTCCCCAGATGATTCCACTGGGCAGCCAAGGTTGGGAATCACTGGAGAGGCAAGACCTGCAGCTTGGTAGGCTGGTTCTTCTCTTTTCAGTGCCTTTCTTCTTTCCCATGCAACAGAAAGGTTAAATGCCTCTGAGGCTGGCTTCCTGGGGGTAGGTCTCCTTTGCCTTCATTGCTTTGCCTAAATGATTAGATTTGAAACACAGTGGAGTGAGACACTCTCCTTAGGCATTAAGGCCAAGTCGCCGACTTTAGTCCAGTAGACCAGATTCCTGCATGGGCCAAAATGCTCCCCCCTTCTCCCTACGATTGTAAGGGTTCTCCACAGGGTCAGAGAAAATCTATCTGAGTGTAGGTCCACTTATCTGGGTCAGAATTCTCAAAGCAGGCTGTGTATAAAATGCTCTGGTGTAATGTACAACATGTCACTATGGTTAACAATACTGTATTGTCTATTTGAAAGTTGCTAAGAGAAAAGATCTTAAAAGTTCTTAAACACATACACACGTTACCGAGTCCAAATACGTACTGCTCGCTGTGTGACAGGCCAATAAATTGAGAGTCGAGTTGTTGGGACAAGGAATAGCAACTTTATTCAGAAAGCCATCAGGCTGAGAAGGTGGTGGACTAGTGTCCCAAAGAACCATATTGCCTGAGTTAGAATTCAGGCTTCTTTTATACTAAAAGGGGAGGGAGTAAAGTCAAACTTTTCCTGGTTCGAGTCACCTTCCAGATGGGATGTGCTAATTTCTTCCTTCCTGTAGTTGTTCACAGGTGGGCCTGGTCAGGATGTTTCCTGTGAGGTAAACAAAGGTATTTTAGCATAATGCTCATTATCTGGGATGCAGGGTTCCCAGAGATGGGCCACTATGTAAATTGCCCATAGCTTGTGGGCAACAAGTTAGTGATTAACTTGTAATAGTATACAAAGGTTATTCCCTATTACACAGTTGTAACTGTATGAGGTGTTGGTGAAAAATTAATCTGTCGATCTAAGAAAGAAATGGAAAATTTTATTCAAGCCAAATTGAGGATAATAACCTGGGAACAGCATTGCAGAAAGCTCTGTTCTGCCTGTTAGAGGTCAAAGCACGGTTATATAAGTTTTTTGAGACAGAGGGCTGTACATTAAATGACGTATTATTGACAATTTACACAATCCAGATCTAAGTGTCTTGTGACCCCTTACAAGATTGAGAAGGAACGTTATCTTTTTTTTTAAATTAGTTTCTGCTTTATAACAAACTGAATCAGTCATACATATACATCTGTTCCCACATCCCTTCCCTCTTGCATCTCCCTCCCTCCCACCCTCCCTATCCCACCCCTCCAGGCGGTCACAAAGCACCGAGCTGATCTCCCTGTGCTATGCGGCTGCTTCCCACTAGCTATCTACCTTACGTTTGGTAGTGTATATATGTCCATGCCTCTCTTTCGCTTTGTCACAGCTTACCCAGGAACGTTATCTTTTAAGGAGTTATCTTGTTGGTGCTAGGAGAATGCTGGTCTTTATTGTTGAGCAGGTATTTCTGCTGGTGGGAAGGTCTGATTAATGCATAATGCAGATACACAATGCTCAGTAAGGGGGAGAGAGGAGGCCAAAGGGCAGAGAACATTTTTTATGTTTAAATTTTTCTTGTCTTGCCATAAAATATGAATTTTATTTCACAAGGTGATGGATGTGTTAATTAACCTTATTGTGGTAATCATTTTGCAACATATACATATATCAAATCATTACATTGTAAGCCTTAAACTTATACAATATATATGTCAATTATATCCCAATAAAGCTGGGAAAATGATCCCTATGAGACTCTTAAAACACCCCCTTGTCTGGGCCCCCCTCAAAGCCAATTGAATCAGACTCTCAGGGAAGGAGGGTCCTGGCTTAGGTAGTTTGTATTTTATAAAGTTTTGCTTATTTTATAAAAATTTGTACTGAGCTATAGTATATTACAGGAGATTACACATATCTTAAGATTTCAGGAGAATGAAATTTTACATAAGTCTATACCCATGTACCAACATCCTGATGAAGCTATAGAACTTTCCAGCCCCTCCAGAAAACTCCTTCATGTCTCTCCGAGGCAGTAACTCCTCCCATCTCCCCATGATAGGGTACTTCTGTCACTTGAGATTCATTTTGCCTGTTCTTGAACTTCACAGATAGAAATGGGGCCAGGCAGCATGTGGTCTTTTGGATCTTAGCTTCTTTCCCTAAGCACAGTGTCCGTGAGATTCATCCACGTTATGGGAGTCAGCAGTTATTCATTCCACCAGCTGAATGTGCCACAATGTATGCATCCATTCTATTTCTGATAGAAATGTGGTTGTTTTCAATTTTTGGCTATCATAACGAACCTCCTATAAACCTTTTTTATGTGTCTTTTGGTGTACACACACTTGTCAGTGCACTCATCTTTCTTAGGCATATAATTAGAAGTGGAATTGTTGGGATATAGGGCAAATGTATGTTTAGAGTTTCTATATAGGGAATAGGATTTTTTCTTTTTTTCTTTTTTAAGCTCCTAAGGTAGTTCTAATGTTTAGCCAGCATTGAGAATAACCGATCTGGAGGGTAAGTAGAGGCACAAGTAGAGGCACTTTCCATAAACGTGTGGCTTCACTGTAATAAAACCCAAGTCAAAAGAGGGATTGCTGTGCCTTTAACATAATAAGGCCTGATTTGTTATTTCTCAAGGGATAAGGTCAAGGTCAATTCTTTTCTTAAAATTAATTAATTAATTAATTAATTAATTTTTGGCGGCATTGGGTCTTCGTTGCTGCACGTGGGCTTTCTTTAATTGCGGCCAGTGGGGGCTACTCTTCATTGTGGTGCACGGGCTTCTCATGGCGGTGGCTTCTCTTGTCATGGAGCACAGGCTCTAGGCATGCGGGCTCCAGTACTTGTGGCACATGGGCTCATTAGTTGTGGTTCCTGGGCTCTAGAGCGCAGGCTCAGTAGTTGTGGCACATGGGCTTAGTTGCTCCGCGTCATGTGGGATCTTCTGGACCAGGGCTTGAACCCTTGTCCCCTGCATTAGCAGGCGGATTCTTAATCACTGCACCACTAGGGAAGTCCAAGGTCAATTCTTAAGAGACAAACACATTTTTCAGGTAGCCTAAATAGGAGTGGTTTACAAAAGGGAAATTAACCTCACATCTGATTTCAATTACCTTAGGAGATAGCAAGCCATTGCCTAGGGTGGAAATACCTGCTGCCCCCATCTTTCCCTGCACCCCTCATCCATGGGACCAGGACTCTTACTTCTCACCACCTGGAAAAACTAGAAGAAAGTATCAAAGCTCACTCTTTCCACCAGCATACGGAGCCGGGGAGAAATCTCTTCATATTCAGGAGGCACTTGAGATGGCACATTTTGTAACACATGAGACCAGCCTGGGTCTCATGGGGCTTTATTATTATGGGGTGGGGGTAAGCTATGCTTGAAGAAGGGGCATGTGGTATATTGGACAGACTCCAGGAGGAGAAGGAAAATAATACTATATAATATTATAGCTAATAACTAATATAATTACAATTAATATAAATATAATTAGTATATAATAATACATAATATAATGATAAAATAAAGGGAGTATTAGTGGACAAAGGAGAGGAATGCTTTCTTGAGACTTAAGCATTTGTGCTTGGACTGAGAAAACATACATCTGTTCTCCCCTCCCAGTCTGGTTTCCACATTAGTTGTTTATCTCCCACTGGCAAGTGAAAGACTTGGTTTCTATCCTGTTGGAAGGGCACAGAGAGGGTGAAACCTATGGAGTAAATTCCCTGCCAGGCAACTGAAATCCTAACACACCCAAGGCTGTCTCTGAAGAGAACTCAGCTTTGGTGTATGTGGCAGATACCATGCCAGAAATTAGGGTCATTTTCTCTGCCCTAGTGGGAGAGGAAACAGAAGGTCATGCTATCACTCTTGGGCCTTTGTATTGTGATGCTCTGGGCCCCTCTGGAGGAAATCAAGTTCTATTCTCTGGGAAGTGGAAGTAATCACAGTCTTTAAGGAGAAGCTTCCAGGTGACTGGGGACCTTCTAGGAATAATCCAGGTACCTTTAAAGGGTGAATTGCCCCATTTTCCTGGAAGAGTGAAAGAGGAGCTCTTAAGGGCTCAAAGGAGGTAAACAACTCTTGGGTAAATCCCTGGGATGGATAAAAACACAGAACTTCCTGGGTGCCTGGTAACTTGGGGGATGGATTGAGGGGACTCTAAGTGGAAGATCTCCCTTGGAACTGTCACTGCTCGAAGGGCTGCCTTGACTTTGAATTGTGACAGCTGAGGTCGGTAATGGACAGCAATGTGGGCTGTCAAGGAAGGGTGTCAACAATGGGTAGGTGGTACACCAGGACATGGATGTTGTCTGTCCCCTAATCTTCTCCTATTTTCCCTCCCACTCTGAAGCCTGCTAATGTCACCAAATGTCCTTTCCTTAAAATTTGCTATCCCTCTGTTAGGGAACCATTCATTGACTGAAACTACCTGGCCCTGGCCAGGCAGGATAATAACCACTTGCATGAGTTGTCTCACAACAGGAGGTCCCAATAAGGAACATGGAACTGACAAGCTACTGTCAGCCAAAAGAATTCGGGGGGAGGGTCCAAAAGGAGGGAGGGAGATGCCAGGCCATAATATGTCCTGCCCACCTCCCAGAAACCCTCGCACTGGAAACTTGACTGACTGAGAGAGCCACGTGCCATCAGGAAAGGCCTTAAATCGGACCAAATATGGGTGCAGGTGATGCTGAAACTTGGCCTCTGTGCACCAGTGCTGAATCAAATCTCAGAGACAGAGTTTTGGGTGAAGTAGAAAACAATAGCTTTATTGCTTTGCCAGGCAAAGGGGGACACAGCTTTATTGCTTTGCCAGGCAAAGGGGGACACAGCTAATACCCTCAAAACTGTATGGCCCAAACCAGGGGGATTTGGTGAGGAGTTTTATAGCAGTGGTTCAAGGGCAGGGCTGCTGATAAGGATCTGGGTGTGTGCAGGGCCTACAATCCTTTAATCCGGCCTCAGGTGGTCTCCTGATGAGCTTCTGTTGTTCTCAGGGTTATCGAAATGTGACCTTCTCTCTGGGATGAAGAATGCTTCATTAGGTAGTTAAATCTTCCATTTGTTGGGGGATTTATTTATTTATTTATTTATTTATTTATTTATTTACTAGTTATTGGCTGCACTGCACAACATGTGGGATCTTAGTTCCCAGACCAGGGACTGAACCCATGCCCCCTGCATTGGAAGTACAGAGTCCTAAGCACTGGACTGCCTGAGAAGTCCCTGTTGGGGATTTTAATTCTGCAGAAGAGCTCAAAGATACTGTTATATATGTTCCTTGAGGGGGAACCAGGACCCTGCCCCAAGGCTGCACTATTGTTTCCTGACTGTTCCTCCCTTGTCTCTACATCTCCACCCTTCCCTGATTAGCAACTGTTTGAAACTGCCCTTTGGAACTCAGGGAAGGTCATGGAGGCTGAAGCCTATTTCCTACAAACAAGAAATGGGGGGGCTTCCCTGGTGGTGCAGTGGTTGGGAGTCTGCCTGCCAATGCAGGGGACATAGGTTCGAGCCCTGGTCTGGGAAGATCCCACATGCCGCGGAGCAGCTAGCCCCATGAGCCACAATTACTGAGCCTGCGCGTCTGGAGCCTGTGCTCTGCAACAAGAGAGGCCGCGATAATGAGAGGCCCGCGCACCGCGATGAGGAGTGGCCCCCACTTGCCGCAACTAGAGAAAGCCCTCGCACAGAAACAAAGACCCAACACAGCCATAAATAAATAAAAATAAATAAATAAATAAAGTAAAAGAAAAAGAAAAAAAGAAAAAGAAATGGGGGACACAGAAAGACTTCCATGCCCAGGAGCCCCATAGGGTCCTGCTCAGTTTCACAGGTAAGATGATTGTCCAGAGACAACCTAGAAAGCTAGCCCCACCACCATAAACCCTGAGACTACAAGCCACATGGCAGAGAGGTTCTCCTGGGTTCCTGTATCCTACTGCTCTCTGCCCGGGGAACCCCATCCTAATAAAGTCTTTTGCTTTGTCAGTACATATGTTTCCTCTGACAATTCATTTCCAAGTGTTAGACAAGAGCCCACTCTCAGGCCCTGGAAGGGGTCCACCTTCTGGTAACACCTCTACTGTCCTCTGCTCTCTTCTGCTGATGGGAGGGATGAGCTCTGATCTCCATTTCTCCTGGTTTCTCCACATGGAGAGAAAAAAGAGTGCTGGTCCCATGGAGGAAGGGTGCAAGGGTAGAGGGGATATTTTCCAATTCCACTGTGCCTTTGAAACGGAGCAGGACCCTGTGGTGCCCTCCTGGGTATATATCCTTTCAGTGTTCCCCCATTTCTTGTTTGTAGGAAATAGGCTTCATTCAGCTTCCTTGACCTTCCCTGAGTTCCAAAAGGGCAGATTCAAACAGTTGCTTATCCGGGAAGGGAGGGAATGCAGAAACTAAGGAGGAGAAGTCAAGAACAGTAGTGCAGGGGCTTCCCTGGTGGTCCAGTGGTTAAGAGTCTGTGCTTCCACTGCAGGGGATATGGGTTTGATCCCTGGTCAGAGAACTAAGATTCCTGCATCCCACATGGCAAGGCCAAAAATAAAATCAAAAAAAAAAAAAAAATGTAGGGTCATGGTTCCTCCTCAAAGAATATACATAACAAAATACCTTTGAGTTCTGCAGGAACTAAGCCCCCACCTAGGTGGAGGATGGTGACTTCAGGCTGAGCACAAGATTCCTGGAACACCACCCTGTTACCTCGTCACCAACCAATCAGAAGAAAGTCTGTACACAGTGAAGGATGTTGAAGACTGTCCCACTCCCCAAATGATTCTCCTTTTAAAAGCTTTCATGGGCTTCCCTGGTGGCGCAGTGGCTGAGAGTCTGCCTGCCGATGCAGGGGACACGGGTTCGTGCCCCGGTCCAGGAGGATCCCACATGCCACGGAGCGGCTAGGCCCGTGAGCCATGGGAGCTGAGCCTGCACGTCTGGAGCCTGTGCTCCGCAACGGGAGAGGCCACAACAGTGAGAGGCCTGTGTACCACAAAAAAAAAAAAGCTTTCATGGTTGAGCAGAATCTTTGGAAATGGTTTTTGGACACAAGTCTACCTTCTCCCTAGGTTGCCATCCTCCTGAAAAAAGCAACTTTCCTTTCCAACCAACACTCAATACTCAAGTATTGGCTTTTGAACGGTGCCCTGAGTTCAGTAACACTTTGCTTTCTCCTCCTAAAGTAACTGAAATCAGAGAATGGATTCCTAGCGAAGATCCCCTCCCTCCCATTTAGTAGCCCTCACAAGACTATATAGGGGAAACCTACAAAAAAAGAAGAGAGGTATGGGCTCATGCCAGTTTTGAGTTATTTTGTAGAAATATAAGACTGATGACTGTACTGACTCCTGCCCAATTTTGTGAAATATTTAAAATCTAATAGAGTGAATACCAACATCATTACTGGGGAATATGAAAGTGTTAAAGTATCGGAGCCCTGATGCTACACAGGCCTAATATTAATCATGAGGAAGCTTAATATTTGAACAGAATTGGAATGGACTGGGCTGCTTTAGAAGCCTTCCTTTGTGTTCAAAGAGGACATTATCTTCTGAGGGATGGAATGGCCTCCATTTGCATAATGTCTTTCCCTTTGTTCCTTCTGTTGTCCCAACTAATTGCTTTAGAATATCCGACCTCTGCTATTTCCCCTATCTTTCTTACCAATAATGATTTCCTCTTCCCTCTTGATATGTAAAATGTAGGTAAGCTGGGACACTTCAAAGCACAAGACTTCTTGTGAATCTCCTACAGCTGGGATGGCAATATGGACACATTGACCACGGGGTGCCTGAGGGTGGCTCAGGCTTGGGAACTAGAAGCCAGCTCCCTGGGGCTCCCTGCTAAAAGGAAGTGTCTTGGGAATTCCCTCGTGGTCCAGCGGTTAAGACTCAGGCTTAACTGAGTTCAGTCCCTGGTTGCGGAACTAAGATCCCACAAGCCGCGCGGTGTGGCCAAAAAGTTAAAAAAATTAAAAAAAAATAATAGAAGGAAGTGTCTCGTTACGTGATGGGAGAGGGTAGGTTTGAAGAAAACATTATCAGATTTATGTTGTAGAAGTTCCCCTTCTTGAGAGGTATTTGGAGTGGAGATTGCCAGTGTGAAATAAAATTCATATTTTAGGGCAAGACAAGAAAAATTTAAACATGAGAAGTTTTCTCTGCCCTTTGGCCTCCTCTCTCCCCCTACTGTGTGTTGTGTACCTACATTATGCACTGAGCAAACCTCCCCCATTGGCAGAAACACCTGCTCGACCCTAAGGAGCCACATTCTCATAGCACCAACAAGACAAGTCCTTAAAAGATAACATTCCTTGTGGATTTTATAAGGAGCCATAATGATGCTTACATCTGGATTGTGTAAACTGTCAATAATATGTCATTTAATGTACAGCATTTTGTCTCAAAAAACTTACATAACTGTGCCTTGACTTTCAATGGGCAGAACAGTTCTTGGAGATTTCTAGGATGCTCTTCCCAGGTTATAATCCTCAATTTGGCGTGAATAAAATTTTCCATTTCTTTCTTAGATCAACTGATTAATCTTTTGTCGATACCAGCTTCCTTGTGGTTAATAAAATTGGTTAAGTTTCTGTGACTCAGCTGTTTTCCCTTCTCAAAATTGTCCTGGGACCTTAAGAGGCAAAGATACCAGGACTGGGGATGGAGGTGCGGAGGGCTAATGATGAAATAAAATTCATGTTTTATGGCAAGATGAGAAAAATTTAAACATAAAATGTTTCTTTGCCCATTTGGGCTTCCTCCCTCCTGTTTGGTGTGTATTGTGCATCTGCATTAACCAGACCTCCTTAGCAGATCACATTCCTTCTTAATTTCATCAAGGGTCACAACTCCTTAGGAGATAACCTTTCTTAGCCTTGTAAGGGGCCATGATGACCCAAGACCCACTACTTGCTTTGTATTATACGTGTAGAACTAGATTGCATAAACCGTCAATAATACATCATTTAATGTACAGCGATCCCTTTGTCTCAAAAAATTATATGACTGAGCTTGGATCCTCAGTTTGGCTGGAATACAATGTTCCATTTCTTTCTAGATTGACTGATTGATTTTTCATCAACAGTAGTATTGGTAATTATCTAACAAGTTCTCACTTATTAAGCACTGACTATGAGCTGGTCATGTGTTAAGTGCTACACAAGCATTTGCCTGTTTAGTCCTTACTGTAGCCAGTAAGGTGGATTCTATTGTGATTCACATTTTGCAGTATAGGGGAGGAAAATACTTTTCCTCTACCCTATTCGATTGAGTGGATGGGGCTATGCAAATTAAACCGACAAAATACAGGTAACAGAAGAAGAGGCTGTCAAGGAGGAATACATTTTTCTCTTCCCTTCTAGGTTCTTCTGGCTGGTCTAAGAATTAAACTGACATGAGACAGATTAATAGGAGAAAACCAAACAAAGGGACAGACCCAGGAAAACTGAGTAATTTACTCAAATGACTGAAACCCTCACCTTAAATACAATCTTCAGTTTAAGACAGAAGAGGATGTTAGGGGTGGGGATCTTGGCCTTCAAAGGTAAGGAAGCCAATTCACATGGAGATGGAGAAGCAAAAGTTTGGTAAATAAATGTTTGCTGGTCCAGGCAGAGGCAGTGGGACACAGATGAATTTTAACAGATGTTGTTATGTTCCTCCCTGTCTACACACCTAAGGTCTTACTATACTTATCTATGGTGATAGCTCCCTTCCTAGAACAGGTCCTCTATCTACATTCTTTAGGCAGCTAAGGGGTAGGTCAAAGCTTCTTCCTGAGTCTTCTGTTTCGTACAAATAATCAACCTAGGGAATTCCCCTGCAATCCAGTGGTCAGGACTCTGAGCTTTCACTGTTGAGGGCCTGAGCACAATCCCTGGTTGGGGAACTAAGATCCCACAAGCTGCATGGTGCAACAAAAAAACCAAAAAACAAAAAACTAATAATTAATCATTAATCCTCATGCTGAAGAGACACATTTTGGGGTGGCAAATTTTGCTCCCTACAAGACATACAAATTTTATTTGATGTTAATATTTTATTTTTTTTACATGTACAAGGGAATCTCGCAGAAAGGAAGTAAAAACTCAAAGAGGTAGTTCGGTCTGAGAGTTTATATACCATTTTAACAAAGTGCAATACATTTGTAGAGAGGCGACAAGACAAAGGAAAAAGGTTTGGGCTTCTAGGGGCAGTAGATCGTGGGAAGGTAAATATATGGGGGGAAACAATGAAAGATAAGGGTTATTTCAGTTCATTTTCTTTATGCAAATTCAAGTTGGTGCCATCACCAGTGACAAGAGTTGGTTCCTCTTCCTGGTACAGGATCTAGGAGGGGGAAAGGGAATTTCCCTTTCCTCCCTCTTACCTTCACAAAGGGAAATTTATGCCTTGCCTTTAGGCAGAAAGGGGGAGGATAAAGAGCTTTCCCTGCATCTGCTGTTTCTTGATTGCCTTCAGCTCAAAATAATCCTTATGCCAAAGTGGCATATTTCGAGATGGTACATCCTGATTCCCTTCAGCAGCTGAGTAAACTGAAGCATGGAAAGCAACTTGCCTAAAGTCACAGAGCTTGAACTTGAACTGGGTCTGCTTTAAAGATAGGGAAGGCGGGGCCAGGGTAGCAGACAGAACTCCACCTGGCAAGGTGGTCATGGTCATTGTCAGGGAGGGGGAAATTTATCCCTCTCCCCTTCTTGAGTTCTTGTGGCTGGACTAAAAAAATGGACACAAAGATGAACAGGAGAAAAAGAAACAAATTTTAATTTATGTGCACAAATTAAAGAGGCCTGGTAGAAATGGGATCTAAGAAGTGGCCAAAGCAAGCAGCTTTTATACTTTGTAGACAAAGAAATGATAAACGTATGAGGAATTGACAGAACAAAGAAAATTAGGCTTTGGGTTCTTAATTAGTGAAGAATCTAAACAGAGTTTGAGCTTGGGGTAGCAAATTAAAGAAGTAACAATGTTTGTTTAGACAGTTTTCTTGCCCCAATTCCCTTTCTCTGATGTAAGGGTGTCCTTTTATCTCCAGATGCAGGGAGTGAATTTTCACATGGGAAATTTAATGATTGATTGATTTGCTTTGACTTGGGGATTCTCTGCTCTCTTCTTTCTTTTTTTAAAAAGTTTTTATTTCTTTATTTTTATTGAAGTATAGTTGATTTACAACGTTGTGTTAGTTTCAGGTGTACAGCAAAGTGATTCAGCTATACATACATATATATCTTTTTTTTTTCAGATTCTTTTCCCTTTTAGGTTATTACAAAATATTGAGTATAGTTCCCTGAGCTATACAGTAGTAGGTCCTTGTTGGTCATCTATTTTATATATAGTAATGTGTATCACATGGGAAATTTATTTTCTGCTTCCAGAGAGACACAGAGGAGGGTCAAACTGTCCTTACATCAGCTGTTTCTTAACTTTAATTCAAAAAAAATCAATATACGATTGAGGCCTATTTGGGGAGACAGCCTGCCCTGGGCCCCAACATCATGTGGTTCAAAATTTGTGCTCTTTAGCCTTCAAGACACCCACCACAGGGGAAGAAACTGCTAGACCTCTAAGGAGGTAAGTGGTAGCAGGAGACAGAAAGAACCAGGGAGTTGAGGACAAACCCAGAAACTTCCACCAGGGAGGCTGGGGAGTCAGGACAAAGGGGTCAGAGACCAGAAATGAGTCATCACAGAAGTGGGGAATAAACCCTAACACTAATGTCTTTTAACAAGGTGGTGGAAGAGGAGGGGAGGCAGGAGTGGGAAAATACTGAGGGGAAGACTGTAAAGAGATGGCAAGGCATTGGTTTATGTGATTGTGGGGCAGGCTGGGCAAATCTAAGCTCTGTAGCACACGCTGTTAGGAAGGGCGGCTTGGAAACTGTTGGGCAGGAAGTGGTGCTACTGCCCACAGGCAGAATTTCTTCTTCTTTTTTTTTGGCTACGCCATGTGGCTTGTGGGATCTTAGTTCCCCAATCAGGGATTGAACCCCGTGAACCTGGGCCCTGGCAGTGAAAGCGCTGAGTCCTAACCACTGAACCGCCAGGGAATTCCCCAGAATTTCTTCTTTAGGGAAGCAGAACCATTCTACTCTTAAGGCCTTTCAACTGATTGCATCAGGTCACCCAGATTATTGAGAACAATTCCTTTTACTTAACGTCTACTGTAGATGTTAATCACATATGCAAAATTCCTTCACAGCAACACCTAGATGAGTGTTTGACGGGACTACTAGGATATTGTTACTGAAAGCTCAGATCTCTGTGCACCAGTGCTGAATCGAATCTCAGAGACAGAGTTTTGGGTGAAGTAGAAAAGGATAGTTTTATTACGTTGCCAGCCTTGAAAGACTGTGTGTCCCAACTCCAGAGGCTTTGATGAAGGGTTTTATAACAATGGTTCAAGGGTGGGGTTGCTGACCAGATTAGGGTGTGTGCAGGGTCTCAGGTGGTCTCTCCTAATCTTGATGAGCTTCTCTGGTCCCTTTAATCTTGCCTCAGGCGGTTTCTTGGCTGCTTCTCCCTTGATTAGCAACTGTTGGAATCTGCCCTTTGGAACTCAGGGCAGGTCATGGAGGCTGGAGTCTTGCCTACAAGAAATGGAAGACAAAAAAGGCCTTCTATGCCCGGGAGCCCCACAGGGCCTCGGTTTCAATATTCACATAAAACTGACCATCACAGTGCTCAATAAACACTGGCTGAATTAATCAGTAATAATAAGCCAATATTTATCGAGTAGTTAATAGATGCCAGACACTGTTCTGAGAACTTTGTATGTATTAATTTGTTTACTCTTCCCAATAAATTTACAAGGTCAGTGTCCAGCATTAGTGCTGTTTAGCAATCAATATTTCCTCTTCTCCTTTCTCTGGGCACGTGATAGGTTTTCACTTTGCCATCCCCTTTAAATTCAGTATAGCCACGTGACTTGTTTTGATCAATGAATTATGAGCAGGAATGATTTCTATCATTTCCAGGTAGAAATGTTTATGAGCCAGTTTATTGCTTCTTTCTTTTCTCCTTGTCATGTTGACCAGGAATGTCCAGATGGTGGGCCCTCTACCAGCTTGGGCCCCCCAAAGTGGGCAACATGAGTGAAATCCTAGCTGACCACATTGGACACATAGCATGTATTTTAAGCCACTGATATTTGGGGGTTATTTGTTTCCACCTTATAACCCAATTTATCCTGATTATCTCCCTTTACAGATGAGGAAACTGAGGCATGGAGAGATTAAGTAACTTGTCCAAAGTCACACAAATAAAAATGGTGGAGCCAGGATTCAAACTCAACCATCTATTAGTCCTTGCTGTCTAGAACCCTACAACATCTCAGACTGATGCCAAAAACTCAGCCTCTGTGCACTGGTGCCAAATCGAATCTTAGAGACACAGTTTTGGGTGAAGTAGAAAAGAATAGCTTTATTTCTTTGCCAGGCAAAGGGGGACACAGTAGGCTCATGCCCTGAAAAACTGTGTGTCCCAACCCAGGAGGATCTGGTGAGGAGTTTTATAGCAATGGTTCAAGGGTGGGGTTGCTGATAAGGATTAGGGTGTGTGGGGGGCCTGCACTCCTTTAATCTGGCCTCGGGTGGTCTTGTCTGGAATGAAGAATGCTAACATCTTCCATTTGTTGGGGGTTTTAGTTCTGTAAAGACCTCAAAGATATTGTTATGTGTATCCCTTAAGGGGGAACCAGGACCCTGCCCCAAGGCTGCACTATTGTTTCTTGGCTGCTCCTCCCTTGTCTCTGCATCCCCTCCCTTCCCTGATTAGCAGCTATTCGAATCTGCCCTTTGGAACTGAGGGAAGGTCATGGAGATTGGAGTCTGTTCCCTACAAACAAGGAACGGGGGACACAGAAAGGCTTGGTCATGCTAGGTTTCAAGACTGCCATCTTTTCTAAGGCTTAGTTCTTCAGCTTTCCATTGAGAGTGGCTTTTAATCCCTCCTTCCCCCACCCCAAACCTTTGGTAATGTCTGGAGACATTTTTGGTTGTCACAACTTGGGGGGGGGCAGGGCAGTTGTGCTACTGGCATCTGGTGGGTAGAAGCCAGGGCTGCTGCTAAACATCCTACCATGCACAGGACAGCTCCACAGCAAAGAGTTATCCAACCCCCAATGTCAGTCACACCGCTGTTGAGAAGCTCTGACTTACACGAAATTCCTCTGGTAACCAAAGTTAGCTTCTTTTGCTTGTCACTGGAGACCTGGTTGGGTTGTTATGAGTTAGTTAATTAATTAATTGAAAACAGCAGGGTGTCAGTGCTGGGCCTGGTCTTCGTTGACATTTGCCTGACTGATCTGGAGGAGTAACTGGTGAGAGCGCCGCATGTGCCCATGACACTTAGCTATGCCAGGGAGTGAAATGCCAAGCCGCTGGCGATACATCGCAGGAAGAGCTCACCAGGCTGCGTGAGTGGGCAGAGCAGTTGCCAAGGACAAGCTTCAGTGTGGGCATCTGCAAGGTGCTGTGTTTGGCAAAAAATAATCCAGGCTATACTTAGAGGTTGGAAGAGGATGGAACAGGATAGAAGATGAATAGAAATGGAAAGAATTCCAGAGAGTGGTTCCCAAGCCTGATTTTAAGACCTACCTGAGCTCCAGCTAACGACACTGATGCCGAGGCCCTTGCCCTGGATGTACTTGATGAGAGGTCTGGGCACTACTATCGGATCAACTTTTTATCTTCTGCAGGAATATAGACCCTGTTTCCCCAGATTTTCTGATTTTCAAGAGAAGCCCAAAATCCTGGCTTTTATATGTAAGTTCCCATCCCGTCCCCCCTTTCTGGTAACTTTTTTGATATAACGTCAAGCCTATAGAAAAAATGTCAAGAATGAAAAAAGAGCTCCTTCCCATACCCTTTATCCAGATTCACCAGTTGCTATCTCTTTGTCCCATTTGCTTTATCACTCTAAGTTCCCAATTTTTATAAACAACCTATGTATCAAGCTAAACAATAATGTGAATGGACTTTTTGTTCCTTAAACTGTCATTGGTGACTTCTGAAGCTCAGGCTCCCTTCTGACGAATTAAGTAAGAATCTCTGCTGGGGCATCTGGACATTTATATTTAATAAAATCTCCTCCAGATGGTGCTAATGTGCATCCAGGGCTGAGAACCACTGGTCTGGGTCCCTCATGGTAATTTTATTCCCCTTATTGGTGACTGGCTTAATGGTAGACATGGAGCCTAATTCTGGCCAAAGAGCATAAGGGGAAAATCTAATGGAGTAACTTCTAAGAAAGGTTTCTTCCCTCTTACATACACACAAGAGGGACTTCCTTGGTGGTCCAGTGGTAAAGAATCCACCTTCCAATGCAGGGGATGTGGGTTTGATCCCTGGTTGGGGAACTAAGATCCCACATGCCGTGGGGCAACTAAGCCTACGTGCGCCAAAACTACTGAGCTTGCGTGGCTCAATGAGAGAGCCCGCATGCTGCAAACTACAGAGCCCACGTACTCTGGAGCCTGCGAACCACAACTACAGAGCCCATGTGCCCTGGCACCGGGCGCCACAACTAGAGAGAGAAAATCCACACGCCACAACTAGAGAGAAGCCTGAGCACCACAATGAAGAGCCCACACACCACAACAAAAAAGATCCTGCATGCCTCAACGAAGATCCTGTGTGCCGCAACTAAGACCCAACGCAGCCAAGAAAATAAATTAAAAAAAAAAAAAAAGACACACAGGAAAGAGGCAGCTTTTGTGCTGGATATTGCATCTGGATATGATGGGATATTTAATCTTGGTATGATGGATACTGGCCCAAGGATGGAAGTGTGGAAGTATGGAAAGACTTTGGGTCCTTGGATTTATCTTTGAGCTGCTGAATTAACTAACCTGTGAGCCCCTTTATCTTGAGATTTCTTTTTACAGAGGAAACATTTTTTCATACTTAAATTGAATGGCAGAGATGACTAGTCACTTGCCAAATATCAATGAATATCTCATATTATGTAGAGATATTACTAGGAAGCAACTCTTCAGCCATGGATGATGTTTTCAGCATCACTTCCCCTGGAATCTAGATGGAACCATGTGACTGCTCTTACTAATGGAATGAATGGGTTACTTCTGGGTCAAGGTAATTAAGTTTAGGTGCATGATCCTTCCCTTCCTCATCACCACCCCTCACCTGTCCTCCTACCCCCATCTACCAAGGTGGATGATAGCAGGACCACCCTGAAACCACAGGATGGCAGAACTACAAGATAGAAGCAGCTTGGTTCCCTGAGTTACAGCTTGGAGCAGAGCCATCCAGGAGTGTTACTCAGCCAGAAACACCTACATTGGACTCTGTGTGAGCAAGAAATAAAGGTTTATTCGGTTAAGCCCCAGAAATTGGGGGGTTTGCTATGATAGCTTAATTTACCTGATAAATACAATCTAGTTAAGTTAGAATTGGGTGTTACTTTCAGACAAAAGGTTCTTACTTAAAGCGGGAAAGAAGGACCCATGAAATCCAGACCACCATCTTAAAACTGTTTTTTGTTTCTTTGGGATTTTTTATATTTACAAAGAGGGAATCAGCGTTCCACAAATTTAATCTAACCTCCAGGAGTTGCTTGCTTTCAGCCTAGTAGCTTGGCCTTGCCATTGCCTTTATGGTAGCTTCCATTCTAGGCTGATGATTTACTAGCCCTCAGACACTGCCACTTGGTTTCTGGTCCCTGGTTCTTTCTCAGTCTTGGCTCTTTCTGAACTGAACTGGCTTTGAGGTTCTGATCTCCCTTCTGTAAACATCCTGACTAAATACCATTCTGGTCCAGCTGTCCTGCTGTCCCTAAGAGGGACTCTCAGCTGCTCCCATATGGCTGGGCGTTCCCCAGTTCTGGAAGCTTCAGAGGTTCTAGTCAATGTTCATTTGGTAACTAGGAACAGAGACTCACTCAGGCTTGCTCAAGGCAAGGGGAGATTGTTGAAGGAATTCGGAAAAAGTCTCCCAGAGATCTGAGGACTACACCTGCAATACAGCTGGGCCTGGAGGAAATGGGACAGGGAAGCTATTAGAACCGAAGGAAACCACTCTCTTCCTCTCTTTGTGATATTTGCTTTCTCCTAAATAGTACTTAATGCATTCTCCTTCTCTCTTTCCTTCCTTTGGATAGCTGAGCACTTACCAGATGAGTAGCTAGAACGAGACAGTCAAGTACACCGCTCTCACAGAACTTATCTCCTAGTAAGTAAACAAACAAGCAAAAGATAAAATATTACACCCTTCCGAGCTATCAAGAGAATAAGTATGGACTATACTAAAGAATAACAGGGGATTTGCTTTTGAGAGTTGGTAAATGAAGAGGTGACTTGTCAGCTCAGACCCGAAGAATGAGAAGGGGACAGCCACATAAAGAGAAGAGAATTCAGGCAGTGGGAACAGCAGGTGCAAAGGCCCTGAGGCAGAAATGTGTTTGGCTGGATCAAGGAACTGAAAAGGGAGGACATGTGACTGAAGTGTAGGCCACGAGATAAAAGGTGGCATGAAACAAAGATAGATAGGTTAGTATGGTTTTTTTTTAATTTAATTTTTTGGCCTAGCCACATGGCATATGGGATCTCAGTTCCCTGACCAGGGATTGAACCCATGCCCTTGGCAGTGAAAGTGCAGTGTCCTAACCACTGGACTGCCAGGGAATTCCCATTAGTATAGTCTTTATAATGCAAGACACTGGAGACCAGGGCAAAATTTGCATTTTATTTAAGTATAATGGGAAGGCTTTGCAGGGTTGTCTTCTCATGACTAAACAGTTTTTTATTTTTTTTAAATAACTTCAACTTTCATTTGGCCTATTGTTGCTGCCCGAGTCCCAAGGCTTCCTTATATCTTTTCTGTTTTGCTCCCTCTAGCCAACTAGCAACCTATTTCTGTGTCTCTTAGTTAAAATTCCCAGCAGAGATCATCTGATTGTCTCAGTTTACCTTTTTTTTCTCAGTTTACCCCTTTAAGTCAAGTTGCAAGTCCCAGGCCACTGGCCACACTATGAATGGGTTGGCTAGCCTTAGATGAGGTGCAATCTATGATCTAATCAGCTGTGCCTAGGGACAAGGTCATGTCCAATTCATGATCATGTCCACCTACCAGAGACTGTGGATAAAGCAGGCAATGTGCAAGCTCTTAAAGAAGTACTTCTAAAGATAATATTTATGAAACTAGTATTTCACTGGGTGCCTAACATATAAAATTTCTGAAAATACATATTAGATTGTCTCTAATGTATCCCTAATTAAAACTCTTAAATGGCTTCTGAATGTACTTAGGATCAAAATTCAAGATCTTTAACATGCCTGTAATTTGACATCCTCTGGATCCAGCTTTTCTTTTAGTCTCATCTGATGCTACTCTTCCTGTATGTGCTCCAGCTTTACTGACTTTTTTGGAGGAGGGGTCTTTCCAGTCTCAGGGCCTTTGCACACGCTGGGGTTTTTTCTCCCTCCATGTGTCCATCTTTTATTTGGATAATGTTACCTCTACCTTTAGGTATAACTGTAAATGCCAACTCCTGTTCCTTGACTCTCCATCAAAATTAGAGCCCTCTGTTTACATGCCTGTGTACTTTTTACTCTCTACCTTCCCTTTATGACACAGATCACAATTGTAAATGATGTTGATTTGTGTGTTTACTTGTTTAGGACTTTAGTACTTGTTTAGTACTGGACTGGGACTTCCATGAGGGCAGTGGTCATATCTGTGGGGATTATGGTTGTTTCTGACACATAGTAGGTACTCAGTAATAAGTGCTAGATGAATGAATGAATGAATGAGTGAGTGAGTGAATGAATGAATGCCACGAAGTGAGAGATTATGTGGCCCGAGAAATCACTACAGACTTCATGGAAGGGATGAGGCTTAATCTTGGCCTTGAAGAATGGAGAATTTGGAGAATTTGGAGAGGACAAGGGAAAACATTGCAGGCAGGGATAATACTCATTGACAAAGCTAGAGAATTGGGAATAAGTATGTGGACACTGGCTTGATTAGAGCAGGAGAGTGTCAACACAATCTGGAAAACAAGGGGGAAAGGGCCCAGGAGGAAAAACGTGAATCTGTGAACAGTATTAAATAATAATAGCTAACATTTATATGGTGATTATTGTGTTTCAAGTACAGTTCCAAATGCTTTATGAAAATAAGCTCATTGAATCCTCACCACAAACCTATGGAGTGAGGACTATTTTTGTGTCGATTTTACAGCTGGGGAAGTTGAGGCACAGGGAGATTATCTTGTGAAAGTTCTCATGGCTGATAAATGCAGAGTTGGGATTCAAATCTGGGCAATGCAGCTGCAGAGTTTACTTGCTTGAATGTTATGCCCTCTAGAAAGGTAGAGAAGAACTTGGCAAAAGATCAGCTCTTGGGGCTGCAGAATAGAGAAGTATAAAAGAGAAACCCCAAGGTTCTGGTCTTGAGATTGGCCGTAGGATGCTGCTGGTCCAGAAATGAGTGGGCTGGGAAAGGGAGCTGCATTGTGGGGAGAAAGAGGTTGGGAACTCGGCGATGGAGCAAGAGATTTGAGAAGTGTGACCAGAGATGATTAGTGAGTGGCTATTGCGTAGGCTTTGGAATTAGGTTGGAGTACCTGCTTTGCTTTCTCTTTGCAAGTTTCAACATCTATCCAATGGGTTAACAATAGTACCTACCTCGAATTTTAGGATTAATGAGACAAAATAAGAGAAGTTCCTGGCACATTGCTTGGCACACACAGTGGGAGCCTAGTGAATGTGAATACTCTTCACAGGGGTTTGAATGGCCAGGATTGCCCGGGGTCCTGGCTGTGAACCACGAGTGTTGATATGAATATTTATTTGATGTCAGCCAGCTGGGTCCAGCTGATCAGTCTTCAAGCAAAGGCACTCTGACAGCCCATGCACCAAAACCTTGCAGGGAGCAGACCTAGAGGTACGGGGGTCCTTCCAGGCGTCGGGTGCCTGCTTTCCTCCTCCTGCTCTCTGGCCTTTGCAGAAGGCTCCATACTGGGTCTCCAGAGCAGACACCCAGCTAGTTAAGCCCCTGGGGCCTTTCTCCCCATCCCCGATCATCTCCCCAGATGCCTTGTTTTTGACAAACTCATAGTTCCCAGAGCTGCAGGTCGCTGCTTCAGAGTATTCATCACCTATTTACTCCATCTCCCAGATCCTTCCCTCTCCAAGGGTGCCTGGAGCCACTTTTCCCAAAGTGTGGGGTGAGATAACTTGATGTGACACACAGCTGCAATATTAGAGAGAAGTATTAGTGAGAAGGTTTTCCCCTTTCTGGTTCTCCTGATTAAGCCAAAGCAAGCATCTTCTCTGGTGCCAGAGTATCTTAACTAATCTTTCTAACATTTTGGTTATATCCTTTTTACAAAGAGCAGGCAGCTGGCCTTCGTCTTAGAACAGGCAGCAGCTAGAGTATGGTGTGATTGTGTTGTTTTTACTGTATTTATTTTCCCAGTTACCATTTGCTTACGGCAAGCAATTCCAGTTTTCTTTTTTTACAGTAGTGGTATAAAGTTCACTTTCAAGATGTATTTATTGAAGTAAAAAATGAGTCAATTTAAAGAGAAACATCAAATAAATAATGGTTAATGTGGTATGTGGATGTGAAACACTTCACAACGGTTGAACTCAGATGACTGAGATTTGGGAAATGCTGGCAGAGGGAGGAAATCAGTCAAATTAGGAAGCAGAGGCTTGCCTCTAAACGCTGGCTCTGTTCATCAGCCCCTAAGATACTCTTCTTGAGCCTCTATTTCCTCACCTGCCAAAATGCGGATGATAATTCCTACTACATGTGGGGTTGTCTTAAGGATTCAATGAGGTAATTTGATGTATGGGTGTAATTTGCATACAATGACTCTCAAGTGTCAAACAAAACAAATTGTTACTAGTCTGCGCTTCACGAGGGTGTGAGGGTAGGCACGTGACTGGCTTCCCAGGACTTCGAGGTTGTAGCAGGGATGAAGTGTGGGCAATCACATACCCTCTCTGGCCTCAGTTTCCTCCTTGGTAAAATGGGGATATTTCTAGAGGATTAAATGGTACAATATGTGTAAGGTTGTAGAACACAACCAGGTACCAACAGTGTCAGGTAAGCATGAGCTCCTATGACCATAACTCTGCCCCCTTGAGTGACTGAACCCAGAAGTGGGAAGCTCCTTGGAGATGTGACAAGCTGGCATGTGCCACAAGCACCCCAGGAGTCACTGTGGGCAGAGGTGACATCCATTTCTCATGCTTTTATTTATTTATTTATTCATTCATTCATTCATTTTTGGCTGTGTTGGGTCTTCGTTGCTGTGCGCGGGCTTTCTCTATTTGCAACGAGCAGGGGCTAGTCTTTGTTGCAGTGCGCGGGCTTCTCATTGTCATGGCTTCTCTTGTTGTGGAGCACGGGCTCTAGGCACGCAGGCTTCAGTAGTTGTGGCTTGCGGGCTCTGGAGCTCAGGCTCAGTAGTTGTGGTACATGGGCTTAGTTGCTCTGCAGCATGTGGGATCTTCCCAGTCCAGGGCACAAACCTGTGTCCCTTGCATTGGCAGGCAGATTCTTAACCACTGTGCCACCAGGGAAGCCCTTCTCATACTTTCTGATATCAATTTTTCAAAATATTCCAATGTCCTTACACTTTCTACCCCCCTGCCCCCATGCCTCTCAGAGCCTGTGCAAAGTACACCCTTCCCCCCAGAAAAGAATAGCTCCCATTTGGCTTCTATCTTCCTGCTATCATGCTTGCTGGGGACTGAATGGGGTCCCTCCCCACCATCCAAATTCACTTATCGAAGCCCTAACCCTTGATGTGGCGATATTTGGAGATGGGCCCTTTGGGAGGTAATTAGGTTAGATGAGGTCATGAGGGTGGGGCCCTCGTGATGGAGTTAGCGGCTCTGCCAAGTGAGGACACAGTGAGAAGGCAGCTGTCTGCAAGCCAGGAAGAGAGCCCTTGCCAAGAACCAAATCTGCTGGCACCCTGATCTTAAACTTCCCAGCCTCCAGAACTGTGAGAAATAAATGTCTATTGTTTAAGCCACCCTGATCTATAGTATTTGTTATGGCAGCCCAAACTCAGATAATGCTCACTCTACCCAGAATTCATCCAAAAATTAAAAAATATACATACTGATTATTTGCAGTGTGCTTATCATTTTACACATGAAGTTTTATTTAAGCCTCACAACTCTGTGGAGGAGAATACTGTACCATGCTCCATTTTACAGATGAGGAGACTGAGGTTTGAAGGTCAGGTGGGTTTTCCCAAGGTCCTAGAGCTTCTGGGTCCCAGAGCCAGATTTTTGAACACATGCTTGCCCCCAGTAGCTTACCGGGATTTAGGTGAGAGACACACAGGCTCTGACATTGGTAGGAACACCTTGCTGGCCTCAAGAGGTAAAGGAGGATCCTTCCTAGTGGCTAGAGTGTGGATGAGCAAAGCTCAGCTTCCAACACATACATGAGGCAGTTTGAGGGCAGGGCAAATGAATTTGTAAATTTGTGCAGGAATTACCCAGAAGAAACAAAGCACCCCAGCTCGGTTGGTTCCGACAAGGCAAAACCTTTAATATGTGAGTGCTTATTACAGTAGCTGCTTCAGGGCTCTGACATCTTTGATTTCTGGCCATGTTTTTCTAACACAGAAAGGTGAATGCCTCCCTCAGGGCCACCTGGGCTGTTGGTGTCCTGAGGATTTGGAGTGGACAATGGGGACAACTATGCACAAGTCTGGGGATTCGGAGATCCCCCCCACCCCCACCCCCCAGCCACCACCTGTGACTTTGAGTAAAGTCCTCTTCCAAGGAGGGAAGAATGTGGAGGTCCTTCCAGTAAAGAAGGAAGAAAGGAAAACATCTGGCACAGATACACAGAGAGAGACGTCATGGGATTGGCTTGAAAAGTCGGGGAGGGACAGAGGGTTAGGACCTGGAGGGAGAGGGGTGAACTGGGGGAGAGGGCTGAGTCCATTTGGTTTCAGTCTTTGTAAAAAGTAATACCATCACGAGGACCATGCCATGCAACCTCAGAGACACCTCTGTCCACTTCCCACCGGGCTGTGCTGGCGTGGAGGGCAGAGGGCAGAAGTCAGTTCAGACGGGCGTGGTGCGCCTGTTGGCCGGATTATTATGCAACGACTCCTTGAACTCTTTGGGCGTGGAATTGTGGAACTGTAGAAAAGCATGGTCCCGGTCGGAGTTGAGGAGGGTCCCCATGGTGATCTTTGAGGGGTCCCGGGAGAGGGTGAACATTGAGATGTCAGTGGAAGGGATGGTGTGGAAGCCTTTGCTGATGGGGGACAGGTCTCGGGATCTGGGCTCTGTGGAGCGGGAACTTGACCGCCTCCGGAATCTATACCTGTAGGGTGGAAGGCGAGCAAAGGTAGATTTCTTCAGGAGCTCCGAGTGGGATTTGGCACGTAACTGCTGATGTTTTTCTATATAGATGTGCACAGCGACTACTCCTACAATTTCCGCGATGATGAAAGAGAAGGCTCCGAAATAAAAGGACCAGCCATAGGAGTAACTCTTTTTGGAGTCACGCTGCCCGGGGTCTCCAGCATTGGCTGATATATAAACTATGATGCCGATGATGTTGCTTAACCCTAAGAGAAGGGGAAAGAAAAATACATCCTTTATAAACTGCAGAGGTAACTGTCACTTTTAGGCTGGAAATATCTATTTTAAAAAATGTGGAGTCAACAGGGAGAGAGGAGAATGGATTTATGGCCAGGAAATCCAGCTGCTGAGCTCTTCTTGCAGGGTCTGTCTCTTGGGAAATGAAGAATTCTGCCGCTCCATTCTGGGTGGGAAGCGTTCAGCTAAAGAATTCACCTTACTCTTTCCGCAAGTGCAGTAGAATTCAGAATGCACGTACTTTCCCTTAGAAGCAGTTCATTCCCTCAAAGCTTTATCTTCAGCAATAAGTCCTGATGACGGTAAAATGAACCAGATGCAGATCCCTGCCCTTGAGATCCTTACCATTAGCAGAAGAAACTGACATGAAAATGCAACTATAGCAGAATATAGTAAGGGTTCTTCCAGAGACACATATGAAATTGTTCAGGAGCAAAGAGAGAAAGAGAGAATGAGAGAATGATTAAACCCCCTTGTTCTGAAGACAAGGTGACATTTAAGCTGGGTCCTGAACATCAGGAGATGAAAGGTGATTGACAACGGAGTTGAGAGTGACTTATTAGTAGGGTTGTAGCTTGGATGAAGGGGAGGTTGATGGTATCTTGAGCTAAAATAAGAGGCAGCAGAGAGAATAGGCTTAGAGAAGAGGAGGTGGGTTGGAAGTGCTTACTGAGAGTCGGAATGTGGTTGCTGAGTGGACATATATGGGTCTGGAGCTGCAGTTTGGGGAACGAATGGGGAAGGTGCAGTAGCTAAGTCTTTTTTTTTTTTTTTTTTTTGCGGTACGTGGGCCTCTCACTGTTGTGGCCCTTCCCGTTGTGGAGCACAGGCTCTGGACGCGCAGGCTCAGCAGCCATGGCTCACGGGCCCAGGCGCTCCACGGCATGTGGGATCTTCCCGGACCGGGGCACGAACCCGCGTCCCCTGCATCAGCAGGCGGACTCTCAACCACTGCGCCACCAGGGGAGCCCATAAGTCTTTTTATCTGCACAGGATATGATAATGCTTTAGATTATCTGTTGTTCAAGCATCAAGAATTGGGCAACATGAAGCTGTTGTCCCCAGTAGACAAGGTCTGCCGACTGAGTCCCCATGTGCCAACAGAATAGCCCTGGAAAGAGCTGACTAGTCACTTGGAGAGAAATTGATTCTCCAGGGAGTAGTAAGAAGAAACAATAGAAACTGAGGGCCTGGGGGGTTGCCTTCAGTGACTACTTCTCTCACATTATTGCTCCAAAGGTAGAATGTCTCTTTGTGTCCTTTGCTTTAAGGGTCTCATCCAGGCCTTGTTACCAATAATGACTCAGGGAGGTTGGTACATCACCTGAAGTCTCCTTGCCTCCAAATCCGGGCCACCTGTAGGGTGGTTCTGAATGGAAGCTGTTCCTCATTATAGTTCCCAGTACCAGTTGGTAAATAACCATTTCCAATGGCCTCCTGAGTATCCTCTCCATTCCTTGAATGCCCCATACTCTTCCTGGGGGTCCCCAAGATCTCCCTGGAGTCCAGCAACCAAAGGGTTAATGCTTGGCATAGCAAGGGCCACCCCCACTCTGCTCCAGTGCTATCGTTCTGATTGGCTGGTGTTCATGCATTAAGGGGAATTCATATTTTGAATACTATCTCTGGCCATATTCCATCTAGGACTTACCCCTTAGAGGGCAGGGCCAAGGTCTGTTTCTTCCCTGTCTCCTCTTGGCCTTCCCCAGCGCAGGCCCTCAGCAGGTAGGTAGCGAGTTCTAATCACTGAGCTATTTCTTAATATGGGGGTTGACGCAGCCAGCCCTGTGTTAGGCTGCAGGAAACCACAGGATGAAAAACGGCTCCTCTTTCTAGAGTGTCAATTTGGCTTGAAGATGAGTAGGGAAGACACATTCTTTTATATTAAAATGAACATGAATATAATGAGGAGAGAGCAGAATTCACATGAATTTTTAAGTATAAATGGGAGACAGTCTTCAAAGACATTTCAGCTCATGGAAGGTGGCTTCTGGTGATGCCCCCTGACTTCCCAGGGCCCCATTTTCGCTCTCCTCTGCCCACAGGTAAATTTTGGTGGCAAAGTTTGAGAAGCCCTGAAAGGAAGTCTTGCTGGGAAAAAACAAAAGAAGCTCAAGGAGAGGCTCGGATGTCAGCCCAGGTTAAAGGAAGCGGCAAGCCAAGTGAGTTGCCACTTATTTCTAGGGCACTGGTGATGTGCCAGGCACTGTGCAAAGTCTTTATATGCATGATCTCAATTAATCATTGCAACAGGCCTGCTTAAAAAAAAAAACACCCCTCTTTTACAGATGAGGAAACTGGGACACAGAGAAAATAAATAACTTTCCAAGTCAACACAGCTGGGAAATGGCAGAGGTGGGATTTGAACCCAGGACTGTCTCTTGGCCATGGTTGGATTTAGATTTCAGTAAAAAAGCTTGGGAAGAACTAGATGTAAGTGGGTAATCACTTTCTCCCAACCATTAGACGGTAAGCTCCCTAAGGGCAGACCTAGGCTAGGTTTGTTCATTACTATGGCCTCCTCTCCTTGCCCAGAGCCTGACCCAAACAAGAGCACTGTACATATTTGTTGAATTGCATCAGCATGAGAATTAAATGGCACAATGTGTATAGTAGCAGTTATTATGCATCCAGCAGTTACTGCGGGCTAGATGCAGTTCTAGGCTCTTTCCATATACCCTCTATTTAATTCTCTGAACAGCCTTAAATGGTAGAGCCATTATTATCCCCATTTTTCAGATGAGGAAACTGGGGCACAGAGTGGTTAAGAGACTTGCCCGAGGTTACCCAGCTGGGAAGTGGTGGAGCCATGATTTGCACCAGGCAGCCTGGCTTCAGAGCCCATGGTCTTGAGCATAATGCCCAGTGCCTGGCACATAGTAGGTACTCAATAAAGGGTTGTTGACTGCTTGCCTGAAACCACAGAACCTTAGAATAACTGAGCAAAAAAGAGACTTAGGGAGTGCTGAATCCTCCCAAATTTTCACTTTGTAGATGGAGAAACTGAGGCTCTTCAGGGTCCTCAGGGAGACCAGTGGCGGGGGATAGCTAGGATGAGACCCGCAGCTTCTGGCTTCCCCTCAGGGCTTTGCTGCTGCTTCCCCTCATGTTCCCCGGTTCCCATGTGTCTAATCTACCTGCCATCTCTCACAACACCCCTTGTGAGAAGAAGGTTGCTGGTGACACACTCTCCCTCAACAATCCCCTTGGGGGACAAAATAACGATCTTCTGTTTAGGAAACCCTCATATCAGCACAACCCAGCATCCTCTGGGTCAGTCAGAGCCCAGGAGGTCTGGAGGGGGCCACCAGCAACTAGAACGTGTCTCAAAGCACCACAGGTCCCTGGGTTTACCAGCTGTTACCATCTGTCCACACAGAGCATCACCTTTGGGCTAATCTTATTCTCCTGACAAAATGGCGGCTTTCCCCCTGGTCTGTTGCTTGAGTTGGTTCCCAGAGACTATTTTATAGGGTTGTTGGAAGGAGGTTGAACATAAAAATCACAATATTATTTTCTAGCATTGGAAAAGCAACACAGTATAGTTCTGAAGTTGGAAGCCCAGCATCCCGGCCTCCTCCGAGATCTTGCTCAAGTTTCCTCCCTACTGTTTTCCCTTCTGTGGAATGGGAAAGGTAGATGGCATCCAGCTCTACAGTGAGACGCCCACGTACCACAAAAAAAAAAAAAAAAAAAAAAAAAAAAATCACACTGAACCCATCTCTCAGGTCACACATTATACACACCATATATGCCCCCTGCCCACTATGTGCAGACATATACATGCACACTCTTTTTTTTTTTTTTTTTTTTTGCGGTATGCGGGCCTCTCACTGTTGTGGCCT
The DNA here is from genome assembly GCF_025265405.1 of Mesoplodon densirostris. Classification (NCBI taxonomy): domain Eukaryota; kingdom Metazoa; phylum Chordata; class Mammalia; order Artiodactyla; family Ziphiidae; genus Mesoplodon; species Mesoplodon densirostris. The sequence goes on from NC_082676.1 coordinate 48,615,228, forward strand.
CTCCCGTTGCGGAGCACAGGCTCCGGACGCGCAGGCTCAGCGGCCATGGCTCACGGGCCTAGCTGCTCCACGGCATGTGGGACCTTCCCGGACCAGGGCACAAACCCGTGTCCCCTGCATCGGCAGGCGGACTCTCAACCACTGCGCCACCAGGGAAGCCCATGCACACTCTTATTAGTCATTCTCTGCCTCTCTAAGCTGACCTTCTCATCATCTCCCCTCTGTGCATTCTCAGCTAGAATGTCAGCATCTTTGGTTCTAATTAAAGTCTTTGGTTCTCATTCTTTTTTTTTTTTTTTTTTTTTGGTTCTCATTCTTAACACACAAGTTGAACATTTTCTTGTTCCTTCCCTGGAGGGAACCCTGAATAGCATTGCTTTGTCCTGGTGGCCCTGCCTTGGGTTTGGTGTCTGTGATGCTCTCAGGGCTGAGACCAGATGCTCACCTGCAGAGACAAAAAAGATGCCCGCGCTGAGGATGACATTGTGTCTGCTGCGGTGGAACTCGCTGGCTGCCACGCAGAGTCCGCCAAAGAAGAGCAGCGTGACACTGAGGATGGGGAAGACGCTGGACGCCCTCACAGCCCCTGTGGAGAGAAAGAGAGAGGGTTCTCCCTGCACCCAGTCAGCCCCGGGATCCCCCCCTCCACGGGCATGGGGGTGCCTGGTTGGAGGACAGCCCCTGAGCAGGAGGACAGAGCCTGCATCTAACATGGGTGCGAGACCAGTTCGGTCGCTCAGGGCCCTGTGCTTGAGGTTAATGCTCTTTAGTCACCATCCTGAAATTCTTAATAGCCTTATCTTGAATGTGTGTTTTATAAGTAAGTGTGATGGGTCAATGGAGCATGTGCCCTGGGCTTGGAGCCTCTACTCATGTGGCATCCCACTCCCCATCACCTCCACACCTCCCGTTCTTCTTGGGATGAGTCCTCAGCTGCTCACTCCCCTGCCCCAACCAGAGACCACTGCCACCCTTGGCTTGTGGTGGGGGCCTGGGCATGGACGCTGGGAGAACCAGGGTTCTCTGAAAGCCCTAGGCACCTGCGAGGGTAGGCACTCACCCCTTGAGTGTTCCCGTGCCGGAGGGAGTGTGACATTTCATAGCAAATAAAAGACACCATGACAGATGGAGAGATGGCAGAAGAAAGGAGATAGCTTTTTTTGCCTGCGTTTTGAACCAGGAGCCCAGGATTTTCATTTTGCACTGGCCCCTGCAAATCATATAGCCGACAGGGCATCCTGGGACTCCCATTAGATCACAAGCTGTTCACCGACACGCAGAGTCTGCCCCAGTACACACCTACATTTGCATAGTACTGAGTCTGGTAATGCCCATTTGATACCCATTTAGTCACTGAATAAACAAATGAAGTTAGTTATTCATTCAACCATATTTTCGGGCACCTACCGAATGCCAGGCACTGTGCTGTGTCCTGGGGTACTGGTGGAAATGTTTAACCACCCCAAGGGTCAAATGCTGCCCTTCTAAGGGGAGGAAGGGGACGCTGGCTGAGGGCTGGAGCAGCAGCGTCCTAGAGACCCATGTGTTAACTCTTCAGCTGCTGGATCACAGAGAGGCCCTAAGGCTCTGGGGTGGAGGGACCTTCAGGTGGGGATCCCAGTATTTACCCAGCCAGTATAAGAGTATTTCCTGGAACACCTGGGCCAGAATATCAGTTGGATAAATTCCGTGTCCATTGAGGTACGAAAGAGCTAAGGTCCTGCCCTTATGGAGCTTACATTCTAATAGAGATGACGAGCAGGACCCGCTACCTAATTTGCAGGGCCCTGTGCAGAATGAAAATGCAAGGCCTCTTATTCCAAAAGTATTAAGAATTTCAAGATGGCATGGTAACTAGACTTATCATGGTGATCATTTTGAAATGTAGAGAGGTGCCAAATCACTATGTTGTGTAATGGAAACCAACATAGTGTTGTACATCAGATATACATCAAAAACAAACAAACAGACTCATAGAAAAAGAGATCAGATTTGTGGTTACCAGAGGTGGGGCTGGGGGGAGGGGGAATTAGAGGAAGGTGGTCAAAAGGCACCAACTTCCAGTTCTAAGATGAATAAGTACTAGGGATATAATGTACAACATGATAAATATAATTAACACAGCTGGATGTTATATATGAAAATTAAGAGAGTAAATCCTGAGTCCTCATCACAAGGAAACACATTTTTTTCTATATCTTTAATTTTGTATCTATGTGAGGTGATGGATGTTCACTAAACTTACTGTGGTATCATTTCATGATGTATGGACGTCAAACCATTATGCTGTACACCTTAAACTTATACAGTGCTGTATGTCACTTATATATCAATAAAACTGGAAGAAAAAATAAAATAAAGGGTGACCGTCAAAAGCAAATTAAAAAAAGAAGAAGAAGAAGAATTTTAAGCTAGTGAGAGCAGAGCATGGAGCCAGGTGTGGGGCTCTTGAAGGATGGTAAGAACCCAGGCCTGAGCTGACTGTGCCTTGGACTGGGGTGGCAGACAGGTGGGGAGAGGTGTCGGACTCAGGATAGATCCTGAAGGTAAAGCCAACAGAATTGGGGGTGGGATGTGAGAGAAAGCGTTGTTGAGCACCATGCCTGGTGCTTAGCCGCTGAGCCGGCAGTGGCATCTTTAAAGTCCCGGCACGCGTGCAGGAGGAGCAGTGGGGCAGCAGGCAGGTGGTTGGTTCATCTTTGGCGTGGAAGTTCAAAGCTCAGTGTGCAGAACTTTATGTCCCTGCATTTATTGTGTGTTTTCCTGTGGGTTCAGCCGCAGCCCTTCCTATTGCTACTGCGTGGCGGTGCTCACGCTCTGAATGCAGAGGACTGGGTTTTCACAGCACCAGGACTGTTTCTGTTTGTTTGTTTGTTTTTCATTTTTATTTATTTATTTATATATATATATTTTTGGCTGCATTGGGTCTTCGTTGCTGTGCGCGGGGTTTCTCTGGTTATGGTGAGCGGGGGCTACTCTTCCTCGCGGTGCGTGGGCTTCTCACTGCAGTGGCTTCTCTTGTTGTGGAGCACAGGCTCTAGGCACGCGGGCTCAGTAGTTGTGGCACGTGGGCTCAGTAGTTGTGGCGCACGGGCTTAGTTGCTCTGCGGCATGTAGGATCTTCCCGGACCAGGGCTCGAACCCGTGTCCTCTGCATTGGCAGGTGGATTCTTAACCACTGCGCCACCAGGGAAGTTCTGTTTGTTTTTATGGGAAAAGTTTTCTGCAAGTTTGGTAGCTGACTTAGCCTATGGGGATTGCCTGGGAGGGCCAATGGAGAACGGGGGTGAGGGGTCGATGAAAGCAGACAGGGGTGAGGTTCTCTTCATGAGGAGAAGAAAATGAAAGAGTTCTAGCTTTTGCTTAAGGATGGCCACCCCAAGTCCCCCACTATTGGGGCTGGGCAGACCAGGGCCCCAGTAACTGTCCCTGCTGCAATGGGGAAGTTTTGGAAGGGGCTTCAAACTGCCTAGAAACCTTGATGGGAGAAGTGAGGCGTAGGGGGAGGGATTCTGGCTGCCCTGACCCCTGGGAGCATGACTAAATCAGTCCCCATCCTAGCTTCAGGCCAGTCAGTCACAGTCCTGGCCCAGGCCCGGCTTGCTCTGTGCTTCCCTGCTCCCACACAGACTTGTAGGAGGGAGAGCTGGCCCCCTGGTTCATTTAGCCCCCAGGTCAAGGGGGGGATCCCTGGGAAGTAGGCACTGGGATCTTGGGTGGCCATAGCTTATTTATAACTTCTAAATATTTACACATATGACTTACGGGTTTCCATGTGAACCTTGGCCCTGGGACCCACAAATATTAGGGGTGGGCCTGTCCCCAGTGATGTCAAGCGTGCGCAAATCTTTAAAGCGATCATTTGCATTGTGTACTTGATAGGAATTTCTCGAATATTCAATGTGATGAGTTCAATTGATTAAAGGAGAGCCCCTTTAAAAATTTTTTTTAGTTTCAAAGTATGATTAAAGTATGATTATGCCCGAAGGAGATGATTGGAACATTGGAAGCTACTGAACTGTGTTGGTTGTGTATATTTGAAATGTGTGGCTATGAGATATGGGAATGTGATTGTTTCCCATGTGGTGCAGGAACCACTTGGCAACCAACTGGTGGCCAATCCCACCTCTACCCCACAAGTGAGATAAGAGCAGTTTCTATAAACTGAGGCTACAGGTGTCGGTCTTACACAGGACATGCTCTGCTGCCATTTTCTCCTAACTCAGTTTACCCTGGATTGGTTCTTTTTTTTTTTCCGGCTGTGCCACGGGGCTTGTGGGATCTTAGTTCCCCGACCAGGGATCGAACCCGGGCCCCCTGCAGTGGGACAACCAGGAAAGTCCCTGATTAAACCTTCTGCTGTAGGTTTAAGCTGCAGCCTCCCTAACCACACATGAGAAGGAGGAAATAGCAGAATAATCAATGTGCAGAATCCCACCCCACCAGGGTGTGGTCGCAACAGGAACTGGCAGCACCTGTGCTGGATGGGCCCGGAGACCCATGCAGGAACGTGACCCTGGCGCCACGTGACTGGCTCGGGGATTCCAAAGTTCCCGGCAGGAAATTCGTGTGCTCAGGAAGGTCCCGCCTTAATTTGGTTCTGTGGCTGATGGTGAGGACCTCCACCTTCCCAGAGGGGAGAAATATATTTTGTCGGAAAAGCGATGGATCTCTTGGAAGAAATTAAAATCAGTTTTGTAAGTTGTGAAATAGAGGTCACAGTTCTGTTTAGTCCCCAACAGGGCAAACATCAAAATAGGAAAGAAAAACAAAAACTACAGTCACTCTGGTAAAACCCCACTGGAGATGACTTTAAAATAATCTTCAAAAGGAGGTCCAAGTAATCTACCCCAAACTTTGGTCAAGCTACCTCTCTAAATGTGGCCTCTATTCCCACATCAAATCCTTTTAAGCTGCTCATATACGTTCTAGTTGGCATTTGGGTAAATCCTAGTAGATGGATATGGACTGAAAAAAGAGAAATAATATGTTTATGTTTTAAAAATTAGCTTAGTAATGACTTTCTTTCAAATTGACCCCTCGCACCACTTCCATTGTTATGCGATTAAAGGCTCATATATAGACCCACTGCCCATCTGTAGACTAGCAAGCATAAGTAGAGCTAACAATGATTTTCATTGTAAAAACACTCTTCTTGAGCTACGAGTTACAAGCATAACCCGAATAGCAAAATTTCTTGAAGTTTTTATGTATAACAGCAGTTTTTAAAAATGTTACATTTAACACTAATAGTAAATTAGTCAATGCCTTAGAACTTTTCTTTTGAGTGAACTTGACACACCTCCCTGTTGAAGAAATTCTATCTAAATGACATTAAATCCCCAATCCTCTCTGTGCCTGGATGAATGTCAGGCCTCTGGCTGCCACTGGGCCTTGACCATTGCTCATCCCATGCCCCAGAAAAGAGCCAACACGTATGGTTTCGTGAGTACATGTTGGCCCCAGGCGGAGCGTAATGTGCATCAGCTTATTTAATTTTCATGACCCTGTCAGATGGATGACATTATCATCTTTATTGCCGACTATGAAGAAAGGGGAGAGATGAGAGGTAAAGCAGCTTGGCCCAGGTCCAGCCCAGCTAGTAGGGCGTCACCGGAGTAAAAGCCCGAGTCAACCGGGATCCAGAGCCCTTGCTCTAAGCCAGCACACTGTTGCCTCCTACGTGCTACGTTTGTGACAGTAACATGTCATATCCGGGTTACTGACCTTGGGACAATCTAGGGGGAGACACTAGTCCTGCCCCAATGAGATTGAAACTGAAGACGGGTGAACCTTGGTTTGCTTTTATTCTCCCAGGCCTTGCCTCTTAGGACCTCGCCCATTAGCACCTCACCCATTAGCACTTAGCCCATTAGCACCTCAAATCAGCCCTCTGGGGAAGGTGAAAACTTGTATTCAAGTTGAAGAAAATCCTTAGATTTCCTCCTAAGCAGACTAAAAAGAACTTTTCAGTTTTGACACAGCTCCCGTTTTTTTTTTTTTTCCCCTATTTCTATTTCATTGAAATGAAAGAGATTCAGATGTCAGAACCACCTGAATGTCTCTGTCTAGTAGCAAAGATTTTCCTGAAGCTTCTTTGCACGTATCCATTTCTGGGGCTGGGTATTGGGGAGCCTCAAACTCAGAGGCAGCTGGACAACCTCAGGGCAGCCCTCCTCGCCCACCCCTCCCCGGGAGGACCCACGAAGGGGGAACTTACGCAGGAGATACTCAGCCGTGTCCTGTTCGTAGTCAGCATCTTCGGGGAAGTGATCAATTTTCTTGCACACGCCTCGGAAAGCCCCTGCGGAAACAAACGTGGCCCTGAGCTGGCGGGGGAGGGGTGGAAAGAGCCCCTGGGGCCCAGCCTGCATCCTCACCCCCACAGTGAAGATGCTTTATGGTTGTTGCAGGCTCTGCCTCGGTTGGCCCCTCAGCATCTTTCTTAGGGCACAAAAAGGAGATCGGTAGAGGAAAAAAATAAAGATAAAGCCGAAGATGGAAACTTTCTGCTTCCTAGATTTTGCATGATGTTGGGATCTATTTAGAAGGGCAAAGAGCTATGAAGCATAAGGATTCATCAAGAGAACTATCTTGTCTTACCTTTTTCTTTTTTTCCCAATTAGTGAGGGGAAAGAGGAAAAGGAAGCAGAATATATATATACACACATATATTCATATATACTTATATATATATATATATATATATATATATATATATAAATTTATCTTCCCGTTTTGCAGATGAGGAAGCTTGAGGCAGCTGGCCATAAGAATTTTGCTTGAAGTCATACGGGTAAATAGTAGAGCCAAAATTCCAATCAAGGTCTGCTGACTCCTCGGTGTGGATTCCAGGTATGGATTCTGGAGTAACCCACTCTCCCTGATTGGATAACGCTCATATCTGACACAGGACCGCCCCCTTCCTCACTCCCCTCGCCCAGGACCACAGCTTGCTGTGCTCTGTGCCTTCAGGGGGCACAGAATTGTGCAGGTGCACCCTGGGGAAACTGTCAGCATTTTCTTTCCTTTTCTTTCTTTGACATCAACCTGACTTAACTTGTTGTGGGTGTTTGATAATCGCTGTGGTGTTTGTTAACTAGCCAATTAACCAATCTCTGGGGCAGCTAATGGCTCTGCCAGTTCTCATAAATGAGAAACAATTTCAGAACCTCTCACCACAACGCAGCATGAAATTATGCCTCATTGTTCTTGTCTCTGCCGGCAGAGCCGGCCTGGAGGTGAGGGGCAAGGTGGTGTCGTGGACAGTGGACAAGGTTTATGTTCACACATAGCTGGGCTTATATTTCAGAGCAGTTACTGTAAGAATTAAATAAGGCCATATATGAAGATGAGATAATTTTCACAAAGCTCTAGGCACTTCATGATAATGGCCAGCACTTTTTAAGTGCTTCTAGTGGGCTAGGCACAGAGCTGAAACCTACATTCTTCTCTCATTTACTCTCATCCACTGCCTTAGGAGGTAGGGACTATTCACACTGATATTTGATGATAAGACAACACAGGATCACAGAGGAAAGAGAGTTGTCATAGCTGGTGAAGGGAAGAATCAATATTTGAATGGGCTTTACCATTACAATATGAAGGTAGCCGTTATTATTATGCCTATTATTAACTCATAATAATGAGTACCATGTATTTTTTAAAATTTATTTTATTGAAGCATAGTTGATTTACAATGTTGTGTTAGTTTCTGCTGTACAGCAACATGATTCAGTTATACATATATATACATAATTTTTCATATTCTTTTCTATTATGGTTTATTACAGGATATTGAATATAGTTCCCTGTGCTATACACTAGGACCTTGTTGTTTATTCATTCTGTATATAATAGTTTGCATCTGCTAATCCCAAACTCCCATTCCATCCCTCCCATACTGCCACCCCCCCACCCTTGGCAACCACAAGTCTGTTCTGTGAGTCTGTTTCTGTTTTGTGGAAGTTCACTTATGTCATATTTTAGATTCCATATATAAGTGATATTATATGGTGTTTGTCTTTCTCTTTCTGACTTACTTCGCTTAGTATGATAATCTCTAGGTTCATCCATGTTGCTGAAAATGGCATTATTTCATTCTTTTTTATGGCTGAGTAATATTCCATTGTGTGTGTGTGTGTGTGTGTGTGTGTGTGTGTGTGTGTGTATCACGTCCTCTTCATCCATTCATCTGTCAGTGGACATTTAGGTTGCTTCCATGTCTTAAAGAGTGCCATGTATTTAACACATACTATAAATAGCCTCCAAACCAGAGGCATTTCACAATAAATGCAATGTGATATGAGCCCATCCTCTTGGTTCTGATTCTCTGCTTACCAGGCAAAGAATGGACTCAGAACCAAGAGGGCGGGGTCTTGGAGAGAAGGCTTGAAGACTCAAGGAAATTCTTGGAAGAAAAACAAACTCAGAATTCCTTCCCTGATATTGAAAGAAGGCCTTCATTTTTCTTGTTTGGATTTTAGACTTTCATTCACAGATTCCTGTTTGCTTTTAAGCCCCATTGCCTTCCAGCTGGCTGGGTAACAAATCAGAATAAGTCACACACATGAAGCACTTACCATCTACCACGTGCCATTCTAAACACTTTACATGTTTTATCCTCTCTAGCTCTCAAGACAGCCTGGGGAGGTACCTGGTATTATGAGCCCTATTTTACAGATGAGGAAATCTGAAGTAAGTGATTTCCGCAAGGACACAGCTATAAGTGGCACACTCAAGGGTAAATCTTCCAGACTCCAAAGCCAAGTTCATAGCCACTACTGTGAATTGCACTCTCTTCAACACATTTTAGAGTTGTAAGCAAAATCCTTTGCCAGATGGCTTTATGATAATTTCACGGTCCATCCACTGCTATGAATGGGACCAGTTGGTTTTTCCATCCACTGTGCTTTTTCCATGATGTGCATCAGGGGCCACAGAGCAGGACAAGGATGGTGGTTGTGGGACCACCTATCATTAGCTGTTTTACATTCTCCACAAAAGATTTCATAGGAAGGAAATGTTTAGCTAAAGATTAAATGTGAAAGCTACTGAAACAGACCAGTCAGAACCACGTGGGGATAAGGAACTACACACATGCTCACATCTGCTTGTGAAATGGGCCTTACCTAAGGTGGCTTAAGGCAGCCTGAAACTAGGATGTGGAGCCAGCAAACACCAGTAGCTCCTGGAGAAACAGTCACGTATTTTAAATGGTCTAAAGTGTCCCACCACCTCTTTTATATAACCCACAAGCTAAGGCTGGTTTTTGCCTATGCAGATGATTAGAAAAAAATCAAAAGAAGAATACTGTTTCATGACAAGTAAAAAAATAGATGAAATTCAACTTTCAGTGTCTATAAATAAAATTGTATTGAAACACAACCATGCCCATTTGTTTATGGTTTTCATGCCAAATGGCAGAGCTGAGTAGTTGTGGCAGAGACGGCAAAGCCAAAAATATTGACTCTCTGGCTAAGGAAAATTTTGCTGATCACTGTCCTGGAGATTTCTGTCCTGGGAAGTAGCACACACTCTGGGAGTGCAAAAGTGGAAAGCAAACAGGAATTTGGGCCTTTTGGGACTGGAGGACGTACTCCAAGCTGGTGATTCTAAAGCAGATAATGCTCATCTATGGCAAATCTGGACTGCAGAATGGTTTGTTTGGTGTATTTGTTTGTTTTGTTCTGTTTTTTTACTTGTAGTATTTTATTGTATTTTAAAAAAATGAAATATGCTGCTGCAATTTAAAATTCAGGATATGTCACATGAATGCTGATTTGCAGCTTCTCTTGAAAAATGGGGCTCTCTGTCCCACATTTCCATGGGAAAACAATCCCTAGCAGCTGGGCATCAGCAACACCCCCTTTGGACTGGGTGCCAGCTCTCTAGTTGGCCAAAGTTCCCCCCACCTCCCCAGGCCCTATGTCACTTGAGGAACCTATGGCAAATTACCTCTCCAAACCTCAGTTTCTTCTTCTCCAGGATAAAGATAATAACAATAATAACTTCATGTGGTTGTCATCATAATTAATTGAAGCTGTAATAGTAGTTACAGCACCTGGTGCTGTACTCAGCATTTTCCACAGAACTCTGTTAAAATCAGGTAATGACGTAAGGCACTTAGTACAGTTCCTGGCATGTGGTAAGAACTCAATAAATTATAGCTATTCCTACCATTGGTTTTGGTAGGTATTTTAGGACCAGAAGAGACACATTGGTGCCATGGTGAGATTTTAAAAAGCAATATAAAAGGAAAGGGAGGGCTTCCCTGGTGGCACAGTGGTTGAGAGTCCGCCTGCCGATGCAGGGGACACGGGTTCGTGCCCCGGTCCGGGAAGATCCCACATGCCGCAGAGCGGCTGGGCCCGTGAGCCGTGGCCGCTGAGCCTGCGTGTCCGGAGCCTGTGCTCCACAACGGGAGAGGCCACAACAGTGAGGGGCCCGCATACCGCAAAAAAAAAAAAACCCCCAAAAAAAGGAAAGGGAATCAAGAAGTTCCCTGAGGAAGACTCCACACTGAAAATGAAGCTGCTGGCACAAGTCATACACTCATCAAAAAGTGAACTTGGCCATTCATATAAGTAGCATATTGCCAGCTCCCAGAAATAACCAGTATTTAGCATTTCTGTATGTTTCCTTCCAGGCTCCCCTCACACCCCCTACTGCTCCCCCTACCCCCAGGCTTTCACACACAAATTGTTTTATAAAATCAGGATCTTGCTGGTCTTCTTTTCACTTACATTTTCTCATCAATATTTCCCCACATCAGTAAATCTAAGAAAAAAAGGATGGGATTGGACTTGCCCATGAACTGCAGAGGCTGGAGCCAAAAGAGATGCTGAAAACAGGTACCCTGCAAGGATGAAGTCAGGATACAAAGATAAGCACTGTCCTAGCAGAGTTTAGGCTAAGGCACTGGGACAGAGAGAGGCAGAAACCAGGAACGTGGTAAACCAGGAGAAGGATCAGTGGTGGTTGGTCTGGGGGACAGATCCAGTGGTGACAGGTGAGAGGTGATGGGAACCCAGAGGAGAGCATGTAGAAGAGCTAGGCTGTGAGAATCCACAGACTCCAGGATCCCAGGAAGAGGTTTGGAACGGCAGATAGAGCCAGGAGAGATTTCCCGAAGTGTTGAAGTGTAATTACAGAGACTGGCTATGGGGTGACAACAAGCCTCATCCTGGGCAGAGAAGATTGTGCTAATGGTTCTTCTCTGGCTCAGACAATAGAAGGATACTTCCTTCCTATGAGGAAGGCGCCTCCTTTAAACCAAAAATCCTTCTCAAAGGTCAAACCCTAGAAATAGTCCCATTACAATCAAGAATGAGATATGAATGCCCACAATTGCCTCTATTATGTACCATGATTCTATAAGCTCCAGTGCAAGAAGAAATAAAACGGAATTAAGAGTTATATGCAATAGAAAAAAAATAGGGTAAAATTATCATTTTTCCAGGTGATAGAATAGTCTATTTGGGAAGCTGGAGGCAATTTGCTAGGAAAAAAATAGTAGAATGAATGAAAGAACTCAAGAAGTTGGCTTCTTCTAAGACATTAAACCATACAATAAAGCTGTAATAATTAAGTCATTGTGGCACTGACATTTAAAAGGAACATATATTAGGACATTTTTTCAAAGAAGAGAAATATTACAAAGAAAATAAGAAGCAGTCCATTATCCCGTATTCAGAGAATCCCTGTTAAATTAAAAGAATATATGTATGTAGTTAGAAAATTCAAACAGTATATACAGAATGGCACAAGATTAAAGTAAAAGTACTTCCCTCATCACCAAAAATTCTCTCACTTGATAACTTTGTAGAGTGATTTTTGTTAACTGAATGTTGAATGAAATCATGTCTAAGCTGAGATCTGAAGGTTAATTAAAAGTTAATCAGAGTAAGGGAGGTGTGTGCCTTCAGGCAGAGTGGAATAGTGTGTGAGGTGATGAGGGAGTGAGTGAGGTGATGGGAGTGAGTGAGTCCCCATCTGGGGGGTGGGGGTAATAGTTCAGGGCTTTCAGAGGATCCGTGGTGGTTGGTCTGGGGGACAGATCCGGTGGTCACTGGTGACAGGTGATAATGTGATGGGTACCTGGGGTAGGGCAGATATGAGAACTGGGCTGTGAAGATCGATTGATTCAAACTTTTTCTCCTCCTTCCTTCCTTCCTCCCTCCCCTCCCCTCCCCCCTCCCCTCCCCTCCCCTTCCTTCCTTCCTTCCTTCCTTCCTTCCTTCCAGCCTTACCCCAAATTTGTCAAACACCCACAGTGTACCAGAGTTGTTTTAAGTCCTAGGAATTTGACTAGTGGCCAAGATAGAGAAGATTCAGGTCCTCAGAATTTACATTCTCACTGGAAAAGAGAGTCTATAAAGTCAATAAAAGAACAAGATAACTGTGCTCTGAAGGAAGCCCACAAGATGATGTGATGGTGACTGTGCATTGGGTGGGGGAGATGGTGGGCAATTTGGGGCAGGGTGGTTCGAGGGGACAGGTGAGCTCAGACATGATAAAAAGAGTCAGTTGTGTGAAGAGCCAGGGAAAGAGCTTTGTAGGCCAAGGGCACTGCAAGCACACAGGCTCTGGAGTTGGGAATGAGCTTGGTTAGTTTGGGGGACAGAAGAGAGGCCAGTGGGTGGAAGAGGGCCTATGATGGCGGCGTTACCGGGTCCCTCAGCTGCACTTCTAGCTGTCCCTTCAGGACTGAGGTCTCTGGAATGTCTAGGAGGTTGGGTTGCACAAGGACCAATGTCAACTCCATCTCTTCCTTAGGATCAGTGTAACCTAAAGGACTTATGTGGTCCTGAGTGGCTTCCAGACATGCAAGGGAGGCAGCCAGGGTGGGGAGGGAGCCCCTAAAATGGGACATTTTTGTTTTTAACTGTTAAGGCCCTTGTCCCATATCTCCAGGGAAAGTGGTGCTTCCACATCCCTGGGCTCAGTCTCCATCCTGAGTATTTCCTTTCAGATCCGAGTACTGCAGGCACCCAGCCTGATCCTGGGAAATGGCCATCAATGGTCACGAAGTAGGGATTAGGCTGTTTTGCTGTGAATTTTTACAAACAAGTCAGATTCTTGCAATCTGGAGAAACAGAGCCTGCCCCCTCTTCAGCATGTACATATTTGACCTGGAGAGAGGTCGTGTGGTGCAGTGTAGGAGCAAAGCTTGGAGCCCTCAGGCCTGAGTTCGAATCTCTATTCCACCACTTACTAACTCACTAATTGGGCGACCCTGGGTGAGTTATTTATTCCCTTGAGTCTTTGTCTCCTCATCTGTTAAAATATCAATAATCTGCAGATGTTAGGATTTCTCAAAGAAGTAAGTACATTATCTGCACTTTGTTTAGATGTACTCTGGGCCAGGCATTGGGTTAAGGGATCTCTGGGTACTGCTTACCACCCCATGGAGCAGGCACTCTTACTGGTCATAGGCTGGGGTGAGGCGTATGGATTCTGGAGCCAGACTGCCTGCATGTGAGTGCCAGCTGTGCCAGGTATTAGCTACAAGTTACTTAACTTATGTGGGTCTCAGTTTCCTCATCTGTAAACGGAGAATACTAACGGTATCTAGCTCGTGGGTTTTTTTGTTTGTTTGTTTGTTTGTTTGCTGTACGCGGGCCTCTCACTGTTGTGGCCTCTCCCGTTGTGGAGCACAGGCTCCGGACGCGCAGGCTCAGCGGCCATGGCTCACGGGCCCAGCCGCTCCGCGGCACGTGGGATCTTCCCGGACCGGGGCACGAACCCGCGTCCCCTGCATCGGCAGGCGGACTCTCAACCACTGCGCCACCTGGGAAACCCTGTGGGGTTTAATGAGGATTAGAAGAGTTAATATTTGTCAAGTGCTTTAGAGAGATGGTAAGTATTGTGCGTGTGTGCTAATTCAGTCAATCCATTTCTAGATGGGGAAACTGAGGCCTAAAACCAAGGTCTGTCTAACTAAGCTCAGAGCCTGAGATCTTAGCAAAATCCCCTAAGTGGCACTAACACAGTGCTGGGCACCAAGAAGAGGGTTAACAAGGGACAGCTCTTAATGTTATTTGCGAACTCTGTTTCGAGCGTGGGGGGAGAGGAAGCCAGGGGGAAGCGGCAGATCGTGTCTCCTCCCTGCCACCCTCACATGGACATATCTACACATGGGTAGACCTGTGTGTGTGTGCGTGCGTGTGTGTGCGCGCGCGCGTGTGTGCATGCGCGCGCATGTGTGTGTGTGTGCGCATGCGTGTGTGTGTGCGTGTGCACCCATACAGGGCTGGGCCAGGCAGGCAGCCTGAGGAGCTGGCCCACCCCAGCAGGACTAGGCCTAGACCACCTGCTGTACCAAGTTTGGGCAAGGGCCAGACAGAGCTTTTCTGGGTCAGCTAAAGACAGCTCTGCCTTTAGGAGTTTGGGCCTCAAGTCAGGAAATACTAGACCCAGAGCAGAAAGACCTGGGGAAATGAGAGAGTCATCCACAGCCCAACCTTTTCAAGTTTGCGGTCCTGAAGGGAGACCCTGAATGGGGAGCAGCTGTCCCCAGGATGTCCCTCCTCGGATGGGAGGCGGTCCCATTGGCAGAGCCTCTCAGTGGTCTTCAGGAGGAGCCCCATCCGCCTCCCATGGACAGTGAGAAGCCCACATTGATGGTCCTGGGCACAATTGGGTGGCTGTGGTACCACCCAACCTGACAAAGGGTTACTTCTGAGCAGACTCTGGACCGTTACCACGTGCTCAGAATGAGGGTGGATCCTCCTAGCCAGCCCACCGAGCCCAGCGTCAGTGCCCAGAACCTGGTCCAGCCCAGAAACACAGCTAAACCAGTGCCCAGAGCTTGGCCGCATCTCAGCCACGAGTCCAGCTGAAATGCCAGGCCCCTGAAATCCAGCTCAGAATCAAAACAAAGGCTCACTGGAGACCAGGGCTCTGGGTCCAGCGATACAGGTCGTTTAAGTCCCCATTGTGATGAATCCGCCTTGAGAAATCAGGAAAGAAGAACAAACATCAAGTTTGTCTGTGCCCCGGACGTACTTGTGTTAAGAAAGCAAAAGTCACCACCTGACTGTAAGAATGTTTGGTTTCCTGGTGTTAAAGCAGTGTTAAATATCCTCTTTATTACAGAGCATAAGTTACCTTAAAACGGTGGTTCTCAACATGGGCTGCAAATGGGAATTACGCGGGCTGGGGACACAGTAAGAAAATACCGATGCTCTGTTCTATCCCTGGAGATTCTTACTAATTAGTCAGGGCATCTGGAGTTTGCAGAGCTCCCCAGATGAATCTAACTGTTCAGCTAAGGTTGAGACCCACAGCCTTTAGGGGAGTTCACTCATAAATAGGGACCATTATTTCACAGGAAATAATAAAGTTCAAAGATGTACTTCCAGCTTTATCTTGAAAATGAAAAGATCATTTATGAGAATATGTTTATTTTGTCTTATCTTTTCTTACTATGCACTAGGGTGAACGAAAAAGTAAGTTATGTGGATTTTTGGTGGGAAGGGGCATCCTTTGTCTGATAAAATCACATGAGGGTCCAGTATGAAATCTTTCACTTTCCCAGCTGGATTATAAAGTCTGACTTTCAGAGCAGGATCATAAAGTGGGTCATTTCTGCAAAAAATATTTGAGCATGTCATCATTTTCTCAAGGGCTTCTCTTAATCCTTTAACATTCAAATCACTGGATGCGCCTATCACGTCATCCCTCTTGTCGGTTTGCTCTTCTCCCACTGTTAACCAGTGCCCCTCTGCCAAGCTCTCGGCCGCCCACGGCTGGCATGTCACACCACGCCAGCAGATCTTCAGTGCCCCTCACATCCATCTCATGAAGTCCTGTGTATTTTGCGAGATACGCAATCTCACCTTGCAATCATTTTTGCCTCCTGTTTGCATTGCATGGTCACATGCTGACAAGAGCTGGCAATCAGAGAGAGGCTGCCCGGCAAAGACTGTGAATTGTAGGGTATTAAACGGGGGTGGGGTGGGGTTGGAGGTGTGTTTGGGTAGAGACTGGCTTTATAAATGGTCAGGTGATGAATCACATATGCACATTAAGATGGAGTTTGCTGGCTTGTCTGTGCAGCCGCGCACGTGCAGGGATTTGGATAATGAATTCACGGATAATGAGGACCCTGAACTACACTTGGTCTCTCTGAGCAAGATGAAGCACTTGGGGGTACAGCAATTACGGCCCACGGCTCCTAATAAGAGCACCACTGGAGTGAGTGAGCTAAGGAGAAATAAACATCCTCTTCTGAGGTGCCTGAACTGCTGTCAGTGCACATCCTGAATTCAGTCTTGTTCCACAGATGTCTACTGAGGTACCTGCTTTGCATTAAGCAGTGTCCTGGGCACGTCGGATTCATCAGTGAATGAAACAGTGTAGGTTCCGGATCTCAAGGCTATTACATGCTAGTGGGGGAGAGTCCGAGAGTGAACAAATAAATGAACAAAACAAAGGTTTCTGTAAAAAGGAAGAGGTAATTGCAAATAGTGATAAATGCCATGAAAATAATAAACCCCAGAGAGAGAGAGTGACCTGGGGGCAGTGGGGGAAAATTGTGAGGTTGGGTGGACAGGGAAGGCCTCTCTGAGAAGGTGACCCGAGTGACAAGATGAAGCCACTCAAGGGAAGATTTGAGGGAAGAACTTTCTAGGAAGAGGGCATCACAAGTGCAAAGGCCCCAGGGAAAGATAATACTTAGTGTGTTTCTGGAACCAAGGGGAGTGCAGGGAGCAGAGTGAGTGAGGGGGAGGCAGGATAAGACCAGTTCCACGAAGGAGCCAGATGATGGAGTCCCTTCCAGGCCAGGGCTGGAAGCTGGAGAGGCGTGTGGTCCATGCTTTTGGAGGGCTTTACACATGTGAGAAACACAATCTGATTTATAGCTTTAGAAGATCTCTTAGAAGATGGCAGGGGCTTGCAGAGGAGCAGGAAGGGAAGAGCATCTTCAGAGGAATCACTGAAAGCCATCCTGAACCTTCTGAAGAAGTAACTGCGGAGGAATGGCGGTCCAGCCAGAGTCCAGCCACATCCACCCAGAGAGAGCTGCTCCGTCGAGAGAGTGTCCTGCCTTAGAACCAAGCGCAGGAAGTGGAGCTCAGAGCAGGGCACTGTGGGTGCTACCTGTCCTTCTCTGCACCCAGTTCTAGGCCTGATTTATTTCTGAAGAGCCTGGTGTTGGGCATTTTGCTTCATCAGCCCCTCTGCTTGGTTTGGGGTAAAATCTTTCCCTGGTCCTTAATTATTTGGTTGATTGCAGGCCCAACTGGAACACCAGCCTAGCCCAAAACCTAGGTCCTAGCCGGTCCTGGATCACAGAGCCGAGAGCCCGGCCCATCCTAGCCGAGACGGCAGTTCTATCCAGTTCTGTGTTCTAGATCCCCTTTGCAGCCTGGCACCCAGCCTGGCACCTGGAACTTCACAGGCGCTGCTGTAGGATTAACCAGCTACGCAGAATAAGCCACATGTTTGGGGTACCAGGAAAGCAGGGGTACAGAGAGAGAGAGAAAAAAAATGAGAATTGGAAATTAATTGATATTTGACTTTTACAAAAGAGCATTAAAATAGCACAGAAAAAACTCCAGAAGTGTGTTGATCTTTCTTATTTAATAGCTTAGTATTATTATTTTAGTATCGGATTATCTATGAGGGTGGGGTGGCCACCATAATCATTTTAGTGCTTCTAAAAATCATCTTAATCCTGCCTCGGCAAGCATTGGCAGGAATCGAGAGCCCATCCATTTCCAGACCACACAGGTAGCTGTGGCCATGGCAGAGGCTCTGGGGAGAAGGCTGAGGCCCCTTCATCTCTGCTGCTTGTAAGTGGTGACATTTTTCCTCCAGAGGTGCCTGGAAATGTTGGACCCACCTGCATAAGAATCACCTGGGCTCTTAGGGAAAAAAGCACATTTCTCGGCCCCCTAGGTGACTTAGTGATTTAGGGAGAGTCTGAGAAACTGCTTTTTAGCAAGCTCCTCCAGGATTCTGATGAGCACCGGAGTTTGAGAGCCACATTCTGCAGCCAGATGGATGCGTGGTCATTGTCACACACACGGATGACTCGGCCTCTGTGGGTATGTGAGACCTTGGCTGGGGAACAGGTCCAGACAGGGTTTTGGAGGGTTTGTGGAGAGCGATTCCCTCTTAGAAGATTGAGGTTGAGGCCATACAAGACTTTTTCTCAACGAATGAGCATCACACAGTCCTGAGTCCCTGCCCCCGGCTGTGAGCTCAGAGCAGCCCATTCTTTGGACTTGGCCTTCACATTCCCAGGCGCTAGAAGTTCCCAAAGGCAGCGCCACACATGGTCACAGAGACACACTGACAGACCTGAGGGACATTCATTGTGTGACTTGGAATCTACTCCTCATTACTGGACCCCTTCATTTGTTCTTTAACTGCTGTAAGCAGCATGTAAATGGCACACTTACAGTATAACAGGTGGAGGCATGGGGTTCAAAAGGTTATTGTTGTTTTTTTTTTTTTAATTTTTTGCGGTACGCGGGCCTCTCACTGTTGTGGCCTCTCCCGTTGCGGAGCACAGGCTCTGGACATGCAGGCTCAGCGGCCATGGCTCACGGGCCCAGCCACTCCGCGGCATGTGGGATCTTCCCGGACCGGGGCATGAACCCATGTCCCCTGCATCGGCAGGCGGACTCTCAACCACTGCGCCACCAGGGAAGCCCTTATTGTTATTTTTTAATAGACTTGACTTTTAAGAGCAGTTTTAGGTTCACAGCAAAATTGAGGGGATGGTCCAGAGATTTCCCATATCCTCCTCCCCTAACACATGCATAGCCTCCCCCGTTATCTGCCTCCCCACCAGAGTGGTACCTTTGTTACAACTGATGAACTTACATTGATACATGGTTATCACTCAGATCCATAGTTTACATTACGGTTCATTCTTGGTGTTGTATATTCCATGGGTTTGGACAAACGTGTAACAATATGTATCCATCATGATAGTATCACACAGAGTAGTTTCACTGCCTTAAAAAAATCCTCTGTGCTTCACCTATTCATCCATCCCTCCACTGAACCCCTGGCAATCACTGTTCCTTCTACTGTCTCCGTAGTTTTGCCTTTCCCAGAATGTCATATAGTTGGAATCACACAGTATGTGGCCTTTTGAGATTAGCTTCTTTCACTTAGTAAAACGCATTTAGGATTCCTCCATGTCTTTTCATGGCTTCATAGCTCATTTTTTTAGCACTGAATAATATTCCATTGGATGTGCTACAGTTTATTTATCCACTCACCTACTGAAGGACATCTTGGCTGCTTCCAGATCTTGGCAATTGTGAATATAGTTGCTATAAATATCCATGTGTAGGCTGTTGTGTAGATATAAATACCAAGGAGTATTTGGGTAAATACCAAGGTGTGTGATCCAGAGTACAGTGAGAGGGAGGGGTGTGAGTAGGACAAGGTGGGACGGGAGAGGTGAGAGGAGGTCAGATGGGCTTTACTTTGAGGGCCTGGTTTTATTCCAAGTACAGCACAGGTACACATATACCAAAGCATCCTCCAAAGTGGCTGTTCCATTTTGCATTCCCACCAGAAATGCATGAGAGTTCCTGCTGCTTCACATCCTCGCCAGCATTTGGTGTTGTCAGCATTCTGGATTTTGGCCATTCTAATAGGTACTTGTAGTATCTCATCGTTTTAATTTGAATTTGCCTGAAGACATGTGATGTGGAGCATATTTTCATATGCTTATTTGCCATCCATATATCTTCTTTGATGACATGTCTGTTTTGGTCTTTGGCCCATTTTAAAATCAGGTTCTTTGTTTTCTTATTGTTGGTTTTTAAGAGTTCTTTATATATTTTGGGTAACAGCCCTTTATCACATGTATCTTTGGCAGATATTTTCTCCCAGCCTGTGGCTTATCTTCTCATTTTCTTGACATCGTCTTTAAAAAGGTGGTTTTTTCAACCCTACTTTGGCACTTTCTTCATTAAAAAAATAATCCAGAAAAGTTTTGTTTTTTGTAAAGTGGCATCTTTTAAATCGTGAGGGACCTGGGCTCAGTTTCCGCCCCCCTGCAATCTCTGTGAACGTGTTGCAGGATCAAACCCACAAACCTGGAGTCTATGTTGAAACTGTCCATATAGAAAGCCACACTTTCGACATTTTGTGCCATTCTGACTCCACTAACCTGAGAAGGGGGAGAGAGAGTCTCCTGCATCTGTTTCCAGCTCCCTTGGACTGCTCATTTCAACCTTCACTGGGCAGCTCTGCCCAGCACAAACAGATTTGCTCCCAAGCAAATCCATCCTGGGCCCTGACATTTATCCAGCATCTTTAACTCTTTTCTATTCATTAAGCATGGGTGGTGGCCATGGCAACCATTAACTGCACCTGACATCCAGGAATAGTTCTGGCGTTTCGAGCAAACACCATCCTGGGATTTAGTTCTGCAAGGTACAGAGCCTGACTGCCTCCCTGTAACCTGTGCGGACGTCATAGTTTCTCCCCTGAATCTAAGGTGCCCTCCAGACCTCTTGCCTGTCTGGGCAGGAGAAAGAATGTGGGGCCTCTTCCTCCAAATCCCCCATTCTCACTGCCCACTCACGCACTAGAGTCCTTTTGAGCTGCAGTATGATGGGGGTGAGGCAGGGGGCATCTCTAGGTGGGATGAGTCTAAGGGCAGGTGTGTGTGTGTGTGTGTGTCTGTGTGTGTGTGAGAGAGAGAGAGAGAGAGAGAGAGAGATGGGGTAGGGATGCCCCCACCTACCCCCAGGGGAGCATCTGGAGTTATCAGAGGTGGATACAAATATATTTTAGGAAAGCAGAGAAGGTAAATGGGCCTGGTGCCCAAGTGTGGATATGACTGTTTGCCTGTGTGCTGGCGAGTGTGTGTGTTTTGGGGTGTGGTATATGTGTACCTGTGCTGTACTTGGAATAAAACCAGGCCCTTAGAGTAAAACCCATCTGACCTCCTCTCATCTCTCCCGTCCCACCTTGTCCTACTCACACCCCTCCCTCTCACTATACTCTGGATCAGCTATTCTCAAACTTTAATATGGGAACCTTGTAAAAATGTGGATTTGAAACCCGCAGGTCTGGGAAAGGGGCTGAGATTCTGCCTCTTCTGGGATTTCTAACCAGCTCCTAGGTGGTGCAGATGCTGCTGGTCTGTGAACCACACTTTGAGTAGCCAGGTCTGGCCCAGGGGCTCTCATTCCTGGCTGACCCCAGATCACCCAGAAGCTCTTAAATAGTACTGGTGCCTACATTGACAGACGAATGGATAAAGAAGATGTGGCACATATATACAATGGAATATTACTTAGCCATAAAAAGGAATGAAATTGAGTTATTTGCAGTGAGGTGAATGAACCTAGAGTCTGTCATACAAAGTGAAGTAAGTCAGAAAGAGAAAACCAAATACTGTATGCTAATGCACATATATGGAATCTAAAAAAATGGTACTGATGAACCTAGTGGTAGGTCAGGAATAAAGACGCAGATGTAGAGAACGGACTTGAGGACACGGTGTGGGGGGGTGCGGGGGGGAAGGGAAGCTGGGATGAAGTGAGAGAGTAGCACTGACATATATACACTACCAAGTGTAAAACGGATGGCTAGTGGGAAGCAGCCGCATAGCACAGGGAGATCAGCTCGGTGCTTTGTGACCACCTAGAGGTGTGGGATAGGGAGTGTGGGAGAGAAATGCAAGAGGGAGGGGATATGGGGATATATGTATACTTATAGCTGATTCACTTTGTTATACAGCAGAAACTAACATAACCTTGTAAAGCAATTATACTCCAATAAAGATATTTTAAAAAATAGTACTGGTGCCTAGACCCCAATGCAGACCAGCGGAATCAGAATTTCTGGATGTGAGGCTCAGTCTTTTTAGCTCCCCCAGGTGATTCTACTGTGCAGGAGATTGAGGAACACAGCTTTTTGCCTGGACCACTCTCTCCCGGCCCTTCACGGAGCTGTCTTGTCCTTAGCGTTTAGACCTCCACCTGCCTTGAACACTTTCAGTCACTTCCTTCACAAAGCTTATGATTATATGTGAGTGTGCTTGTTATCTTGTTTATATTTATTGCCTTGTTTAATTTCTGACTTCTTCACTAGAATATAAGCACCACTGTGTCTCAAGCATCTTCTACAAGGCCTGGTACGTAGTAGGTGATTCATAAGTATTTATCGAATGTCTGTTTGTCGTGTGTTGTATCTGAGGGAATTTTAGACAAGGTGGCTTTCTGTTGGATAAGGACAAAAGTCCTATGCAGTCCTCTGTGATCTGGACCTTGCCCATTGCCAGATTCTTCTCCCCACACTCCTCTTGCACTGGCTTTGTTTTTCTCACCTGCCTCAGGACATTTGAATCTATACTCTCTCTGCCTCATACATGCTTCTCTATCCATTCCCCATTTGATTAATTCCTACTTTTCCTTAAGATCTTACCATCCACACATCCTCAGGCTGATGCCATCTAATTATTTGCTCTCACAGCACCCCATGCTTTTCTTTTGGGGGACATATTATAAATAATTAATTATGGGTTTAATTATATGTCTGTTTATTCTATGCTACTATAAATTCCAAGAATGCATCTCCTTCTTTTTATTTATTTATTTATTTATTTGTTTGTTTATTACTTTTGGCTACATTGGGTCTTCGTTGCCGCAGGCAGGCTTTCTCTAGCTGCAGCGAGCCGGGGCTGCTCTTCATTGTGGTGCGTGGGCTTCTCATTGCAGTGGCTTCTCTTGTTGTGGAACATGGGCTCTAGGTGCGTGGGCTTCAGTAGTTGTGGTGCACGGACTCAGTAGTTGTGGCTCGCGGGCTCTAGAGCGCAAGCTTAGTAGTTGTGGTGCACGGGCTTAGCTGCTCCGCGGCATGTGGGATCTTCCCGAACCAGGGTTCGAACCCATGTCCCCTGCATTGGCAGGCAGATTCTTAATCACTGCGCAACCGGGGAAGCCCCATCCACCTCCTTGTTTACTGCTGTCTTCCCAGTGCCTGGCGCACAGTAGGTCATTAAATAAACAAATAAGTAAATGAAGGGATGAGTATTAAGTATCTCCTCCAAGTCTGAAGTCTTCTCTAAGCTTCTTGTGTTAGCATCTCTTCACTGCCTGAGACCCTCTTATCCCAGAGCCTTTCGGAACCTGAGCCCTTGAATTGCCCACTTTCCTTTTCCCTCTTCCTAAGTCTGTGGCTTTTTCTCTTTTAGGTCCTCAAGCCAAGCCCACTCCTTAAATACATGCATCTCTCTCCAAGGGGGATGCTGAAGCTCACAGCACATCCACTGCACCCCCTTCAGCTGACAGTGCTGTCCCCTGGTTGTGGCCAGCCAGCCTCAGGCCTGGAGCCTACAGTCAGCTGTCACTAGCTAGGCTGGTTCAGGATCCATGGCAGCGGGGAGAGATCATGGTGTGTCTCTCTGGTGATCAGGGAGGCTGAGGTCACTGATCAGTCCCAGCACTCTGGAGGGGACATCTGTTCTACCTGCCTGAGGTTTGTCCATTTTCCTATCTTCTGATATCAGCACCCTGATTCCATTGTAGGAACTCATTTCTCCCTCTCTTCAGTCCATCTATCGGGGTTGCGGGGGGAGAAGGGTGATGCCATTATTAGCTTAGAGGCGGACATGTGATGACCAATCAAAATTCTAAATTGGCCTGGCTGTTGTGGTTGGCTAAAGGGGGAGCCCATGACCTAGATGTGACCAGTCAACACATTCCACCTCCCTGATCAGAGTGATTGGCTCAGGGAAGGGCAAGTGACCAAGCTGGTCTATTGAGGATAGTCCTGGAGCCTTGGCTAAAACTGTTAAGGAAGGAAAATGTTCCTTCCCACTGTGTTGCTAAGGTAGTAAGCTGGAACTGGAGCTTGGCAAGGACCCCTCTTGGAGAGGGCAAGCCTGAGGGTGAAACTGAGATGAAAACCTATTGCTGAGAGGGGTTGACGGTCTGAATCTTGATGACATCATTTGAACCCCTGGATCCAACCATGCCTGAATTAGGTAAACCCTTGGGTGTTTCAGTTACATAAGCCAGTAGCTCCTCAGTCTGCTTATGATTATTGGAGATGGGTTTCTGTCATTTGCAATCAAGAGTGTTCACAAATATAAGATCACCTTCTTGGAACAGTAGTCTCTACTATACATTAATATATTTAAAATCCTGTTATTTGTCAATCCCAGTTCTAAGCACTTTTGGGTTTTTTTGTTTTGGGGGCTTTTTTTTTTTGCAGTACGTGGGCCCCTCACTGTTGTGGCCTCTCCTGTTGCAGAGCACAGGCTCCGGACACGCAGGCTCAGCGGCCATGGCTCACGGGCCCAGCCGCTCCGCGGCATGTGGGATATTCCCGGACCGGGGCACGAACCCGTGTCCCCTGCATCGGCAGGCGGACTCTCAACCACTGCGCCACCAGGGAAGCCCAATGATGGTGCCTTTAATGAAGCAGTTAGGTCAGGAGGTGGGAGAAGCTTTTGGCTGATTCTGTATTTTGAAGGCAGAGCTGACAAGATTTGGATGTTGGATGTCGGGGGAGAAAAGAGGCATCAAGGTGTCTAAGTTTTTGGCCTGTCCGAACAGGGTAAGTCGTGGTGCCAGGAAACGAGATGGGAAAACTGGACAAGGAGCAGGTTTCAGAAGGAAATTAAGAAACTAAATTCACTCTCAGAAAAATACAGTTGTATTCATGCAGACTTGGGTTTGTGGGCTGAGATCTGTATTCATTAGAAATACAAGCAAAGAAGTTGGAAGAAGTTGTGTTGGAATCGAGCTCCCCCACTTCCTGTGTGACCTTGGGCCTGAACTTCATTTTTCTATAAGTGAGGACACTAGTATGTTTCTAAAAGGCTTTACTGTTGTTGTTTGTCTTGGGGGGAATTCAGTAAAATAATGTATATAAAGCATCCAGCAAGGTGCCGGACACATACTGGGTGCTAAATAAAAGTCGGTTTTAGCTTTCTTCCCTTTGCCTTTCTAGGTAGAGGTCAGGTCTCTGTTTGTGGGTTGATATTTATCAATAACAACCTTGTGGAGGTGACGATCTTGACCCACACTCAGTATCAACTGCTTTACATAAACATGGAGTCAGAGTGACCTGGGATGGCATCCTGACTCTGCCACTTCCTAGCTGTTCATCCTTGGGCAAGTTATCCCACCTCTCTGAGCTTTAGTTTCCATAGTTTAAAGTGGGTATAATAATGTCCTCCTCAGAGGGCTGCTATGAATATTAAAGGGACTATGTAAGAGCCAAAAAGTTTGGAAATATCTTAGATGACTCTCAAGATGGGAAGGGTTGGATTCATTGAGGTGTAGTCATACTATGGACAACCAGGCAGCCTTTGCTCTGACTATATGGGTTGATCAGGAAAGATGTCCATAACGGATGCATTTTTTTAAAGTAGCAGTTTAATATGGAAGGTGTCATCTCATTTTTGTAAGGCAAAAAATAAGTGTAAGTGGATTATAAGGCAGTTTATCTGAAGAGTGGCTCTAGGAGTTGAGCAGTGCACCACCTGAGCAACTGTATATAGGTTATTTTGTGGATTGATAGCTAAATATGTACCTACTGATTTAGACATAGAATAGTCATGGATATAGACCTGGACATAGATTGTCTCACTAAGGATAGTAAAAGACTGAGAAGGTTACTTTCAACAGCGGTTACGTCTGTGGGGTAGGGAGGGACAGAATTTGAGTGGCAGAATGGGGGGACAACTTTTGCTTCTTACTCTATTTCTTAAAGTGGATTGAGTTTTACATTTTTGGTTCCATTTCCCTATATTTTTCAGATTAAACACACTCCAAAAAACAGAGGTTGTATGTAAGAAAATGTTTAGCTGATCACTGTCTGGGGCTTGTGTGTTCAATAAAAATGGCAACCAAAGGGGAAAAAGAGGCAATCGAGAGTGTGTTTGATGAGGAGGGGCAGGTCTGAAAGCTAAAAGAAACTGTGGCCATGAAGCTCACAGCTTGTCTTGGCAGTTTCTGGCAGATACCCAAGAGTGACCAGGGCTCCTTCGAGGTGCTAATGAGGTCATAGAGCTGTTCTCAGGAGCTGGCTGGGCTTGTTTTTCCGGGGATTTGGAGACAGTGGCTCCTTTTTCTCACCTAGCTAAGGAGTGATGCTGATGTGAGAGCTTAAGTCCTAGTAGGAGAGTGGGAGCCATCAGCAGGGCATGGGGTGACTGTGGGGGTGGATACATCTGAGTTCCAGGCCATTCTGCCCTCCTCCTCCAGCCAGTCTGGCTTCCAGTTCAGGTCCCACCATCACACTAGCTGTGTAACTTTGGCAAGTGAATTAACCACTTGAGGCCTCAGTTTCCTTATCTGGAAAATGGATATAATCATAGTCCTTAACTCTGAGGGTTGTCATGAGGATTAAATGAGATCACATAGGGGAAAGTATGTCACATGGTGAAATACTCATGAACCCCCAGCTAGAATTCGCATGAGTATTATTTCCAAGGTTTGCAATCTGTTTTCCAAAATTCTGAAATCCAAAAAGCTCCGAAAAAAAAAAAGAAAAGTTCCTTGTTATTTATTTGGGAACAAAGCTGTGAGGTCATGACATGGATTCAGCTGA
This sequence comes from Mesoplodon densirostris, assembly GCF_025265405.1. Taxonomy (NCBI): domain Eukaryota; kingdom Metazoa; phylum Chordata; class Mammalia; order Artiodactyla; family Ziphiidae; genus Mesoplodon; species Mesoplodon densirostris. The sequence goes on from NC_082676.1 coordinate 48,641,778, forward strand.
TGGCAAAACCTGACCTGAGCTGACTTGAGAAGGTATCCATGGTCTTTATGGATCTCGCCTGTTGGAACTATTTTGAAGTTTTGCTGCAGAGTGATTAATGCATCTGATAGCAGGGTGCTGCCCAGAGGCGTTAAGCCACCTACGGTAAATGTACCCTAGTCCCTTTCTAAAATCCTAAACATTCTGATTCCTAAAATGCATCTGAGTACAGGTCTGTGGGTACAGCTACAGCAAAACACGTGTTCCCCAGCCTTCATGCCTTTCTCTGTATATTTATACCAGCTTTTAGTATTTGTCTGATAGGTCTCTTTAAATCAACTCGCTTTTTAAAAACCCAAATTTATTTAAAAGGAGACTTTATAACTTGACTGTAAATGAAAGCTAGTATCACTGGCCATAAATAGAAGGCCACTTAGAAAATAAACACAATAAAAACAGAGTGATGTTGGGGCTTCCCAGGTGGCGCAGTGGTTGTGAGTCTGCCTGCCGATGCAGGGGACACGGGTCCGTGCCCCGGTCTGGGAAGGTCCCACATGCCGCGGAGCGCCTAGGCCCATGAGCCATGGCCGCTGAACCTGTGCTCCGCAACGGGAGAGGCCGCAACAGTGAGAGGCCTGCGTACCGCAAACAAACAAACAAAAAACAACAAACAAACAGAGTGATGTTATTAAATTCCAGCTAGACACTGTGAATTGAAAAGTAAATAGCTTTCTCCACATGTGGTGAGATGTTATTTAATACCATATCGGGATTCCAGGCATTAGCCATGGTAGGTGCCCCCTGAGGCATGGGGGCATGGGAGCTTCTGCTATGGGAGCTTCTGCTGGTGTGCTATAATGTAGCCCCCAGGTAGAAGGAAGGGGCTAGGTAACCTCCCTTCCATCTGGGTTGGGTGGCACTGATTTTCAATGCTTCAAGGAACAGCATTAACAGGGGCCCTTCATGTGATTACAGCAGCCAAAATTTGCCCAAAGCCACCCTACCCCACCTGTAATAGGCAATTTCCTCCTGATCTATAAGGCCTGTGTTGCTGAGACTTTGTGTTGAAGGGGCCACCGTATAATAACCAGTGGGTAGCAAGCCTAGAAGCTGGTGCCAGGCAGGTAGCTGGTGGTATTCATTCATTTGTCCATAAAAGGATCTACGGAGGGCCTACTATGTGCTAAGCACCACACCTGGCTCCAGGGAGGCAGAGGAACATTAGATTATCAAAATCTCTGCCCCTGTGGATGTGGGAGAGAGAGAGAGAAGGAAAAAGCTCGTTACTGCGGGTGTTGGCGGGGGCGTGCTGTGAAGGAAATCATCCAGGTGCCGGGACAGCCAGTCACAGTGGGAGGAGAGGGAAGCCTCCGGAAGGGGCATCTGAGCTGAGGCTGGATGCTGAACATGGACCAGCCACACCCAGAGCAAGAGGAGAGAATCCTCCCTTGGGGCGACCAGCAAGTGCAAAGGCCCAGAGGCTGGAACCCTTGAGGGCAGCGCTTCCCAAACTTCAGGGGTGCAGAATCCCCTGCAGGGCTTGTTAAAATGCAGATTCCCTAGAAATCCTGATTCAGCAAGTCTGGGGTGGGTCCAAGGTTCTGCATTTCTAACAAGCTCCCAGGAGATGCTGATGCTGCTAGTGTGGGGTCTTTCTATTCTGCATGCCCCACCCCGTCCCCACTTACAGTGCCCTTTGAGGGAAGCTCCTCACCTTCTTACAGCCACTGGTTTCATCTACAAGCACAGATCCCCCTGCCCAGGGTGGTGGGGTGTGCGGGCTCTCCAGGCATCCAAATCTGGACTGCAGACCAGGCTGTGTGCTCTCCAGCCCTCATTTTGCCAGGAGCCAGCCCTTGGCCCGAGTGGAAACAATGAGACTCGTTTTCTCCAGAACTGTGGCTCCGGGCTCCACGGTAGCCCTGCCTGGGCCCCAGGGTTCACGCATCCCTGTGAGCAGTGGCTCTTCCAAGTTCTCCCTGGGGCCCCTGGAGCAGGCTGAGAAACACACCCATCCCCTCCACTCTGTCCACCTCACCTCCCACCATCGGTTTCTGCTACGATGCATTGGTGGAATCTAACAGCCTCAGTGACAGCCAGCCTGGCAGCATAACTCAGTGGTTAAGAGCTCAGACTCAGGCATAGCCAAGCCCAAGTTGAAACCTGTCCCTGCCCCTTCTTGCCCGTGCAGCCTTGTTCAAATTTCTCAGCACCTCCAAGCTGCAGTTTCCTTAACTGGAAAGTTGTAATGGCCAATTAAATGAGATAATATAAATAAAGCATGTAGCATGTCCCTGGGACATAGGCTATGTGGGCAATTAAGAGGATGATGGTTACTCTGCAGCTGGAGGGGTCACTTGTGGGATCCTTTCATTCTTGTTCCTTCATTCATTCCCTAGTTTCAGAAGCTGGTCCTACTTGTTGTGTGATGTCTGTGTCCTAGGTACTATACAAGGCATTTCCCCTGTTATGTTACTACTATGTTATTACTTGTGCATTTTTATCCATATTTCACTGGTGAGAACACGACAGGTCAGGGAAGATAAGGAATGCCTGATGAGCCAGCCAAGTAGCCAAGCTGGAATTTGAACCCAGGTCTGTTTCCACTCCCCATGGGGCTACCATACCAGAACCTTGTGGGGGGATGCCAAACTGTCCCTCACCCACAGGAGCCAAAGGCAGACTAAGCACAGCCTGGAGCGAGTTGGGGGGGCTACAGGACTGCTGGGGGTGGGGTGAAGTCTTGGGTATCTCAGCCGGGCTGCTGGGAGGAGGTCTAGGAAGATGGCCAGAGCAGAACAAAACCACAGATGGGTCAATCCGTTGTCACCGCAGCGAGCAACATGGCTGCCTGCTCTGTGCTGGCTCTGTGGGGATGCAGGGAAGCAGGCCAGGACCTTCCCACAGGAGCTGTGTCTCACTGGGGCACAAGAGCACAGACTCGCAAAGAGGGAATCCAGCTGGAATGAGTGCTCGGTGTTCAGAGGAGCTCCCAGAGTGCTGGGCATTCGGGCAGGGGCTTGAAGAAAGGCCGAGACTGGGCCTCAGCTGGGGTGCTGATGGGGGAAGCCTGGGGCATGTGTCGGGGGGAGCACAGCCCAGACAAACAGGAGGGGCTCCTGCCAGGGATTGGAAAGGAAGACGGCGACTGCTCTTGATGCCATGCAGGGTCGATAAAATCCAAAGGGTCCCTGAGATCCTCCAAGGTATTGCTCTAGCCTGGCTCCTGGGCTGTGTGGCTTTGGGCGAGTTACACTCTCTGAACCTCCGTTTCCTCCTCTGTAAGACAGGGATAATAACCATACAACCTCCCTAGGATTAGATGAGACACTCCTGTGAGGCACATAGCACGCTGTCTGGGTCATAGTAGTTGCTCAATAAATGTTGTCGATCCGATGATACTGCTGATGGTGAGGGTGGTGATCAGAAGAGGAAGAAGTGAAGTGGCGGGTGTGTTCTGACAGCTGAAGAACCACACCTGAGAAGCCCACATGTCCCTTCCTTGGATTCGAAGACCTTTCTCTTGGGATGGCTGGGAAAGATACAAAGGTGGGTGAATCTTGGCCAAAGATACAAAGCGAGTTGGCAGTCTGACAATGTGGCCTGGCCCTAGATAAGCATTCAATGAATACCTGTTGAATAATAGAGTTCCAAAAATAATTCTGTGAGGTGTGGAGGAGAGGCCGGGGATGCTGAGTGAGGGAAGCACCAGCATGAGCAGGGCAGGGGTGGGGGGCTGTTTTAGAAGCTCCCAGATGGAGCCATCTCCTTAGGATCTTTAGGTGGGCAAGGCCACTCCCATGTTCTGGGAGCTTCCCTAAGAAAGCCGGCAGAGAATAAAAATAGCCCGCTCAAACCCACAGCTTCCTTATACAGCCTTGCAAATCTCTGATTTCTCGATCATTTAATGCTCAGACCACACGGCTCCTATTTTCCACTCCATTCCTACCTGGATTTCCTGATTGTGGGGGGCTTCTGGATGGCGTGAAGATGAGGGAGGTTGGGTGGGGGGATGCAGGAGGGGAAGGAAAAGGAGGAGGGGGAGAGAAGGGGAGGGGAAGTCCTTGGAAAATTTGCCGGTTTTCAGAATGAAGCTGCCACAGGGTGCTGGGGAGTCAGTGGGAACACAGAGACATATATAAATGTCCATACTGTGAGGACCGGGGCGGCCTGTACAGGCACAACATTTTTTTTTTTTCCTGCGGTACGCGGGCCTCTCACTGCTGTGGCCTCTGCCGTTGCGGAGCACAGGCTCCGGACGTGCAGGCTCAGCGGCCATGGCTCACGGGCCCAGCCGCTCCGTGGCATGTGGGATCTTCCCGGACCGGGGCACGAACCCGTGTCCCCTGCATCGGCAGGCGGACTCTCAACCACTGTGCCACTAGGGAAGCCCCAGGCAGAATATTTTGATGGCTAATAAATCCTGAGAAAAGAACTGGGCTTTGGCTCACACCAAGGAAGAGTCTGTTCTCTAGATTCATCCATGAGGGCAGGGCTTCCTACCTTTTCCACATCATGGTGCCCTGGGGCAAAAGGTCAAGGCCACTCACAGCCCTGAGGCATCAAGGTTCAGCCAGGGCCACTGGGCTGCCCTGAGGGCCGAGGGGATCCAGGCCAGGGCCAGCTTCAGGAGTGGAGGAATGGAACGGTCTCACAGTGTCCCATGCTCAGAAGAGTCCTATGCTTGGTTGAATGCTCTGCTCTTACTGTCTTGAAATTCTTAACATTTTTGGAAAAATGAAAAAAATTTTCATTTTGCACTGGTTCCATTAAATTAAGGATCTACTCCTGTTCTACACACCGGTAACCCAAGGCACATCTGGAGAGGAGCTCTGTTTTAAGGCATTGAGACATGCTAGATATACCTTTTTGGCCAGTTTCATCTTTTTTAAACTAATCCTGAAAGGTGTAGAAAAATGAAAGTTTTTTAAAAAATAGATGTGCTAGAGAACAAAAGGAAACAAAAAACCCTCTTAGTGTGGTATTATGAGCTTTGACTCTGGAGCCAGAGTGCCTGGGTTCAAAGCCAGATCCTGACAGTTCAAGCTGTGTAACCTTGGGCAAGGTTGCTTAACTTCTCTGAGTCTCATTTTTCTCATCTATAAATTAGAGATAATAACAGGATTTATCTCAAAAGGGAACCCTCCTACATTGTTGGTAGGAATGTAAGTTGGTACAGCCACTATGGAAAACAGTATGGAGGTTCCTCAGAAAACTAAAAATAGAATTACCATATGATCCAGCAATCCCACTCCTGGGCATCTATCCAGACAAAAATCAAATTCAAAAAGATACGTGCACCCCTATGTCCATAGCAGCACTATTCACAATAGCCAAGACATGGAAGCAACCTAAATGTCCATCAACAGATGAATGGATAAAGAAGAGGTGGATACACAATGGAATACTACTCAGCCATAAAAAGAATGAAATAATGCCATTTACAGCAACATGGATGCAACCAGAGATTATCATACTAAGTGAAGTAAGTCAGAAAGAGAAAGACAAATACCATATTATATCACTTATATGTGGAATCTAAAATATGACACAACTTAACGTATCTACAAAACAGAGACAGAGTCATAGACATAGAAAACAGATTTGTGGTTGCCAAGGGGGAGGGGGTGTGGGGGAGGGATGGAGTGGGAGGTTGGGATTTGCAGATGTAAGCTATTATATACAGAATGGATAAACAACAAAGTCCTTCTGTATATCACAGATGACTATATTCAATATCTAATGATAGGGACTTCCCTGGTGGTCCAGTGGTTAAGAATCTGCCTTCCAATGCAAGGGACACAGGTTCGATCCCTGGACGGGGAACTAAGATCCCACATGCTGCAGGACAACTAAGCCCGCACGCTGCGACTACTGAGCCTGCACGCTCTGGAGCCTGCATGCCACAACTAGAGAGAAGCCCGTGTGCCACAACGAAGAGCCCATGCACCACAATGAAAGATCCCTCATGCCACAATTAAGACCCAATGCAGCCAAATAAATAAATAAATATTTTTTAAAAAATCCAATGATAAACCATAACAGAAAAGAATATTAAAAAAGAATGGATGAATATGTATAACTGAATCACTTTGCTGTACATCAGAAATTAACACAACATTGTAAATCAACTGTATTTCAATTAAAAAATAGGATTTATCTCAGAGGGTAATGATGAGAAATAAATGAGTTCATATAAAGTTCTTAGAATAGCCAATGTTTTAGCTACTATTATTTTTAAAAAGACAAAACGTTATACACACTGTGATTGCTATTTATTCAGGGCTTACTGGGTGCTAGAAGCATACTTTCATTCAATCCTCACTACAACACCGTAAGATACATATTATTATTATCACCCAAGTTTTTACAGATGAGAAAACTGAGGCACAGAGAAGGTAAGTGACTTGTGCAAGGAAACATTGCTAACAAGTGGCAGAGCTGGGCTTTGAACCAGTCTAGCTCTGGACTTGTACGCTGTACTCTTTGTTACACAACTCACCTAAGCTGGGGCAGCACATAGATTGTTTTGATGGGAGGGAAGAGACACTGAGCTGGGTTCACACTCCGATCCGTCTTAGACCTGCAGCCTCCCAGCCAGGGGGTTGTGTTTCATCGTGTAAACCATATTTTCCTACTGCCTAATACAGTCCAGCCCAGCCATCAATGTTTATCTCCCTATTCCTTCTTGTTGACTTTGATTTCATATTTAGAGCAGATTGGTTGAAGGCTGACTTTAACATTTTTCCAAATCAACCCCCAAATATGTCAGTCCAGGGACAGACATGATGAGTGATCATCTTGGTCTGTGGACGATGGTCTTGGCTTAGAGAAGCATCACTTCTCCCCAGTGTGCCCTCACCCACTACCATTTTATTTCTTTAGCACACACTTAAAAAGCTCTTAGAATGTGCCAAGCACTTTTTAATAGCAATTTATATATATTAACTCATTATAACTTCATGGGATACTAACATTGTCCCCATTTTACAGATGGGAAAATTGAGACACAGAGAAGTCAACTAATGTGCCTTGAGTCTCTGTGTAGAGCTTTTGCTCTTAACTTTTGCTCCGTATTGTGGCTAAAGGAGACAACCCAAGTGTCCTGTGGCTGGCTTCCTGCTTCCCAACATAGAAAAGGGAAACAGCCTGAAAATGCCCTAAGGACTGGGTCCCTTGTGTTTATGCTGGAGAGCTGGTCAGGAAGCAGAACCTGTGGACTCTCTGGTTTTGTGCCTTGCCAGGACATCACCTGGAGTATATCTGGGAGGAGTGTCTGCTTCCATTTGAACTCTAACAGCCCCAGGAGAACAGCTATTCATCTGTACGTACTGACAGCTCACAGCAGGACGTAGAGAGTTCAGAAAGTCCCCTGCTTTGTGAACATTCTTCTTTGAGGAGAAGAATACATGGTGAAATGTCAGTGCATGGACTCTGGAGCCAGACAGCCCAGGTTCAAATCCCAGCACTCCCATCTACTAGCTTTGTGACCTTAGCAAATCGCTTAAACTCTCTGTACCTCAGTTTCCCCCATCTGTAAATGGGGATAACATTACCTACCTCCTAGGGTTGTTGTGAAGCTGAAATGAGGTATTACTATATGGTAAGAGATTAGAACAGCACAGAGTAAACACCATCTAAGTGACAGCTATTTTCATTGTTGGGTCTTCCCTATCTCAATAGTTGACTTCTCGATATCTTCCCCTCACTCTCAAATGTCCAGTTTGTTAACAGTGTCTGTCAACTCAATGTCCAAAGCATGTTATTGTTCGGAACGCTTCTTCCTCACACTGGTCCAAGCCACCATCTCCTCTCACCTGGATGTCTCCTCCTAATGGTCTCCCTGCTTCCAGTCTCATTTACTTCTTTCCCACAGAGATATTTGACAAAGAAAACCATTTCATGTGACCCCTCTGCTTTAAAACCCTCCAATAGTTTCGCACCACATTTAGAACTACATCTGAAGTCCCCACCCCTTATGCCCTCCATGATCTTGTCTCTGTCTACCTCCCAGCCCTCATCTCCTACCATGCTACTCCACTGGTCACTGTGCTCCGGTCACACCAGCTACAAACACACTGAGATCTTTGCTGCCCCAGGGCCTTAGCACACCATTAGCATGCCATTCCCTTTGCCTGGAATACATCTCCCCTGTATTTTTTTTAATATTTATATATATATTTTTTAAATTTATTTTTGGCTGCATTGGGTCTTCGTTGCTGCGTGCGGGCTTTCTCTAGTTGTGGCGAGCGGGGGCTACTCTTTGTTGCAGTATCTGGGCTTCTCATTGCAGTGGCTTCACTTGTTGGCGGAGCATGGGCTCTAGGCACGCGGGCTTCAGTAGTTGTGGCACGTGGGCTCAGTAGTTGTGGCTCGCGGGCTCTAGAGCACAGGCTCAGTAGTTGTGGCACATGGGCTTAGTTGCTCTGTGGCATGTGGGATCTTCCCGGACCAGGGCTCGAACCCGTGTCCACTGCACTGGCAGGTGGATTCTTAACCACTGCGCCACCAGGGAAGCCCTACCCTGTATTCTTACATGGCTGGCTTCCTCTTCAGCTGAGACTCAGGTCTCAGCTCAAATGTCACCTCCTCAGAGAGGCTCTCCCTGCCATCTTGTGGTGGGAATGATCTGATTTACTCTTTAAGAAGATCATTCTCGCTGCTTTGTGGAGAAATCATTACTTATGCAGCATGTCCTTCCACTGTTTCTACCAAGCCCCATCAGGCACCAGGCACCCCTGTATGAAAGTATGTGAACTATAATTCATCTGCTCATTCAACAGGCATTTTGCTAGGAACTGTGTGCAAAACCAAGACAAATGAGTAATATTCATGCCCACCAGGAGGTCACGGCCCGAGCTAGAAGCTCATCTGGTGGTTTTTGCATGCTGAAAACATTGTTTCTATAAAGAGTGAAGTTGCTCTAACAGGTGTCAGGAGGCCTGGGTTTGAATGCAGACTGACGCTTGCTGGGATGACCTTGGGCAAGTTACTTAAACTTTCTGAGCCTCTCCTAGCTCACTGTGCTGAGGTTCGGAGAAAAAGACAAAGTATGAGAAAGTACCTAGCACTAAATAGCATTTGTTTGCTGACTTCTTTTTTTTTTTTTTTTACCCTACCTATCATTAGTCCTTTTTTCTTTGTCCAAATGCCCTAACTTTGTGCGCATTGCAGAGATATAAAGTGGTGCTTAAGCGCTTGCACTCAGAGGCTGATTCCACTGCTTGATTAGCTGTGTGGCCTCAGACAGGTTGCTTGACATCTCTGTGCATTAGTTTCTGCATCTGCAACATGAGAACAACTCATAGAGCTGTTGTGAAGTTTAAACGAGCTCATTCAGGAAAGGCAGTTAGGCCAGTGGCACCTAGTAAATGCTTCAAAACTGTTGGCTTTTTACCACTGATAATATTAATCGATTAAGTGCTTACAGTGAGTTCAGGCCTGGACAAGAAGATGCGGGAATCCAGACGCAGGTAAAACACAGGCCAGCTGCAAGGACAGCTGGTAGAGATGATGGATGGAGTGGAAGATACAAGGGCCCAGCCAGCGAAGTCGTACAGGCCGTTCAGATTCTCAAGTGCAAAGGAAGGAAGTGGGCGTACCGCCTCTGCCCTGGCCGCTGCAGACACTGGCAGAGCAGATGGCTTCAGGAACAGCCACACCCAGGCACGAAGCAATGAGGCGTGGATCTGTGCCTGCTCCTGAGGGGCGGGGACTGTGATAAGCGATGGTACGAGGACTGCATTGGGGCGATCCACCATCTACCCCCCAGCCTGTGAGGTCATTCCACCTTGATCGGCCTTCCTCCTGGGTCCCTGGCTCATCTGTTCATTCAGGCAAAGTTTTCTGAGTGTCCACAAAGTCAAAGGCCCTGTCCGATACCCAGGAGTTTCAGGTGCAAATAAGGCCAACTGGAGAGTTCAGCATGCAGCGGGGGAGGCAGATGCAGCAGCAAGATGCAGATCAGAGAAGACAGGTCTCACACGCCTGGACCGACAAAAGGAGATCCTTCTGTTGCAGGCCCGGGGCTGCTGGAGGGATCATGACCTCTCCACCCAACCCCTATTTAGGGAGATGCCACCAACTGCCCGAAGTAGAGCCATGAGTCAGAAAGGCAAACAATGCAGTGAGTCCTCAGGGGTTGAGAGTCCCTTCCCATCACACACCAGACAGGATTTCTTCCCTGCTCACATGGTTCCCTACAACCATTTTGTTGAATGGGGGACCTCCAGTTCTTCTAAGGGGTGCATGGAGAAGAGGCCGGCTTGGGTGGTCTTCCTGGCTCTGTCTGCTGGGTACTGGGCTGGGGAGACTGAGGGTATAGTTTACAGAAGAGTTTGGAGTTTAGTGTGTGACCTGAAGTTGTCTTAGCTTGTATTCCTAGGACACAGATCCTAGAGGTGTGCACGCCAGAGGTTTATTGGGATGGGCTCTTGGGAACAATCCCCCGGTGGTAGGGGAATGAGGGAAGCAGGACTGGCCAGAGGGCGAATGGAACTGTGACGCGGTTGTTATGTGGCCTCAGCCCGCAGGGACTCTGGAGCTGAGATGGCATTTAGAGATGTCCTGAATGAAAGCAAGGCCTATGTACCTCTACCTTGAGCAGCCAGTGGATGTGGGATGCCCCTTGGGAAGGAAGTGAGCTCGGCTGAGGCAGCTCCTTATGCTGAGGGGAATTTCCAGGGGGGGGCTCAGCTCTGAACTGGCTGTGTCAGCAGGTGTAATCCAGCAGCTGGGAGATGACGGGACCCCAGCATCTGTCAGTCAGGTCAGACAGACTGGGGTGATAGTCTTGGCTCTTCCACTTACTAGCTGAGACACCTTGGGTAAGTCAACCTCCAGGAGCCTCATTTTTCCCATTTGTAAAATGGGGATGAGGCCATGAGGGGCTTCACAGAGCTGGGGTGAGGGTGAGGGTGAGGTTCTAGCACGGGACTTGGCACTGTTCTGAGAGGTGGTGTTATGCATGAGCTAGTGCAGGATATCACATCTCATGCAAATTGTGGAATTTGTGTGTGTGTTTTTTTGAGGGGGGAGGGGCAGGAGTTGGGAGTTGGGGGGGACTGTGTCCAGGAAAGCCTCTCACAGTTGAGGACATTGAATTTTTTTTTTTTTTTTTTGCGCTACGCGGGCCTCTCACTGTTGTGGCCTCTCCCGTTGCGGAGCACAGGCTCCGGACGCGCAAGCTCAGTAGTTTTGGCTCACGGGCCCAGTTGCTCCGCGGCATGTGGGATTCTCCCAGACCAGGGCTCGAACCCGTGTCCCCTGCATAGGCAGGCGGACTCTCAACCACTGCGCCACCAGGGAAGCCTGGGGACAATTGAATTTTGAAGGCACTGTGGTACCTGGCCATATAGGCAAAGGTGTGGAGTGGAGGAGGGGGGCAGCAAATGGCTAGAAGGAATAGTTAGTTACTGGGCGCAGTGGTGAGAAAGAGGCCACGGACTGCCGGTGGTTCCCGTCTTTTGGGGTCAGTGCCAGCGCCCTCCTGTCTTTGTCCCACACGCCTGCTGCACAGGAAACGGTGGCTTAGTACCTCTCTGCTTCTGAAACTACCATTCAACCTTTCTACCTTGCTCAGCATGGCTGCTTCACCAGCCAGAGGGAAAAAACGAAAAGCCCACAAGCAAGAAGAGGAGCCCCGAGCTTCCATGTGGCGAAATACAAGCCCTAGTCAAATGCAAAGAAACCCAAAGGGCAGTGACCACAGTGACTCCAAGAAAAGCCCACGGGTGTGATAATTCCCACTCCTGCTGAGGGGAAGTGGTGCAGTCACCACCGGGAGGGAGGTACCAAAGCAAACCCGCCTCGCTGATTCCATCAAAAGACTCACACCAACCGGACCTGGGAAATGTGCCATCGATTGCCTGGCGTCCAAAAGGTGATTGAGGTCAGATCTGAGCCTATCGCATTTTTTTCGTTGTTCAAATTAGACGGTTCACCCTCTGAGAGCCACCCTCTCTGGATGCCTCAGCAAGGGTGTGCATGGAGATGATAGGAGGAAGTAATTAATCAATGAACCGATTCGTTTGTTCAGCGAACACTGATTGATCGTCCAATATTTGCCAGGCACTGCTCTAGTCACGGGGCCACAGAGAGGACGATGTTGGATTACAACTTTCCAAAAACTCAGTCTATGCTGTTAGAAGTCAGGGCTGGCAGTGACCAGAAGGAGTATGAGAGAAGCTTCTAGAAGCAGATCAGGTGATAGTTACACAGCAGTGTTCAGTTTAAGAAATTTCATTGAGTTTAGGATGCATTTCTCTGTGTGCATGTTACACTTTAATTTTTCTAAGTTTAAAAATTTAAAAGCTCTAAGTACTAAAAAGATGATTGGTACCTTTTCCCACGTGCAAATTTTTTTAAACTACCTTAAAATATGTATAAGGAAGTACAGCAGATTCTAATTTTATTTCCATGATGACTAACTTTGGTCAGTTTTTGAAATATCAAATCTCATTTAAAAAAAGCTTTTCTCTCTCTCACATCCCCCCACCCAACCTGTTCTTGCCCAAAGCACATGCTTAGTTTACCATGAATCCAGCCCTGAGGGTAAATAAAACCTGCAAGGTCTCGGTCTTCCTGAAACTGAAATTCTAATGAACAAAAGCAGCCATTTCACAGGCAAATAAATATAGAAGCACATTAACTGCAGATGGCAATAAATGCTATGAAGGCAATCGAACAGGGCAGTTGGGTACGGATCCGGTGGGTGGTGGGACTAGCCAGGGAAAGGGACCTGAGACGTTGATGTTTAGGTAGAGTCCTAAACGGTAAGAGGAAGACGACCACAAGAAATGCTTTCTAGGCAGCAGAAACATGAGGGCTAGGGACTGGGGCATTTGTTAGAGAATGAAAAAAAAAAATATGAATGTGGGTGGGGGGTGTTGCAGGGATGAAGCTGGAGAGGCAAGGAAGGGTCAGAACAGGCAAAGCAGTTTTTTCACCTCCAGTTGTACCTTATAACCACCTGGGGAGCTTTTAAAAAATACCAGAGCCTGGAACCCACCAAAGTGAGGTGGGGCCCAGGCAGGGGTGTGTTTAAAAGCTCCCCAGGTGACTCAGTGTGCAGCCAGGGTTGAGAACCTCTAGTGTGGCACCTGGAAGCCCAGAGCTTCTTCAGCTTTGATGTGCAGCCCAGTCATCAGAGGATCTTGTGAAAATGCAGATTCTGGTTCAGTAGATTGGGTTCAGCAGCTGCATTTCTAACAAATTCTCGGATGATGCTGATGCTCCTGGTCCAAGGACCAAACTTTGAGTGGCAAGGTTTGGGGCTGTGATTAGGAGGCTTTTTTTTTTTTTTAATATTTATTTATTTGGTTGCACTGGGTCTTAGTTGCGGAAGGCGGGCTCCTTAGTTGTGGCATGCAAACTCTTAGTTGCGGCATGCATGTGGGATCTAGTTCCCTGACGAGGGAATGAACCTGGGCCCCCTGCATTGGGGGCACGGAGTCTTAGCCACTGTGCCACCAGGGAAGTCCCAGGAGGCTTATTTTTAAAGAATCATGGGAAGTTAGTGATGAATATTAAGCAGAAGGAGAGCTCGACTTTATGGGTGTTTTCAAAAGATTACTCAGGTGACAATAAAGAAAATAGATTGGAGAGAGAAAAGAGTGGAAGCCGGAAGATAAGAGATGAGGGAAAAACGGGGAAAGTTGGGTGCCTTCTCTTGCTTTCCATGTTGCTTGAATCCCTAGGGATTCTGGGCATTGGGAGAGCAGGAAAAAGATTCAAAATTGACAGTGTCCCATGCTTTAATCTAGAATCGCTCTCTATGTCATCTCGCTAAACACTCAGAACAATTCCATGAGGAATGACTCGCCCAAGTAATGACTTTCAAACCCAGATCTATGTCCCAAACACAGGGATCTCGGAGAGTAGAAAGGAGGTGCAGATTTAGGGAAGTACAGAGGACCAGAAAAACATGCAGTTGTTTGAAAATTTAAGAAAACGATCATGAGCATCTCCACTCTTTGTTGCTAACTAAACGGGTCCTCTTGGGTGAAAGAACATGGTCTGCCTGCCCAGATGAACAAAAGAAGTACGGTTTTCATTTGGAGGCTTAATCTTGCTGGATAGGTAATAATTCCCCCAGCCCCATTCCCTGCCTTGCGGGATGCTTTCAGACCAATCCCCACAGCCCTGAAAGAGTCATGAGTCAGAAAAGCAAAAGAAGCAATGAAGACCACAGGGGACAGGGCATACACCTTTGCAGGGCGAGCAGAGGTCCCTCCCAGCCCACACACTTGTTGTGACCATGGTGGGCATTGGGGTGCCACACTTCCTGCAACACGGCACGGAGAAGTTGACTTGGCTTGTCCTACCGCTGATGGTCTGCTACCTTCCAGTCTTAATCCCTCACCCTCCAGAGAATCTGGATTCTAACTTGTCTGGAAACTCATTGACCCAGGAAAGAAAGAAAAGTGAACATTTTTGCAAGACACAGTAACCCAGTGTAATTCAAGCTTTGTAGTATGTGGGACCCCTTTATAATATAAAAAGAGGGTCATGGATTCCCACATAACTGAGTTGTTATGGTTTTCCTATGAACAGGAGAGTCCAATACCAAAGTCCCAAACAGAGATCCTGAAGGTCATATTATGCCAGAGGACATATTTTGGTTGGTTCTGACAGCGTTTTGGAAAGATCACCAATCATAGCCAATATTTTAAAACTGCAGGGGTTCGCACAAAAATCTAGATTTCTGGCTTCTTCAGAAAAATCAGAGGACCTGATGACAATGGGTCCACATTTCTGCAACAGGCCATGAGCTTTCCAGTTTGCCAGTGCCCCTTCCCTCATGTGTAACCCACCTGGCTCTGTAGGCACCTGAGTTTTCGTGACCCTTTATACAGATTCCATAGTCCATTGTTTGCCCCATGAGGTCTCAGGTCCACAAGTTAGGAATAAAAGACTAACTCTTTATCTGGACTTAAAACCCACTTGGAAGCCACTTAGATCAAAAGATCTTGGTCATGGCTCAAAAAAAGCACTCTACAAAGCGAGAAATAAGCGTAGAAATAACCACAGCTTTCTACCTGGAGTGCTTCTCTGATGTTAGTGATCTCTGGTTCTCAAAGTAGGTGAGTTGTGCACACAAGTACTTTCAGATTTTGATCTCTTCAAGCAAAAAGGACTGCCAGTCCTTCACATAGCACAATAAATGTTATCTTAGCATGCGTCATTCTATACTGTGTGTGTGTGCAATCAACTTTATTAAAACCTGATTGGCAGTAAAGAGGTTCAGGGCATACTTCTCTAACTCCTGTCCTCTCCCCCAGCCCTCGAAAAAGAAGTTCATGGAAGGCAGTATGGCAATATAAATCAAAAGTCTTTAAAATATAGCTATCTTCAAAGGAAAAACACTAATTCCAAAGGATACATGCAGACCAATGTTCATTGCAACAGTATTTAAACTAGCCCAGATATGGAAGCAACCTAACTGTGCATCTACAGATGAATGAATAAAGAAGATGTGGTACATATATACAATGGAATATTACTCAGCCATAAAAAGAAATGAAATTGAGTTATCTGTAGTGAGGTGGATGGACCTAGAGTCTGTCATACAGACTGAAGTAAGTCAGAAAGAGAAAAACAAATACTGTATGCTAACACATATATATGGAATCTAAAAAAAAAAAATGGTCATGAAGAACCTAGGGGCAAGATGGGAATGAAGACGCAGACCTACTAGAGAATGGACTTGAGGATACGGGGAGGGGGAGGCGTAAGCTGGGACAAAGTGAGAGAGTGGCATGGACATATATACACTACCAAATGTAAAATAGATAGCTAGTGGGAAGCAGCCGCATAGCACAGGGAGATCAGCTCGGTGCTTTGTGACCACCTAGAGAGGTGGGATAGGGAGAGTAGGAGGGAGGGAGACGCAAGAGGGAAGAGATATGGGGATATATGTACATGTATAACTGATTCACTTTGTTATAAAGCAGAAACTAACACACCATTGTAAAGCAATTATACTCCAATAAAGATGTTAAAAAATAATAATAAAATAAAATTTTAAAAAAAGATGTGGTACTACTCAGACATAAAAAAATGAAATCTTGCTATTTGTACAACATGGGTGGATCTAGAGAGTATTATGCTAAGTGAAATGGGTCAGATAGAGAAAGAAATACTATATGATCTCACTTATATGTGGTATCTTAAAAACAAACAAACAAACAAATAAATAGAATAAAACAAAAAACAGACTCGTAGATACAGGTAACAAATGGGTATTTTCCAGAGGAGAAGGGGTGAGGGTGTGGGCAAAATAGGTGAAGGGGATACAAACCTCCAGTTATAAAATAAGCCACAGGGATGTAATATACAGCATAAAGGGTATGGTGAATAATATTGTACTAACTTTGTATGGGGACAGATGTACTAGACTGTGATTATTTCACAATGTATGCAGATGTCAAATCACTATGTAGTACACCTGAAATCAACATAATATTGTATGTCAACTATATTTCAATTAAAAAATATACATAGCTAATTTCAAAAAGGAAGAAGGCTAGAGCAAACCATGTCATACTGGATTAGAATTGGAGACATGATTATGAACTCATGTTTAGCTTAATATAGATAGATAGATAAATACAGAAATAGTTACAGATATGTCCATACACATGGCTTAATACATACACATACATTTCCAAGCTCTGTCTGCCAGGAGGGCCTAGAATAAACGGCAATGAGCATAACCAGCACCCAGTCTTGGTTTCTAATCCCATTCTCCAGTAAAAGGAATCAGGAATCCTTGGAAAAATGACTTCTTCTAGGTCAGGGAATATACAAGATGAGCCCGGAGGATCCTGTATGCCAGAAAATGCGGAAGTTCTCAGATACAAACGATGGGGGAACGTCAAAAGGACACAGGAGCCAAGTGAAAGAGCTCCCAGTGGCCAAAGCTGGGACAATTGGAGGAACAAAATAAATAATGGCATAATGGGTTATAATCCAAAGTATAAAATGTCTGTGAGTCCATATGGATATAAATGAATAAATGAATGAATGAATGGGGGAGAATGGACAGTTCTCCTCTACAGAAGGAGTCCAAACAATTTATGTAGATACTGTCCCCTCAAGGAAAGGGAGCATAACCCCTCACTCATTAAGTATGGGTTGTGCAGAGTAACCGCCTTTCAAATAGCACAGTACGGAAGGTGGGGGAACAACTCTACAGTGGAGAAACCTGATAAACACAACCTCAGCCTGGTGATCAAGGTCAACATCCAGTGATGTCATGTGGACAACATGTACCCTTGATGTGGGGTGACAAGAATGGCACTTTTTGTGGTTTTCCTCTCAAAACTCCATAATCCTTGATGTGATCATGAGAAAAACATCAGACAAAGCCAAATTGAGGGACATGCTACAGAATTAGTATGTCACAAAACTATCAAGATATCGAAAACAAGGAAAAACTGTCACAGCCTAGAGGAGCCTAAAGAGATGTGATGACTAAACATAATATGAATCCTGGATGGGATCCAGGAACAGAAAAGGGACACTAGGTAAAAACTAAGGAAAGCAGAATAAAGTATGGGATTTAGTTAATAATGTATCAATATTGGTTCATTAGTTGGAACAAGTATAGTAATGTGAGATCTTAACCACAGGGGAAACTGAATGTGGGGTATACAGGAAATCTCGGTCCTGTCTTTGCAGCTTTTCTGTAAATCTAAAACAATTCTAAGTAAAAAGTGTATTTAAAAATATGCTCGTCTCTTGACCCAGTAATTTCCGTTTTAGAAACTCTATCATAAGGAAATTATGATGAATGTGTGCAAGAATTTATTCACCACAATGTGTGTGTGTGTCTATTGCTTTTAATTGGAAGCAAACTAAATACCCAATAATAGGAGATTAACTAAATAAGTTATGGTACAACATACAATCAGATACTATCCAGTCATTAGATGATGCAGGAAAACATTTGTTGATATAGAAAAGGTGATCATGATGTTTTAGTGAATGAATAGTACATTACAAAAAATGTACAGTATAATCCCATTTGGGTTAAAAATAAGGGATAACTACATAGAGTAGAAAATGTAAATATATATTCAATGGGGGTTATATCTGGTATGAGAATATGGAGATAATTATTGTGACTTTCAAACTAATTTTTATTTTCTAAGTTTTCTGTAGTAAAAAAGAAAAGCCATTATATATATAATACAATTATATATATGTACATATATACATATATGTAATATGTATAATTATATATGTAAAAAACTACAGGCTTCCAGGCCCAGGCCGTGGACTCCCACTCAGCCCACGGTGTCAGGTGGCTATGGGGTCAGATCCAGTCTTTCCCTTTCTTAAGGTCACTAGAAAAACACAAGATCTTTTCAGTGCAAGAGTTTTGTGGCTGAACATGTCTGGGAAACAGAGCAAAATGGCCCAGGTGGGGTGGAGAGGCTCTAGAACCTTCCAAAGACCTTCCTACAGTCACTTCCTGTCCATCACTCTGGGCTCCTTTCTTGGGCGACTCTCAAGAGCCCTTAGACTCAGAGAGGTCTGCTCAGGCAGCCGAGTGCAGGGGACTCAGCAGCCTGCCCCGTGCATAGTGGGTCCTCAATATACACTTGTTGAGTAAACGGAAGACGTGTGCCTCCTCCCTCGATTACGGTTCGAATTGAGAGGATTGTCCTTTTGGCTTTTGGAGGACTTAACTCCCCTAGCACAGCAGTCCTCATCCCAGCTGCCCACTTCCATCCCCAGAGCAGCTTCCAAACAAGCAGGTGCTTGGGATTCTGGCTTAATCAGCTCTGGAGGAGTAGGCAGGCATCAGTACTTTCAAGCACTTCCCAGGTAATTGCCCGTGCATCCAGGACTGAGGATGCCACTGCTGGCTGTGCTCTCAGCTCCTGTCCCTGTCTGAAGTCTGAAGCCCATTTGCAGACCCCAAACGACGGGCAGCCTCTGGATGAAGGACATGAAGCCCTTTTTAGCCCAGGCATCACCTCCTCGGGACTTTTGTGACTCACATAGGCACAAAGCAGCCTCTCTCTCCTCCCCTAATTGTATTCACAGAATTCTGGTTTTATAGCACAGTAGTAGTTGTCATATACAGCAAGGAATGAGGAGGGTTAATGCTTTAATACCTTCACTTAAGTGGGGGGAGAGAGAGAGAAAGAGAAAGAGAGAGAGAGAGAGAGAGAGAGAGAGAGAGAGAGAGAGAGACGTTATGGGGGAAACTGTAGATCTCAAAACATTCACCAGGATGAGCACACATCCCCAGCAAACCCAGCCTCCATTTCCAGAGAATCGTCGAGGAGTGTCTTCAGAGATAACAGCAGTATCACCACAGTCCTCTGAGCTTCTCCTTTGCAGCTCTTATCTCAAAAGTGATTGACTAATTTTTTGTGCACAGCTGGGTGTCTGGTGAGGAAGAGGTTTAATTCTGTTTTCTGCAAGAGAAACAGTTGATCTGTAGTTCTGGAAGAGCTGCACGTTCAGAGGACAAATTCACAGAAGGAGACCAAGACGTGAAGTTGTGGAACCCTGTTCAGTGCAAACTAGCCCAGCTGATGGTGCAGGAGGGCAAGAGGACCCCTAGATGGAAGTGACCCCAGAGCGGGGTGGGGGCAGGGCAGGGGTGGCGGAGAGGAGACAGGACCAGGACTGAGGTCATCAAGTGGGAAAGAGAGTCAGGAATTGGTGGACATGGGGAGCACTCCTGACCTTGCCATCCTGAGGGCAGACTTGAACTTGAATCTAAGATCTGTATGTTTTATTTTGGTGTGATGCAAAATTCTCCCCCTTAGCTCCTCCAGTAGAGCTTGGTAGTTAGAGGTGATGGCTCTGGTTCGAATCCTGGCTCTGTCACTTAGAGCTGTGACCTAGGAGGGTTACTTAACCACTCCAAGCCTCAATTTCCTCCCCTGTAAAACGGGGATAATCCTTACTTCTCTCTTAGAGTTGTTTTAAGGATTCAAAGTGTTATTGTATGAAATATGCTCAGAATAATACCTAGTTCATAAACTGCTAAATCACTCAATAAAAGTCAGCTTTTTTTATGATTCACACCTTAAAGGACCACAGCAGCCTGGGTAGAAATTGCACCGTCTCTGGAGACTCTGATCTAGCTGCTGTCAGTGCCAGGAGTAGCAAGTTGAGACTCTATAGGGGATTTCCCCCTCCCAGCAGCAGGCTGGGTGGCTTGGCTGCAAGGAGGTCCATTTTGAAGCTGGCGTCTCAGGTGGCAGCTGTGAAACACCGTAGCCTCCAGGGAGCATATCTGGGCTCCATTTCAGGCTGCAAGTCTGGAGAAAGCTGAGTGAACATTTGGACCCCAGGAAGCGACCTGGAGACTTAGGAAGAGACCCAAGGAAAGAAATTGGACTTCCAGTTAACCTGGCAGGTGGAAGGCTAGGATTTGGCCTCTGGAGGGCGCTCCAGAAAAACCATTCCTCAGCTCAGACTGCAGTGGCACACCTGCCTTCCTCCACCTGCATGTGAGAGCAGGTACCACCTAGGGCCGCCCTATCCCCAGCCCCTGACGTCTAGCGAACACTCAGCATCCATCATTTGAATGAATGAAGAAGTGCAATATATTTCCCCAAGTCCTTTAATACTTACTATCTCATTTAATTCTCATAACGGCCCTAGCAAATAGGCAAGGCAAGAATCATTTATTAAATTTTGCCAGATAAACCGGCATAGGACCCATAACTGGCCAGATCCCAGGTCTCAGACCCCTCATTGTTCTCTCTACTAGAGCATGCTGCTTCTAAAATCTCTCTCACTTGTTTGTTTTGCCAGGAGTTAAGGACAATATGGTTTCATCACCATCATCCACCTAGACTTTGGGGGAGTGTATAAAGTCACTTAACCTCTTTGCCAAGCATCCCCTGGCTATAAAGACAATTATCTCCTCCAGTGCCCTGGAACCTGGACCTCCTGCCCGTCAGGGCAGACGGACTTGTCTTGCAGCCTGCGGGCAGCATTAATGAACAGCAGCTGGGAACCGCTTTGGCACAGGTGGCTGTGCTGCCAGCAGGGATGGTGTTATGTCCCTTCACACTGACTAATTCAGGGGATTGCTCACTCCCAAGCCAGGTAGATGCTGGCCCAGCTGCCTGGAGGGGAGATGTTTTGGTGTCTTCTTCCGACGTCCTTCCTCTCTGTTAAGAGTTTGCAGGTAAGCGGAAGGAAGCAATTTTACTACCTAGATTCGCCTTCTTGCTCCCGCATCTACCATCAGGTGCACAACACTAAGCTTGTGGGAAGAATACATCTTTTCAGAGGCAGCAAATTTTCTCAGAAGAGAGATAAGGCAAGCATAGTTTTCTATGAGAACACATTCCTGCAGCGGAAGATGAGGCTGTAGATCAGATGGATGGGAATAAGAAGCAGGAGGATTGGAAAGCTCTTGATTCAAGGGTTTTTGTTTTGCTTTGTTTTGTTTTTTGTTTTTTTCCTCCCACCCATAATATTTCCAGTACACACCCCAGAACCAGATGCAGGGCTTAGGAGTGAGAGAGGACTTCCCCTTTCTAGATCTCCCTTGGCACTTTGAGCAGGCACACAGAAACATCTGTTGGCTGATGCTGGGCAGATAGTTGTGCCTCTCTGGTCCTCAGCTTTCTCAAGCAGAAACTGAAATGGAACCAGATCAGAGAAGCCACCAAATCTCAGCTGCAGAATATTTCCCTGTCAACTGTAGAGGGTATCATGAGAATCTTATTACCAATAACAGTGTAAGTTCTGAAATGTGCAAGTGATGTACTTTTTACTTTTATAAATCAGAGCAGGTTCTGTTCTCACTCAGTTGCTTTCTGATATGCTCTGTTGAGTGGAGTCGGGAAAAAAAAGTGGAGTGAACAACCCTATTGTTATCCATTTTACAGATGAGGAAACTGAGGACTCAGAGTTCAGAGTAACTTGTACAGATTCACAGCTGCTAGGGATAAAGGCAAGATTCAAATGATGGCAGTGTGGTTCCAAAGACCACACTCTTAACTGGCTGTCAAGTGGAGTGACAAGGTCAAAGAGAACCAAAGACTGAAGGTGGCAGTTGGAGTACCCTTGAGGTCATCTAGTCTAATTCTATCTTGTTAAGAAGGAAATAGGCCCCCAAAGGGCATGGTTTATTCCATAGCACAGAGCTGAGGGACAGAGCTAAGACTAGAGCTAAGATTCTGACTTTTCCAACAGAGAAGACTTCAATATTTTCTTGACAGCTCCAGAATCTTTAAATCCAGTGGACAAGGACTTCTGGACATGGATGGGGTCCCACATCCAGAGTGGCCAAGATCTGAAAGTCAGGTCTACACAAGCAATCATCCAAACGTTTCCAAGAGCCGGATGTTTGACACAGGATGGACTTGACATCCAAATGATTGAATAGATGTTTTACCCTCTCCCTGCTGACTTTCAGGTCTTCTGGTCAAGCACCTTGGTTCGGTTGTCTCCAACACACCAGGGTGCCATCCTCTCTGTCCTTCCCCATTCCCCATCCTGTCTGGGGAGTTTAGGCTCTTTTCCCTAATCCATTTCATTTTTCAGGATTATTGTTGGGTTCATTCTGGCTTAGCTTGTACCCAAATTTCTTAGGACTGACTCAAAGGAAAAACCATTTTGTTAAAATAGATGCTTTGCTTTTAAACAATTTGTCCTCCTACTCACTTTTTCTTTTTGGGAGACAGAAACTGAATATAGATTTGTGGGAGAGAGATAAAGAGGGAACTGGAGAAGAGGGGTAGAAAGGAAGAAGGGGAGAGGGGAGAGGCGGGGGAGGGGATGGGATGGAGGAGGGGAGGGAAGGACGGGCCGGTGAGCTCCAGGGATGATGCCAGGAAGTGAGCCAGGACCCTTCCCCATTTCTGGTTGTGTACAAGCTTCGACCCAAGACCAGGCCTCTTTTATGTCAGAAAGGAATCCAGGGCTTCCCTGGTGGCGCAGTGGTTGAGAGTCCGCCTGCCGATGCAGGGGACGCGGGTTCGTGCCCCGGTCCGCGAAGATCCCACATGCTGCGGAGCGGCTGGGCCCGTGAGCCATGGCCGCTGAGCCTGCGCGTCCGGAGCCTGTGCTCCGCAACGGGAGAGGCCACAACAGTGAGAGGCCCGCGTACTGCAAAAAAAAAAAAAAAAAAAGGAATCCATGCCCAGCTCCCTGCTGATCCACTGTCCCTAAACGCCTAGTTTCATTGGACAAGGGGAAAGAAGGCCCCTCTCTGGTCTCCTAAAGGGGGCGGGAAGCCAGTGGCCTGAACCCAGGAGAAACCGGCACAGAAAGCCCTCCACACGGGGATTCCTGCTGACTCTGTTTCCCCATTCATGACTCCTCAAGAGGGCTGTTTGAAAAACCCAGCCGAAGGGCACCGCGGGAGGACAGTTCATGCATATTCAAATCCCTCCCTTCCAGCGCTAAACTTAGCAGCCACCTTGCTCATCCTGAATGCCTTCCACCTCCGCGCGCCCGATTATCTGCTCCACCTGTGCCCAGGAGCCCCGTCTGGTCTGTCGCCCCCATGTCCTTACCTCATCAATAGCCACACCTCGTTTACCCGAGTCTCTCTGGCTGTCGGCTCACCCTGAAAGTCCACTCTGCCTCTCTTCGGAAATACAACCTCCTTAACCCTTTCCTCCACTGCCATACCGTCTTCAGGTTCTCACCTTCCGCTCACTCCGCGACAAGAACGGCGAACACTTAGGCTGGTTTTACTGCGTGCCCCTGTTAAACGCATCTTCCGGGTACCAATTCGCTTAATCCTATCACAATCATGTGGGGCTGGTGCTCTTATTGTCCCTCCCCTTTTGTTTAACAGATGAGGAAACTGAGGCACAGAGGGGTTAAGTAACTTGTCCCAGGTCACACAGCCAGTAAGTGAGAGAAGCAGATCTTGAACCCAGAACAGTCTGACCCCTAAAGCCATGCTCCTAACCATGAAGCCATAATAACTCAACCCTGCGCAGCCGGCTTTCACCAACACGACTGGTCTAAGGAGGATACTGAAATGGCCTCTTATTCAGGCCCAGGGCCTTAGAGGGCACCTTGTCTTCTCCTAAAGGATCCTTCTACCCCCACTTGATTATTTAAGCCTGTGTGGTTTGTCCTCAGTTGACAAGATAAAAGAGCTGAACATTTGCCTGAAAAATGCAGTCCTCAAGTGCGTCATCACACAGAGCAGACTCCCCAGCAAGGGCAGCAGGATGTGCAGACCACCACCCACCTCCCGGGTATTCCAAGTGTCCCTCTGGATGAAGCCAGACCAGCAGAGATGAATCACAGTGCTGTCAACATCAGCAACAAACAACAACATGGCCACAGAATGCTACCTACATGCCCAAACTATTCCAAATACCTTATCAATTATCATCTCATTTAATTTCCATAACAACCCTATATAAGGGAGGCACTAGTGTTCTGCCCATTTACAGACGTAGAACCCGACTCCCAGGAAAGTGAAGTGATGGGCCCAAGGTCCCACCACCATTAGTGGCAGAGCTAGAACTTGAACTTGTACTTCAGTCGTGTTCCTCAGTGCCGTGCACTGTGGCTTTGGGGACTTTGCCATCTGCCCACGTTGAAGATACCATGTTAGGAAGGAAGATAGTCCTTTCTGATCTTGGTACCAAAGAGAGTGGTATATATCTATATATTCTGAAATTTATTTATTTTTGAAGAGTTACTAAGTGGCTGGCACTATGATAAACGCTTTACGTCTATTATTTCATTTTACCCTCAAAATAACCCCATGACTACTATTAGTATCCCATGACAGGTGAAGGAACTCCAACTCAGAGAGGTTAAGTAATTTGCTCAGAGACAAGCCTTGGAGCCTGTCTGGGAGCCCAGCTAGACCTGACCAGAGGTCTGCTTAGGGTTTGCCTGCATTCTGAGTGTGGCAGCTGCACACTTGACCAGGCTTCCCCTAGTCCAGGGGCTTCAAGGAAGCCTGCTTTGCAGGCAGCCTATGAACCTCCTCGGCAAGAACGTATTTCGTTATGAGATGCATTTTACTCTCATTCTTGGCTCGGTCCTGTCCCCATATTTTCTTTCTTAGTCCAGTTAAAAAATTGGACCTATCTTTTCTTATTTTGTGTACCTAGAAACTGCCTTAAATTCTTTCTGGAAGACGATGAGTATAAATCAACAAATATGTTAAATATTAATTTTGAATCCCCATAGAGCATCTGACACACAGTAGGTCTCGATTATATCTATGATGATGTTTGTCATAATCTCACTCCTGACTGGCTAGATTCTAAACTTCTCTAATCCCCCAGCATCAGGCTTCCCACTGTTCTTGCCCCGATCCCAGATTTTTCTTTGTGGTTGAGTTTTCTCTGCTACATAATAGCCAGCATGATTTAATGTTTCCCATGTACTTGGTACTGTTCTAAGGCGTTTTCAAGACATAATTCAGCCCCCACAGCAATCCCATGAGACAGATATTGTCCCCATTTTACAGATGAGGAAACTGAGGCACAGAGGAATCAAGCAACTTGAATAAGGTCCCACAGTTTATAGGTCATGGAATCAGTACTGCAAACCCAGGTGGTCTGGCTTCACAGCCTTAGTCCTTAACCACTATGTTGTGCTCCCAGTTGTTCCAAGGGCAGCGGGGAAGCCTTGGTGGACTGAGCTGAGAGAGCCCCTGAGAATGAGTTCTGCAGGAAGCTGGAAGGGAGGCAAGGACCCAGGCACAAAGGGCTCCCTGTGAGTGGGTGGCCACCCATTGTGTTGATGGCTCAGGCCCACAGGCTTCATCAAATCCCTCTGAAATGCAAGGCTCCCACTCTTGTCAAATTGAACGGGCTTTGCAGATTTCAGTTTCAATCCTGCCAACTTGAAAGTTTTAGCATTTCAGCTGTTTCAGAATTATAAAAGCCTACAAATGCTAAGGCGCTTTTTTTAGAGTTTAAAAAAAATGTGTCTTTTCCCCACCATCACATAACAATCTGAAGGGATTTTTTTTTCAGATTCTTGCCAAATGTGTATTTTTAAAGATTGCATTTGGCCAACGACCAGAAGTGGAGACTCTGGGAGGAATGTTGAGGAAGTTCTAAGATGCGTTCAGAAGGGAAGCTCTTTCCTCTCTGCAGAGCCCCGGTTCTGCTGGGGTGGATGCTGTTTGTTTCAGCTTTCTCACTCCCTTTGGTGACAGAGTGTTTCCCTAGGACACTGACACTTCAGCTAGTTGGGTGGCCCAGAGGACATTTGGACTGCAGCCCTGGTCAGGGAAGACCACCATGGCTGCATGAAAATCTTCCGGCTCAGCAACTGTCACCAGGAGCCAGATGGCCCTCAGTGGACAAAGTTACTGCACCAGGTACCAGCTCAATCCCCACTAATTAAGTGTCTCATGCCTGTGTGTGTGTGTGTGTGTGTGTGTGTGTGTCACAGACTCTCCCCTGGTGTGAATCAGCTCAATCATCATTTTGCAGTGTTTCAGCTTCAGATTGCAAACATCCAACAACAAATAGGAGCCTTGCTGTCTAACGAGCTGGAGACGTGTGGAAAATAGAATCACAGTAGTAAGGAGCCACAGATGTTCCAGGGAGGCAGCGGGCCGTGCCAAGCACAGATGGTACGTGTGGCCATGAGACAGGATGCAGAATCTTGTGATGAAAGTGATGCCCACACAACCCAGAAGATGAAGGGATGAAGACGGGTGGGATGGAATCTGGTTCCTTCTTCCAAAGGCCTGGCCTTCTGTACAGCAGCATGACACTACATTCGGAAATGGTCCAAGAAGCTGAATGTTTAAATCTGAATAACTTCACTACCAAAGGAAGGGCTTCTAAGGAATCTGAAAGACCTGGGTTCAAATCCCAGCACCCACACTTACTAGTTGGGCGCCCTTTAAAAGTCACTTAACTTTTGGGGGCCTCAGTTTTCTCATCTGTAGAAGGGGGATAATCAAAGGATCTACCTGCTGGGTTGCTGTTAGGATTAGATGAGAGTACCAACAAAGCTCTTGACATGGTACCTACTCACAGCCGATGCTCAATAAACAGTAGTTATCATCAGCATCACCACCACCGCCACCACCATTTCTAGCTCTGCCATCCTAGCAAGATGATCCTGACTCTGCCAAGTTCCATTTTTCTCCTTTATACAATGGGAATAATGATGCCTATTTCACAGAGTTGAGTTAGTGTTTATCAAGTTCCAAGACAGTGCTCAACACACAGGTCCTCAAAGTTGGATTCATTTTCCTTCTCCCATTATTAGCCTTCAGCCTTACTATAAAACATCATTGCATTTAATTATCGAGAATCAATATTTGCCGGGCATAATGCAGGTTCCCTCAGGACCTGTAAACCAAGAGGCATGGGCATTGACTGGACCCCAGTGAGATGATGCTCTAATAGGTAAGACAAGATGCTGAGTGGGGGCTTCCCTGGTGACATAGTGGTTAAGAATCCACCTGCCAATGCAGGGGACACGGGTTAAAGCCCTGATCTGGGAAGATCCCACATGCCACGGAGCAACTAAGCCCGTGCGCCACAACTACTGAGTCTGTGCTATAGAGCCCACGTGCCACAACTACTGAGTCTGCGTGCCATAACTACTGAAGCCCACGCACCTAGAGCCTGAGCTCCTCAACAAGAGAAGCCATTGCAATGAGAAGTCCGTGCACTGCAATGAAGAGTGGCCCCTGCTCGCCGCAACTAGAGAAAGCTGTGCGCAGCAACGAAGATTCAATGCAGCCAAAAATAAATAAATACATTTATATATATAAAAATAGTGCTGAGTGGGATGGTTCTGCTGCCCAGGAGACCAGGAGACTTCGAGAGTCTCATAAAATTTGCTCAAGGGTAGATAGCAGGTTGGTTTCCAACCCAGGTCATTCTGACTCCAGAGCCTATACTTTTAACCATGACTTATCTGTTGGCTATCGTGAGAGAATGGAGAGAGGTCAAAGTTTCCCAGTTTCTCTTAGTTGCTTCAGTTTTTCGTTTTGAGAAAGAAAAAGAAAGAGAGTGGGGAGGGGAGGGTAGAAGAGAGAAGAGAGAGAGGAGGAACAGAAAGCTGGCTTTGGAGTTGTGTGCAGGGCAAACAAACGTGTCCACCTAGTATTCTGGGAGCCCACTTGCTCACTCAGCTCCCTCTGAGTAGGAAGCCCTGCCTGGATGTCGGGCTCACTGCTGTGTTCCTCCTCCCCATCAGGAGGCAGGGCTTGGCCTGTTCAAGGCGAACGTCAAAGCTCACTTTGTTTGACGTTTGCTCACAAACGTCATTTTGGGGCTCTGATAAAACAGTCTCAGCAATGGCTTGAAAGAAATCCCACATGGTTGAGAGCACAGATCTTGGAGCCATGCAGAACTACAGTCAGATCCCAGCTACACCACCTACTAGATGCGTGACCTTGAGTCAGTGACTTCAACTTTCTAGGCCTCAGATTCCATTTCTGGAAATTGAGGATGGTAATGAACAGTGTCTCTCTCTTCCATGGCAGTGAGAGTGAAATGAAAGACGTCCACTTAAGGCAATGGCTGATTACATGGGAAATGCTCATTAAACGGCTTTGTTGTTGTTTTTACTGGTCTCAGAGCAGTGCCTCCTGAAGGCTGGCATGGAGATGGCAACAGCCAGAGCTACAGACAACTCAGGGCTATTCGTGTATCCAACCCAATCTAGAGAGTCTCCTTTCAAAGCAAAAGTCTTTGAATTTGTGTGTGTGGGTGGGCGGTCTTTTATTTTTAATAATTACCTGATAACCAACCCCCCTTGCTAAAATCTATCAAGATAATAATCTGTCAATATCTATTAAGATTATAAGACCATATCTCTATTGATCCTAGCAATCTCACTTTTGGTAATCTAAAGTAGAAATAAAAACACCAGTACGTAAGGACATATGCATAAGAGTGACCAAAACCAAACCAAAACAAAACTGGAAACAAGGTGAATGCCCATCAATGGGGAACTGGTTGAATACACTGAAATGATTCCATTCTGTGGAATATTATTTAGCTATTAAAAAGATTGAGTTAGATCTGTGTCTATCGACCTGGAATGATATCCATAATATATTGAGGGAGAAAAGCAAGTGGCAGCTAATATCTCCAGTGTGATTCAGTTTTTAAAATCAAACAATGTCCCCTCCCTTGTGCATGTACGTGTGTGTTTTGAGGGTGAGGAAGATATGGAGGAAACACAGCTAGCTGTTAACATTGGCTACTTTGGAGTGGGGTGGCGTGGGGACAGGGTGGGAACTGAGCAGGGTATATTACTTCTTTTTCTGCTTTTGGATAGTTTCACTGGTTACAGTAAACACATAACTCTTGTAATTTTTGAAGAGGGAACTTTATCTGTGTTTGCAGATGTAAGAAAAAAATGGTGTGAGGTAACCCTGTGAGATCACATAACTAAGAAAGTATTTTCTTCACAGCCTAAGTGCCTGAGGAAAGGGGCCACATCTTTTCAGCTTTGTACGTCTAAGACCAGCAAGGTGCCTTCCTTACCCAGAGAAAATACTCAGTGAGTGTGAAATATATGAGTGAGTAACATTTACTCAGCCAGCATTAGGGGCTCTGGCTTTTCAGTGAGCTCACTGAACTTGAAGTGAGTTTATACTCAGATGAATCTTCTGATGATGACTTTGCTGAGCTAATTCTTTACCACAGAGCTACGTTCTTGAACTTTTCCTTTTCAGTGGTTTTATCAATAACTCTGTGAGAATTGCAGTGGCAAGCTAGTCAATCACATTGGCAGGGAACTTAACTGGGAACTCTAGTGCCTTTGCTGGATGAGAGTTGGGATCCCCCAAAGGACTTCTTTGCATTAAAACCTGCCAACCTGAATAAGATGAAACTTTAAATCTGGGTTAAAAAGTCCCAAGAGCAAAAACATGTTGCTTGAAATGCATTTGGCTAGCTGCCTTCAAATAGCTTTTCCCAACTTCTTAAAAAATACATAAAAAACCAGAAAGAGATGAAAACTCAAAGCTTAAAAATTAAAGACTGAAAGACAACTCAATGGCACAATCTTGGAAGAAACAGCACCAGCTATAAATGCAGTTGGAGACAAAATGATAAAATAGAGAAGAAAAAAGATAGACTTGGAAGAACATAATCTTTGAGCAATCACACTGTTCAACTCTATACCAAAACATTTATACGTTCCTATGAAGTAAATGATTTTCGAGGAAACAAAAATGACTCCAGAAAAAGGCCTGTTATAGACAAATAATACATGAAAGAAGTTGTCAAATAAATATTTTCAAAAGGCCCCAGGCCCAGAGGGTTTTACACGAAAATTTCCATGTTACTGAATCTATTTCAGAGCAGAGAAAATCATTTTATTAAGCTACTACAACTCTGATATCAAAACAACACAAATAACATATCGAAGACAGACTACAGATAAATTTTATTGACAAAATATAGAGAAAAGTCCTAAATTACATAGTAGCAGACCTATATCAGCATTATATTATCAAAAATAAAATATAGCCCAAAAGGATTTATTACAAAAATGAAAGATACTTTGTACTATGAAAGGTATTAACACATCTTATCCTATTAACAAACTAAAGAAGAAAAAGAGTGCAATCTCGGTAGATATCCAAAAATGTAAACCTCCATACCCACTTAAGAGTCTTAGTTAGCTAGACATTGATAGAAACCTTCCTAGTATGATAAAGAAAACCTTTCTAAACCAATAGCAAATACCATGCTTCTTGGTGAAATCCTGAAGAGCAGGATTAGGGGAGCAGGAATCACCCTAGGAGTTTGCTAAAATGCAGATTACTGGGACTTCCCTGGTGGTCCAGTGGCTAAGACTCCACACTCTCAATGCAGGGGGTCTGGGTTTGATCCCTGGTCAGGGAACTAGATCCCGCATGCCACAACGAAGTTCCCACATGCCGCAACTAAGACTTGGTGCAGCCAAATAAATAAATATATTTTCTTAAATGCAGATTACTGGGTTTGCATAAGTTCTGGGATTTATACCTAGGTCTGTAACCACACTTTGAGAAACACTGTCCATAGACATCACAATTATAGTGAGGAACAAGGCAAAGGTGGTTTTTAAGCACCACCACTGTTGACCACCATTCTCTAAGGCTCAGTCAAAGAAAAGAGAGTAGGAAGGAAATAAGTTCTATCTATTATTTGCAGATGATATGATTGTTTACCTGGGAAACCAAATGAAATTAATTACCATGCAACTGGCACCAATAAGAAAGTTCAAGCAGCTTATAAATAGATAACTACAGATCGATAGCTTCCTCACATACCAGTAATATGAAATATATAGAAAATATCCTGGAAAACATACCCATTAACATTAGCAACCAGGAATATAACAGCTACCTAAAAATAATATACCCAACCAATGCACAGGCTTGAATGAGGAAAATGGCACAACTTTTCTAAAAGACATAAAAGGAAATATTAATACACGGGAGATTTATTATATTTTTAAATGAGGAAGATTCAATATTCTGAAGATGTCTATTGTGCCCAAATAACTCTATTAGTTAAACTTTTATTAATATTCCATGTCTCTGGCAAGTTGACAGAATGGTCAGAAAATTCACTAGGAAAATCAAAAGAACTAAGAACATGTTGGTAAAGAAGCATATTAAGGAAGCACATAGTAAGGAAGCACTTCTGGTATTAAGAATCTTAAAGCCTATGGTATTAATTCAAACAAGTATGATAGAACCTCAGAAATAGAAGTATAGACTAAAGAATAGAAAGTCAGATACAGATCTATTATGTGTGTGTGTGAATTTAATCAAAGAAAAAGGTCATAATTCAATCCAATGTGGATGAACTATTTCATAAATAGCTTAATTTGTGGTTTAAATATTGAGGGCAACTTTGTGTCCAAGTTCTTGAGATTCTCATATCTGCCAACAATGAAAGACAGAAGGAAATTAACATGGTAGGGGTAAAGTACACAGGTCTAGCCTGCAATGGACTCAATACGAGTCTCCAGGCCCATGTGGCTTCTTAAACATTTAATAAATTCATAGGCTACATTATTACCAGGTCAGAAAGGATGGATGTAGGATTTTAGTCCCCATTCCATTATTTGCTTGATGTTTGACCTAGAGCAAATCACTCAATTAACCTGAACCTCAATTTTCTCATCAGAAAATGGGGATAATGCACACAGGTCCTGACTCATTCATAAAGCTGTGAGGGAAAATGAAATCATATAAGAAAGCCCTCTGTAACTGTGAAGTGCTGAGCAACAGTGGACATCTGGTAACCCTATTCTAATTTAGGCTGGTGTCACAGCACAGGGGTTAGGAGCCCAGGCTGTGGTGAGAAGCTGCCTGGGTTTGCTGCATTGTGGCGTCGTCATCTACCATCTGTGGGATTTGGAGAAGGTTCCTTCACCTTTCTGTACCTTGATTTTGTCATTTACCAGCTGTGGATCCTTGGGCAAATTACTTAACTTCACTGTATTTTGGCTTTCCTCATCATTAAAAGGGTAATAACAATAGTACCTACCCCAAAGTTTGTTCCAGGTAGCAAATGAAAAAGCATGTATACTGCTTAGACCAGTGGCTGACATGTAGTAACTGATGCTTGTTGTTTATCATCATAATTATCTCTGGGGATCTATGCTTCTTCTACTCCAAGGTTAGAGCACATAGGCCAGTCCGCCCTTTAGGACCCCTCATCTACAGTGATTGGTTCAGTAATAGACATAGACCTAATCAGAGCCAGTGAAATACTATGAGACTTATACTTGCTGGGAAAGAAACTTATATTCTTCTGTTGAATTCAAGCAGAGAAGCCTATAGCCCTGAGAGCTGCTGTTATGTATCTGTGTCTCTGAGCTTCTCATCCATTACTCTGAAATGGAGTCAACAAGAGAGGAAGCAGGGGAAAGGATGGTGAGAGAAATAGTGTATTTGTGAATTTGATACATCAAGTCATACCTTTACTGTCCAGGTTTGTGAGCCAATAGACTCAGTCTCTCTCTCTCTCTCACATCTATCTCTATCTCTCTATCTCTTTTTCTCTCTCATTCTTTAAGTCAGGTAGAATTGGGTTTTCTGTCACTTGCAATTGAATGAATTTTAGGTGATACAACAGTATTATTGTACTATTATGACATCAAACAAAATGTTCCCCAATTCTCCAGAACAGAACAGATTGGGTCTTGTTAACATAAACTCTGCACTTCATAAATTTTTCATCCTCAGTGTGTGGTCACACAATTATGAATGACAATCCTGTATCCAAATGATGGGCCTCTAAAAGATAAAAAACAACACTGCCCTTTTCCAATTCTGGTTGAGAGCACAGTGCTAGAGACAAGTCAAGAGCTTCAAGCTCATGACCTTCAAGCAGCAGCCCCAGGGCTGGAATGGAAATTAACCAGAAACCAGCATTTCAAATTTCAAAAGGTCACCATTTATGAAAATATTCTTTAATGTTCACCCCAAACCAGATGATAAGTCAGAGATGGAAGGAGGGGAGCTGAAACAATGGTTACACACAACTTGCTTTCCACGACCCAGTAAACTCTATTTGTGCCCAATTAGATTGGCAGTGACCTCCTGATGTTGCATTCAGACTTTTAAAATCAGTTAATCTGGCACACCAAACCTCATCTACTGACCTGTCACTGGGTGTCCCTATTAGAATTAACAGAGTTTGGAATGTACATGTTTGCTTTCTGATCAAAAAGCATAGCTACATATATGGGGAAGCAATTAGACAAGACATCTCTTACGAGTTCTGGATCAGTGTATCCAATGGCCCTCTTAACACCCTCACTTGAATATTAGATGAGAAGCTATAAATTCAACATGTTCAAAACCAAACTCCCCAACTCCCCCTACAAACTTTCCATCAGTAAGAGGCATCACTGCCCATCCAAAGGTGAAGCCAGAAACAAAAGAGTCCCCTGACTTTATTTTTCTTCACCCTTGACAAACAACAAACAGGAACTTCTCTGGATTCCAGCTTTTACACACCTCCCAAAGTGATGGCCAATGTCTCCATCAGCACGGCCACCTCCCTAACAAGGGAATCCATCATTGCTCCTGGATTATTGCATTAAAGCCTCTCAACTGGCCTTCAAATATTCTTCTTCTGTTCCCCCATCCACAGTCTACTCCATCTGCAATGAGCCTCAAAAATGAAAACTTTATCATGTCAGCTTTTTTAACTACCATTTTAAACTTTCTAAAGGATTCCTGTTGCCCCCCAGGATAAAGTCTGACCTAACACACTTTCCACGGATCTGCATGACTTGGACCCTGCCATTCTCTGCACTCACCCCACCTATGAATGTATACTTTTCTACAGCCATTACTGAGTGTTTTAGTTCCCCTATTATGCCATGCTCACTTCAGCCTCCAGACATCCATATGTGCTGTTCTCTCTCCCTGGAACACTACCTCATCCCTTCATTTCTCTAACTCACATTCATCCTTCAGTTCTTGTGAGAGTTGTCGTTTTTTTTGTTTTGTTTTTTTTGTTTTTTTTTTTGCGGTACGCGGGCCTCTCACTGTTGTGGCCTCTCCCGTTGCAGAGCACAGGCTCCGGACGTGCAGGCTCAGCGGCCATGGCTCACGGGCCCAGCCGCTCCGTGGCATGTGGGATCTTCCCGGACTGGGACACGAACCCGTGTCCCCTGCATCGGCAGGCGGACTCTCAACCACTGCGCCACCAGGGAAGCCCGAGAGTCGTAGCTTTTATTTTGGAAAATTCTTAGTCCAGGGATGCAGCATGGTGGTTAAGGAGATAGGCTATGTAGTCATATCATTTGAGTTCAAATTCTGTCTCACACATTAGCTAGCTGTGTGACCTTGGGCCAGTTACTTAACCTCTCTGTGCCTAAGTTTTCTTATCTGTAAAATGGTGAAGATAAGCATTGTTAAATAGGTTAAATGTGATCATGTAAATGATTTAGCATAGTGGCTGGTACATAAACTGTCAGAAAATGTTAGGTATTTTCATTATTTTACATGCCATACATGGATGCTTCCAAAGGCTCTGTTTTTGATTCCATTCTCTTCTTTTTCACAGCCTTATTGGAGGCTCTTATTCTCATTCTCTTATTCTCTACCCTTTGCCACTGATGATTTGCAAATGTGTATTTCCAAATCAAGCTTCTTTCCAAACTTCTAGAGTCTCTCACTGAGATTATTGCAGTAGCACTCACCACCCTCCTCTTGCGGCTTATCTCCCTGTTCCACTCTTACATCTCTAAAATCTGTTTCCACATGGCACCTGACTATAATTTTAAAAACGTCAGTTCAGATCACATCACTCCTCTGCTTAAAACCCTTCAATGGCTTCCCATTATCTTTTGACCATGGCTATCAACCCCGGCTCTGTTGACATGTGGGACTAGAAAATTCCGTTGTGGTGGCTTTCCTGTGCATTGCAGAATGTTTAGCAACATCCCTGATGCCCCTAGATGCCAGGAGTACTCCCCAATGCCCCTACCAAGTTGTGACCACCAAAAATGTTGCCAGACGTTGCCAAATGTCCCATGGGGGGCAAAATTATCCCATACTGAGAACCACTGCTTAGCCTGAATTCTTGATATCTTATGATAATTGTCCAGGTCATTCCTGCTCACCCTGAGGACCAGACTGGAGTCAGTTCCACTCAAACCACATGGACAGAGGATCGAGTGATAGGGTGACATAGTAACCCAAAAAGAAAATCAGAGTGCTGTTACCAGAAGAAGGGGGATGGATGTGGGGCTGACACAACAACACACAAACAGGAGCAGACATTCCTGGCAGCATCCCCAAGCCTCCCTTCGATTTCCCATTTCTCTCTGTTTCCCAGTGCCTAGCACTGGGACTGGGCATGAGAAATGTTGGTTCAGTGGCTGCCCCAATAGTCCCTTCCATTCCCTAAACTTTTCATCTTCACACTCAGTCTCTCTAACTGATCATTTGAGGTAGAAGGTATACAATTTGTAAATTTAAACCCCTATCCACCAAACTTGAGGACTCACAGCTCAGTTTCCCTACCATCTGCTTTGTCTCACATGTAAGGAATCTCACCACAAATCCAGAGTTTGACCTCTTTGTAGGGACATAACTAAGCTTTGTCGGTGTTTGTGAACAAAGACACAGGACATGGTGAATCCTTCAGGCCCTGTCAAACTTGATACCAGCAGGGTTGCATTTTAATCCAAGACACCTCTTTCAGCACCTGTCAAAATCTCACATTGCCTCTTACATTCCAGTGATGGGGGAACAATGGCTGAGCTTAGCTGCAACTAAAGAGAACTCAAAAACAGAGATGGGAACCCGCCAAGGGACCGTGTTTCAGCTCCCAATGGAGAAGAAAAGACAGAACTAGAAGGAAATCTTCCTACAGAAGTATGAAAATGGCTTCTTTAGTTTCTCTCCTCAACCTCTTGAAGTTTGTCAACAGAGTGAAAATTCAGCTGTAGAGAGATTCTCCAGTTTTGGGGTCTCAGGACTCCTTTACACTTGTGCAAATTATTGAGATGTTTCTATGGGTTAAATCTAACAATACTTACTGTGTTGGAAAACAAAACTCAAAAAAATTTAAAATATTTATTTTTAAATCATTTGAAAATAATGATAGACCCGATAGCATGTTAACATATGTAACGTATTTATACAAAAAATAGCTATATTCTCTAAAAAAAAAAAAAAGCAAGAAGAGTAGCATTTGGTTTTACATTTTTGCAAATCTCTGGCTTAATAAGAAGGCAGATAAATTCTCATATGTGCTTCTGCATTTGACCTGCTACCAAATGTTTTGTTGAGGTATATGAAGAAAACCTAGCCTCATACAAATATGTGGTTGACAAAGATAGATGAATCTGAATAGCCTTTGAAGATAGTTGTGGATAGTCTTCTTTGATATTACACCAAAACTCGACAAGCGGTAGTCTCTTAACAGCCAGTTGCAATGTGGAATTTGAAACCATATTCATTAACTTGTTATGCTCTAGTACATTAAAATCCCTTGCTCTTTCTAATTCTGCATCTTGAATTAATCTTTTACCCAGGGATCATTTTTAACGTCATGCATCGGTCATTTGGAAAATGTCAGCTGAGTTATACAGATCTTCCAAATCTGGCACATTACACAATAGAAAAAAATTACATTCACTCATGGGGGCAGATAGGAGCGAAATTGTAATTTTTACTTGAAACCTTGAATTTTTCCCTTGGCAATAAATACTGTCAGTTGTTTCGTTGAAGTGACAGGCTCACTTAGCTCATTTTCGAGAAAATGTCTGCCAAATACCCAAGCCTGAATAACCATAATTTGCCTGTCAGTCATCCTTTCAAGTAAATGTGGTGTTTCATGGGAAAAAAGCAGCTAGTTCAGCTCGCAACTCAGTTGCAAGAATGCCTTTGCTGGAGACCCACAGTGGCCTTTGGTTTACGACGGAAGTGCTTTACGTGTCTTTCCCATTTTGTTACATACAAGGTTCAGGATTTAATAAAATTAATACCTTTTTGCTGCTTCACCAGGGATGTTCCAAAGTGAAACTAGCACTTTCTTGCACTGTGAATGAGTGGTGGTGGTGATGAATATGATGAGAGCTAGAACCATTTGGTTCCATTGCTGTTATTCATGCTCAGGCTCCAGGAGTGTTACCCACCATTGTTTCTGTGCAAGTGTCAACAGAGTGAAAAAGGCAAATCACATCTTATTAACACTATGCAATAGTTTTGACTTTGCAGACCCCCATGAAATGGTGTTGGGAGGCTTCCCTTACTCCTGGGCTTAACAGAACACTGGGCTATGACATCAGCATTAAGGACATCAGTTTTCAGACTTAAAAGACCTGAGGTTGAATCTTCCCTCTACCACCACTCACTAGTTATGAGAATTTGGACAGTTACTTCTCTGAGTTCCATTTGCTCATCGGTACAATGGGTATAATACCCCATAGGACTCCTGAGAGGACCAAGTGAGATAATGCATACAAGCACTCAGTATGCTCTTGCTACAGTTATTTACTGAGTGCTAATTGTTCCCCAGTGTGGCTCAGCTG
This sequence comes from Mesoplodon densirostris, assembly GCF_025265405.1. Lineage (NCBI taxonomy): Eukaryota > Metazoa > Chordata > Mammalia > Artiodactyla > Ziphiidae > Mesoplodon > Mesoplodon densirostris. The sequence continues at coordinate 48,679,719 of NC_082676.1, forward strand.
GGGGATATTCTAGAATACATATTCCCTAAGGTTTTGACCACCTTCATCAACAAGTATGAAAGGAATCGGGCCGAAGATGTATGACCAAAGATCATGAATCTTGTTTCCTGGTAAGGTCTCTATCAGCTATGTCATTGGCTTTGCTTCAGGGAAGCAAAGACCTGTGAAGATTCTCGGGGACTAACAGAACAGTGGTATCCATGGCCGGGATGAATCCTTGCTGTTGGCAGAACAATGCAGATGGGCAGATTCTGTCTGATCTGTTTATCACAGGAAGATGGTAAAAACCAACACCAAATTAGTTCTTACGTGTGGCAGGCACTGCTCTAAGTGCTGTACAAAGAATAACTCATTAAATCCCTATAATAACTGTATGAGTAAAAATCCCCTTTTTATAGATTAGGAAATTGAGACACAGAGAGATTAGGTAATGCATCCCAAATCACACAACTGTATGTGGTTGACCTGGGATTTGAGGCCAAGCAATCTGACTGTATAGGCTGAGTTCTTAACTACTACACTGCACTGAGGAAGCAGGAAAAAAAGGGAGGGAGGAGTGATTTTTCCAAAAGGCTCCTTTCCCCACCACAGGGCTTATGTATAAAAGGCCTAATTTTGCTCTAAATAACCTGTTCAAAAAACCCTTTGAATCAATCAGAAACACCAGGAAAAATGAAAACTGTACAAAGCAAATACATGGCATGATTTTGAACAACTAGTTAAGTGTTAGAAAGGAGACTCCATCTTTGAATGACTCAGAGATTTCAATGACATTGAAACCAGAAAGAAAAACATGTAATCCTAGAAAACAACTTAGCTTTGCATCAGACATTGTCTACATAATCATAATAATGTTCAGTGGTTTTCAAACTCCAGAATCAATCTATAGCTCCAGCATGGAAGACATTAGCATATTTATAGACTAGAATGCAAAAGGAGTGAATCTTGACCATGAAGAAGTAAAAATATAACCAACAGACATGGGTAGGTGTGTGTGGTGGGGGAGAGTATGTGGACATCCTTATTCTACAAAGTGGGAAGCCAAGACATTCTACCCAAGGTGGTTGGGAAAAGAAATGAAGATTAATGTTATTTTTAGAAATTAGAAAGGTAATCAATACAGAGGGTGGAGTGAGTTAGCTAAATCCTCACCTATTATGGCAGGAAGTCAATAGATTATAAATCAAGAAATAGAAGATAAACATATTCTTTAGAGATGTGGATGTAACCACCAGAGGAAATGAATCAGAAATGGTTCTAAAAAAAAAGAGCTTGCTCAGAGGAGTAGGATTTGGAGTGGGGAGGGGTGAACCCCCTTGAGGTAGATGCTTGTCATTAAAAGCCCTTCCATATGATTTGATTTTTTAAAATAGTGTGCATGATTAAATGTCTTAATAAATTGTAAGATACTTTTTTAAAGCTTTTGAGTAAGTTATGAGTAATTTGACCTGGAAGAGAAAAACATACCCTTTCTAATCTCCTTGACAGAGTAGAGCAGAAAAACAGGGAAATGACATATATTAGAGATTCACCAAACTGGGAGTAGCAGTAGTTCTGGGGGTTAGGGGATGAAAACTTGCCTTGTCTATTTTACTTTAAAAGTTGGTATTAAGAATATGTTTTTGTATTACTTTTATGTTAAAAGTGTTTTAATTAAGAAAATACAGTAGGAAAAACATGACAAAAATCAAATATCCAGGATTGTCTGTAAAAAACAAAAACAAAAACAAAAAAAAAAAACAGTTCAAAAACTTAAAAAAGAGAGAGAAATGTGTCATCACTCAGTTTGTCTCCATGGATCTCTAGAGGTAGGCTGTTTTCCTGTTCTCTTTCCCTTCTGCTTAAGGATAAGAGACCAGGGGGCTCTGAATTCATGTCCACTCCAGCCCCCAACACATGGGAGAGGTCAATTCTCCTCTGTGTGCCCTACACAAGCCCTCCTCGTGCATTCGGCAAATGTGTTTTGAGCACCTATTGTAGGCCAGGCACCTTGGGGACACAGAAGCCCTAAGAGAACATTTCTGTGGTGATTAGTCCCCCTGACTAATCCAGGACCCCCTGCCTTATGCACCAGGAGCATTCTGCACTGTTCGCCTGGGTGCACTCAGCTTCTTCCCTACATAATTGTGAACTTACCAAAGATGGGGCCGTGTCTACTTTATTCTCTGCTGAATCCTTGGCACCTAGCACAGTGTCTGGCACACAGTAGGTGCTAAATAAGCCCTCATAGAGCAGGAGGACCAGGTTGGAGCTCCCCTCAAGTGCAAACCACTTACTTCACAGCTCCTACTGCCTCTCCAGACTGAGAAGAGGGACCAGCATGGGAGAAGATGCCAGCTTGAGAGGGAGAAGGGAGTGAATCTGTGAGTCAGGAAGAGGTTGCTCTACAGGAATGATGACTCCAAGAGCTTTGTAAGATCTGGTAAGCATTAGAAACTTCCATGTCATTGTCATTTCGTTTAAACCCCGTTTCCCCATAATGAGAAATACACTACTGAAGACAGTAAGGGACCATGGCTTGTTTTCAGGGGAAGAAGGAAAGCAATGCTGAAGAGATGCTATTCCACTGTGCCCAGCCTTAGAGAAGCACGAGGGCGAGGTGAGGCAAAAGCTTTAACGATTAGAGCTGAAGTTCTTGCCTGGGGGAAGCAAGGAAGGTCACAGGACAAACTTCTCTTTCTATCAAGCAGCAAATAATTCAGATGAGGAGAAGACTGAGACATGGCAAATTCAAGAACACATCATTCCTGGGATTAAACTCTTTCAAAGGCTTCCAGTTCACTCTAAGTCCAAGTTCTTACAGCTTCCTTCTGGCCTCAACACCCTCACCTATTCTCTTTTCCTCCTCACTCATCCTGTTCAACCCCACTGGCTTCCTTGCTCCTTAAACACCCCAGGCACCTCCCCACCTCAGGGCCTTTGCACCTGCTGTTCCTTCTGCCTGGAAGGAATGCTCTTCCCACCTGGCTTGGTTCTTTACCGCTTTCAGGTTTGGGATTAAATATCACCTTCTCAGGGAAGCCAAACTTGACCACACTGTTTAAAATTTCATCCCCTTTCCCCTCCCTACTTTAAGAGAGTTTGGAGAAAGTCCATGGTCTTGGGCTAGGACTCTCCATTTCCTATGCTCAGCCCCAGGGACTCCAACTGGAAAATCATCGTTGGGGGTGGCCCAGATTGAATTTTCCTTGGTTCAGACCTTATTATCTCTTAGAATCCAACCCCTGCCATTTTCCCACTGCTCAGAGCTAAGCCATCACTCACCACAGAGTAAAAAAGCAGAAAAGAGCAATTATTATGCTGTGCAGCAGACCTTTGACTCAGATTAACATCATTGCCTCTTGATTTGATCTTTTTATTTTTCTCTAAACACTTAGGGCATTTTGACTGCAAGCCAGATTCATCTTTGGTGAAAAGTAGTATTTTGAAAAACCAGAACTTACTCGATAGTACATATTTTAAGACATTTTAAGCTGATAAACAGCTAATTGGTTCTGCTGTCCTGTGATTTGCAAAAGGTCAAAATGATTTGTTGTAAATGTGCATCTGTATTAACTGCTCAATGCCAAAATCAATTTCCACAGGTGACAGCAGAATTTTATAATAGATGGGGTGATGGAAGGCACCTCAACAGTTACCCGTGAGTTTTTTTTTTTTTTTTTTTTTTTGCGGTATGCGGGCCTCTCACTGTTGTGGCCTCCCCCGTTGCGGAGCACAGGCTCCGGACGCGCAGGCTCCGGACGCGCAGGCTCAGCGGCCATGGCTCACGGGCCCAGCCGCTCCGCGGCATATGGGATCCTCCCAGACCGGGGCACGAACCCGTATCCCCTGCATCGGCAGGCAGACTCTCAACCACTTGCGCCACCAGGGAGGCCCACCCGTGAGTTTTTGAATCACTTTAATTTAGCAGGTAGGCATTACTGTATTCCAAGGAAGCTATGCATGATGCTGAATAGCATATGCTGTAGAATATAGAGTGGTGGAAATTCCATTTCTTAAACATGCAGGTATCCAAATATATACAGAATCTGAAGCACAAAGAATAGAAACAGCGCCTGCCAGATCTGTGCACAATATATCCCACACAACATGTATTTTCTTTTTTCCTTCCCCAAGTTTGCACCCAGGGTATTGAAGGAATTTTTAAATGAGACTGTTAAACTACTCTGGATCATTTCTGAGGGGGAAAAAATGGAAAATAAGTGACGGACAAACAATGTTGAGATCTTCAAGTCAGACTTGCTCAAAATACAGGCTGCTGAATTGGCAGGGATTATAGGATATATTATTTTAAAAGTAGTTTGTAAGCACTTAATGGCAGAACAGTGATTGTTAGGGATTAGCATGGATTCACTAAGAGAAACTCAAGGTAATTAAATTACCTACTCACAAGCAATAAATTCAACGTATATTTATTAAGAATCGACTATGTGCCAGGCTCTTGTTCTAGATTAGTGGTTCAGGGAAATGTGGTGGATAAAGAGTATTTGGATGGCAAAACATATGTGATAATATTTCTTACAACATGCAGGTTAAAATATGGATAGATGGTGTTAAGTCATGCTGCCCCAAGCTCATCTCAGCTGCCCATTTCTAGCCTACTCAGCCCCAAGGTCACTAAGAACCAGACCTGGTGGTACACTCATCTATTCCATGTCTGGTGTGGGTTGGGTGCTCTTCCAAGATGTTTTTGGCCTTGGCTGCTGCATGAGAATCAGGCTGCCGAACCCTAAGTACGAGAATTATCCAACCCAGAAAACTTGACTCCTGCCTGACACAGAGTATAAAGCTCAAAGAAGTCAAATGAATGATGTGCCCAAGTCTAGTCCTCAAGAAGTGGGACAGCCATGAACATAATGGCACCCTCAAGTTTTCAAACACCCCAAAGCCAATGTAGAAGATGCAAGAAGCTCCAGTAGTCTGCTCACCTGCGTCTAGTCAGATCTGGAAAAGAAACACTGTTCTTCCAAATGATTGGTGTTGCCTTTTATTTTTTATTTACATTTGATCCAGAGGTGGTGTTTCTTCACAACCTACTGCTATAATGTCTAAATCTTGCTAGCTTTACCATATCTTTTCCTTGACCTTGCTTTCTGGATGTGGAATAAAAATTGACATAGGCTGGGTTAATTATTTTTCACAATAGTTCCAGTCGTTGAATGGTTCAGAGCCAGTGACTGACATCAAACTCGCCTGGATATAGGAGTGGGCAGGTCGGAAAAACCCAGCCCACCAGCCCTGGGCAGTGCAGTGTGTGGTGATTAAGGTGAAGCTTCTGGTTCACGTCCAGCCCTGCCACCACCTAGCAGGTGATCTTTAATTCTCTAAGCCTCAGTCTCCTTCTTGGTGGAACAGCCCTGCTAGTTGTACACTGGGCTATTATGAGAATCAGTTGTATCTGTTTATACTAGTGCTTATCCAAGCAAGTAGAGTACAGTAATGACAGACAGCATAGGGCAGGGTTGGAAACCCAGCTCTGCCTCCTACTAACCACATGCCCCCTGGGTCCCCATTCCTTCATTTGTAAAATGGGGATAATAATAATGTCTACCGTATGAAGAAGGCACAAGGATTAAATGACGTTTGTCAAGTGCTCACGTAGAACAGTGCTTGGCATACAGTATGTGTCTGTTAAATAAATAAATAAATGCTCAGGAGTTAGCCCAGAAATGAATGTGCAATCTGCCCCAGTAATTGTAGCATGGCACACAGAAGGTGTTCATTAAGTGTTAGCTAATTATTATTTTTCTATTTCCTTGGCACCTCTTTCTAGGGTTCTCATGACCCATTCTCTCTTTCTGCAGCTTCCTTAGAAACAGCCCCCAGGATCCATATTATCATCTCACCTGCTTACCGATCCCAGGAGGAAAGGCAGATCTACCCTGGAAGCAGGCCCTCTTGCGCAAACCCAGGAAGTAGCCCACAGATGATGTAAGGAACTTACTTGTAAGGAACTGTCTTAAGCCAGAGAGCTTCTAGTGCCAGACATTTCTGTTCATCTGTGTTATTTTAGAGCAAGCCTCAGTAGACCATCAAAATGGTATTTAAATCCTGAATTCTTTCTCCTCCTTCATCTCTGTTTTTGTTTCTAGTTTTCTTTTTTCTTTTTATTTTTTTCAGTTTTCACAGGTTCCTCTGTTCCTTGCCCCATAGTGTTAACGTTACTTAGGGTTCTGTCAGTTTCCCTCTTTGTAGTCATTGGGGTTTCTCTGGCACTTCTTGTGTACTTCCATGTCTTCAATTACCATCTATGCTTGGATGATCCTAAGTGTCAACCCAGGTTTCATCTCTGTCGTAAACTCTATATTAGTGATTCTTAACACTTATGGAGGATGAGACTCTTTCTATAAAAGTGCCCATTCACATCATATTTTTCATGAAGTTTCATAATCATACGAACCTCATCTGTGGAACTATATGGATGAGTACCTCTGAATAGACTCCCAATACCAGCCGCCTGTTGTGGACCTCAATTTCTTCACCCTCACCCACCCAGTAACCATGTCTGATAGAGTTTACCTTCAATCTGTCTCTAGGGTCTTTTTTTTTTTCATTGCCATCAGAACACAGGTTACCAAAGCTTTCTTCTCTTGCCTACCGCAACAGATATTGTTCCCTGCGTACCTGGCCAGGGGCTGACTTCCCTAGAGACCATCAGAGGGGAAGATCTCATTGACTTTCTTTCAACCTCTCCATGGCTCAGAAAGAGGACATGGACTGTCTGGGCAAAGAACTAAGTGAGAGTTCTTCAGGAAAGAAAAGAGAACCCAACAGAATACCTGATCTGAAGAGTCTATGATAAAGGCAAAAGGTGTAAGAAAAAAAGAAAGCAATTCAACATTCTTGGGAAAACAAAGGGTACTTCTAGAAATAAAATGTTATTATCGATTCCTGCAATGAGATATAGCAGGGATTGGCTAACTTTACTTTTTCTGTAAAGGGCCAGACAGTAAATATTTTAGGCTTTGCAGATCAAGTAGCAAAATCAAGGATACTATGTAGATATTAATACAACAGTAGAGAAAACAAATTTCCATAATTTTTAAATTGACAACATTCAGAATTATAGATGCTGAAATTTGAATTTCTTATCATTTTTATGTGTCATGAAATATTTTGAGATATTTAATTTTTTCTACCATTTGAAAATGTACAATATATTCTCAGCTTGTGGGTTGCACAAACATAGGCAATGGGCCAAATCTGGCCAATGGACTGTAGTTTGCCAACCCCTGAGATGTAATTATGTATCACAGTACACATACATCATTAAGTTTTCAACTTTTAGAATTTTAGAGACAAAGCATGATGACATATATCCATTTATTGATAAGTCTCAACTAAGTGATATATAAACGGGCACTTGTTTTCTTTTGGCTTTCAACTGTGTTATGTCCAATCCCTCATTTTCTTAATGATATTTTGGGCCGATTTCATAAACTTACAGTCACTTTTGGTTGTTAAAACTTCCAGTTGCATATCTGATTGCAAAGCTGTAGCCCCACTCCTCCCTCGTTTATTTTATTTTTCTCACTGTGTTTACTTATTTATTACTCCTCCCTCTTTTAGATGGGAACACCTTCAATATGCTGTGGCAGGGAACAAGAAGGAAACAAAGGACAGAAGTGCCACTTCACTTAGCTGGGTGAGGTTGCGAACCATTATTGTTCATTGCTACTGTTCCTCCAGCTGACGCTAATGGTCCGGTTCTCTGCACACAGGAGTCTATATGTTGACTTTCCGCTGGAGGCACATGCATTTTTTATTGGAGGGCCCTGTGGGGTCTTGCCACTGCAACTTCCTTCCTGATGTGAAGTGCTTGAGTCTGGTCAGTCTTTTCCATCCCACCTTGGCTCCCATCACTGGCAACCCACAGCCCCATGCTGCTGGGTCTGCAGTTGGCCCATACAGTACCCTGTGAACATTTTTACAGGCCCTCCTCCGTTTGGATGGACTCAGTTCTGGACCAACATGCACGGTTTGGGAAGTGGAGCATGAGCTGATTCTCAGCCCCTGCTTGACCCCTAGGCCAGTTAGGTCTGTGCAAGACAACACCTTCATGAACATCATGTAGCCCTGTCTAGGGTCTTCTTGCCTAACAGCCTGCTCTCTTGGGTGGGCTATTGACAAAATGGCTCAGGCTCTCAAGTATCCACCATAGATCCACTCAACTCAGAGACCTCTCTATTCTAAACAGGCAGACCTGCTGCCATTTCCCTCTCTCAGCCCTGGTCTTGCCTCCCAGCTTCCTTGCTAAAATATGCACATGAGCAGATGAGCAGTTGTGCTGCCTAAGCTAATACCCAATCCAGGAATGAGATGCCAGTCTCTCTTTTTTCCAGCCACCCTCAATCTTTATGAATGATTCTTCTTGGAGCCACAGGTAAACTCATTGAGGAACTAAAAGTATTGGAAGAAAGGGTAGTGGTATAAGAAAGTGAACTTATCATTTGTCTTAGCAAATGGATCTTGTCTAAAATGCATGAATCAAGGACTACTGGTCAACATATTATTTAGAGGTATGAAGGAATGAAGGAACCACAAGACACAACTAATAACTAAGGCAGAAACAGATGAAAGTGCTTGCTACTTTTGCTTCCTCGTTGTATAGGTATGGAAACTCATGCTCAGAGGTTTAGCAACTTCCAAAGTCTTGTAGATAGTAAATGGCAGATTCAGGTAAGAACCCAGTTCCACCTGACCTCAAAGCCCCTCCTACTATCTGATATCCTTTGTGGCCACACATAAATTGTTAAAGGCCCATTTGCTCCTACATTGAAAAAGTAGACTCTGGCAGGGTCATGGGATGAAGGAAAAGAAAAACAACCTTGGAGTTTTTTAGGCTTCTTTTTAACCTCAGAAACATTGGTTTTCATTGCAGATAATTCCACATGTCGGAGTTATAATGTTCAAATCGTTAAAACCATAATTCTCCTAAAATACACAGTGAGCTTATGTCAAGTTTTATTCATCAGTGAGGGAACCAGCAGAATGACAAAGCTGGCTCAAAGGAAGATGTTATGTACTCTTTTTTCAAAGAAAAAAAATCTGAGGGTCTTCCCTGGTGAGTCAGTGATTAAGAATCTGCCTGCCAACGCAGGGGACACGGGTTCGAGCCCTGGTCCGGGAAGATCCTACATGCCGCAGAGCAACTAAGCCCATGCGCCACAACTAATGAGCCTGCGCTCTAGAGCCTGCAAACCACAACTGCTGAGCCCGCGTGCCACAACTACTGAAGCCCGCGCTCCTAGAGCCCATGCTCCGCAACAAGAGAAGCCTGAGAAGACTGTGCACCGCAACGAAGGGTAGCCCCCACTCACCACAGCTAGAGAAAGCCCACGCAACAAAGGCCTAACGTAGCCAAAAATAAATAAAATTAAATCTTTTTTTAAAAATCTGAAATAATATCGTTACGTTATATATAAAACTGATTAATGTACTAGAGGGTGAGCAATAGTCCACAACATTTGAGGTTATCTCCTCTAATGAACAGAAATCATTTGTACCTCTACTGAACTAAAAAATATATGTGCATCTTCCCAAGTTTTCGACAAGTAAACATCTAACTATACAACTGGGCCTGAATCTGTAATAAAAGCTAAGTCAAACAAAGGTACATTCCCCCGGAGAATTAGATGACCACTTAAGTAAGCTTGTTAGATACTGCTCTATGACATTAAACATTAAAAGGACACACTCATCTTTTTGCCTGATTTCTTGTTTTATTTTTTTCTTGATGTGTGCTGGTTACCCACACCAATCATCCATGCTAATAGCTTACATTAGTCACCCAACCTTGGATGGCCCGTCATTTGCCTTTATTCCAATCCAGAGATAACATCTCAAATAATTAAGCAAAAAAAAAAAAAAGTATTTTCAAGCCATCTACTTTCTAAGATGGGTAGAATCCTAGGGTCAGAAGGCTGGGTTTGAGGTAGAAAAAAGAGGAGTGCTTTCCATCAAGGATGATGCAGCTAAGAGTAAGATTCAAAACTATTTAACCACAAATAGGACACAAGACGAGCCAATTAGAATGGATGCTTCCATAGGGCTGGAACATGATCGTGATGGCCCTGCTGGGCCAGGTTTTAACCTCTTACTTGGTGGATCTAGTGGATGTTTGAGAGGTTCCATGAAGGGCTTAGGGCTAGTGGTGGGGGTTTGGTGAGGGACTTGGACCAGTTGTTGTTTATCAACAGGGAGGGAAGTATTTCAACATTTTAACGAACAGTATGGCTATACAAACATGTTCTGGCTGAATATTAGTCATGCTCACACCTCAACCTCTGCCACCTTCCCCATCCTGACCTGCCCCCAAACACAGTCATGGTCAGTCTCCCCCATCCTGTCTTAAGACTCCGGCCAATTTCTCTCTTCTATCTGCCTCATGGGCTTTAGGGTCAAGGAGAGTGGAGAGAAAGGAATAAGGAGAGAGTCAGGAGTAGGGAAGAGAGTAAGAGTGTTCTAATGCATTCTGCACCCATGTCCAAGGGAAGGTGCAGCATTAAATCTAGGACAGGGGGAGCAGAAGTGACTACTTGGTACTGTTTCTAAGCTCTAGGGATATAGTAGTGCCCCAAACAGACAAGAATCCCTGTACTTATGGAGTTTATATTCTGCTGGGGGCAGATAGGAGATGTGAAAATTATGAGTTAATATATGTGAAAGCACCTAGCATGGGCTTGGCACATAGAAAATACTCATGTCCTTCTCCCAGCCTTGTCCTCAACCGCGCCTTTGAAGCTTCCCCGAAGGCTTCTGAACACATAAATAAAGCTGGAACCCCATCTGGCTGAAAAAGTCAACCATCTGGAGATTTGGAAATATGGGGGAATTTCTAATGACTGGCTAATTTTTTTTTCAGTTTTTCAGCCAGATGTTTGATGTCATCCAGGCCCATTGTAGCAGAAATAGCAGTTTATTGAATCTCTTTTTCATAATTTTAAGTTCCCTGTCCTAAAATCCTAAGTGGGCTTTCTTTTCTTAGTAGGCAATATTTTAATGAATTGAATAAGTGATTATTGACTAATAAAGAGCAATTCGGGAATCAAAAACGAAAATATCAGAAATTTGGATTTAAAGGGGCTTTTAGATAATTTCCAGGACTCAAAAGGAAGCCCATGGGTCAAATTCAGCCGTAAAGTGAGTTTGGCTTGGCTGGCACTGCATGTTTAAAAAGTTAAACTAGTTGCCCACATTTTTAAAATCAGGAGATTTAACATCTAGCTTTTTAAAATTTGGAATATTGGGCCAAGTTTGCTATACATTTCCCCAGAGTAAAGATCGACTCAAGCCATGTAGTAATTGTTTCCAATGTGCCACAGTCCGCACCACTCTCTGTTGCCCACACACTGAGACCAGGTTTCAGTTACCTTATATCTTCTCAAACACACTCTTACTCCTTCCCCCACCCCAATATAACTGAGGTAAGAGGACTGTGAGATGTTTGTTTCACACTTTACATTACCTGCCGAGTCCACAGGGACCTTTGGATTTGTTACTTCCTAATCTTATCTGAAGCTCTCATTTTAGAACTGGGTAAACTGAGGTCCAAAGGAGGAAATAGCGTACACAATTCACATAACTATCAGTGACAGAAATGTGATTAGCACCCAGGGTTCCTTGCTACTAGGCCAGTGGTCTTTCCATGATCTAAACACATCACTTTGATTATAACTAGGACTTCAAGAGGTTTCTTAATGAGAGAATCACATAAACATGTTCTCATTCAAATTCACACACCGCCATTGAAATCACGCAGCAGGTAGGGGCACTGCTTTGTGAATGCCTTGCATGTTTTCCAGCTAATGAGTCAGGCATTCATTCTGGCTTCTCAGTGTAGATGTCTCTACATAGGTCGATTGTTTTTTCATTCAAAGAGTGTCCTTTGCTGCCTCTGAGTTTTTGCCTGTCTGGTGGCTCCTGCCCCCATGCAGAGGCTGCATAGACATGCTGAGTGTTCTGGGATCTGGGGCTTCTGAATGGAAAAATCCATGTGTCAGGGCATTCTCACAAGCTAATATTTGTACCAGTAGCAACCTATCCACTAGAGCATGAATTAATGCTCCCTAGCAAGTGCTCAGTGAAGCAACATGGCTTAGGTGAAGCAGTATCTGCTGAGTTTAGGTATGTGACCTTGGGCAAGTTATATAACTTCTCCTGGCCTCAGTTTTCTCATCTGTAAAATGAGGCTAATACTTTTACCTGCATCATTGAATGCATTTGAAGATGAAAGTTATTTTTTCAAAATTCTTAGCACAATCCTAGCACATAATAAGTGCTAAATATAAATGACTTTCTGGTGAGTTATAGAAATGAAAACTGGAAACATCTCTTCTCTCACTTGAGAGACGTGATCCTTCCTAACACACATGGTCATTCCCAGACCCATTGTAAACACTCAGCATGTGTTGGCTTTAATATCGTAATTGCTTGGAGGAGTTTTAGAAAATTAAGATTCCAAGTGATCCACCACAGACCCATGGAGGCAAAGAACCTAGTTGTGGGGGCCTGATAATCTATTTTTTAAATCTCCCCATATGATTCTGTTGACTAGTTAAGACTGGAAACAACTGATGTAGTTTTCTTATACTTGAATATCTTTGGTGATAGACAACTCATAACTTCTGAAAGCTCCCCATGCCATATTAGATAGTTACTTATATTGAGGTAAAACCTGTTTTCTTCTAGCTCCTACTTTTAACCCCTTGAGGCCACATAGGACATTTCGAATCTTTTTTCCATATGACAGCCCTTCAGATATTTGCAGACAGCTGTCATGTCCCTCTGGAGCATTCTCTTCTTTTGTATGAAATAGCCACATTTTCTCATGACTCTTGAAAAAGTATGGATGCCCGCCCCCCCACCCACCCCAGTTATCCTTTAACACTTAAAGGACCAGAAAAATGAGGATGCTAAGCCTTTGGGAGACAGGACATACTGAGCAGGAGATGGCTGTATACCTTCATTACAGCAGAGGATGGATGCTGCCTACTGCATGTGTCTTCCCATGCAGAAAGCAGAGGTTCCTGCAAATTCCTTGAACACTTGATATGTTCATTACATGAAGGAAAATCTTGGCTTCAGATTTCAGCCAGGCCTATCTAGGTGTTGAGTATATGGGTGTAGACATAGCTAAAATTTTATTGTGATTCATTAAAGTTTATGCATCTTACTGTATTAATACTTCGAAATGTAAAAAAAAAAAAAATAGCTGGGCCAAATTGCATGGAGACTGCAGGAAATTTTCTCAGAAGAATTCACCTGACCAAGAACATATCTTAGATTAATCTAATTTCTTCTTGATTCAAATTCTCACTTCTCCCACTAAGCCCACAGAATACCTGGGTGGGGTTCCAATTCCTTGTACAAACTGTGGGTGTAGGAGATGATGTTGGAGAAAAGAGAAACCATCAGTTGAGAAATTCTGAGTAAGGATTCAGGAATTTCAGGCCCTAAGGGGGGAGGTCAAAATTGGTGATTAGTTGTGAATTCCCAGGTTTAGGTCAAGGGGGCAGAAGAATTGGAAATAACTGAAACTTGGTCTACGTATGTGCCATTTCTGGATTGGGAGGCACCTCAGATTTTTTATGCCAACTCTGGAACCATGTAAGCATCAAAACATCCACCAAATCTCAACTTTATGAAAGATGACTCAATTCTTTATTGTTAACATAGGAAAGGGAATTATGATATTTCCTTAAGGTAAATGACTTCACCATATCTGATCACAAATAATCACAGATATTAGATTTTTGTCAATGTTTAGGAAAGAATTTCCATCAGTACCTTGTATACAATAAGAGCTTTGGATAGTGCTAATTCATGACCACCTATTCCAAATTAATTATTTACCAGATTAACATACTGAGGGTTGGATGGGTAAATGTCTCAGCCAAGGTCACACAGATAGTTTGCAGCATTACCCAGGTGTTCAGACATCAAATAAAGTAATCCTTGTTGCATTTAAAGTAGTCCTTTCCTACCTGGGTTTCCCACCAGTTGCAAATTTGCGATGGAAACAGAATCAACTCTAGTAGTGCTACAGTCAGGAGAGCAGTTGTTCAGAGTGTCAGAACATGGGAGGAAGGCCAGGCAATGATGCAACATTACACTAGCAAGTGATGTAATAGCATGATTTCCTAAGCAATTTACATAAATGCAACTTCTCAAGAAGCCCTGACAAATGCCAGCCAGTAGGAATGCAGTCATGGAGAACCAATGGCAGGCAGGGGCGGAGAGCACATAGGAAACACAGATTTCCTTGCTCATCACTATGACAAGCTTCACAGATTCCTCAGAAGCCTGAGAAAACTCCCTTCTGCCCCTCTAATCCAGTGCCTTCCCTCAGGCACATAGGCTCTAAAGAGCTTTGGTTTCCTTCTCTATTTTCCTGGTTACTCCTACTGACATCCAGGCATTGCCCAGTGATGCTGAGAGTGACTCCTGGTGTACTGAAAGCAAGTTTAGTAGTGAGACAGGCTACCTAAGAGCTTGACATTCTAAAGTTGGTCTGTCCTCTTCATTATAATTTAGAATGAATCCTCAGTTTTTTGAATGAGAAGTGGTATGCTGTGATTCTTGGAGAATCATTCTTATGCAAATGTCATAGAAATATATTTGTTGGGTTTGCAGATGCTTTAGGAAAGAAGACAGGTGGATACCAAATATCAAGACTTCAGTTTTGTTTTTTGATCTCAAATGGAGATGTATTAATAAGTTTTCTTAAAATGTGTGTGTGTGGGGTGTGTGTGTGTGTGTGTGTTTAGAGGTTCATATATGTTAGTCTGGAACTTGTTGGCAATGGAAGTTCATGAAAATATCTAGTTAGACCAAACTCAGAAGAAACTGATGAGACTATGTTGAGAAATAAGGAAACAGCGCAGAGTGTGCCAGGCTAGGTCAGAATCAATCTGTCTCTCTCTCTCTGTCTCTGTCTCTCTCCCCCTCCCTTTTCCCTCCTCTTCTCTTCCTTCACCTCTCCCCCACTGAAATGCAACTTAAGCAGAGCCAAAGACCCCATCTCAAGCCAGAGATCAAAGCAAAGCAGTTCACAATATACCTAGAGATTTTAGATTTGAAGACATTTTCTCAACTGCAGAAGCTGCCTAGAGTGCCACAAAATCTCATCTCATGAAGCTTATACCAAAAACAATCAACAAGACCCAACCCTTTTATCCCACACAGCATTAGTCTTGCTTGGAACAATCTGGACATCTGCACATTCTCGGCAATAATTTGAACTATCTCTCTTTCCCCATCACTGCCTCCATCTCCCCAACGACACATGGGAATAGCAGAATATCAGAAACTGGATTATTTAGGGCCATTGAGAGGAATTTGTAAATACCTTCTAGGCAGCAGGTCCTCCACAGCCCTGAATGGGTCATTACTTCTTCATTCTTCCTGCTGGTTTCATTATCACTTGTAGATTTAGTCCTGCACACACCTCTGGAATATAACCAGTAGTCCGTGCCCACTGCAATGGTCATTAAACTAAAAGCTGCAAAGGCTCCCACAGTAGTGATCAACATCTGGATTCCTCTGTCACACATCCTCATACTTCTTCATGGTACTCTAGATGGCTGGGGGTTGGAGAGGGAGGTTCAATGCCAGAGGGGAAAATCACTCTGCAGCTGGGTAACCTAGGACAGGCCCTTCCAAAAATTCAGGTCTCCTTTTGTCAGCATCCACAGGGACTTTGGGAAAGCTGGGATTTCCTGTCTGGAGCTCTCTCCAGTTCCCTGGGTCGCCTATGGCCCTCGGAAGGGTGCAGGCTCCAGGGGGTTGGTCCACATCACTGCTGCCTTCTGAGGGTCCCTGGGTTCCTTTCATTCCTCAGGAGCTTGGTGAGCATGAGGGTCCGTGCAGGGCATGGCTCTGGAGCCTGGAGCTGCCAGCTCGGTTTGAGATGCGCCTGTTTCTTCACAGCCCCGGGAGACTCAAGGCAAAGAAATCCAGAGAGGTCTGTGTGTGTGTGTGTGTGTGTGTGTGCGTGCGTGCGTGTGTGTGCGAGCGCGTGTGCTGGGGGTGAGGGCGGATGGCAAAAAATAGCGCTGCTGGGAGGCGAGTCTCTGAGAAGAGTGTTCATTGCTTCCCCAGCCTCCCAGGAAAGCTCTCCGCCAGCTCCCGACACCCCCGCTCAAACTGGAGAAAAGACAGTCCCGGGCGGGGGCCGAGAGGTTGCCTTGGAGGGCAAAGGTCTGCGGTGCTGAAGGGACAGCTCCCCGCCTGTTGCCCCGCCTCTGCCTTCTTAACGCCCAGTTTTAAGCCCGTGGTGCTGAAGGGACAGCTCCTCCGCTGCGGCTGCACCCCCCGCCTTTCCAGCGCCCGGGCCAGAGACCTGGGGTACTGAAGGGTCTGTCTTCCCCCCGCCCTTCCCAGGCCAGCCAGCCTGCTCGGCTCTGCCTAGTCAACCCATGCTCCGCGCAAAGTTTCGGGAGACCAGGGTAGTCAGCGCCCCGGCTCCGTAGCGCTGCAGCACGACCCTGATCCTCCTCTCCCGCTCCCGGAAGGGTTAAGGACATGGGAAAGGGAAAGGAGCCCGCAGCGCACTCTGGCGCTCTCGCCGCTCCCACCCGACGCGGCATTCCCCCCCAACCCCCAACCCCCAAGGAGCCAGGCAAGTTTGCCTTTTGCTGCGGGCGCCGCTGAAGCCCATCGGGGAAGACCGAGTCTTCTTAAAGGGGCCGGCGATTCCGGGCGACGGTTCTATGGCTCACTTGGGCGGGCAAAAAGTGTTGTCATAGGCACATCTGTGGATAGTCTGTCTCAATTTGGTTCCCCAGAAAACAAACCAATATGTCTACCCTCCTTTCTCTGGAGCTCTGGTTTACACTGGAGACAACGTGCTCAGACCAGACCCGGAGCTGTTCATATACATATGGTCATGTATTACTAAAAGACAGAAGGAGCTAGAAGTATGTAGACTCTCTTATATACACATTAGGAATTTGGGCTGAGGGGGTGTGAGATTGTGGTCTCTGAAAACACATATATTTTAACAACCCTACATTTGGGGGTTGGCAGTGGTGATGGATTCAAGGTGGCAGAGTCACTGAAAATGTCAGATTCTCTTCAAAGGTCCCTGGGATGTTCATTTGTTAACATCCTTGTCTAAGTTAGACTAGGAGGCAGGTGAAGTTGGGTTTGCTTTCCTTGTTAGTCCAAAGTGCAAATGTCAGTTCATACCTGAAAGCTAGTGAGATGCTTCCTTAGAAATAGCCAATGCTGCAAAGGATCAGCATTTAATTTAACTAGCTTTTTGTTACTATGTATTCTGAGCACACCGAATACACTAAGGACAGTCCACAGAATGCCCTCATTATTTTCTTTCCTTTAGCATGATGGTACAGATACCCAGAGGTCAGGTGTTTGGAATTGAGGCTGCGTGGGTTGTTTCTGCCGTCCCTGAGATGTGTTCATAACCAACTGTCATATTTGAATGTTACTTAACTGGACAAAAAAAGATAATGTGCCATCTCTGGCTCTCCATCTGAGAGCGTCTATCTAGGTGAATGAGTTAGCAGCAATGCATGGAAGAGTTCTCAAATGCAGCTCACAACTGCTTGGTGACTCTGCTACTTTTTACTTTTTTTTTTTTTTTTTTTGGTTTGTTTTTGGTCTCAAGTTCACTTAAAGGCTTGGTTCTTGGTGTTAGATACACCTGCGCATGCATGTGTATGTTTGAATATATAGTCATCATGTGACTGTTTGAATGTTTACCTGTGCCGTGTTCAATTTAGTTATGAGTTCTGAATGACTGGGAATTTGTTGTACAAGTAAAGCAGGTGTGTAAAGATATGTCTGTACCTGCAGCAAACTGCAGTAAGCCTGTTTGCTGCAAATGCATAGCTGTGTGCATTTGTGGGTGTACATGCTTAAGTATAGGTATAGTGTAGGTTTATGCACCTACATGCACTTACTTGCATATGCATGTGTCGTGGATCACAAACACTGATTTGTGGGCAGGAAATAGAAATACTGAAATTTTGCCACATAACCAAAATAGAACAGATAAACTTGGGGCCAAGACCACAGCTAGTCATATCCCAGAAGAATGATAGGAGGTAATGGGGAAAGATGTACAAGGCCTTCTATAAGTTACTTATTGTTTTTTCTTTCCTGAAAAGAAAAATTGCTTCTCAGTAAATGTCCTTTTTTTTTTTTTTAAAGGAAAAAGCCATATGTAACATGGAGGTGAAGTTGGTCTTTCCTGAGAAGTGTTACTAAATTAGTGAAATTTTCTTTCCCCATCTCTGAAACTTAAATAATATGAAGTAATTAATAATGACCAAAGCAGCTGTTCCAGGATCTGTTTGTTTCTTCTCTTCTTCTGATAGGAGTGAGAAAGGTCTTTTCCCAAAACAGGATCATGTGATTGGAAAGTCAATGGGCTTTGGGCTTTGGAAGAGTGTGCTCCAATCACTCCATTCACCAGACGCACAGTAAGACAAAAGCAACTCCTGCTCTATCTCCTTGGTCTGTAATATAAGCCCAATAGACAAGGTATGGTTCCCAGAAGGTCCAGAAGAAAGGAATCAGGTATCCAGGGAGACAGTGTGGGGTTGGGGAGATGGGTCAGGAACTCAGGCAGATGAAGGCGACAATCATGGGTCAGGATGTGGACAATTTTTCTGAAGGAGAGAAAGGGCTCAACATAACAAGAATGAAACTTTATACTGAGCCTCTGGCTTGGTTTGGCAGGATTATCCTTTACAGCCCCTGCCTAGGGCCAAAGCTGATCACAGAGAATGGGAAGACCTGAACCTGCATCTGGAGAGAGTCAGAACACCTGACTGGAGTGGGAGTGCAGAGACAGGGAAGCCGTCAGTTAGTTCCTGATGATGCCTCCCCACTTACTAGGGGGTGACCTCATCCTTTCATTCAATTGAATGTGTGGGTCTGTGTACATGTGTGCGTAGAATAGGCATCTAAGCCTAGATGTAATTGCTCATTTTCACCACTAGAGGGCTCTTTCACCAGATCCATAAGGGACCCAAGAGATTGAAAGCACATCTTTCCTTATAATGATGGAGCCAGGCTCTTTCTCTGTGTTTGCAGATGACCTTCTTTGATCCTACTAATGTGACAGGAGACTGGGAGGCACTTAAGCAGTTTGAAACTGATGTTTGATTCTCTTATTAAGGCTACTTTCCACCCCTCCTCCATTGGATTCTTAGGTAGTAGAGTAGCTGGCAAGGTAGATTTGTGCCTTTTTCTGTTCATCCTCTCATAGTTCAGAACTACCCTCACGTCAGAAGGGGTCAGTGCCCCTGAAAGTGGCTGTGTCATTTAGGAATGAGTACCGGCAGCTGATTCAATTCAATAAATGCTTTGTGTGAGTGCCTACTATGTACAAAGCATTCTGCTTAGCAGTTTGGAGAATACACAGATATAGTTCCTACCCGCCAAGGAGCCCA
Source organism: Mesoplodon densirostris (assembly GCF_025265405.1). Classification (NCBI taxonomy): domain Eukaryota; kingdom Metazoa; phylum Chordata; class Mammalia; order Artiodactyla; family Ziphiidae; genus Mesoplodon; species Mesoplodon densirostris. The sequence continues at coordinate 48,699,140 of NC_082676.1, forward strand.
TTACATAGTAGGGGATTTTTTTTGTTTTTTGAGGTACGCGGGCCTCTCACTGTTGTGGCCTCTCCCGTTGTGGAGCACAGGCTCCGGACGCGCAGGCTCAGTGGCCATGGCTCATGGGCCCAGCTGCTCCGCAGCATGTGGGATCTTCCCGGACCGGGTCACGAACCCGTGTCCCCTGCATCGGCAGGCGGACTCTCAACCACTGCGCCACCAGCGAAGCCCGTTAGGGGATATTTTGTTAGTACATTTTGGCTATAAATAGCGGAAACTCACTGGAGCTAGTTTAAGAAATTGGGGTTTTGGTATAAGGATGTGGTGCTGTTTCAAGAAACCTTCAAGCAAAGTCCTCAGCAAGGAGCTGAAACAAGAGAATAAAAGCCATCAGGAGTCTTGACAGTCACTCTATTTTTCATCTCTGCCTCTTTCCATATTTTTAGTTGAAAAAGATTGTTTTGTCTTCTCTATTCATTCATCTTCAAGATGGAAGCTAGATTTTGAGGTTTTATGTCTCCTCTATCCAAGAGATCCACCCAGACTCAACTGGGCAGTTTTAGCCTCAATTTAAAATTTCCAGGGGAGACAAACTGATTGTGTCATGTGCCACTTCCTGGCCCATACTGCTGTGGTCATAGAGATAGGGTCGTGTAGTATAGACATGGCTATTTGGACCCGCCTCTGTGAGTTGAAGGAGGGAGAACAGTTCTCAAAGTAGGAGGAATTTTCGAGACATCTCAAAAGACTGCTATGAAAAGTCCATGTGATTCACTTTTGGAGCCACTCTGATGATGCCCAGGGACTCAGCAGTAAAACATGGTCATGAATGAGAGACAACATAGGAGGACTCTGAAGATACCGGAGTCTCTGCTAGAGGTAGAACTGGGCTGGGAACCAGCTTCACCTTTGTCTATGCTCTTCTTCCAAGGAACATAAGTTGAAAGAGAAAAACTCTTCTGCTGTAAAGTCACCCACATGAGTGTAAGTTAAGGAGATGGTGAAGACCAAGCAGACACAGACCGAGGCTGTACTGTTTGCCATCCCGTAATTCCCCCTTGACTGTGTCCTCACACAGTCTAGTTATTAGTTTTCTACTTTTATTTATTTATTTTTTTTCAGTACGCGGGCCTCTCACTGTTGTGGCCTCTCCCGTTGCGGAGCACAGGCTCCGGACGCGCAGGCTCAGCGGCCATGGCCCCCCGGCCCAGCCGCTCCGCGGCATGTGGGATCTTCCAGGACCAGGGCATGAACCCGTGTCCCCTGCATCGGCAGGCGGACTCTCAATCACTGCACCACCAGGGAAGCTCCAGTTTTCTACTTTTAGACTCAACCTATAGAAAAAGCATTGAAAATGAAATATGGTTATAAAACATATCCTCATTTTATTACTTAAAATTTAGCCTTACTGAATTTCTTTCAGTAACTGAAATCCCCTATTCTCCCTGCCACACCCAAATACTTGAAAGTTAGGTCCCTACTGCTACAACAGTGATAGGAGTTGGATGGTTGAAGGAGGGGAGGAATGGTAGGAATGCAACATCCCGATATTATAAAGACAACAGCCAAGAGATACTGTCTATAGTTGATGGAAGCACTAGAGGCTTGTTATTGAAAGTTACAAAGATAACCAGTAGAGGAACCATAAATATTCAACAACTGTATTTGGAGTGAAATAAGTTAAACTAAGACAGAAATGGCTAACTGTGGTAACTTTTGGGGAGAGGGGCTGGAGTGGGACGAGGAACTGCTTTTCATGACAGCCCCTTTGATCCTATCTGATTTTTAAAAAATCTTGTGCATATATACTTTGATAAATGTTTAAAGTCAATTAAAAAATAAATGAAAACAGTAAGCAACATGCCACCTGTCCATCTTTCCAGCCACCTCATGCCTTATCAGTATAGAAATGCCAGGTGTTTCCTGTGATTCATCCATCCATTCCCTGTGCCTGGAATGCTCTCCCCTGAGATATCCTTCTCATAAGAAAACATTTATTTTGAAATGATTTTGAATTTACCCAGATGTTCTTTCTCATGATTCAATCCCTCGCTTCATTCATATCTCAGCTCAAATGTCGCCTTCTCAGAGAATCTGTCTTTAACTGCTCTAAAATAACACCTCGTACTTCTCTCTGTCCTCTCCCTCTTCTTTGCTTTTCTCCATAGCATTTATCAATATCTGACATCATCCTATGTACATATATACATAGGTACATATGAATGTATATGTGCCTGTGTGTTTATTGCCACCTCCCCAACTAGAGCAAAAGAATTCACATCTAAATTACAAGACATTGCTCTTGATCACTTGGAACTCTCAGTCTGATGGAGAGAACAGAGATAATTGAACAAATAAGAAAAATTGTAGTAGATGCTGCTAGTATTCCATAGATGCCTGGATCTCCTTTGCTAGGTTGGTGTATTTGCAGCACCAACCTTCCCACCCCCTCTGCCAGCCTTTGGTTGCCCCTTCTTGGGAGAATTGCTCTCAGCTGATAGGAGCTGCCTCACCCAAGGGATCCCTCCCCCAAGGGACAGCCTACCGCCAATGAGTGCTGATACAGAGATGCAAAATCTTCCCTCTTGCCAGAGGCAGGGACAATTCTGTGGTGCAGTTTATGCTTCAGAGTCCTCCATGGATCAGGACAAGGCTAGATTTTACCTGGGACCACATCCTTATTTTTATTTATTTATTTATTTATTTTTTACATCTTTATTGGAGTATAATTGCTTTACAATGGTGTGTTAGTTTCTGCTTTATGACAAAGTGAATCAGTTATACATATACATATGTTACCATATCTCTTCCCTCCTGCGTCTCCCTCCCTCCCACCCTCCCTATCCCACCCCTCTATGTGGTCACAAAGCACCGAGCTGATCTCCCTGTGCTCTGCGGCTGCTTCCCACTAGCTATCTATTTTACGTTTGGTAGTGTATATATGTCCATGCCACTCTCTCGCTTTGTCCCAGCTTACCCTTCCCCCTCCCCATACCCTCAAGTCCATTCTCTAGTAGGTCTGTGTCTTTATTCCTTTCTTGCCCCTAGGTTCTTCATGACATTTTTTTTCTTAAATTCCATATATATGTGTTAGCAGACGGTATTTGTCTTTCCACCTCCTTATTTGACTTTGTCCCCTTCCCCTGTGGTTCTCAAACTTAAGTGTGCATCAGCATCACTTAAAAGCCTGGTTAAACAACAGCTTACTGGTTCCATTCCCAGAGTTTCTAGGCTGGTTCGTGGAGTTTTTCACTTCTAGCAAGGTCCCTGGCAAAGCTAATGCTGCTTGCTCCTCTGGGAGGTCACAGGTGGAGACTCACTGCCTTTCATTATGCTTGTTCCCATACTCCCTTACAGGTTTTTCCTAAAGAGCACTCCTAGAAGTTACATGTATCTGACTCCCTGCCTCAGGCTCTGCTTCCAGGGAACGCTACCTAAAATATCATGGAGGTCTGGTAATTACTCTGCTAGGGAGGTGCAAGTGAGGGACAATTAATATCACTGGGGGTCATCAAGAAAGGCTTCACAGAGGAAGTTCCATTTTAACTGAACCCTTAAGAATGAGTAACCAAGTAAGGATGAGGGAACACTGTGTTGCAGGCAGTTGGACCAATACATGCAAAGCCCTGGTACATGATGAGCTTGAGGGAATGACAGTATCTTAGTATGGCTGGAGTGTGATGTGGGGTTAGTGTGGTAGATTTTTGTGCTTGAATATTATGTATAGATGAGATATTTGTCCATGAATACTCTTCCAGAAAATATTTGAAGCTTATTAGATTTTGGAGGAACTATTTTGCCAAATATGACCCAAACTTGGGTAGCAACCTGTGACTATGACACCTCTAAACAGGTAAACCCCTGAAAGATTCTTGAGCCCAAGAGGAAGATTGTTCTCCCCCAGTTCCACCTCAGATGGATCCAGGGAGAGAGATGGAGAAAGAAGAATCTTCCAGAGGGCAGAGAGAAGATGATGGAAAATAATAGATAAGGGAGTTCCTCCTTGCTAGCCAGGAAACTTCTTCCATTCCCAGGAAAGAGAAATTTTGTTACTCCTGCTCAGTTGGGTTGGATAATTTCTATGAACGTGTGGATGCTCTGCGTAGCCCAGTCTCTGCATTGAAAAGAAGCTCTTAATGGTTATCTGGTTCCATCTGCCCAGTTGAATAATGGGTGTGCTGGTAGCAAGCATGTTGTCTTTTAGTTTAGACCAAAAGAAGACACACCCAGACCTGATGAAGAGGACTACTCACTGTTCAGAAAGCCTACCCTCTCAGGGGATGTCTTGGGATTGTTTCCTTTGGGAAAAGGTGAGTGTGTTCTCCATATGGAAAGACTTTTGCTGGCAAAAGGGTGGACTGTTGCAGAGGCTGCTAGTTGCTTCCCTAATGACCTTTCTTCATTTCTTTTTAACTAATAAAACTCCAGTTGTAGTTGGGGATGCTCTTTGTCTGCTTGAAAGAAAATTACATCTTTCAGTTTTCTGTGAAGAGAATGGTGGCCCTGTAACAAAATTTTGACCAATAAAATGTAATTAAAAGTTGTTTTGTGGACAATAGCCAGAAGGTGCAAACAACCCAAGTGTCCATCAACTGATGAACGGATAAACTTATGTGTTCTATACATACAATGGAATATTTTTCAGTCAGGAAAAGAAATGAAGTTTGGATACATGCTACAACAAGATTGAACCTTGAAGATATTTTGCTTAGTGAAATCAGCCAGGCACAAAAGGACAAATATCATATCATTCCACCTATAAGAAGTATCTAGAATAGGCAGATTCATAGAGACAGAAAGTAGATTAGAGGTTATCAGGGGCTGAGAGAAGAGGGGGATGGAGAGTTATTGCTTAATGGTTAAGGAACTGTTTTGTGTGATGAGAAGTTTTAGAAATAGATAGTGGTGATGGTTACCTAACATTGTGGATGAAATTAAATTGTACACTGAAAATGGCAAATTTTATGTTACATAAATTTTACCACAATTTTTAAAGTGGGGAAAAAAAGAGTTGTCTGTGGTGTGTAAAATCTCCTTCAACGGGGCTGGTGGTCAGACTTTGATAACCCACAGTGTGTTGCCCTTACCTTCTCTTTCTTCCTGCCAGGAACTGGAACTCTGTGCCAGAGGTCAACCAGCTGACTTGTTACCGTAATGTGACAAGCACATTTTTAAGATAGCTGAAAATAAAATAAAATTGGAGAAGCCTGGGTCCCTAATAGTATTATGGAGCCACCATCCAAGGCCAGGATTGATTATCTCCAAAATCATTATTACATGACAAAAATAGACTCCTTAATTTATTTCACCCCTTTTCAATTTTAGCAGATGAAAGTGCACTTGACTCTCGACCAATGGAGGGGCTAGGGGCGCCATCACTCCGCTCAGTCAAAAATCCACAATTAACTTATAGTCTGCCCTCCTACACGTAGATGAAATTCCTCTGTATCCGACGTTCTTGTTCTGCATCTGCAGATTCCACCAACTGCAGGTCGTATAGTACTGTAGCATTTACTATTGAAAAAAATCCCCATGTAAGTGGAACAGTGCAGTTCAAACCCTGTGGCTCAAGAATCAATGGTAATTCCTAATTTGTACAGATGAAGAGAAGTGGAATTAGGTAGTCTATTGGTCATGAAGCTTCCTTTTAAAAAATATTTTATTGAAGTATAGTTGATTTACAATGTTATGTTAATTTCCACTGTACAGCAAAGTGATTCAGTTATACATATATATGTATGTATATATATTCTTTTCCATTATGGTTTATCACAGGTTATTGAATATAGGTCCCTGTGCTATATACAGTAGGGCCTTGTTGTTTATCCATCCTATGTATAATAGTTTGCATCTGCTAATCCCAAACTCCCAGTCCTTCCCTCTCCCACCCCCCAGCCATGAAGCTTCTAGTCAGAGCTGACAGAAACCCAACTCAAAGGGTATACAACAAGCAAAAGCAATCAATCAGTGCCTGTGATTTAAAAGTACAAAAGTAGATAAGCTCATGAGCAACTGGACCAGGGCTTCCAACAATGGCATCCAGGATCTGCCTCTCCATCTCAGCCCTGACTCCATCTCCACCAGCTCCATCTTCAGCCTGGCTCTCATCTCAAGTACCAAGAACTACTGTTCTGCATTCTACCAGTTGAGCAACCTTAGAAGAAAGAGGATATGTCTCCATCAAGAGTTACAACAGGGCTTCCCTGGTGGCGCAGTGGTTGAGAGTCCGCCTGCCGATGCAGGGGACACGGGTTCGTGCCCCGGTCCGGGAGGATCCCACATGCCGCGGAGCGGCTGGGCCCGTGAGCCATGGCTGCTGAGCCTGCACGTCCAGAGCCTGTGCTCCGCAACGGGAGAGGCCACAACAGTGAGAGGCCCGCATACCACAAAAAAAAAAAAAAAAAAGAGTTACAACAAATGTCTTGGGGATGGTTTCTCATTGACCCATTTGGTTCAGACCTACCTGAGTCAATCGTGGTGGCCAGGAAATGCGATTCACTGACTTTCAGGTCTGTGCTATCATTCTGTCTCCAGACACAGAGGGAGGAAGATCAGCCTTACCTTAATCCGTGTGAACTGAGAGTGGGTAAAGGGCTGATTCTTTGAGGAATTTGAGGGTGTTACCAGAGGAAGGAAGAAGAAAATGAGATATTCACTGTGCACTGCAGATAGGTCGATGCCAGATCCTGCAGGGCCTTTTCAATGCTAGATCATTCAACAAATATCTATCAAGACCCACTTGTTTACCAGGCCCTGCTGTACGCACTGAGGATGCAGTAGTGAGCAGCACGGGTTCCCTGCACCTAAGGAACTTGGCGAGGGGCTTACCAAACAAACAAAAAAATGCAAGTAATGATGAATGCTGTGAAGAAAAGAAAATGAAATCAAGTAATTCGATAGGATAAGAGCAGTGTTGGCAATGGAAGAAGGACTGCTTTAGGGAGCACAGTCAAGGAGGGCATTCTGAGGAGGTAATTCTGAGCTGAAAAACGTCAAAGGTGGAGGAGGAGTTAGCCCGAAGAAGGTCTAGGGAAAGTATTCCCAGCGGAAGGATCATCAAGCGCAAAAGCCCTGAAAGGAGAATGAATGTGTCCTTGTTGAAGGACAGAATGGATACTGTGGCAGGAGTCTCGTGAACAAGAGGAAAAATGACAGCCAAGGAGGTCAGGGAGGTAGGCTGGGGCTAGATTACATAGAGCAAGTGTGCCAGGGTAAACAGTTTGGGTGTTCTTTAACAATGTGAAGCCATTGCACAAGTTAAGCAGCAGAGTAACATGACCTGACCTATACTTTGGAAATTTCACTCTAGAAATAGACTCCACCGGGACAAGAGCGAAAAACCAGGAGATGAATCAGGAGGCTATTGCATTTACTTGGGCTAGAGATATGGGCGTCCTAGACTAGGGTTGTTAGGGAATATGACTTTTTTCCTGAGGGTGGTGGGGAACAGTGAGAGGTTTTAGCAGGAAGTGAAGTGATCAGATTTGTATTTTTTTAGTGGTACATCAGAGCCTTGGTTCTGCTCCTCTAATTCTGAACAGAGTTGTGGGACAGAACCTTATATCTATGGAAACACCAAAAACGGTACTTGGGGCATGGCCCAAAGTATGGGGTTTGGAGTCAGTGAAACCTGGATTCAAGTCCTAATTGCATCACTTGCTGTGTGACCTTGAGAAAATTACTTAATCCTTCTTTGCCTCTCTTTCCTCATAAACAAAATAATAGGACCTATTTCTAAGGTCAATAGCACCTCCTTATTGTATAATGAGGATTACATATGATAATTCACACAAGTGCTTTACACAGTGCCTGACACATATGAAGTCCTCAATAACTGTCAGCTGCAGCTATAAATAAAATGATGCCAAAGAAGCCAGCTCTCTTAATGAGATTTGTTTTAATCTGCCACCTTCAGAGTAACAAACAGCTGACTATTACATGGTAAATCACTTTCCACAGGACTTGTGCACGAGGAAATCAAAATGACCCAAGAGGCAGTTAGAGATTCAAAAGGTGTCTTTATTGAGAGATGAGATAAACACCTCAATAGTCAACGAAGAGGCTTACAACTACTTTGGAAACCTTCCTAACTTCAGTAGAACAGGATGTGGTTTAGGGCTTCACCTGTTGGCTTGGAATGTTGGCCAAAGCCCCAAAGCTGGAAACAATAAACATGAAATATTCCCACATCCAGAGCCAAAGAGCTGCCAAATGAGTCCCCAGGGCTCCCCAGGGCTCCCCAGGGCTCCTGCGGTCCTCCCTCTGATAACTTCTGTCCAGATTATATGGACTGAGGATTGGAGTTCAATGAGGTGGGGAAACAATGAGCCTGGGGGAGGGAGGTGCTTTGGCTCTGGGTGGCTCTTCCCCATCAAGTCAAGTGAGAAGAGGTCCAATCCACTCATTGATGGGATGAGGGACCTACAAGAAGAGAGACTGACACCTCACTCCGTGGCTGGTGCTTGCTGATGTGGCCGCTCTAGGCTGGCACCTGGAACAAAATGGTGGGCGGGAGCCAAGCACCGAGAGGAGCACTTGAGAGAAACTAAGTGTCATCAGGTGTTTGGAGCATGCATGAACACATGAACATAGAGGCTGTGTCTGGTTCCTGCCTGGAGAACCTTGAAGGCAAGAGGCTGGCTAGAGCAGCCCTCGATTATAGGGTGAGGAGAGAGGGCACCAGGAAGGCAGCCTCGACTTCCAGCATTTGGTGTTGCAAAGATGCACATGCACAGTATCCATGTGGATACTGAAGAAACTAACTCAGCTCAAACTCTCTCCATGGGACCATACTCACAAGAGAACAACATTTGAATGCCAGCAATGCAGAGGGCATTGGCAGCCAAAAGAGAACCACAGATGGCATCATCTAAGTAAGAGAAGTTTTACCTCTTACCCCTCTATCCACCCCACTTCCCCCTCCTCAACCCCAGAGGAGCCAGCAGCAGGAGAGGAGGGGAAGCAGAGAAGGACACCCCAGTCACCTCCCCCTCCTACACGGAGCCCCTCCACTCATGATCAGGCCGGGGCTGGAGAGAAGGAAGGACTTTGAATGCAAGGTTCATATTTTGATTTCAACTGAATTGGACTTTAAAAACATTTTCATTATGAACAATTTTCAAACATGTATAAAAGTAGGGAGGAAAGTGTAATGAATGAATGAATGCCCTTGTACCCATCACCAACTGCAAGAGTCATTGACTCATGGCCAATCCTGTTTTATCTCTATGTCCCATTAACTGCCCCTCCCCACTGATTTATTTTGAAGCAAGTCCCAGATCTGATATTATTCCTAGATTGGGCTTTTGAATGCCTGTGAGTCCTCATTACAAAACTAAAGTTCTTAACATTGAAATTGACCAGAAGACCCTGAGTTCTGCCCATTGTTTATTTTGTACAATCTCTAGAACATACAGTTCACTGAGGGCAGAGAATTTTTCTATTTTATTCACTGCTCTACCCCCATACTTGTAAGAGCACATGACACATAGTAAGTGCATAATACGTATTTGTTGATTAAATGAATGAATAAATTATTTTTTCATAATTGTCCAGTCTTCATTTATCATGGCCTGAGAGTTGCTCAGATTGAGGCAAAAGATGACATTTTTAGGGTCTTCCCTGGTGGCGCAGTGGTTGGGAGTCCGCCTGCTGATGTAGGGGACACAGGTTCGTGCCCTGGTCTGGGAGGATCCCGCATGCTGCTGAGCAGCTGGGCCCGTGAGCCATGGCCGCTGGGCCTGCGCGTCCGGAGCCTGTGCTCCACAACAGGAGAGGCCACAATGGTGAGAGGCCCGTGTACCGCACAAAAAAAAAAAAAAAAAAAAAAAAAAAAAAAAAAAAAAGATGACATTTTTATTCTATTTTATTCAATTGGCTTGCCTTGTGGTGACCCAAAGTTATTCGGTGAAATGTCCCACCTTGAAGGACTGACTGGGGTAAATTATCTCTTCTGAGAAACAGTTTTCAGAATGATTCCAGACAATGGTATAGAGGTCATCTCTTCCTAAATCCTATGTATTTATACATTTCCAGGAGAAACTTGCAAACTGGTAGCTCATAGGTTCTGTCCATTCTGCTGATGTTTTGCTTCACCACCTGATTTTACAATTTGCATTGCACTGAATTAAATTGTGGGCCCACATTTCAGCCAGCCACTGGTTGGAGGAGAGTAGCATCTGCCCCCTTCACTGAGGCATGCCTGCTTCATTTTACCGCAGTCTCCAGTCCTCGCTATGATCCTCCACCTGCGTCACTCCTGAGTCACCTGCCTGGCTCCAGTCGGATCTCTGGTTTAAAACAGAACAGAGACATGGAAGTATAGATTCTGCCAACTCCCTTCAGTTTTTTTGTTTGTTTGTTTGTTTGTTTTGCGGTATGCGGGCCTCTCACTGTTGTGGCCTCTCCTGTTGCGGAGCACAGGCTCCGGACGCGCAGGCTCAGTGGCCATGGCTCACGGGCCTAGCCGCTCCACAGCATGTGGGATCTTCCTGGACCGGGGTATGAACCCGTGTCCCCTGCATCGGCAGGCGGACTCTCAACCACTGCGCCACCAGGGAAGCCCGAGTATAAATATTTTAAAGTTTCAAATATATGGATGGAAGCCCTCCATAATTGTCAGCACAGATAAGGCTTTACCCCTCGTCTTTAAAAACTAAAAAATACAACACAAATGAATTTATCTACGAAACAGAAACAGACTCATAGACATAGAGAACAGACTTGTGGCTGTCAAGGGGGCAGGGGGTTGGGGGAGGGATGGATTGGGAGTTAAGGACTAGCAGGTGAAAACTATTATATATAGAATAGATAAACAACAAGGTCCTATTGTATAGCACAGGAAACTATGTTCAATATCCTGTGATAAACCATAGTGGAAAAGAATATGAAAAAGAATGTGGATATATGTGTATAACTGAATCACTCTGCTGTACAGCAGAAATTAACACAACACTGTAAATCAACTATACTTCAATAAAATAAATTTTTTAAATACATAAATATATATAGCATATGTATATACATATATATGTTTAAATATATATATATTTAAATATACATATAGGAGAAAGGAGGAGCAGATAAACCTTAGATGCCTGTGATCAAGTGATCAAGTTGCCTTCTTACCCAGAACTTTGTCTAGATTTTTTATTAGTTTTAATTAACTTTTAAATTATGTTATACTCTTTAATCAATCTGGAATTTAGATTGATGTATAGTGAGATGAAGGTTTAATTTTGCTTGTTTACCCCCCAATAGTAATCAATTGTCCCAGTGTCATTATTGAATATTTCTTCTTTCTCCATAATCTTGGATGGCCACTTTTATTATCTAATAAAGTCAGGTACATGAAAGGTTGTCTCAGAGCTATCTGCCTATTCCATTGATCTATGTTTCAATATTTATGTACTAATGCTATTTTGATCTTTGAAAATTTCTCGTCCATTTTAATCCCTGTAGTCAGCATGTTCCCTAATTATTCCTCACTTTCAGGTTGTTCTTGGCTATTTTGCCCATTCATTCTTCAGGTTGAATTTTAGAGTCACGTCATCAAATTCTCCCCCTTCCCATCAAAGGAACACAAATATAACAAATATAAAAGTAATTGAATGGGGATGTTTATTAGAATTATATCAAACCATATGTTTATTTAAGAAGAACTGACATTATTAAGTAATAATACTTTGATTCCATTCATCTGATCTTGTTTTAAATCCACTTGATGAACTTTTATTATTTCTTCACATACATTCTGCGCACCCCTAGTTATATTTATTTCTAGGCAGGGACTGTTTTTATCCCCATTTTAGAAGTGAAGAACTCAGCCATAAAAAGAATGAAATAATGCCATTTGCAGCAACATGGATGGACCTGGAGATTATCATACTAAGTGAAGTAAGTCAGAAAGAGACAAATATCATATGATATCACTTATATATGAAATCTAAAAAACATGATACAAGTGAACTTATTTACAAAATTGAAATAGATTCACAGACATAGAAAACAAACTTACGGTTACTAAGGGGGAATGGAAGGGAGGGATAAATTGGGAATTTAAGATTAACAGATACACACTACTATATATAAAACAGATAAACAACAAGGACCTACTGTAGAGCATAGGGAACTATATTCAATATCTTGTAATAACCTATAATGGAAAAGAATCTGAAAAGGAATAGATGATAGATAGATGATAGATAGATAGATGATAGATACACAGATACATAGATAGATGATAGATACATAGATAGATAGATGTCTAACTGACATATACCTGCTGTACACCTGAAACACTGTAAATCAACTATGCTTTAATTAAGAAAATTAAAGAAATTAAAGAAAAGGGGGGGCGAAAAAACAAGTGAAGAAACTGAGTGTTGCCTAAAGTCACACAGCTAGTAAATGATGGAGACTGGATTGGAATACAGATCAATCTGAAAGCAGAGTCTCCACCCTAAATCACTATGCTACTTCATTTAAGATGATAAGATTTTAAGTATATTATAAAGATTATATTATACTTAAAATATATTATAATATTCTGTTATATAAAGAGTTTTAGTAATTATTTTCCAGAAAAGCATCATCTTCATCAAGATTTTCCAGTTTGCTAACAAAGAATTGTACATTGTACTTTCGCTTTTTTTTCTAATTTCTTGAGTTGGATGCTTACTTCATTTAATTTCCTTTTTCTTTTTTTTAATGAATAGAAACCATGATGGCGGCCCTCTCCTTTCCATGCCCCCTCCCCACTCTCTCTTCCTGAATTCAGAACTTTGTCCTTTGCGTTCCTCTGCATACTGTCTTATCCTCCATTGGATTAGTTGCTGGAGTGGAGAGATGGCCGCTCTGGATGGATAATGCTCTTGTCAGGCCAAGCAGGTCAAATCTTTGATCCCAGGGGTTGGATGTTCAGTTTAGTTCAGGGTTATATGGTTCAGCTCTGTGTCCTCAGCCAACACTGAGTAGACTCTCCCAGTCCACCCATCTCCTCCTTGGCTTAGTCCATGGAGCAGTCAGAAATGACACTTTTTTTTTTTTTTTTTTTTTTTTTTTTGCGGTACGAGGGCCTCTCACTGTTGTAGCCTCTCTCGTTGCGGAGCACAGGCTCTGGACGCGCAGGCTCAGCGGCCATGGCTCACGGGCCCAGCTGCTCCGCGGCATGTGGGATCTTCACGGACTGGGGCACGAACCCGTGTTCCCTGCATTGGCAGGTGGACTCTCAACCACTGCGCCACCAGAGAAGCCCCAGAAATGACACTTATAAAAAGTTAACCAGATCATGTCACTATACTGTTTTTTTTAAACTTCCAAATTTCCCATTTTTCTTAGAATAGACCCACATTCTTTACCTTGGCCAACAAGGCCATGGGTGGTCTGGCCTCCTTCCCTCTTTGCCCTCATCTCTTACTCTATTTTTTCTTGTTGACTTCAAGGCTGGCCTCTTTTTTGTGTTTGTTTCTTGACTGTGCCAAACCCTTCCCCTAACCCTGGCTTTCCTCTCAGTGTTTCTGCCGCCCAGGTTGTACCTCCTCCAGAATCACATGGCATAGATCTCACGTCTTGTCCCTCAAAGGCCACTTCCTCAGAGGGGACTGAAGGCAGTGCCTTAACTACTACCAGTCTCATCACTATTTTCCTTATAGCACTGATCACAATTGGCAATGCTGTTATTTATTTCCTTGCTTGCTTATCTGTTTTCTTGTCACCTGTCTGCCACATTGGAGCCTGGGGACAAGAACCATATCTGTCTTCTTGCGATGTCTCCAGGGCCTGGCACAGTGTGTGGCACATAGTGGGAGCTCAATCAATATGGTACAAGTCAACTCAGTGAATCAACGAAAACCCAGCCTTGCTGCATCCTAGCTGGGCGACTTTGGACAATTTCACTCCTTGAGCTCAGTTCCAAACCTGAAAGAAAAGACAATACCATGGGGGTGTTTTGAGCAAAAAAAAATGAAATCATGTGGGTAAAGACCTTTGCTCTCTGTGTGGCACATACAAAGCTCTCAAGGAGGAGTAGCACAAATCATCATCACTATCATCATCATCATCGTCCCGATTGTTTAAATTTAAGAGCACTGTCAGAAAGGTAGGTGGAGAGTTGCCCAGACATGATTTTGTGGGATTGGAGTCTATTCAGTTTGGAATCAAATCATACAAGTCAAGAAGCTCATTTTTATTTTATTTTATTTTATTTTATTATTTTATTTTATTTTATTTTATTTTTTGCCAAAGTCCAAGAACTGATCATTTTTTTACAGGAACTAATTCACACTAACTGTACCTAATGACAATCATTTATTATTATCTCTCACTGTTCTGGGTATTGACTGGATCAGCTATGTGATTCTTGTTCAGGGTTCTTCTCTGGTTGCAGTTAGATGGTGGCTAGAGTTGGAATCATCTCAAAGTCTTCCCCACCTGCACATCTGGTGGTTGATGCTGGCTGTGGCCTTGGACCTCAGAAGGAGCTTTCACAGGGAGCACCTTCATGTGGCCTCTGAGTGGCCTAGGCTTCCACACAGCATGGCAGCTGGGTCCCAAGAGTGAGCATCTCAGGACATGGAGCCCGGCAGAAGCTCCATAGCTCATTCTAAACGAGCCTTGGAAACCACAAGGCATTAATTCCATCACATTATATTTGTTAGGAGCCAGCCCAGATTCAAGAGGAAGGGAATTAATTCCATCTCTTGATGGGAGGGCTGTCAAAGAATCTGTGGACATGTTTAAGATCATCAAACTAGTCATATTGAGAGGAAATTGATGTATGGATCAGATGATTCTTTAATAATTAGCAAAAATAAATGCAGTTGTCAAAGGGCTCAGAATATTCATGTCAGCTCATCAATGCATTTTATCTCCTGGTTGGCATTTCAGTATGGTGATTCAGTTAAAGTGCTAGATTTATAGCCATCGAAGTTCAAATTCTGGTTCTGTCACCTATTAGCCTTGTGACTTTGGGCAAGTTTGTTAACCTCTCTGGGCTTCCTTCTCTGTAAAGCAAATGTGATAAAAGTATAACATACGGCAAATGCTGGTTCATGGGGAGCATTCACTGTATGGCAATGACAACCCTAAGCCCCACCTCCTCCTCCAAGTCCTTTACTGTTACAGACATTCCAACCAGACGCGGGGGCATGATCCTTTCAAAAGAGTGAGCTAGCGTGGAGGGCACCTTGCCCACACCCGGGTCACTTCTGGCACTTGAGTTCCGCTCTCCTCACGGTTCATGCAGCTCTCAACTGAGCACCACCCCCCAAAGGCTGGTTTCCAGGCTGCTAGGGTGGGTGGGCATGGCAACAGCCCCATCGCAGCCGGCGCGTGGCCAGGGACTCAGATCTGCCAGTGTGGGCGCAAACACTCCCTCCCCAGAAAAGCTGCTTGAAGGCATAGACTAGGGGAAGGGAAGGTTAAAAATAAAGAGTGGTCATGTTCGGTTTTGAAATTAAGGAGAGCCTGGACTCAAAGAGCCCTTCGACTCTCTTGCTTTGGGAGAAGCAGAGTGTTGAGGTGGGGGGTGTCATGGTGCTTAGACCCCGAATTCATAGGAACACCTTAGAATTTGGCAACCACACCTCCTGGCTCACAGCCACGGTCTTGTCTGAAACATTCATGTTTCAACTGTTTTCCGGGTCCTGGGGAAATAGTAGCCCTTGTCCTTATTTTGCTTGTCCCTTACAGAGATTTTAAAATTTGAAGTTTGAATGTTTTGGAATCAGGCTTTTGCCCTCCTGGTATCTCCCAGCCCTCCCTATTATCTGTGTCCAGCAAGCTCAGCTACATCAAATACTTCCCTGGCTCTGATAGACACTCAATTTTAGTTTCCATCCCACTTATTTTGGCTTTTCCTGCTCTCCCAACAACAATAAAACTTACATGTATGATGAACACATGGTGTCCCCAGAACTGTGCTCAGTATTAATCAGTTATAACCTCAATTACTATCCTGGAAACCCTGAAAGAAAGATATTTCCCCTCCATAGAAGAGGCAACTTAGGATCAGAGGGGTTAAGCGATTTACCCAAAGTGACATAGTTTGTAAAAATGGCAGGGCTGGTATTTGAAGCCAGGTAGTAGCAATTAGTTAGGCTTTTTTTTTTTTTTTTTTTTTTTTTGGTATGTGGGCCTCTCACTGTTGTGGCTTCTCCCATTGCGGAGCACAGGCTCCGGACGCGCAGGCTCAACGGCCATGGCTCACGGACCTAGCCGCTCCGCGGCACGTGGGATCTTCCCGGACCGGGGCATGAACCCATGTCTCCTGCATCGGCAGGCGGACTCTCAACCACTGCGCCACCAGGGAAGCCCAGTTAGGCATTTTTTTAGTTGCCAGTGATGGAAAATCCACTTCAAATTGGTTTAATTCAAGAAAAAAATGATGGTGATCGATTGGCTCAAATAGAGTATGTCTGGGTGCTGGGGCTCAAATTCCATCTCTCAGCTCTGGTTTCTTCTATCATTTTTGGGCCAGCAATATCCTTGCAGTGGCAAGATGGCTTCTAGCCTTGCCCAGCCAACAACCTACCCTCTCACCAACCCCAGTCGAAAAGAAAGAGCTTTTCTTCCCCAGTAGTCTTTTTTTTTTTTTTTTTTAACGCCCAGGATATGATGACTCTGATAAGAATCAAATCACACAATCATCTCAGAACCAATCATATGGCCAAAGGTATACGATGGGTTTAGGTTACAGCTTTATGCTTGAAGACTTGGGTGGGTGAGCCCCATTCTGAACCACAGTGACTGAGAATGAGGGATGGATAGAACCACAAGGGATATTGGCATGCTCTTTCCAGAAGGGGAAATGTCCATTACATATGCTAGCAAAGAAGTTTATTGCCTTTCTTACAGGCTTCAGAGACACTGAGAACCTCCCATTGAGTGACAGGTAACACACATCTAGGGACTAGATGGATCTATGCCTATAATCTTAGCATCCAAAAGTAGGTGACCCTATAGTCTGAGCCTTTAGGAGACACCTGTTATTATCTCCCAGACTCCCATTCCCCTTTCTTTTTAAAATTATATTACCATTTTCTTTTGGGAAACCATCCATCCCCATGTGATTCAAGAGGACTCTCTTACCTCCACCCTACTCCAGGGGCGAGCATGTGACCCAGGCTTGGCAAATCTATCCCTCTAGCTAAGATAATTAAGTTATAGATGGATATTCAAGCCAAGCCAGTAAAACTCAGTCTCATTTTTATTGGGACTATTAGAAAAATTAAATTCTCCTCCCACTAGTATTGCTAGGCTCTGGGGGTAGTGACTGGAGCTTCTGGGGGCCACCAAGAAAATTAAGCCATGGAGAACATTAGATGAAGTCAGAGAAGGACAGCTTTCGATATGGTATGAGTCCCTGGACACATCTGTACCTGAAGCCAGACAGCCCAAGGCTCTTTTAGTTACCTAAACAAAAAAAGTGATTCTTATTCTTTTAATTACTCCAGTTTGAGGTGGGTTTTTGCCACATGTAAACCTAAGAGGGTCCAACATGCAAGTTCAATATCCAACCAGGTTTTGGGTTCCAAGAGGTAACAAGGCAGAAGGATGCTCTTCACATTTAGCCAGAGGGAAGGGAAGGGTCTGTGGTCCTCTGGTTTCTGGGAGCAGGGTGTCTGTGGGCTGGGGTCTGTGGGGTGTCAGAGACACTCCTAGTGAGGCTCTATCCCAAACCTTCCCCCCTCAGGCACCACCCGGTCATGTGGACTTTCTCTTTGGAAACTCCCTGGAAGTTACTCCCTGGCTGATAAGCAATTAGTCCTTATCCTAGTTTTTTCCACCTCCCTTAGCAGAAGCCATTCTGGAAGAAACAAGCGTCTGAACATTTTAATGTGAGGCTTAAACACACAGGCTGTAGGGTCTGACAGACCTGTGTTCATGCCTTCATTTGACCACTTAGCAGCTATGTGACCTTATGCAAACCATCTCTGAGTCTCAGCTTTCTCATCTGTAAAATGGGTGGAATAATAACATCCAGCTCCTACAGTTTCTATGAGGCTAATGTGAACTTAACACTGGTGGAACCTAGGAATAATTCCCTCCCAGAGCTAGCTATTGTCATCATTATAAAGCAAACTATATCCCCCCAAACCCCCACCAATGTTCAGTTTTGTCTGCAACTTCATTTGAAATCTCTCTTTGCTGTGTTCTTTCTTGCTCATGGGCATTTTTGCAGTGAAACTAACCACAGGTAATTGACATTGTCAATTGATTTATGAACAAAATGTAGTAGCCAAGAGCATAGACTCAGGGACTGAACTGCCTGGATTCAAACTCTGCCCCAGTTCGTGGCTGTGTGGACTTGGACAAATGGCTCCATCTCTCTGTGACTCAGCTTCCACATAAAATGGGGATGATAAGAATAGTATCTGTCTCAATGGGATTAGGTAAATTAATATTTGTCGGGTGTTTAGAATAGGGACTAGCACATGGTAAGGGCTTTATAAAGGTTTGCCATCATCTATATGATTAATTTAGTGCCACGTCAACTACAAATATGGTTCAGTTGTCCCGTACTGACTTGCGGTGGGCACAAGCAACTCTGTGTATGTGGCACGGCTTTGCTGAGCTCTGTTTGCTTGGGTTCTCTCGTGGTCCTGCTAATCCCAACATCACTCAGTGATACACACCTTTATAAATACACACTTTGGTGACAGCTCTGGCCGTGCCAACATTCTGTGTGGGTTTTAAAATGTTTTATGTGATCCGTAACAAATTTTTAAAAGCCAGCTTGCATTAAAATCGGGCTCTACCACCTGCTCTTTTGTCTTGAACAAGTTACTTACCCTCTGAGCTTCAGTCTCTTCCACTGTAAAATGACAAAAGTAATAGTACCTACCTTATAGGGCTGTTGTGAGGATGGAATTATTATTATAAAGCCCTAGGATAGGGCTTGGCACATTATAAGTGCTAAATTATTATAAATAATCATGTCCAGTTAATAAGTTCTGCAGATGAAATACTTTCTCCCTCAGATATCCTTAGAAGACTCTTAAAAGAGCTGAAAATGTGTACCCGCTTATCTTGAAGCCTGCCTGACAAATGTATTAAATGGACATATTTTATTTGCACAGCCCAGAGTTTCAAAAAATTAGAATTAGTGGTCCATATTTTAAAATCAGGACATTTTATATAAAAATCCAGAGTTCTAGCTTCTTTTGAGGAATGGAAAATACAGCACTGTTGGGCTGCATCCTTGCAGGTTGTCTCTTGGAGAGGATGCCACAGTGGCTGCTCACGTCAGACAGGAGGAGGCACTCTCCAGGTCAAAAACTCTTAGCTCACAACCCTCTTCTTTTTCTACTCCTAGAATGCTTCATGCATTTGCCTTATCTGCCCAGCTCCTGTAATAAAGAAAATAATAGCTGACACATAAACGAAATAAACTATATTCCAGGCACTGTCTCACTCAATCTTCACAACAATTCTAAGGAAGAGTATTATTGTCCCCTCCCATCTTAAGGATGGGAAACCGTGGCTAAGTAACTTTCCAAGGTTATGCAGCTGGTACAGAGCAGAGCCGGGAGTTAAATGCTCTGGATGCAGAGTCTGGGTTTTCGCCACCCCACTGTACTCTAGAGTAACCCCTTTATTCTAACCTAGGCAAAGTTTTCTGCAGTTGTATCAATGAAATGGGAACGTGTTCCAGGGGGTCGATATTCAGTTCTCATGGTCATGTTGGCCAAGAGGGCTTAGTTATGGGTGCCTAGGGTCATGATTTGGGAATTAGCTGCCTAATTTCCATGATACCCAAGGACTTAGAATAAGTCCTTGATACTCAAGCTTCTACTGAGAAGCTCCTGCTGGAAGGTATTGAAGTTGGAGCGAGAGTCTCTTCCAACCTGAGTACCTCCCAACTCAGCCCCTGAACTGTAGGGTATGGAGGACAAAACTCATGCCCGGAAGTTGGTACATTCTGCTTATCCTTTACATCCACTGACGCACCCCTTCCTAGATGGCTGTACTCACTTTCCAAACATTCTGAGAATCAAGTCAAGGTGACATATCCTTCTACTGAAGGTGCTACATAGCATTTTTTTAAAAATGTGCCCCTTTTTGATAAACATAAAAATCTCACCATGGCCAGGAAATTCCAATAAATCCTCATCCCAGAGCCTGTGATTCTTGACTGAAAAATTCCTCCATTTTCTACACAGCCTTTCTAGCAAAATTTGGTCAAGCTTTCTTTCCTGAAGTCTGTATTATAGAAATAAGACATTTTCCCCTTTTCCGGTAATAAAGTTATATGATAATATTTGAAGATGTTGTTTCAAAATACAACTCATCCCTTATTCCAAACCCTGGAGAATCACTGATCTATGAGTGATTCTCCTGGATTTTTTTTTTTTTTTTTTTTTTTTTTTGCGGTACGCGGGCCTCTCACTGCTGTGGCCTCTCCGGTTGTGGAGCACAGGCTCTGGACACACAGGCTCAGCGGCCACAGCTCACGGGCCCAGCCGCTCCACAGCATGTGGGATCCTCCCAGACTGCGGCACGAACCCGCATCCCCTGCATCAGCAGGCGGACTCTCAACCACTGCACCACCAGGGAAGCCCTCTCCTGGATTTTTAAAACAATGTCTTTACCCAAGTGGTAGCTTTTGAGATAATGTCTGACAACTGCTATCAAATGCTTAACTTTGAAAATAAATTTGCAAAACACAGAAGATGAACAGATGGTATGTGAGTTTTGTCCATTCTCTGTAGCTTTCCACCACTCTCTGCAGCGTCAGACATAGAGGCATTTGAGCCAACCCCAAGTGGGTGTATTGTGAGGGGGAGGCAAGTTGTCCCCAGGCCTGAACCATACAAAGCAATGGCTGGCTGTCTTCAGGGGTCCCGCAGAAGGGCTGCCCCATAAACGGGGTTCTTGCTTCCGGTTTCAGCTGGTGAGGGCAGCACCAATGGGGAAGGGGTTTAAAGTCATCAGGGTCCCCTGGCTGTCAGAGTGACATTAGTTTCTTCTCATCTTGTTTCCTGGGATGATTGGGACTGAGATTCCATCTTCGACTTCACTTGCCTGGTGGCACGCCCACATTGGAAGGGTTTGTTTCAGAATTCCAGTTTGGCCCATTTATCAGTAGTTGAGTCAAACTCTACACTACGATCTTGTCTACACCAGGTGTATTAGCTTCTTAGAGATGCTGTAACAAATGACCAAAACTGGATGGGTTAAAACAACAGAAATTGATACTTTCATGGTTCTGGAGGCCAAAATCAAGGTGTTGGCACGGTCTCACTCTCTCTGGAGGCTCCGGTGGAGACCCCATTCCTCACCTCTTCCAGCTTCCAGCAGCTGTCGACATTCCTTGGCTTGTGGTCACATCCTTCTCTGTTCCTTCTTCATGCCGCCTTCTCTGTGTGTATGTGTTACTGCCCTTTGTGTCTCTTTTGTAAAGATACTTGTGATGGCATTTAGGGCCCACCCTGGTAATCCAGGGTAATCTCTTCATCTCAAGATCCTCAGTGTAATTACATATGCAAAGACTCTTTTCCCAAAGAAGGTGAATTTTACAAATTCCAGGGTTAAGACTCAATACTTGGTGTGTGTGTGTTGGGGGGGGCAGTCCTCAACTTACTACCCCAGGTTTTCCCCACCACTGCTGAAGCCCTTCCCCCACTCATCCCCATTCTGGTTCTTTATTCCCCCCAGTCCTTTATCCCAAGCATCACCCCCACCCCCCCAGAATGGGGACTAGCCCCACCCTGCTTATGTCACTGGAAGGGATGTTTCACTCCCTTCCAGTCCAGGCCTCTTCCCTTCCGAAAAGCCACACAGACCCCAGAGTTCTCTAAAGAGACTGATGCTGGACTGGTTGAGCTTATTCAGCTGGGAGTCAGCACACCTGTTTGGCTAGATAGTCCTTCTCTATGTTTTTCTCTTTCATCTCTATGAGGACCACAGCGGTCCGGCACCTCTGCTTCCCCCTGCACTACTGCAATTGTCTCCGTTGAGCTTCCTTTCTCCCTCTCACCCTTACAGATCCATGTCTCTAAGGTAAATCAGATCACGTCAGCCCGTTGCTTCATGTCTCTGCGGGAGACAGAATAAAGGCCCTCTAAAGGTGTCCCCTCCTCATCCCTGAAACCTATAAATATATTACCTGACGTGGCAAAAGAGATTTGAAAATGTGTTAAAGATCATGAGATGGGGAGATTATCCTGAATTATCTGGATGGGCCCAATGTAATCACAAGGAAGGCAGGAGAGTCACAGGTAAAAAAGATATGACGACAGAAGCAGAGGATGTAGTGATGTGCTTTGAAGAGGATAGAAATCTACAAGCCAAGGAACCCAGGAGGACTCCAGAAGGTGGAAAAGGCAAGGAAACAGATTCTCCCCTAGAGCCTCCAGAAGGAACCAGCTCTGTGGACAACTTGACTTTAGACCAGGGAGACTGACTTTTGACTTCTGACATCCAGAACGACAAGAGAATACATTTGTGTTGTTTTTAAGCCACACAGCTTGTGACAATTAGTTACAGTAGCAACAGGAAAGTAATACAGTGTCCAGGGGATTCTCACTGAACTTAGAATAAAGTCAAACTTCCCATCAAGGTCTACGAATGCTTACAAGATCTGGCCCCTGCTTTGCTCTCTAGCTTCACCTCCCCCACTTTGCTGAGTCTTGCCTTTCTCCAGTGACATGGGCTACTTTCTGGTCTTTGGGAGGCCAGGTCTCACGCTCTGGAACGTGCTATCCCTTCTGTCTGGAATGCTTTGTTCTGGCTCCTTATCACTGACCTCGAACTATCACCTTCTCAAGGAGGTCTTCCTTGAGTGTTTGGGTTAAGTAGCTGAGGACCCAGCCATATCCATCCCTGCCAGTCTCTACCCACCACTCTGCTTTGTTTTCTTCATAGCAGGTATTGCTATCTGTAATGTTATTCACTGTATTTAATATGTATCCCTCTCAGCACATCAGCTGCATGAGAAGAGGGCCCATGTTTTGTTCCCCATCTGAAATAGACATTAGTCCTAGAGAGAGATTTAATGAATGAATGAATGAAATATATTCAATCATATTCAGGTCTAATGATTTCTCTTTGCAGTGCAGTCATGGGCTGCCTGACACAGTTTCAGTCTTTGTAGCATAATAATGAGGAAGATGGGATCTGGAGGCTTGTTCTGCTTGCTCCTCTCTTCAATCAGAGTTTCCTCCCCCTTTACATCATTTTAAAATATTTTCACCTTCTTTCCCTGTAAGCCCGCCCCTGGGCTCTGTTCACTTACAACTAGTAGAATTTCCTGACAATGATCTCGGGGTCAGATATCCTTGGGGGCTCCTCAATTAAAGTTCCACGGTTCCTTTCAGCTTTCCGTTGCTTAACTAGGGCAGAGATATGAATCTAATGTTGCTTGTGTTTAGGGGGGGTTCAAGGAAACTCCTCTGTTTTGAGACCAAGGGCCCTTCAATCTTGTGGGATTAAATAAATGCTGATTAATGTTCTATTTAGGAGAGGCTCAAATCTTTTGATGCAAGAAAAAAGTAATTTCCATTCAGGTAAATGGTGTCAGTCTGGCCACCCACACCAGCTCAGAAACTCCCAGTCAGAAAAGGGATGATCACAGTGCCTCCTCCCCACCTTCACTTCACCTCTGAGGAGGGGGTTGATCTGGTTGATCAAGATTGAGCACGTTCATTGAACACAGTGTTGAGACCCCCCTCTGTCTCCCATACCCCATCCCATATTATATCTCTTAGAGGATACCCTTTACACCTATGTGGTAGGCAGCTTCTTATATGACTCCCAGTGGTCTCTGCCTCACTTATTTATGCCCTTGTGTAATCCCTTCTCCTTAAGTGTGGGCTGGACCTAGTGATGATTCATTTGCAAAAGAATGGCACTTCCCGCTTACTGGTATTCTCACTATATTGCCTTCTTAGCTTCTACACTTTGATGAAGCAAGCCGACATTTTGGAAAGACCCAAATGGCAAGCAACTGAGGGCAGCCTCCAGCTAAGAGCCAGTGAGGAACTGAGGTTCTCAGTCCACTACCTCACAAGGAACTAAATCCTGCCAACAACAATGTAAGCAAGCTTAGAAGTGGATGCTTCCCTAGTTGAACCTTCAGGTAAGACCACGGCCCCTGTCAATACCTCAATTGAAGCTTATAACACTCTGAAGCAGAAGACCCAGCTAAACTGTACCTGGACTCCCAACCCACAGAAATTGTGAGCTAATATGTCTTGTTTTAAGCTGCTAAATTTGGGGGTAACTGTTAACAGCGATAGATAAGTAATATAACTCACACGATATCTAGGAATTCTCCATGCAATCTAACCCACCTTGGGGTTAGGATCCCACACTGGGATATAAAGTCCCACACTGGGATATAAAATATTGATCAGCTTTTCATTTACTAGGCACTGTCCTCTATGCATTATTTCCTTCTTGCACCTCATGAGGAAGAGTGACTGGTTGAAAACAGAATTGAATGTTCTTGCATCTTTTGTTTAAACACCATTGTAATCTCAACCCTGACATCTGGCCTGATATCAGCAGTCCATATGCCAGGGAAACTAGCATTCTATGGGACAAAATCCATAGTGGAGGGAGTGTGGTTCAGTCATTTGGGCAAGAAGTCTAAAGTGCAAACCTTTATTGTTTTGGGAAATCAGGATTCACTTTTGGAGCCACCATTGCTTGTTTAGGAAGTGATGAGCAGCAGAATTCCATGTAGGTCAAAGCAGTTCCACATCAAAATCAGGAAAGATATAGGACCTCAGCTATTTGGCTTTCGGGCTTTTAGAACCAGATATTGATAGGTGGTACTGGATTGGGTGTCCCAGATTTAGTTGTTATTTATCTTGCTTTTCATTCCTCCCTGGCTTCTCCAGCATCTCAGCTTGTATGTGCGGTGAGAAAAAGAACCATGGCAGGAGTAACAGGTGAGGATCTCAGAACTTTGTCTTCATTGGTTTGAAGAACCTATAGCACCAGCTCTCAAGTTGACTCTTGTTATCCCACTGGCAAGCCTGAACTTTAGCACCGTATCTTTGTATGTTGAGATTGAAGAGACAAGTAGGGTGACTGACTTCTGGTGATCTATGAGGCCTGACCATGGGGCAGTCCAGGAGGTTCCTGGAAGTTTCTTTCCCGTCTGTCTTATTTCTTTGATGTCCCCTCAGTTCACGAAGGGTGCCCTTGTTGGACTCCGTGGTAGATATAAAGTTGGTCACACATTTTTCCATCCCTCTGTCCATTTGCCTTCACAATGTGTTTTTACAGTGCCTCCCATCCAAAAGTAGAGTCCATTTCTCCACCCCTTGAATTTCTCTTATGGGAATGCAGCAACCGTGACATAAGCTGAGGTTTGAAAAGTGCTCGTGCACTGGGGTTTGATTCGCATTGCTGCTCTTTGTAGTCCTCAAAACCACCACACGAGGAAGCCTATGTTCTAGCCTGCTGGAATGTAATAGAGCACATGGAGTAAAACCACACCATCCCAGCTGAGCCTTCCCTAGACCAGTCAGTCTTGCAAACTCTGTACATGTGAATGAGGCCAGCCTAGACCATCCAGTCACCAGCTGCCCTTCCAGGTGACTGAAAGTACACAGGCAAGTCCATCAGAGAAGCTGGGATGGCCAAGCCAGAAAAACCATTGTGAGTTAAATAAATGGTTGCTTTTAAAAGACACTAAGTTTTGAAGTGTCTTGTTACTCAGTATTAAATAATTGATGTAGACTTATACGTATGTTTCTACCAACACATCTCCTTCGTGGATTCTGAGTCCCTGAAGGCAAAGGATTATAATTCCTCTGAACGTCAAATTCAGGCTCTTGCCTTTGGTAGTGAACTTGGCAATGAAACGATGGGGACTCTGTGGATCAAATGCAATGACAAGTGAGTCATTCCTTTAATTGCTTCTCAGTATTGACCTGTCTCTCAGCCTTAAGGAATCTTTGGGGTAACCCCAAATTCCCATCTTCAGAGAACCCACCATTGTGGTTTGCTTCCTCAACATACATTTCCCTTGTTCCGAGAACAGCTTCCGATTTTTATTCAGAGCGTGGTCCCTCACCCAGTCTCAGTTAATGTGGTTTGGGTGGCACTCTACCCCTAGCTCCAGAGGTGCAGCTCCTGATGTATGTAGTAAGCAGTCTCCAAGATGGCACCTAGAGGCCCTCACTTCCTGGAACTCTCACCTTGTATAATTCCCTCCCTTTGAGTATGGGCTGGATTTACTGACTTGCTTCTAAAGAACAGAAAACAGTAATAGGATGGGATGTCACTTCTGAGACTGGGTTACTACTGAGATTATATGGCTTCCAGATTAGACACTCTCACTTGGTTCATTTTCCCCCAGGGAAGCCGTGTCCAAAGACAGTTCTATGGAGATACCTATCTTGCTAGGAACTGAGGCTGCCAACACCATGTGATTAAACTTGAAGTGAATCCCATCTCCCCCAGTCGAACCTTCATGTGTGACTGCAACCCTGGCCAACAGCCTGATTGCAGCCTTATGAGAGGCATTAAACCAATGAAACCACACCACCCAGATTCCTGCCCACAGGCACTGAGAGGTAATAAATATTTGCTGTTTCAAAGTTTTAGAATAATTTGTTACACAGCAGTAGATAACTAATACAACTTAGGTCTGGCCAATCAAAGTGCCTCACCCACCATTCCTCTCCACCCCAGATACAGTGCTTGGTTCAGGGATGTACATGGGACCAGGCTGAGCCAGTCAGAGGAAACTACAGGGCTCTTACAGGAGCTCCCACTCTGTCTCACTGGACATGATCCCAGGAAGATAAGTGGCTGGGACTTCTGCAGTCTTCTTGTGCCTATGAGTGGAAAGTCCTGGATTTTGTTGGTCTCTATATGCCCAGCACCCAGAACTATGCCTGGCTCAGAGCTGATGCTCAATATTTATGAAATGAAACTGGTTTATATCTAGCAGAGGGAGAAAATATGTGGAGCTGGCATGAAAAAGGGAGGAATCAGAAGTAACAATAGCAATCTCTTTTCTAATATCATCTTAAATGGAACATGCCATCACACATCTAAAGAAATCCACGTATTTTTGTTTTCTAAATGTGATGCATTGAATACACAGTTTCTTCTTTTAAGTTGGCTTTACCCAATTTTAACTGGCAGAGTTTCTAAAATTCTGCAGAGTACACTAAGATCAGTGGCTTCACTGTATCTGCCCAATGCCCATTTCCTGGGGTCTTCCAAGGAGGGAGGAGATGAATAAATTCTGTGGAGTCATGATGTACTTGGTGTGACAGAATTGCTCTTTTCTGCTACCCTATGGCATTAGCAGCTACAAAGCCATGTGTTACCAATTGGACTACTACATCTTTCAAAAAGAAAAGAGAAGCATGATTTCATTCAGAGAAGGTGTCAGGCTCACACCCAGTGATTCAGTAACGTGACAGTCTGATCTCAGAGAGAATGGGGCTCCTTATCATGCCATCCGCTTTTAGCAGTGATCTCTCTTATTTTCCCTTCCTCTTCTGACCTCCTTGGGCAAGTATGGCTGTTGAGAAAAGGGCAAACCCCTGTTTGTTTTGTTTTGTCTGTTGCAGATACTAATTTGGGAGAAAATAGTAAAAGGTAAGTAGTTTTACAAATATGAGTGATATCCTCATAGACCATGGAAAGGTTCTTTGTGTCCTGACTCCAGTCTCCTTGCTGACTTTTGTCATGGCAGCAATGAAATTATGTCCTGTACTTTGTGCTTGAGGATTTAATACACACAAACCACTCAAATGGATGACTGAGCAGATACCCTGATTACGGGCACAGGAAAATATGAAGGTCATTAAGCCTGTGACTTGCAAATGGCAGAGGTCTCAATCTCAAATGGCTAGAGAATCCAGAGAAGTGGATGAGAGCATAGTACAATAGGGGGTAGTGGAGACTGTGGTAAAATAAGAGGATGCACTGCTTTTAAAGGAGATAGCCATTTTTCAGTTCTGTTGAATTATTTCCACATGGAAATGTAGGCCCAATGCTACCAGTCTTCTGATTTTTTTTAAAGTGAATCTGAAAGTCTAGAAATTTACATAAAACTTCCATTTTTTAATGTTGACAATGATTTCAATTAAATGAAATTCTGTGCAAGTGAAACGAAATTCATCTACGCATCAGCCTATGGCTCTCCAGTTTGTAACCTCTGTGCCAGACTCTATTTAAAAGCAGACATGTAAACAAGAGTTTGCATATATTAACTCAGTTTAATCATATCAATTTTTAAACAAAAAATTTCCTCCAAGAGACAATAGTTCACAGTAACTGCAAAGCTTACTCACAATTTAAAAATACCAGTCATGCTTAGCATTCAAGGGGGATATTATAGAATAACTGTAAAAACTTTTACCAGGAACATTAGCTTCTGACTTTAAAAATTACAAATGCTGAAGCATTTTGGTATCAGACACAGTAGTTCTGATACCGTCTGTTCATTTGATGAGTTTCTGGAAGTTTGGAAAATTGTACCTCTATAATTGGATAAAGCGCTTACTCTAAACTAAACATTTTCAGATGTAGAAAACAAACTAGCAAGCTACACATACAAAGAAAAGCCCTCTAGGACAAGCTCTCCACGTGTGGAATGCCAGCATATGCACCATGAATCCTGGAAGACTAGAATAGATACATACACTTGCCCTGAAGTCTTATACTCCAGGCTTACAGTGGAGTTTGCATTCACCTACACATTAATGACAAACTCTGGGTTAGTATAGGAGAAGCCAGCAAATTCATTTTGGTCCAAGTTCATGATGAAGAGTTTATCAGTAGGCGTGAGTTCCACAGGCTGTCTGGTGAACTCTTTGTCGAAATTGGAGGCGTCTCGCTTGTCTCTCTGCCAAATGGAAAGCAAACACATTAACACAGCATAAGAAGAAGGAAACGTGACCAAGACGTGCCAGTTATTGGGAAGCTGATGACGTCTCATGGGCAGAGTCAGGAGGAGCCCTGTGCTGACAGGGTTTAGCAGCTGTATTGCAGTACTATCCCCTAGCTTCCATTTCACATTGTATGTTGGCTTCAGGAGAGAAAACTTGGTGGAAATTTTCTAAGAAAAGAAATGAGACCTTGACTTTCTTTAAGGATTGCCAGAAAGTGAGGTGTCTGTGTGTGTGTGTGTGTGTGTGTTGTTTTCCTTGGCTTTGAGATGAATTGAGTTGGAAACTACCTCTGACCAGGTATGATGTCATAGAATTAGTCATGCAGTAGAGAGTCCAGGAGGAAACGATCCAAGAGCGCCCCCTGTGGCTAGAAGGCTTCTTTCTTTAAAGAGGAGCGGAGCCACACGACCACTCAGCTCCCCAGGAGGCAGAGTGGCAAAATGGGGACATCAGATCACTGCTCAATGAAAGGAACAGGTCACTATCCACCCCACATTCCCTGGTGCGATTTAGGCTTTGAAGGGATGCTCAGAAATCCACCCACAGACTAGAATTTTGGTCTTCAACAGCCAGAGTTTCTTCCAAGGATGTTTACAGCAATGTCTCTAGTCAACAAACTCCTAGTCTGGAAGGGCAGCTTTAAAACATTCTATTCTAGTTAGTCTGGCATTTTCTTTTTTGGGGGGTGGGTTGGGCATCAATCCCAGTTTACTAACTGCAGTTTGGGGCAAGTTTCACCAGGGAATGTCAGAGCGTGGGCTCATAACAAGATCTCACATCTGGATGATGCTCTCACCTCTTCAGGGTCCTTACCAGCCTATGATCTTCCCATCCTTACCACCCACCTAGGGGCAGGTAGAGGTCCTCGCCCCTGGTGCTTTGACATATGAGAAAACGGAGGCACCAGAAAGTAAAGTGACTTGCCCAAGACTGCACAGTGGGGCAGTGATTTTTACCCAACCACATCGCACCTAATTCTGCTTTATCTCGGCCTCTCTGACTGGGGGGAAAGCTTGATGGCTGGTTTATTGCAGGACAACCAAGGATAACGTATGGGTTTCACAGGTACCGGGCAGGTTACCTGGCTGAAGCCAGAGTGGTGTCAGATTGTAAAGAGGGGAGGGTCGGTGAGGATTGACTGATTTGCTAGAATTTGGTCAATGGCCATCCATGCTTTAGGTTTAACCCCTAAAGCGTACTGACTGACAAGGATTTCTCATTACTGGATTCATTTCCCTTTGCAAAATACTTCTCGCAAGAATGCCTTCTTCTTGGCTGCTCCCCTGAGACAGGTAAAATGTCCCTAAGAAGTGCCCCAATTACTCTTCTGTAATGTGTATGTGTAGGGGTGTAGGAGTGAGGGGGACATGAATAATGCACTTCAGTAAGTGTGGCCAGAGGGGAGTGGGCTGAAGATGCCAGTGGAGCTGTTTTCTGGACAGTGGACCATCTCTTACCACGCCCCACCTATTTTGTTTTGTCTTGTCCTGCCTGCTGTCAGCCTGTCTTGTGTTGTCCCAGGCACTGAATGTGTTATTTTGCGGTGTTCAGAGAAAAGCTTGAATTCCACGCCATCCTTTCCTTTAATATTGCCTGTGCACCCCTCTCTGGACCCCACAAGTCCTACTTTAGCATCTTTTTAATTGTCTTCATTGCACTTGCTGCTGTCAGGAACTGTCCTTATTATTTATTGCCTCTTTCCAGGAGGGCAAGGTCCTTGTCTGTATATTTCCAGTGCCAAGACTTGGCACATGGCAGGCCTTCCACAATTATTTGTTGAATGAATGAGTCAATGAATGAAGACTTTATGAAAGATGAGCCTCTTTGCTTTCTCCAACTTACAGTTGCCCCCAGGGCTAGAGATCATACTCTATAGCAAAACAATGGAATTTGTTCCCATTGATCCTACGGGTCTCTCACAGGGACCCCTGTCCATTGTGAGCCCCAATATGGACAGAACTGTGTTAGGTTTCTTCGAGATCTGAGAGCTCCAGGGCTGGGTGTGGGCCCTGGGTATATCTGGGGCTAGAAGCAGGCAGCTGTCTCCTTTCAGGTCCCCCGCCGTGGCCTTCCCTGCCTGTGGGCATCCAGAAGAGGTTCCCTTCCCACCAGCCCCAATATTGAAGGCCCTTCCCCATGTGTTGTTCTGGTGATGACTCAGGCTTCCATCGTTCACATGGTCTAAATAGGACTGGCCATTATGGGCAGATCGTCATAGAAAATACCCCTGAATTTTATCCTAGCAGTTGGGAAAGAATGGGCCTCTCTGTTGGGACAATTCCTTTCTGGGTTGATAGTATCTGAAGCCACATGAGAATAGTTTCACTCCTCCAAGGAGGGTTACTGATTCCACTGGCTTCCTATTAATTCCCCAAGAAGGTCACTGCGACCATGGCCCTGTGCTTTCTTAGAAGAGAAGCAGGTTAGTGAGAAGTCCAAGAAATGAAAAGAGAGATTCTAAGATCCTGGTAGACAACTAGCCATGGCTGACCTGGACTGTGTTTTGGTTCCTTTGGATTATCTTTTTAGTTTCTTTTTAAAAACTTCTCCTCTAATTTAAGGTCTTTTGGAAAATATCACCCTGTCTCATCTAGAAGAACCAGGTGGTGTTAAGCCAGGGGCAGTGTCTCCCTGAGGGCCAGAAAAGGTAATGCCTGCAGGAATCTGAGTAATGCAGCCCAAAGGTGAGATTCAGGACTCGGAACCGAGCTCTGAAACCAGTTCCCTCTCTCCATACAAGCATCTCCATACAGGTATCTCTGCTCAAATCTTGGTGATTTTGTGAGCTGTTCAAGTATGGAGACTGTGCCTTTGGCCTTCTGGAAGGAAACTCACCCCAGTTACCCTCTTGCCTCTCTTTCCCCACCATTGCACTATATGATTGTCCCACAAATCTGGGTCAAGAGGGCACTGCTGCATCTCCTCCTTTAGCCTCAAATGTGATGTCCAGAGAGAAAGCAGAGCCCCATAGGCTTTGGATGACTTCTTCTTTCTTAAAAGAAGCCTTCCCTGATTAACCCAGAGACTAGTTATCTCTAGATTACATCATGCTTTTAATTACTTGTTTAATGACTGCCTTCTTGGATTGCATCTTCATGGTTCCCCACCATGCTCCTGGCACCCAGAATAGAGCCTGGCACAGAGTCGGTGCTCAATAAATGCTGGTTGGGTGAATGAATGGAAGGTGGAATACATGGGCGGTCGCAAAAATAAATTCAAAATCTTCCTTCTTGGATACCTTTGCAAAGTATTCCCCTGGGATTATACATGTTGAAAGCTCTGTTTCTCAGTCACCTCTGCACTTGAAATGTTGATAGAAAAGGCAACTGCAGGAATTCTGACTAATGATCCCTCTCTTTCACAGAAGGCTTCCCTGACCAACCCTCAGCTCGGTGTGTTAGGGGAACAGAGACTTCAGCTCGAGTACCTATTTCTGCAAATTATTAAACTTTTGGAAAATAATGGCAGCAATTTGGAAAATGTAGAGTGCAGTGTGTGTTTGTGTATATATATATATATATATACATATATATATATATATATATACACACATATATATATATATATATATATATATATATATATACACACACACATACACACAGAGTATATTCTTTCTATTTATCTCTATCTATCTATCTAGTTCTATCGGTCCATCCATCCATCCTACATTGTTCTCTAAAGTTGTCTGTAAGCTTTTATTGATGGGCCAATATTTCTCCATCGTTTTTAATCTTCCTGAGAGCATATCCAAGGAAAGGCCTGGTGACCCAACAGCCAGGTGAAGGACCTCAAATAACTTGTCTGTTGGTGGGCACAGCTCAGAGATGGTAGTCACAGAGCAGAAAGAGGCCTGCACCGAGAATCAGGAAACTGGGTTTGCATCCCAGCTGGCTGACATTGGGCAAGTCACTTCCTCCCTCCAGATGCTGGTTTCCCACCAATAAAATGAGGAGGTTGTGCCCTGATTTCCCTCCTTCTCTTGCCACCTGAGCTTGTCAGCCAGGACTTCATGTATGCTTCCCCTGACGTCTAGATTGCTACCACCGCGGCGGCAGCAGGGCTGGTCCCAAAGGCCGCATCAGGGAGACGAGAGCGGGCAGAAAGCAGTGAAGAGCAGGGGGCTTTGCCGAAGTGGAGATCAAATCATGATTTGTTTAAAGATGAGAAGTCTCACTTCAAGGACATTCGTCAAGTTTTTCAAGTTCCCTTGATGGTCTCTTAGAAGCCCTGGCACTTCCAGAAATCACTGGACTTGTGACAAGAGTTGTCTTTAGGGCTGCCTGAGGACAGCAGGGGACAGGAGGTAGGGATGGGGGACCACCTGCTGTCCTCATCTGCTCAGATGGAAATGGGATTTCTTCCACCCAAGGGGTTTCCTTGGGCCTCTGGGGGTTCATAAACCTACTTGCTAGAAAGGTTGAGTGTGAGCTGGGAGGAGTAGCAATTTTGACAAGAAAATCAAGAGCCCCAGCCAGGCTCCTAGCTGGACCCTAGACTTGCCTCTGGTGGGAATGTGGGCCTTGAGCTCCGATATTGCTGGAGGTTCCCCTCGCCAGCTCACCTCACCCCATCACAGGCCCCCAGGAGTCCCTGAATGGTCCACAGTCCCAGCCTCTCTGACCGGCTAAACACTGGGGCCAAGATTAAGTTCTGGGTTTAGTTTTTTTCTGTCGTGAAGCCTCAGGAGGCCCCATTTTGTAGTTTGGGTCCACGTTTTTCAAAGAGAGCCATTTTCCTTGAAATAGCATGTCTTCTTTCTTGCTTTTTTTTTTTTTATTGTATCTCGATGCTAGAAGAAAAGTGGCACATAACAGACATCCAGATACGAACATTTCCACAAACATCTTGCAAAACAACATCAAAGTGAGGAACACAACTGTCTATGCTTTCAAGAAATGGTCTTTCTCAGAGCACTTAATTAGCTTTCTGAAGCCAATAACAAACCTAGACAAATCCCATCCACGCAGGCACAGGTCTGCCAGGCTCCAGAGCAGTCTTCTTGGTAAATCAAAGCAGGTCATTGTGGTTAATAACATTTGGACACGTATTTCAAAGCATGTGTAACAAGAGTAATTTTTTTTTTTTTGGCATTTGAACAACAACAGAAATAAAACCCCAAAGCAAATAAACTTTGAAATGTAATGTAAAACCATGGCCCTTCAGGACCTTGCTAAAGTGACCATGTCTTTTCAGGGAGTGGGTCCAAATGCCCTTTTCAAGTAGTTTGGGGATGAAGGTGATTGGGGACACAGGGAATCAGAGCTTACAGCGTCGAGGTAGCACCCAAGCTGGTTGCCTTATGACTCCTTGAGGTGCCCTTAGATTGAAACTGTCTCAAAGCACAGTCTTAGAATTTTAAAAGGGCTTAGATAATCTTCTGAACTTTGAGTTTTAAAAAACAACAAATAAAATTTTATGTTTAGCGTGTTCTTTTCAAAGCTCCCAGTGTCTCCAAACCAGGCAGAACGGAGGAAACTCCCTCTAAGTCAAAGCAACCACCTACTTGGATACAAGCCAAGCTCCTAGTCCAGAAGTGGAAGAATACTGCTAGCATCCGATTATCCACTCATTTGGCAGGAAAAATCTAGATTGGATGGTTGGGATTGGAAAATGTGTGAAAATGGCAGCGCAGGAAAAAAGGAAAGAAAGCAGGCATGTTCTGTCCCCACTGGATCTACTTCGCTGACATGCTGGGGAAAATAAGTGCTAAAAGGACTTTGATAATGTGCTAATTATGCAGCCACATTTTCAACGTGCCATCTGCATAATCCCATCTCACAGAGATGCTCCAAACTACCTGAGGACATTTGGGTCCTGAAACATGGTCACTCTAGTTTCATCAGCAAATAAAACATGGATGCAACTTTGCAATAAAAAAAAAAAATGTCACCACAATAGCCGTTGAGCTTGAATGACAGAAATGAAGGACGGAAATCTACACATCTACTTAGCTCTTGACTTCAGGTTTTAAAAATTCAGAGTTAACAAAGGAAAATCCTTCGAATTCTGATTGGTCAATATTCCTGATGACTTCCTGGTCAGGAGGTGTTAGGACTGGTGGATGGCGGGTGAAAAACCGGTCGAAGTTTTCAGCATTTCGCCCACACTATGAGAGGGGAAGAGAAGAATTTGTGGTGGGTGGAAAAAAAAAAAACAACCAAAACAAAACAGAACAAAATAAAACTGGGTGAGGTTTTCTCCAAACCCTTCCCTTTCACTACCTCAGAGAGGTTGTTTTGATGATCAGAAATGAAAGCAACATAAAATGCAAAATTTTCACGACCGTTGATTGGCACATGACGCTGGGCTCCCGACCTTCAGTTCCTGTAGCTCGTGAGCTGCCTCTGGTATCCTTCTGGGCAGTCAGGAGCTGGATGGCAAAGGCATGGGATGGTGGGGCTGGTGGCATGTGGCATGTTCTCCCGACCCCACCCCAAGGAGTCAGCCAAGCTCATTTTGAAGGAGATGTGATTAAGGTGCCTGAGATATTTCTTGGGCACAAGATGCAAAGTAATGACACATTTATACATCACCTTGGAGATCCCAATACTAAGCAGCAGGTCCCTCAAAGCACTGTCCTCTGGCTCTCAGTCATCTCTGGAGATGTCTCCAGTCAATGGAGAAAGAGCTCAAGACCTGGGTTTGGTGCCTGCAATGGCTGGGCAACCACCAGGCGTGATAAGTCACCGACCCTTAATTACAAGGTGCCAGGAGGTAAACTCAGCCATTCTCCCTCCAGGTGGGAACAAGGGGTGTGGGATGAAACCCAACCCAGTGCTTTGGTGAGGCAATCCAGCTCTAGAGGGAAAACCATCGCCATTTCTCACTCATCCTGCTGTCCTTCTCTATGAAAAGGTCCTGGTCTGAGGCAGAGTGATAACATATGTGTGTGTACGTACATGTATACACTCATGCGTGAGTGCACACACATGCACGTGCCAGTTCTCATCTAACGAGAAGAGATGAGTCAGTAAATCTGGCCTTCTTTGTTCTTTACCAGCAAACCCGTTTACATGAAACCTCTAAGTGTTTCAGCATCTACAGGAGGCAACCACAGCCTAATAGCATAGTAGCAGCAGTAGTAATAATAATAATTATGACAGTTAATATTTATTATGCATCTGCTATGTTCTGGGCACCCTGGAATGCTCTTTCCTTGTATTATCTTATTTCATCCTCCCAATGATCCTATGAAGTGGGTATTACTGTCATCTCTATTGTACAGATGAGGAGACTGGGGCCAAGGAGGTGATGTCATTTGTTCAGGGTCCTGCTGCTAATGAACAGGAGAGCTGCCACATGAGCCAGGTCTGTCTGATGTCAGAGCCAAGCTCCCGGCGCCATGTGGCAAGAATGGTTGTTGGCTGGTGACTGACCGCATGGAGTGGGGTAGGGGTGGGGGGCAGGGGGGAGAAGCCAAGGATGGGGATCATGAGGTCTCTGGTTTGAATGACAGAGAATATGCTTATATCAATCACCAAGAGAGAGAATGCAGGAGAATTCAGAAAGATGACTATTTCCATTTTGGACATGATGACTTTGAGGGGCCACTGAGATTCTCGGAGATGATCTGGGGGAGTCAGAAGTATGGGTTCTGGAGCTCAGGAGAGAGGTCTTGAAAAAGTTTTTTTAAAGGACAGACTATGGAGGGTAGAAAAAAAGATAATAACAATAGTAATTAAAACCACTGAGCACTTTTTAGACAACTGACATTTGCTAAGCGTGTTGCATACATTAGCTTTTTAATTCACATAACCACCCTGTGAGGTAGGTATTTGATTGTCATTTGCCAAAGGGATTATTGCCCCTAACACTTAAAGCGGTAAGAAGAGAATCAGGAGAGAGCTGAAGCAGACAAGCTGAGGATGGAGAGGAATCCAAGGAGAGGGCACTGTCACAGCTGAAATATCTCCAAGAGGTCAAGCAGGAAAGTTATTGAAAATGGGCCATGGCATTTGGTAATTGGGAGGAGACTGATGAGAAAATGCAGGGCTGCTGCTGAACTTCAGTCCTTGGAAGAGGGAAGATAAGCTGAAAAGCCAAGCAGTACAAGCTCCTCTTTCAAGCTTATGATCAAGGGAAGCAGAGGTATTGGATATGTGTGCAGGAGACCGAGTTCTCAGAGAGCCTCGGCTCCTGCCCGCTTCCTATTGGGAGAGAAGGAAGCCCACGCACCTGCAGACATGGGTTTGAATCCTGCCATCACTGACCGCTAGTTGTACAACTCCAGTCAAGTCCCTTCAAGTCTCCGTTTCCTCTTTTGTGCCCTGGGGACAATTCTGACTTATATTTAAGCAGCATCATTGGGGCTGTGTCTAAAATAGACCGATGGGTGGACAAGGGGAAAAGGTGGAAAAAGTGAGACCAGTCAGGAGGCTGTTGCATAATCCAGGCAAGAGATGATGGTGGCCTGGAGGAAGATGACAGTGGAGGAGATGGGAAGATGCATTTGATTGGGAGGGGGTCTACTTTGAATTTAAATTTGACATGATTTGCTGATGGATCGGACATGGGGTATGAGAGGACTTGTGGTCTGAGTTACTTGGTGAGTGGGGGACACGAGGGGTAAAGCGTGTTTGTTGGAAGACACTGAGCACTTGGTTTCATTCATGATAAATTGGAGAGTCCAGTGGAGGTGTCAAGGGTCAAGGAGGGAGTCCCCTCGCTGCGGTGTGGGGACTGAAAAGGAACCAGCGCTAGACTGATGGCTGAGGCAGCGGGGAGGGTAGAAGATGGTTGCGATCGATCATCCAGAGGAGAGAGATGGTGGATGGGAAAAGAGGGTGGAGCAGCAGGGATGGAGCTGGAAAAAACAAAGAGGTATTTGTGGCAGGGATGGAGGAGTGGGATGGCATGTTACGAGGCAGCCCGGCGGGTGTTTCTGGGTGTTGGGACCTCAGCCAGCCACTGCAGGAAGCCTGTTAGCTGAGACACAGAGAGTCTTCAGGGGCCATTTTTCTTTAAAAAACCATCCATTTCCTATCCACACCAGAAGGCTGTTGCTCTGCCGGGGCCTCCCCAGAGGCTGTGATGGGAGACAGAGAAACAGCTTCTGGAAGCTCCGCAGCCTCCTCTCCCATCACTCCCCGCCCCTGCCTGGAGAACAATGAAATCTTTAAGTGAGATAGCAGAGAGGAGATGCAGGAACAGGGGTTAACCAAGGGGGCACAATATAGCGGGAGTGTGATTTCCTTGCTAATAAGCAGCTTACGAGGCTGGCAGATCACAGCCTCCCTAAGTGTTTCCGTGTTTTTCAAATGGAGCTGTCACTGCCCATTAGCTTCAGGAGCGCTCCCTAAATGGAGACGTCAGCCCTTGGGAGGCACGGCCCTGATCAGCTCTGCGCCTGCTGTGTCCTTGGAGAACAGGCAGCTCAGCGGCTGGGATCTAATTGCAAACGCAGCGTGGACCACACCTGCTTCTCTGGCTGTCTTGGGTGGATGCTTCAGCCTCACTCAGTGGCGAGAAGAAAACCCAACCCCCTTGTCATCACTGGGGCTCCTGGAACAGGAATGGGGGCCAAAGCCAACTAGGTTATTTAAAATCACATGGAACCTCTTCCCGGGTTGGAGAGGGGAGTGAGGATCGTGACTTGTTCCCTTGTGCCTCCGAATTTAAGAGCCAAGACCGTTTGAAAAGCTTATCCGTGAGCCTTTACATGTGAGCTCTTCTTTTCTTTTTCTTCTCTTCTTTCTAATTTCTGTTTCATTGTGTTAATAACACCTCCAAGTCTAGCTGTCTAATGTGGAGTTGGCTCGGTCACAGCAACCACAGGGATCTTTCAGAGACGCCAACCTGGATATGTCACTTCCCTGCTCTAGTCTGCGATGGCACCCCACTGCCCAAAGCCACAGTCCTCAGCATGGCTTACAGGCTGTTTAGGACTCAGCCCTGGTCACCTGGTCAACAGCCTCTTCGCTGCCCACGGTCCCGCAGGCCAACTCCTCCCACCACACACACCCACCAGCTGTCCTGACGTCCTCCCAGTTCCTAGACCCCTCATACACTCTCACCTCCGAGCCTTAGCACAGGCTGTCTCTTCTGCTGGGAACACGTGCCTCCCACCCTGTTCCCCATCATTGTCTACGCGTCCTCCTCTGTCTCCAGACACTTCCTCCAGGAGCTTTTCCTGGACTCCTGCTCTATCTATACCCCTGGGTTTATCCCATCAAGGTATAGGATGTTCATCAAAGGATTGTCAGAGGGAAAAAAAAAATTTTAAATCAACTCTCGGCCAATAGGGAAAAGAGTTAAATAAATAATGATCCATCTATTTTATGTATCGCCATGCAAAGTGCTTTTAAAAATTAAAATAAGATGTAGAAGAATATTAAATAACAGTTATATATAATTAATGTCAGTGTGTACGATATGTTCCCATTCAATAAATTATAGACATAAATGTGTATGTACTATCTGCAGGCATATTATATATGTGCTTCTAGAGATTGGGAGAGTTACAGATTGTTTGATTTTTCTATCTTTTATGCTTATTGTGTTTTTGAAAATTTAAATAATAGTCAAGTAGTATTATTTTTGTGTACAATAAGGACAAAAACTACAAAAGCTATTTTAAATGAGGGAGCTATTACAGTGGAGAAAAGGGGGGAAATAGAAATAAAGGGAATGGGAACATTTAGCCAAATTGCCAAAATCTGCCTGGCGCTCTTTAATGTACTTCATCTTAGTTAAAAACTCTAAGATCTCCCAAATGGCTGCCCTAGTGTGGATTTGGGGATGATAACAAAGGCTAAAATTTAGGTTATCTAAATGGGCATCTTCTGTCCATCGGTGTGCTGGGCACCAAAACTATAATGACACATAAGACAGACCCTGTCCTTGCCATCATTGAGCTTTTACAGTCGAGCAGAGGAGACAGATGCACACACAGGCCATGGCATGGTGCCGCGTGACAAGAGCTGCCCTTGAGTACAAAGGTGAGGAACGTGAGAAGGGCCAGGGAGACTTTCCGAGGAGATGACATCTAAGCTGAGTGGGACCAGAAAGAAAGACACTGCTTCTTTGGAGGAGGGAAAGGAAGAGCCCAGGGAAGAAATGGAGGTGAAAAGAGGTCAGGGACAGAGCAAGATGCTAGAGAAGGGGATAAAGGTCCACCCCATACTTCTCACTGCTTAATCAAGTTTGATAACATGAGGCCAATGGCACAGGGGAGATTCCTGCCCAGCCTCCATCAAGACACCAGGGACTAGGTCACAGTGAACCGAGACTAGGTCACAATGAAAAGATACCCAAGCGATATGGTCCGACTAAAAGACAAGGGAGTCTCTCTCTCTCTCTCTCTCTCTCTCTCTTTTTAATGTGCAAATTCAGTGAAATTCGGGATCCTTTTTATGCCTAGGGTCCTCTGCAGCAGGAGAATGCAGGAGGGACCCACCCAGGGAGGAGCAGCCAGCCATGCCAGGCACACGCATTTGATCATTTTTAAAAGTTGTCTGTGGACCAAGGTGTTTCTCTGGAGCAGAGTCAGACAATACTCCGCATGGCCTGGACTTTGGCAAAGAAGGAAAGATTCAAGCCTCCTTTCCTGATAAGGAAGGTCCCTTACAATCAGGAATATTTGATCTCTGTGTCTATTAAGGAGGAAGCTGGCAAGAGAGGGGGTCTTTTGTGCTTGACAGCAAGCTTCATTTTAAAAAAGATTTTCATTTAAAAACAACACGCAATGTTTTGTTTTCTTCCAGATCTCAGGTTAAATGCTACCTCCTCAGAGAAGGAGAGGTGATCCTCTGGATCACCTCCAAGTAAAGCAGATTCACCCTTTCTCCTCTTGTTATTCTCAGAGCAATCTGTTCATTTCTTCCACAGGAAATAAAATACGTGAATATCTCAATCTACAATTACATGTTTATTTCTTTGCGTATCTGTATGGTCTATATTCCCATCTAGACTGTAAGCTCTATGAGAGCTGAAGCCACATCTGATTTGCCCACCCCTGAATTTCCAGGTCCCAGTACAGAGTAGGCACTCAATGTTGTCAAAGGGATGAATAGTAGCATATATTAAGTGCTTATTATTAGCCAAATACTGTATAAGTGCTTTACAAGCACGATCTCATTTAATCCAACAGTTCTATGGAGTCTGCTCTACAATGAGGAATAGATTTAGAGCTTA
Source organism: Mesoplodon densirostris (assembly GCF_025265405.1). Classification (NCBI taxonomy): domain Eukaryota; kingdom Metazoa; phylum Chordata; class Mammalia; order Artiodactyla; family Ziphiidae; genus Mesoplodon; species Mesoplodon densirostris. The sequence goes on from NC_082676.1 coordinate 48,740,134, forward strand.
AGTAACTGACTAGGATTTGATCCAAGATCTGACAACTGATCCGTTTATGCAGAAACAAATAACTTGTTCACAAGCACCAAGAAAAAGAAACAACAAAACCCTTTGTAATTCCACCACCCCAGTACCTTTATTATGTTAACATTTTGGTCTGTGTCCTGGACGGCTGGATGAATTGACGGATGGATGTTTTTTACTTTAAAAAATGTAGATTCATCACTTTATTCTTTAGCCTGCTTTAAAAAAAAACTACATGAAATATATTCTAAACTTTTTCCCATGTCAACAAAGTATCATATTGTTCTTATCTGTTCTTCACCATTCATCCTAAACCTATGTTGCTGGCTTCAAATTAACTGCCCTCAAATAGTAATTAATCCTTTTATTTGCTTATGTTTTTATAGCTTTGATTCTCACAAGTTTGTAAGATAGGCAGGAAAAGGATTATCTCCACTTAACAGAAAATGTGAAAAGTTAACACTTTGGTCAGGGTCATACAAGGTAAAGGAGGAGAACCACGATTCAGAGCCTGCTTTGCTTGATTCCAAAGACCACAGGGCAACAGCGACATCTCACTGCCTAACAGACTGTATCTGATCATGTGGCATGGACTTAAAAGCTGACCTGGGGGGCTTCCCTGGTGGCGCAGTGGTTGGGAGTCCACCTGCCGATGCAGGGGACACAGGTTCGTGCCCCGGTCCGGGAGGATCCCACATGCCGTGGAGCGGCTGGGCCCGTGAGCCATGGCTGCTGAGCCTGCACGCGCAGCAGAAGAGGCCACAGCAGTGAGAGGCCCGCGTACCACAAAAAAAAAAAAAAAAAAGCTGACCTGGGTACCAATCTCAGCACCATCAATCCCCAGCCCTATAATTTGTAAGCAGTTTAGCTAAATTCCCTAAGCCAGGTTTTCTGTTATGTCAAATGGATCTATCTTGCAGGATGCGGTGAGGTTGATTTGACAAAATGCCCATAAAATCTCTCACATGGTAGCTGGTAGCTGCTGTTGAGTGCTGACTTACCCAGTCCTGTCCAATGAGCTAATCTGATGCGTGTGGCTGTACCCTGGCAACTGAGGGATCCTACAGGCCCTGCCACACCCCAGCCTATCCTAGCGAGGTAGAAGGTAGATGGGCCCCTGGGCTGGACAGCTGGAGTTTGTCCAGCAGAGTAAACTGGAGCTCTGTTTTCCCTAGACATTCCAAGGACAAAGCTGGTGGCAGGGGCTGAGCTCTGCCAGAGTAAAGAGATAAGACAACCACATCTATCACCTCCCCAGCTGCCCAACTGCACATACACAGGAAAGCTGCTCGGGGGTCAAAAAAGGAGAGGACGCCATCCCGTAATAGGTGCTGTCAAACCTCCCTCAGGCCTCTGCGCTGGAATCCATCTTGGCAAAGAACACGTGCACACATATTGGGGAGGGCCCTAGGACAGGTCAGGTGTGGAAAACAAGTGAGATAATTGGCCAAAGGTAAGCAAAGACCCGGAAGAACTGCCCTATATAAATGATTTAACCACCTCTTCACTGCACTTCTCCTCATTAGGGAGGACACCCACACCCTTTCTCTCAGGGTGTGTATTTCTGCCTTGCTTCTGTCTTAAATAAACAAGCTGTTTTTTGTGTGCTCTCCCACATGTTATACTGTCTCTCTGATAATAAACTTTGTACCTGTTCTTACAGTGTTTGCCTCTTTGAGAAATTCATTTTTCAAACAGGGCAAGAGCCATGGCAACTTTGCTTCTAGCCTCTAGCCCCTGGTGGACTAGCAGCTAGGATTTCTGGTTTTCATCCACGCTACCCAGGTCTGATGCCTGGGCAGGGAACTAAGATTTCTCTTCTGGACTGCTCACCACTGTCTCTCTGAGATCACGAGGATATTATCATTCACAAGTTACAGGCGCTTAAAACACGAAATCTTTCCCACCAAGTCTGGCAGGATATGTGCGAAGCCACAAGGTGAAGCCAGGCCCTGGGGCTCCTGGTTAGAGAAAGTGAGGAAAACGTGGGCCCAGGCACAAAAGGGACACCTCCCCTCTCCCGTCCAAGCCTCACTTCCTTGGAAAGACATTTCGAGCAGTTTCACACACCACCTCTGAGCTGCTGTTTTTCATACCCTAATTGGAGGGCACTTTGCGATTGCTTTTAAGAAACTGAACTTGTAAATAAACAAAAAATACACTTTTGTTCTTTCCCTCTCTGGGTCATGGGCATGTCTTGATCCTCCAAGTTCAACTGTCATCAGAAGTCTTCATGCAGTATCTCTGCCGGGAGTGGTTATGGAGACAGGAGGAAAATCAGTCAACTCAGTGCCATAAGAACAAGGGAGATGAGGGGCCTGAAAAGGAGGGAGAGACTCTGAGCTTATCCTACAGATATACTCGCACATATAGGAAACTAGGAAGCTACTGAAAGAATGAAGTAGATTTAGACGTGCTGATAAAACCCTGAGAAAACCATAATTCAAAAAGAGTCATGTACCAAACTGTTCATTGCAGCTCTATTTACAATAGCCAGGACATGGAAGCAACCTAAGTGTCCATCAACAGATGAATGGATAAAGAAGATGTGGCACATATATACAATGGAATATTACTCAGCCATAAAAAGAAACGAAATTGAGATATTTGTAGTGAGGTGGATGGACCTAGAGTCTGTCATACAGAGTGAAGTAAGTCAGAAAGAGAAAAACAAATACTGTATGCTAACACATATATATGGAATCTAAGAAAAAAAAAAAGGTCATGAAGAACCTAGGGGTAAGATGGGACTAAAGACACAGACCTACTAGAGAATGGACTTGAGGATATGGGGAGGGGGAGGGGTAAGCTGGGACAAAGTGAGAGAGTGGCATGGACATATATACACTACCAAATGTGAAATAGACAGCTAGTGGGAAGCAGCCGCATAGCACAGGGAGATCAGCTCCGTGGTTTGTGACCACCTAGAGGGGTGGGATAGGGAGGATGGGAAGGAGGGAGACGCAAGAGGGAAGAGATATGGGAACATATGTATATGTATAACTGATTCACTTTGTTATGAAGCAGAAAGCAACACACCATTGTAAAGCAATTACACTCCAATAAAGATGTTAAAAAAAACAATGATATCACTTATGCGGAATCTAAAAACAGTGATACGAATGAGCTTATTTACAAAACAGAAACAGACTCACAGACTTAGAGAAGGAACTTATGGTTCCCAGCAGGGCGGGGGGCAGGGAGGGATCGTTAGGGAGTTTGAGATAGACATGTACACACTGCTATATTTAAAATGGATAACCAACGAGGACCTACTGTAAAGCACAGGGAACTCTGCTCAATGTTATGTAACAACCTAAGTGGGAGAAGAATTTGAAAAAGAATAGATATGTGTATATGTATAAATGAATCACTTTGCTGTACACCTGAAACGAACACAGCATTGTTAATCAACTATACTCCAATCTCAAAGTTAAAAAGAAATAGAAAACAGCCTCCACGATGGAAGGGAGGCGTAGAGCCCGGCATGGGAATTGAACACGAGCACTAACGTCCTTGTGTGTGATGTGGAGGACTTCTGTGTTTGCACACAGCATCTCCAGACGGTCACCCAAGGAAGCCGGTCGCAGTGGGTGGCTCTGGGAAGGAGAGCCAAGGAGCCTAGTTAGGGGTCTCTGGGGAGGTACTTAATTTCACTGCATAGCTTTTGATGCTGCTGGAAGTTTTTACTGTTTCAGATTTTTTCTTAAGGAAAGAAGATCCAAGTGCCCAATTTGATGAGGTCAAGAAAGATAAGTCCACGAGAGGAGACAATTTTGAGGTCATTGCTGACTCAAGGAGAGACATTTCAATAGAGTGGTGGTGGCAGAAGCCAGATTGCACTGAACTGTGGAAAGAATGGAAGGTAATCAAGTGGAGAGAGCAAGAACTCCTTCCAAAGTTTGTTTGTATGAGAAGATAGGGCAGTAGCCCTAGTGGCAGGATGGAGGGATCCAGGTTTGAGGCAAGGGATTTTTTTTTTTTTTTTTTTTTTTTTTTTTGCTGTACGCGGGCCTCTCACTGCTGTGGCCTCTCCCGTTGCGGAGCACAGGCTCCGGACACACAGGCTCCGCGGCCATGGCTCGCGGGCCCAGCCGCTCCGCGGCATGTGGGATCTTCCGGGATCGGGGCACGAACCCGTGTCCCCTGCATCGGCAGGCGGACTCTCAACCACTGCGCCACCATGGAAGCCCGAGGCAAGGGATTTTTAAGATGAGAGACTTAGCATGTTTCTGTGTCGAGGAGAATGAATCAGAATTGAGTCAGAGTGGATATCTGCTGGGCTTGCAGACACAGTGGCTTTATTTTTCTTGGAGGACCCACTCCTTCCCCTCTGCAAGGTGTCCACTTTAGATAGGGGCAGACCCAGTCACTTGGCAGGTGACCCGGGCCTGGCCAATCAGAACATTCCATCCCCCCCACCCCCAGGCCCAGTGATTGCTTTAGAGATGACCATATGACCCAATATCTTCCGAGAAGATTGAGTTCCAGGCTGCTGGGAAGTTTAGGAAAAGGAAGCTCTTTTTTTCGGCAGAAATTGCGAAAATAATGGGACGTAGTAAGTCTGGAGTAGCTATGTGCCCAAGAAAGCCTTCAGGGAATGAAGGATGAAATCAACAGACAGGAAAGCAATCCCAGGGAGACAGAGAAGTGGATGGCTTTTGATACTGTTGAGACCCTGGATCCAGCCACAGCTAAATACTTGAAAAAAATTTAGTCATTATGTCAGTTTGAATTGGGTTCCTATTTGTAACCGTAGGAGCTTTGATTAATATATAGAGAAGCTGTAGGCACAGACTGGCCAGAGTAGATGTGCAAAGGACATGGGAGAACAGGGGTTCAGAGCAGAAGGGGAAAGTCTTCACGGGGGGTGGGGGAGGCACATTTTTGCTGACACACAGAGGGAAAGAGGTCAAAGAGGTCAAGATGACTCTACAGGAGCAGGAAAGCCACCCACCCATGGGCACCCATGGGCCTCAATTTCCCCCCGACTTAGGAGATGGGGCTATCAGTTGAGACCAAAGGGACTGGAACTTTAGTAGGGGGACCTTCAGAAAACAGAAGGTTTGGGGACTTGCCCAGGGGACTCAGAGGGATTGACAGGCCAGGCTTAAGAGCCCGACTGAGATTGGAGAGCCTGCGATTGTGGAGGCTCATCTTTACTCAGCTGCTGAATAGCGAGTCTGGTGTTTTTGGGGGTTTTGTTTTGTTTTGTTTTGTTTTTTGGCCATGCCACATGGTTTGTGGGACCTTAGTTCCCTGACCAGGGATTAAACTCAAGCCACAGCAGTGAAAGTGCTGAGTCTTAACCACTGGACAGATAGGGAAGTCCCAAGGCTGGTGTTTGAATCCTGGCTCTGCTGACTCTCTGTCCACATTCCTTCTGCTTGACCCAGTCTCCCTGGATCCACGTGTTCATCTCCTGAAGTTCTCCCAACCTTTGGTCAACAGCTTTCTGGGGCACGGTGACAAGAATTATCACCTGGGTAGGGTTGAAGGGCAGAATCTAAGGAGCTAAACTTCATGGACATTCATTCAACGGAGCCCATACCCCAGGAAAGTATTTAAATGCGGGACTGGACCAAGAGCAGCTCGAATCCCACATCTGTGCAGCTGAGTTTGGGAGATGAGAGAAGAAACATCATGGAGGCAAGAGTATGGGCTTCGGAGGTAAAGAAATAGGACTTCACATTAAATTGGCTGTGTGACCACGGGCAAGTTTCTTAACCTCTCTGAGCCTGTTTCCTTACCTGTACGGGGGAGGTAATAATGCCATCTATTTCCTGGGGTTGTTGTGCAGATGTCATGAGATCTATAAATTACAGTGCTTTGCTTTCTAGTGAAATTGAATAATTTCATAGAACATGCCTGACCCATTTTATTGTTACTGTTGTAAATAGTGTTATTAATAAAGTCCTTCATGCATTAAATGGAGGGCGAGTTTTCTTGTCCCGGTTCTGTCATATTCCCTGTGTAAGTCACTTGGGGAAATCTCTGGGCCTCTGCTTCCTCATCTATAGAATGGAGGGGTTGAATTCCACTTCTAAGGTATCTTTCAATTCTTGACCTCTGTCACATTTCAGTGGTTATGGCCAGACATATCCTAACAGATTCATGCTCTCTCTCAGCATGTGACCTTCCCGCCTACCATTTCAATCAAACCGTTGGCCCCCCTGCCAAGGGACAGCTCAAAGTCACGCACCTGGCAAATGATTTAGGAACCTCACTTGGCCCAGGAACCTGTCAATTTGAACCATCTTTCGAAGGGAGCCTGGCTGAATCCACAGTTTAAGGAGGCTCTCCATGGATGGATGGAAAGGGAGATAAACAGATACACAAACTCCAGGTTACATGTCCTAAACAACCCTTGGCTATTTGTTAGTCAGTGTATGGATGTAGCCTAATTTTTTTTGTTTGTTTGTTTTTTCCTGTACGCGGGCCTCTCACTGTTGTGGCCTCTCCCGTTGCGGAGCACAGGCTCCGGACGCGCAGGCTCAGCAGCCGTGGCTCACGGGCCTAGCCGCTCCGCGGCATGTGGGATCTTCCCGGACTGGGGCACGAACCCGTGTCCCCTGCATCGGCAGGCGGACTCTCAACCACTGCGCCACCAGGGAAGCCCTAGCCTAATATTTTGATTATGATCTCTGCAAACTCCACACTCTGGATAACCACTAGAACAAACAGAACTGGGTGGGAAAACGTCTACTTCTTAACAAGCCTGCCTTGAGTGCCTCATTTCGGATGCTGCCATGCCCTGCTTCCAGGGGTTATTCAATGTCTGCTGTCTTTGCCAGCCTCGAAATCAAAGCCTTAAGGAACAAGTGAGATTTGCATCTTTTAAAAATCCTGCTAGTGAATTGTAAAAGGTGTGAATATGCTACATGTTTGTTGCAATATTTTAAAATAAATTTTAATTCATTTGAACTGTAAGAATACTTAGTCTTTTTCTATTATGTAACAGACACCATTAGATGGTGTTATCATGGTCCTCTCCCATCAGTGCTATTACAAACCTTATTAAAAGGGGCTCTAGGTACTTCTAAAAATCTTTCCAAGATACTGAGCAGATAAAATCCATGGTTCAAGTCCTGGCTTGGCCACCTCCAAGCTGCTGGACCTTGAGCAAATGTCTTAACCTTTCCAAGTTTCATGCCCTCATCTGCAACACAGTGACAATGACACTTACCTCATAGGGTTGTGAGAATTAAATGAGGTAATGCCTGGAAGGCACTTAAAACAGTGCCTGGCACAGACAAGACCTCAATATTTTTTCCAATGTATTTGAACAGTACAGGTTTTATGAGAATTATTTTAAATCCCAATATTCAAAAAAATATCCTCGTGAGCATTTGGTACTTTGGGGGAGCTAGATTCTATTCTTAAATAAATCATATTAAGCAAAAGTTAGCTCCCTTTCTTAAGCCTTGAATTTTGAGTTTTAATAGCAAACATACAAAGGTTATGCTTTGTGGCTTCAATTCAGAAATGTCAGCACATCAAACACACGTTCAGACACACACACAGAGACACTTACTCATACAGTGTAAAGGGCAATTGGGTTTGGAGGAGAATGTCACATGAACAGAATTGCAGCCCATTAAAGCAGTACTTGAAGCTTCTGACCTCAGCTACATAAACAATGTTTTCAGATGACAGAATTACCAAGAAACCAAGTCCTGTGAGCAGTTCGGCATTTAGACACCCAGAGGATGCGAGTAATGGTATGTGATCCAGTAACCTATGCAGTATTTTGGAAAGGATATTAAATGAAAGGCTGAATAAAGTAGAATGGGGAGAAGGGGCTCTGTTTTTTTAGTTTGCAAGATTCCAAGACTTTCCAGATGTGCAGATGCCTCAAAATTCTACGGGACTTTATGTAAAGTGATGAGAACAGAGAATAGGTAACCAGAGCAGAAATGATTGGCATCAGCCTATCATATGGGTGGGGCTGGAGTCTGTGAGCCTGACACCAAGGCTGGAAGGGAAGGAAGGAGGGGTGAGCACGCTGATCATGTCTAGACAGTGTCAGATGGCCGCCCTCGATGAAAGGATGTAGGGAAAGAGATGTTTCTTAATGACTAGACTGCCCTTGATGAAAGGATGTAGGGAAAGAGATGTTTCTTAATGACTATGTCCCGTCCAACTGTACTCAACCCCTGCCCAGAGTGAAATGACGATCAGATGATCATGTCTTAGGACAAGAACAGAGCCACGCTTGCTAGTGGGCAGGTCTCTGTACACACACCCTAGCACTGCAGGCTCCGTGGACTGTAATGAAACAGGGCATCCTTGTCGCCTTGTTACTTTTCTCTCACTCTTCAATTTGCTGCATCTGTGCTGCCCGTTGGGTGAGTTGATCCAAGGGCTGCCTCCATGGGGCAACTGGAGCCTTGAGCCCAAGGTCTGTGTCCCTACCTCATTTTCAGGGCGAGCCCTGCGTTAGGTGTCATGGACACCACTGGACTTCACCGAGGCAATTCATAATGATATACGAACACCACTGAAATCTCAATCAGGCGTTTTGATTTAAACACCTTATGCTAGCCTAACGTGCACTGTGACATTATAGCACCACATACCACAAATTCTCCTGTAAGACAAGCTCACCCACGGTGTGGCCTCAACACACCCTCCACGACAGCACAGCCACATTCCAAGCTGATCACCAGACAGCACCTCCCATCTGGATTAGCGCAAGAGTCTCATAACCCATCTCCTGATTTCACCCCTCCCCCCATAACAGTCAGATCAAGATACTTCTCTGCCCACCTTAGCTGCAGTAAAAGCCGCAGATCCTCAATGGCCTGTACCATCTGCCCCTCCTGTGGCCTCTCTGATCTCATCTCCTTTTACTCTCTCCCTTGCTGGCTCAGCTCAGCCACCTGGACTCTCTGCTCTTCCCTGAACGTGCCAGGCCAGCTCCTGCACCAGGGCCTTTGCACCTATTACTACCACCCAAACCACTCTCTCCCCCAGATATACACATGGCTCCCTCCTTCCCTCACCTTCTTCCCATCTTTGCTGAAATGTCACTTTCTCAGTGAGGCTTTCCAACGACCCTATTTAAAACTGATGTCTCTGTGACCTTGCTCTCCCAATCCCCATCCTTCCATAATGCTTGTCAACTTCTGACATAGTCACGGATTTCTATGTTCATTATTTGCCCACTCCCTCTAGAATATACAGAGATTTTAATTTTTATTGCTGTGTCTCCGGGGCCTAGAACAGCACCTAACATCAATAAACACCTGCTGAATGGATGACCCATAACGTCCCCACTAGAGGACGGAACCAGAACGCGCTGCTTCTCAACCCACCACTCCACCACATGCCCAGCCACATGCTCCGCCCTTCAACCACAAACCAGCACCTCCCACCCGCCGCACACTGACCTACAGCACCCTGCCACGTGTCCTAAGCCACATTCCAAGCACATTCTGTACTAAAACATATACACCCCTTCAGCACAGCCCTCACCATGCCACACTGCACACTGACTACAACAGGATCCACCAGTCAACTCACTGGCTGGTGGGACCCCACAGAACCACGATGTAGCCCCTGCTAAACCGTGGTCCAGCAGCATCCTCTCACCTGGGATCATGCTAGAAATGCAGCATCTCAGGCCCTACCCCAGACTGGCTGAATCAGAATCCACAGTTTAATCAGATGCCCAAGAGACTCTGTATGCACATTAAAGTTTAAGAAGCTCCGCTAGGCTGCATCATGGCACCTGTAGCATTGGCTGGGCAACGACAGACTGCGGAAGTCACAGCCCCCTCCATCCAAAGTCCAACAATTCATGCATTGCATCATCAGATCCTTCATCACACAACCAAACGATGCCATGACAGATACAACTCAGCACCCAAATTATAGCCCTTTATAAATAGGGTAGCTTACACAACAACCAATTTATTTGAGACACACTGCTGTACATGAGAAAAACACCCTGTGCTCTAATATATGTCTCTAAAGAATCCAGTATGTTCCTCAGCACAGTGCATTGCAGCATCCTATTTGACAGCCTTTCATTTAATCACTCATTTATTCAGTAAAAATGATTAAGCACATGTTATGTGTTCAACCTTATGCTAAGCACTGGGATCCAACCCTGAAAAAGACAGTCGCAATCTTTTAGTCTCGCCAAAAAGACAGACCTTACACTGAACAAGTAATTACGACAAAGTGTGATGAGTTTGTTGATGGGACACTAGCAGATGATCCCTACTCAGGAGTCGATAAGAGCCTCCCTGCGTGGGAGACGGTCTACCGATTTGATGAGGAGGAAGGAGGGAGGCACCAGGAGGATGGGGGATGGAGGGAGCATGGGAAGGCTTTGGGGTTTCCAGGTAGCTGGCTCCACGTGGGGAAAGCCAGGAAGGGAAGGGAAGGCACTGCATGTTTGAGGAACTGAACGACACTCAGAAATGCCAGTTCTCGAAGTAAGGAGTCTGGGGAGGCAGCAGAGACTGGACCTGGGGAGACTCTAAAAGCCATATACGCTAAGGAACAATAGACATTATCCCGGGGCTGGCAGAGAGCCATCGGGGGGGCTTTAAGCAAGAGAGTGACACGATCAGATGCACGTTAAAAAAATTACTCTTGTACCCGAAACAATACATGAGGCTAATGTGTTTCAGTAGTTTCCAATGCTACTCTGCGAAGAGCTCTTGCCACAATAAACGAGAACGACTTTAAAAATCCATTTAAAATTATTTTAATGAACCTCCAATAATAGCACCCTTCACTGATGTTTGAATATAATCCTCTGTTATTGCCCCATGTTTTTTCTTTCTCTTGCTGCACTCTATTTAATAGCATGCGTGAATCAGGAACACTGACAGATACATGCATGCCTTTTAATATCCCGCGAGGCACATGGAACTCTGCACACACTCACCGCGGGCCTTTCAGAAGGTGTGGGGAGGGGGAAATGTGAAATCCGGAGTGGGGGAGGGTGCGGGGGGAGGGGCTCTAAGGCTGGCAACTGCTGTGTGAAAGGCATATGCCCAGATTGAATCAGATGAGTGGGTGGTGTATTCATTATTATGTTTATTTCTAATTCACCCTAAGAAAATCAAGGGCAGTGCCTCTTCCCCTCAGAGCTGGTTGTAGAACATCTTGAAGTCTATAGCCCAGTCCAGTCACTGTACGTTGAAAGTCACTGTTAAACCCACATGAGGCATTTCAAGACATTGGCTGGTTGGAAACCATATCCAATATAGAACAGGTGAAGGATCCTGTAGATCATCACTAACTATTGTAATCTTTTTGTATTATCAATGATAAGAACAGCTTATTTTTCCTGAGCACCTCCTCTGAGCCAGGTTAAATATTCAAAGTATTTAACCAGTCAAAATGGGCTCTGGTTGTCAGTAGCCAGTACTAGCCGGCTAAACTTCAACCTGACTTTGAGTGATCATTATCCTAGAGGTTATAAACTGACAGCCACATATGGTTCATGGGTGTGTTTTATTTGACCTGATTTGTGTTTAATTTTTAAAACTTGTTGCTGACATATTTATAAAAATAGTGAGATTTCATATGAAAATCCCAATGAGGATGGAGCAATGCAGAGCCTGCATCCCCACAGGACCAATCTGGCTAGCCCAGTGCCTGGCTCATAGAAGGTTCTCAGGAGAAGGTAGCTATTATTATCATGGATAATATAAAAAGAATACAATAATTAGTAATAAGCCACAGGATCCTACAACTGGTCCGCTGGAGATGAACACCCACCGAGCCCTTGAGAGCCACCAGCTCCCCTGTCTGCCCCTCTCCCCACTACTCCCACCTCCCTCACTGACATTACCTGCCTGGCCTCTGTAGCTACCTGTTCCTGGAAGGTACCACCCCTCACTCAGACTGTGTGAGAACCAGTGTCTTCCTCTTAAAGAGATTTCTCTCCTTGCCACATTCCTTTGGCCTCTGTCTAGCTTCCCTCCCTGAGCATTTTTTTTTTTTTTTGCGGTACGCATGCCTCTCACTGTTGTGGCCTCTCCCGTTGCGGAGCACAGGCTCCGGACGCGCAGGCTCAGCGGCCATGGCTCACGGGACCAGCCGTTCCGTGGCATGTGGGATCTTCCCGGACCGGGGCACGAACCCGCATCCCCTGCATCGGCAGGCGGACTCTCAACCACTGCGCCACCAGGGAAGCCCCCTGTCTGAGCTTTTGACCATGAACTCCACAGCAGTGATTCCCAGCCTGGAGTGTTTATCAGATTCCCCTGGAGAGCCCCACCCCCAGGGTTTCTGATTCAGGAGGTCTGGGGCAGGGCCTGAGAATTTCATCCCTAAAGTTCCCAGGTGATACTGCTGGTCTGGGGACCACACTTTGAAAAACCACTGCTCTACACGTAAAAAAGTAACCTCAAATGTCAGTGGCTCAATGCCGGTGGGGATGGGGGCATTTGCATCTTTCCTCTGGCCAAGTGAAGAGAGATCGGTCCACATTTTGAGACCTCATGAAGAGCCCCACAAAACCCAAATGGGTTGCGTGTGCCACCTTCAAGTTCCCAGTTTCCTGAAAGGAGAATCCACTCTTCTCTTCCAGATTGCTTTTTGATCTTTTGTTATATAACAAAAGTGATGATACTGCCTATGACATGCAGGTGTACACATGAACCCCAAGTGTACACATGGACATTATCTTAGGGACTAGCACCAGCAGGACTCAACACTGTTCTGCCCCTCAAAGACTCTGCGCCCAACACAACGACCAACGTGTGACACGCCGCTAACAAAAATCATCAACTACCCCAGAGGGCCTACTGTGTACTGGGCACGTACTGAGTGCTTTATGCATTATAAGCCTCCTCTGATGGAGAAACTGTTATCATCGCTGTACTACAGACGATGCAGCGGAAGAGCAGAGAGGGGAAACGACTCGTCCAAGTTGTCCAGATGCAGAATAATCAAGGGATGGTTTGTTGGACCCACTGTATTCACTGAGGGTCAGACACTATTAGGAATATTGTGCTCAATCCTGTGTCTGTATTTTAAGATGGATGTTGATTACCTGGAGGACAACAGGCACCCGAGGTGATCTCACACGGGACATGCTTGCAGGTGGAGGAGGGGCGTGCTTAGCCTGGAAATCACAGGATTCAGGAGTATAAGGATGTGCTACAGAGAAAGAGGCTCTGGTTGATAGAACAGGACCCAGTGATGGCAATTCTGGGGAGGCTGATTTGATATCAATATACATGTTGGCAACAATTAGAAGGCCCACAACGTGGAACTGGCTGCCTCTAAAAGGACCCTGTATCTGAACACCAGGAAGTGTCCAGAGAGACACAGGATTCATCAGGGATGCTGTGATTCTAACCATTTGGGATGCGCAGGACTGGCGAGATGACAGAAGCAGCTGGGAGGCTTCCTTAAGCTACATGTCCTTCGCCCCGGGCATCCTGGTTTGCCTCTAACGGAGTCAGACTCTCTGAATCCTCGCCTCCTCACACACTGGCTGAGTGACCTTGGACAGAGCACCGAACCCCTCTGTGCTTCCATTTGCTCTTCCATTACATGGAGGCACTTGCATAATAGGTTGTTGTGAGGATTTAATCAGATGCTATGTGTGAAGTGTTTAATATGGCCAGATAAGTGGCCAAGAGATTAATAATAATGGTATCAAAACAAGCACCATTATCACTGTCATTTTCTTCATCTTAACATCTGAGACCCTCACAATTTCAGGTTTCAATGACAATGTTTATGCTCACTTTTCAGCCTCAGTCGGTAGTTTTACAACCCATAATAAAGTCACCAGGTCTCCGCTGTACTTAATCTAACAAAGAAATATCCTCCCAGTAGAACCACGGTTCCGATTAACTCAGGGGTAAACTCCTCCTCCCTGCCGAGTCTTTGGAGATGGAAGCACTACCGTGTGCACACAACTGCAGGAAATGTGAGACCTTTACTATTCTATTCTGACAGTTCTCTGAGAGCTGCATCTATGCCCAGAGCCTCCAGGAGGGCTACCAGCATGTCACTTATTCTGGTTCGCCTTGGGTGGGAGCTGGCTGGTGGTTCTGTCTTCTTTACTGACTCAGATGGAGTGTATATTTCAGAATTAAATTTAAATACTGTTGAGATAAACAGCATGCCCTTTTCAACGTCAGCATGAAGAGAAAATGACACAGTCAAACCAAGGAAAGAACGAGAGCAAAATTAGATTCTTTATCGCTGTCCAAGAATGGATCTGAACTCTGCTCACCCGAGAACCACTCCCCAAACGTTGCCAGCTCAGACAGTTACAATAATTCAATTGATAAAACAAAAACTCGATGTCCATGGTCTCCCACATTTATAGAGGCCGTGCGGATGGAAATCTCCGTTTTTGTACCCACTGCCTTTGAGTATAAATGTGAGCACTCACAGATCGAGGTCCACCCCTCGGAGGACACCGAGGGCACACGCATCGGAGAGAGAAAGAGCGTGTTATGACGTGGACCCAATAACCAGAGAGAACGGTTTACTTACGGCTTTCGGCTTATACGGGGGTTGAATCTCTTTGCGTTCAAGTTTCTCCCAGTCAATATACCGGAAAAACGCGTGCTCTTTGATGTCACGTTCACCTTCAGGTCCACAACCCAGACGTTTGCCCGGATGTTTGGTCATCAGCTTCAAAAGAAAGAGAAACGTGGAATTTAATGAATTTCAGAACAGGAAACGTGGGACTCTCAGAAATGATCACTCCTATGAATTAGGGAAGACAGTGCGAGGAAGAGTCCCAACTAATCTTTATTTTTTGCTTTTCATCCCAGCAGTAATTTCCTAGCCAGGTCTTTTTTTTTTTTTTTTTTTTGCGGTACGCTGGCCTCTCACTGTTGTGGCCTCTCCCGTTGCGGAGCACAGGCTCCGGACGTGCAGGCTCAGCGGCCATGGCTCACAGGCCCAGCCGCTCCGCGGCACGTGGGATCTTCCCGGACCGGGGCACGAACCCGTGTCCCCTGCATCGGCAGGCAGACTTTCAACCACTGCGCCACCAGGGAAGCCCCCTAGCCAGGTCTTTCTAATAGGAGGACCCGACAGTAGTGCCTGCTGCCCCCGGTCCCAGAACAAGATCCCTTATGGTTAATCAAACTTCAGCCTGAATGTGGCCCTGAACTTCAAGTTAGAAATGTCACATGATTGATTTTGATTTACGAATGAGGTTTATGCAGTTACTGATGCATTTAATGAGAACAGTTTCAATATCTTCAAATTCCCCTCCTGCCACCACGAGGAAACTGGAGTTTGACCAAAGCAAAGGGCACGTTCATTCAGATAATATTTGCATTTCTCAGTAAAGCACTTGTGAAAATGACAAGTCAGAAGAAAAAATATTAGTCAAATGGACCCAAGTTTCAAGTAATTACTTTCCAAAAGCTCATTAAATAGTCAAAACCTAGCCCAGCTCATTTCTCTTGTATCACACATTACAGTAAACTCCGCTGAGGTTTCTTTGGTGTCCCATTTAAATTACTTAATTATCAAAACCCTCCATCTTTGGGTCTCCGAGCCAGTGCTAAATAACAAGATGAATAGATGCTCCAAGATGAAACCAGACAGGCTTCCTCTTGTAAATGAACCCAAAGCAGCATGAAAATATCTCTGATCTCAAGACTTCAGCAAATGCACAGAGAGTAAAGACCGAGGAGTTGATGATTAATAAAAAAAAAAAAAAAAAAAAAAAAAGATCGGCAAGAGGCCATCAAAAGAAGAAACAAAACAATTGGAACATACAAGACCAAGAAGCTTCCCCATGAGCTACCTGACTCCAAGTAGCTCATGACGGTACTCCTTAGATTTTTGCCCAGGGCTTCAGGATTATGGGGGAAGGGATGAATCCAGCAATTCACACCTACTCTGTTGTACATTTAGCTCAGCCTGATTCTTGCTACAGATAATTTGTCATCAGAAGCTACCCTCCTACACACACACACACACACACACACACAAGCACATACTTTCCCTATATGCTTTACCTTCCAGGGGAAAAATAACTGGGCACTTAAGTTCTAAGCTACTTCTTTATTTATATATTATATGCCTGGTCTTACCTGATTCTCACAATAACCCAATGAGTTGGGTGTATTACTTTTTACCATTTGAGTGACAAGGCAACTGACACAGAGAGTAGATGGCAGAGCTGGGACTGGATCTCACCTCTGGTGACCTCTGAACCTTGAGTTTTTAGAGAAATAGATTACATGTGGTTCCCCAGGGATATTTGTGGCCTGGCTTGGTCAGGAAAAGTTTATGTAGGGCAAGGAAATTGGGCCAAGCCTTGACATTTGTATAGGATTAGGATGGCAGGAAAGAAAGGGTTACGAGGTCTTGGTTAGCACAACCAGTAACCCTATCAATAACGGCTTCCGTGTCCTGAGCACTCCCTGTGTGCCCAGGCTCTGTGCCAAAGGCTTCTCAGCTGTAACATATCACTCTTTCATCTCCACAACAACACTTTCAGGCCTCAGAAACTATTATCCTCATTTTCCACATAAAAAAACTAGGTCCTGAAAAGTAGTCACCTACTCAAGATCACACAGCTAACCAGCAGAACTATGCTTCGAACAGATCAGCCTGACCCAGAGTCTTGAAGCTCCATCTTACAGTTTCTTCTTGTTTTCACCCTAATGTGTGGCCAATTGGGGCATCTGTCTGCTTTAAGTTTGTACAAAGTGGGAATGGTGATCTGAGCAAACGTATACTAATTTTTTTTTTTTGTTTTGCGGTACGAGGGCCTCTCACTATTGTGGCCTATCCCGTTGCGGAGCACAGGCTCCGGATGCGCAGGCTCAGCAGCCATGGCTCACGGGCCCAGCTGCTCCGTGGCATGTGGGATCTTCCCGGACCAGGGCACGAACCCATGTCCCCTGCATCGGCAGGCGGACTCTCAACCATTGCGCCACCAGGGAAGCCCATTAATTTTTTTTTTTTTTTGGTGGAAAATAGGGTCTTTAATGGGATGGAAAATAGGACATTTTCAATTGCAATGGCACTGTTTTCAAAAACCTAGCTCACTTTCCATGTAGGCAGGAGAATGCCAGGCAAAAGAAAACCACTGCAGAAAACACCCAGCACTAATGCGAGGCTCTGCTCAGCTCTTGCACGCTGAACTCCTGCGCCCAAAGCCAGCCATGCAGACAGCTGGATTTAATCACTCTTCCGATCTCTGATCACCTCCCAGACAGATCCCCTGGGGCCCGCGGTTCAGGAGGAAGCATTTGGCTGTTCACTTGAGCATCACCCCTTCTCTGGAGCATCAACCTTGAAGAAAAAGCCCACACGGGCCTCAGCCGACACAATTCAGAAAGGTCCCCAAACCCAATAGTAAGAAAGTCACCCTCGTTAATCCTGAAGGTTATGGGTCTGAAATTAATAGAAATCTGCTCTACCAGGGAAACTGCTAATTGGAGCTGAAGCTGAATGCAGCTGACCTGGAAAACCCTCTCCTCCATGACCCACTTAGAACCCCAGCTGTCTAAGCAGGCAGAGCTGTGAAGGGGAAGGTCTTGAGCATGTAACGAGCACCTACTATTGTGCCAACACCACGCAAAACGCTTAGCTTTTCTGTTACCTCATTTAACACTCTCCAAAACTCTGTTTAATTAAGGATTAATATTCCATTTTTGGAGATAAACAGAAGCCCACAGATGCAAAGTAACGTGCTCAAGACCACGCACCTAGGAAGTGAAAGGGTTGAAATTTGCAAATGGTCTTGAGCTCCAAAATCTGCCACTTTAAAAATCCCCGTCTCCGGCTTCCCTGGTGGCACAGTGGTTGAGAGTCCGCCTGCCGATGCAGGGGACACGGGTTTGTGCCCCGGTCCGGGAAGATCCCACATGCCGCGTAGCGGCTAGGCCCGTGAGCCATGGCCGCTAAGCTTGCGCGTCTGGAGCCTGTGCTCCGCAATGGGAGAGGCCACAACAGTGAGAGGCCCGCGTACCGCAAAAAAAAAAAAAAAAAATCCCCGTCTCGGGAGATGCAAGCTCAAAACACAAGAGGAGGCTAGCATGTAACATAGCAGTTCCAGAATTAGTAATAGTAGGAGTAATAACCCAAGGGTTTTAGAGCAGAGTGCCAGACTCTCTTCTAAGTGATTTCCTTGTATTAACTGATCTAGTCATCAGAGAACCCTATGTGCAGTCCCATAGGTGTGTCCTCAATCTGTAGACGGAGTTGAACAACTTCCCGGTCATCATAGGGCTAATAATGCTGGAATTTGAACTCACATGGGGATTTTTGTCCAGAAAAATCAGGATAGGAGAGGGCACATTCTATCTAAAGAGACACTGGCTTCCAATTCAGCTGACTGATGTCTTACAGGAATGACGGACCAGGATGGAGAGATCAGATTTTTCAAGAGAAACTGGACAGCTGAATGTTTATGGGAAATCCCCTGATCTTTAAATGTTGGCAATTCTTTTTTTTTTTTTTTTTTTTTTTTTTGCGGTACGCGGGCCTCTCACTATCGCGGACTCTCCTGTTGCGGAGCACAGGCTCCGGACGCGCAGGCTCAGCGGCCATGGCTCACAGGCCTAGCCGCTCCACGGCATGCGGGATCTTCCCGGACCGGGGCACGAACCCGCGTCCCCTGCATCAGCAGGCGGACTCTCAACCACTGTGCCACCAGGGAAGCCCAAGGCAGTGGTTTCCAAGTGACTTTTTTTTTACAATACAGATGCCCAGACTTACTCTCTGGGGTGAGGCTGAGGTATGCGCTTTCTGAAAAAGCACTTCGGGTCATCCTGATGGCACCAACAGGGAGGACCACTGGTCTCCAGGGACTCACCCAGGTCACTGTGAGCACATCCTGGCCGAACACAAGATGCATAACAAGCGATCCTTACCCCAAAACATGTGTCCTGCTTTGTTCACAGGTGCAATTTGCATACATCACAATGTACAAATGTGCGAATTTTTCAGCCATTTGTGAGTTGGGGAGGGAGTGTGGGTTTGGGGACACTCAGTTTGGGTCAACTTATCTAGAGAATTCCTTAAACTCAATACTGCTTGATATTTTCTTAGGACAAAAGTCACACACTCCTAGTATTAACTAAACATGTAGGCCCCAGTGCAGAGTGAAGCTGAAGGATTCGTGCCACAGAGCTCTTGTGTACCTTCCCCTGGGTTCCAGCTCTTTGGCAAAGTCTCTGTGCTTCCTACCTCATTCATTCCATTAGCATTCCCCTGTGCTGGCTTAGAGCCTGAAGCCCAGCCAGCAGCAAGATGCTATTGCAGGCAGTCCTCCACGGTGCTTCTGTGCAAATTAGAAAAAAGCTCCTTTTCCTCTGGGCGGTAGCAGCTCTGTACCAGGCTCACAGGCTGGCAAGTGGGTGAGGGGTGGAGTTCAGCCTCCACTGCCCCTCCCCCGCCCTGGGCAAAGCATCCTTGTGCAGGGCACAACCAGCACCCCTGTAGGTGGTGGTCCTGGCCGCAAGCTGTAAGGGGCTCACTCACCCCTTTGCAGATGGCCACAGCTTCCTTGGACATGGACTTTGGATAAGCCACGTTGTGTTCCATGATAGACTGGAAGAGCTCATCTTCATCCTCCCCTTCAAAGGGTGCCTGTGGGACAGAGGATAGGGCGGGAGAAGGAGTCCTGCCTGAACCTCCCCCAACTGCCCCAAAACAACAAGCGCTGCTCCCTGGGGTCCACAGCAAGGCCACACTTCCAGGAAGAAGATAAGGAAAACTGGTGAACAGACTAGGGTAATAACCCCAAGGTCATGGAAGTCACAGAGGTTCAGATCTATGAGCTGGTATCAAGCTGACACTTTCTCCTAAAGAAACCATGAGGATGGCGATGGGGGAGGACTTTCCTTACAAATCACTTAAAATTCAGTTACCTGCCCAGCCAACATCTCATACAGCAGGACTCCGAATGCCCACCAATCCACGGACTTCCCATAGGGCTGATAAGCAATTATCTGGAAAACAGAAGCCATCTGTCAGGGAGACTGCAGGTTCTTGCAGCGGCTGAGACTGAATATGCGGTTCTTTTACAATAAGAGTGGAGCATCCCTGGGGGCAGGGTGGTGGGGGGAGAGCTCCTCCTTTGCCTGTCACCTGCCTATTGTGAAAGATTAAATTGGCTGTCACAGTCCCAGATGTGGGTCTCTGTCTAAAAGAGTCAGCAGGGAGCCCAGTGTCCACCCAAGCTATTTCTTTACCTAGGAAGATGGACATCCTTTTGCAGAGATACGCGCAGGCGGGGAAAACATCTGTGGATGTCACATTGCCTTTTTAAAGCACCTAGTATGGTTGTGTTATTTTCAATTTTAATACAGTGAGCGTGGCATTTTAAAGAAGAAAACCCATCTTCGTTTCTCATTCCTAAAGTAATAACATTTACACAACAATGTGAATATATTTAAGGCTACTGAACTGTATGCTTAGAACTGGTTAAGATGGTAATGTGCTTTTTTGCCAAAATTAAAAAAAACCTTTTAAGTTAAAAAATGTAATAGCATTTATTACTCTTTTACTATTTATTTAAAAATATAGATAAGCTACGAGAATGCAATTAAAATCACCCATAATCCTTTATCAAGAGAGAAATTATGATTGATATTTGGTCTATTTCCTTCTAAGTTTTTTTCTATTAATATATATTAAGCTCTGTGTGTAGGTATGTGTTTTACATAAATACTTTAATGTGGAATTTTAATAAAGTATTTTATTCATTTAGAATTTCCATGCTAATATCTGTACATCAGCATAATCAGCTTTTACCTCTGCATAATGTTCCATTGGATGGATATACCAAAATCTATTTCATCAATACCCAACTGATTAGGTTTCTTCCACGTAATTAGATATCTGGACATTTGTTCAATTTTTTTTTTCCTTAAGATAAATTCCTAGGAGTAGAACTGGTGGATCAAATGGTACACATAGTTTTAAAGATTTTGCTATTTATTACCAAATTTCCAGAGCATGGCAAAGTCTAGAACAGCTGTGTGACCATCCATCAGGATGTAGGGGTGTAAAACTAACTGTATCAAAGGGATTAGAAGGTGATACAGCAAAGGTTAAGGGCTGAGGATTGAGGGCCAGACAGTCCAGACTTGGAATCCTGACTGCTGTTTCCCAGCGTGTGACCCTGGGGGAAGTTACTTAACTTCTCTAAGTCTCAGTTTCCTCATCTACAAAATGAAGTTTATAATAATATCTCTGTCATAGGGTTTTGTGAGGATGAAAAGAAATATGTGCCTCTCACTTATTATGCCCTCGAAATGTCAGCTATGACTCAAAAGTTCTCTAATTCGGTCATGGTTTGTTTTACTCAACACATGTGTCTGAGCAACCTTGGCTATAAAGTAACTGTCCGTTTATCCAATTCCATCTCCCACCTCGGCTTCTGCCCTGAAATCAGAGGTGTCCTCTGAGGAAAACTGACCTCAAGGGATGAAGAGAAAGCTTTCTGGGAGAACACCTATTGCAAGTGTTTTCACCCTTTTTTTTAATATAAAATCAATTTAATAAGTCTATTTAATAAGTATATGCAGCACACATTTAACTGTTAGGCATTCCATTTTTCTCCATTATTAGGAATAATGCAATACATACTCTTGTATGTCTTTTACTATACGCAGGCACTATTTGATTAAATACTAATTGAATAGAGAGGTGATCAGGTCGTTAAAAATATGAATCTTAAATTTAAGAAGAATTGCCAAATTAAACTCTCAAGTGGCTGTGCTAATTTATACTCTCAGCGCTTGTGTGTTAGAGGATCTGTGTCCCCACACCCTCAACACTTTTAAAGTACTTCATGTCTCCTTCGATTCTCATGACAACCTAACAAGTTAATCCTTTTACAAAGGGAAATAGAGCCTGCGCGAGGTGAAAGAAGTAGCCGATACACTACCAAACGTAAGGTAGATAGCTAGTGGGAAGCAGCCGCATAGCACAGGGAGATCAGCTCGGTGCTTTGTGACCGCCTGGAGGGGTGGGATAGGGAGGGTGGGAGGAAGGGAGACGCAAGAGGGAGGAGATATGGGAATATATGTATATGTATAACTGATTCACTTTGTTATAAAGCAGAAACTAACACACCATTGTAAAGCAATTATACTCCAATAAAGATGTAAAATTAAAAAAAAAAAGAGCAGGGTGAAAAAAAAAAAAAAAAAGAAGTAGCCAGAGGCGATGGGGTTAGTTAATGGCAAAGCAGGGGGACACCTGACCTGAGTTTATTCCCCTCACCAGCGGGCTGCGGGCTGTGAGCTGGAGGAGGATGCAGCTTCCCCAGTAACACAAGTCGGGGCTCCTGCTTGCCGGCATCATGAGCACCCGGGAACTTTTGAAAAGCACAGATGTGGAGGCCCACCCTGCAGGGATTCTGATTCCATGCATCTAGGGTGACGCCTGGACATCCCCATTTTAAAAGCTCCCCAGGTGACTGTTAAGGGCAGCAGGACTTGTGAACCAGAGATCACTGAACTCATGGCAGATCAAGGAATTGTGTCTGATGTCCTAATCAGAGAAATGATAATAAAGCAATGTATGTCACATGGGGATAACTCCATTGGGTCCTAATAAAGGATTAAGTGCTTAAAGGATTACTTTCCAATTCCTCAAGTAATATACAAATACATTTACCTTGTGAAAAATTTAAACAGTACACAGATTAAGCTAAATTCCCCTTTACGATGGCCTTATCCTCAGAGGTAACCAATGTTGTAAAATCAGTCTGTAATCTTCCAGAGTTTCTATACTTTTGCATGCATATCTACATACTAATAAGAAACATATAGCAGTGTTCTGTGCATTAGTGTTATTTTCCAGAAATGGTATCATATTGTATTTATCATTCTGTAACTTGCTTTTTTTCTCTCAATGATATTTCCATATCTGCATATACAGATGCCTAATAGTATTCCATACTATAAATTATTCAGTCTATTGCCCATCCCTTAATCAACAAACATTGTTCAAGGTAGTGCAGACAGGTGTGCTCTGATCTTTGTAAGGGCTGAACAATATTTCTTAATATGAAATGTAGCACTGTTCCTTTATTGATCGTCTTTGAGGTTGCCTTCCGTTTTTCATTATTTTTTTGTTAAGGTTTTTTTGATGTGGACCACTTTTAAAGTCTTTACTGAATTTGTTACAATATTGCTTCTGTTTTATGTTTCAGTTTTTTTCTTTTTTGGCAGCGAGGTGTGTGGGATCTTAGCTCCCCGACCAGGGATCGATCCCTGCACCCCCTGCGTTGGAAGACAAAGTCTTAACCACTGGACCGCCAGGGAAGTCCCTATTTTTCATTATTAAAAACAGTGCTGCAATGAAGAAAGGACTTCGAACACATATCCTTCCACGTATGGAGTGTGTGTGTGTGTGTGTGTGTGTGTGTGTGTGTGTGTGTGTTTTGCAAACCAGATTCCTAGAAGAGGAACAGCTTTGGTAACAGAGTATGCAGGTTTTAAATTTAGTGCCAAGCTACTTAGTGACATGGGGCCTCCCATCACCACTGTTACATATGAAGCCTTAACAGTCAAGAAAAGAGGAATTCTAGAATGTCCATTTCCAAGACTCTATGCCAAGCTCTCAGTTCCTTTCCATAAAAATCCAGTAACAGACTGCAGAATGCCACCTTTCTGAGCACCAATTCAGAGAAAAAGGAAGGCTATCATCTGGCACAAATTTTTGTACCATGACATGTTGGGGAAATCCATTCTGCAACTGACCGTTTCCTTTGGGAAGGAACGGGGAGGCGCTAAAATAAATCTTCACACTTTCATTTATATCTTAATCATAGGAAGAAAAGTTCTGAGTCTTTTAGGATTTAGCACAACTACTGCATACCTATTAGTACACAGATCCTGTGTCATAAGTCAGTCCAGAGAATCAATCAATCCCTTCCCCCCCCTCCCCCTCCCCCCTCCCTCCCCTGAACAAATGTTTCAGTGTCATAATTAGGAGGTATCCTATGGCCATGAGCCATAGCAGCTTGATGAAGAATTTCACTGATGTGTGGTGGATGGTTCTTTTGAGTTTTATTTAAATTTTCTCCCAAACCTTGATGTATTTTGGGCCTGAGCTTCTGGATGTGTGCTAAGCTAATTTTCATGTGTGATAGCAAAGGAATAATTTAGAGGACAGGAGAAGGACCAGCCTGAGGTTTGCTTGTCAGGCACCCCCTGAACCTTTCCCAGCTCCTATGTGGCCACCTAGGGCCCCGGGGAGACATCAGTACATCAACACAACACAGACACACCTTAGGGGCTGGCACCAGCTCACCTCAGGGGCGATGTAGTCTGGAGTGCCACAGAAGGTCTTGGTTGTCACTCCGTCCCAGATGTTTTCCTTACACATGCCGAAATCAGCGATCTTGATGTGACCCTCAGAATCCAGCATCACATTGTCAAGTTTCAGGTCTCTGTGCAGACAGAAGATTTAGAGATTTAGTTAAACGCTATTTATTTCAAGTCAACCAACAACCACTCATTATGCGCCAGACACTACAGCAGGGGTGTTGGGGGCACAGCCATGGGTACGACCCAGCCCTTGCCCTCCAACAGCTTATAATCTGGCAGGGAGATACAAGGGTGCACAAACCCCTGTGCTTTGCTTTTCCTACAGAGCCAACTGTGCCAAGCGTCTCAGAAGGACACGGTGTGACAGCAGCTCTGAGAAGATGACCCACAGACAGCTAAGTCAAGGACAGAGCATCCACAGAAGCTTCCTGTATCCAGGAGCATCTCCAGAGTGCACCTCTGCCACTTCAGGACCGCTTAACGTTTCGTAGGAAGATATGTTTTACACAAAATGTTTATTTTTACAAAATCTCTGAAGATCATGGAGAAAAAAACGGATTGAGAGCATCTTATTTAACACCAAGTGCCCCAAGCTCTCCTAAGCCAGTTCCTAGGCCATGAACCCAGGAGTTTCTACTGATTCTTTCAACCAAAAAATATGTGTTGCACACCTACTATGTGACAGACACTATGCTTTGAGTGAGGTATATACTATGAACAAGATAGACAAGCATCCTGCTCTTGTTAGGATTAAATTCTAGTAGAGGGGAAAAGACAAGTACCAAGTATTCAAATCTATAAGCATGCTTATTATAGCTTCTGATGGATGGTACGAAGGAAATAAAAAGAAGGATGAGATGGACAGGAACTGAAGGAGGTTACTGTAACAGAGTGTCAGGAAGGTGTCACCTCCATGGAGTGATGTCCTAAATGACACGGGCTACACTCCCATTCTTTTATTTCATCCATGTTGATGAGGAGAGTTTGATGTCTGGGGACCCCTGCACACACCCAGTGTATCCGAAGACTCCAATATCATCACACTTTCCTCCTCCCTAAACATTGACTCCAATGTCATCACTTGGTGTTTCAGCATCAATGAGTAGGGACCATCTATGGGCCAGACTTCCTCAATCCCATTAGAAATCCAACTTCCTCAGAGGTAAAGGGATCTACTGTTCAGTTCAGATTTCTCCTTTAAATCATCTTCACTGGGTGGTGGACATCTGTGGCTTCTGCCTATTCTAGCATCCTGGGGTGAGAGCATCCTATTATTCCTTTGAAGAACCACCTTCCCTGATTCTCAAGCCATTCTCAAGCATCCTCATATTCCTTTAAAGAACCATCTTGCCTGATTCTCAAGAACCACCTTCCCTGATTCTCATGGTTGGTGATGCTGCTCTTAACTTCTAGTTCCAGGAGTGGTCATGTGGTCCTGTCCCGGCCAGTGGAAATCCTGCTGGTCACAGTGACTGGTTCAGGAATGGCCATGTGACCCACTATGAGCTACTCAAAGCCTCTGAACATCAACATCAGCCCTGGCATTTTCGCTGATACCATCAGGAAAGAGATGAGCTCTTTTTACACTGGGATTGCTCAGGTGGTAGAAAGTTAGTCTAGAAGTGCCAGGGGTCACAGATGGAAAGAAGAAAGCTAGTATAGATAAAGCAGAACCTAGAGAAAGAGAATAAATGCTCATAACATCATTTGAGCCACTGGATCCATCCAGGCCTGAAGTGAGATCTGCCTCCTGGACTTTTCAGTTGTGTCAGCCAGAAAATGCCTCCTTTAATGTAAGTTAGTTTGAATGGAGTTGCTGTCATCATCTTCAACTAAACAAATACAACCTGAAAATATATCCTGGCATCTACTGTCTGTGTCTGTGAGGTCTCTTCATCCAAGGGGAAGCTCACTTGCACCCCTGTTTACCAGCAGCAACATTCCACAATCTCTGGTGCTGTCCGTGGTGTTACCCACATCCAGCCTTCATGCTTCTCTACAAGCCACAGAGGTCTCTGAAGGCCAGCTTGGAACTTAGAAAAGCTGACTTTGCGGAAACTTGTTTCACCTAAACATACCAGGTCTGCATGTGATTTGATTGACAGAGATCCATGACATTCCCCTCAGCTTGACCACATGCCCCCAGAGAGGCAGCTGGGGCGACTCTGGAAGTGAGGACACCTTCATCTATAATAGAAAAGGAGCTTCAGGTGCTAAGGGCCAGCCGGTCATGGCGCTAGAGCACGCCCTGATCATATTCTCTGTCACATAATAGTGTTTTGATAGTCCACTCCATTCTTTTGTTTAATGTAATAAATCCTCATTTCTGCTTCTAAAGGGGGCTGGTCAGATGTTTCATATTCACAAATCCATCAAGGGCAAAATCAACACACATTCCAGAGACGGCAATCTACAAATCAGGCACTAAGTTTGGAAGGGTCGTTTGTCCTCCCCGCAACCAACATCTCCAGCCATGGTCCTCAGAGAGCGCAAGTCTAGCATGATTCCTCATCCTCTTTACTTGAGAACTGTCCAAATAACTAGAGATCCAAATGAAGAAGAGGGGGATTTATAACATTTAAAGACTTTACCAGCATGAAACCAATCTCTATGAAGTTAAAAAACCATACATCTTCTGTCATGTACATTTTTTTTACAGTTTTCACTTGATTATCAATTGCAAATACTGTCTCCACTGAAGTTCCTGATTGTGAGCAACAAAAACCAACTCTGACTATTTCAACCGGAAAAGGAGTTTTTTAAAAGGGAATTGGGGAGCTCAGAGAATCTCCAAAAAGGTGGAAGAACCAGATTTGGAGGCTACACAGCCAGGAACAATGCCTAACTGCAGCACAGAGATGCCCCAGCGAAGATGCCACTGACGTCACCACTGGGCACAGACATACTCCCTTGTTCCATGAAGCCCTAACACTGGGCTCTGGATGCTGTTGCTAAGAACTGCTTCCCCTCACGCCTCTGGAAACCAGACATAGCTGATTGACTATGGCCCCTCTCGATTCTACAGCCTCTGTTTTCTTGGTCACTAACTTCTGATTCAAGGTCTTCAGTGAGTGTGATGAGCATCAGAGCCTGAGTTGTGTGTCTGCTCTTCCTACAGAGAGGCTGTGAAAGTATCTGGCACACTAAATCTTTAGAGGAGGATATGGACTCCATTACTACTCACAAATGAAAGGGGTTCAGATGTTGAGTGGCTTAAAAAAGTGATAAATATGCCCTAAATGTATAAATAATGGAGGAAGGGAGAATGTGTCGTTAGCAGAAAAAGCTTTGCATTTAGGCACGGTCTAGCACCTAGAATGTTAATCTTTGCATTTTATGACTTGGACCAAATGGACCCCAGATCTCAATCCAGCTCCCTGCTAGACTGGAAACCTTGCCTTCAACC
Source organism: Mesoplodon densirostris (assembly GCF_025265405.1). Taxonomy (NCBI): domain Eukaryota; kingdom Metazoa; phylum Chordata; class Mammalia; order Artiodactyla; family Ziphiidae; genus Mesoplodon; species Mesoplodon densirostris. Next base: position 48,767,809 of record NC_082676.1, read on the forward strand.
CCAACCCTGTTGGCAAGGACTCTAATCATTTCATCTCCTGTTTCCTCCACTGGGACTGGATTTTCTTCCAATAAACTTACAGTCCACTGTTTTATCTTCTCAGCAACGCTTGAGTGCCTTGATTCTATTCTGGTGGAGGCCCATCTTGTATAGGAGTTAGGTTCAAATGTCAGCACATAAGGTGAAAACCATGTAGAGTGAACAATTACCCATGATCCCCGTTTTTTTGGTTAAGCACCAGCTGAAGTCACGGCCTTGAATTTAGGGGCCACGTCGTATGGAAGATAATGTGTACCTTTCAACACCAGAATTACATTCAGCACAAGATGCTCCCACCATGACAGTCAAAGGAGAAACTGGGGGAATTAGAGGCTTCACAGGTCCGTCTCATGCATACGTGGTGACACATATTCATGGAGGACAAGCGTGGGCTGAATGACCACACAATTTACAGTTTAAATTATTATGGTTACTCTCTGTTTCTATTTCTTCACTGAGATCACACTGTACCACGTAAAGCCACTTGGCTTCCTGACCTTCATTCTTCCATTCGGGAGCACACAGGCAGAGCGGGGACTCAATGCATTCCGGATTTGCTACTTCATGGAGTGAAAAAAAGCCCCAGGACTCTGCAGGCTTCTGGCAAGGCCCTCACCTTCCATCCCTCCATCCCACCAGGGCCCATAGCCTCACTTCCAGTTTCTGCCTTGAGATCACCAGGGCTGATCTCTTTATGCCTTTTAGTCCCATATCCTTCAATTGCTTTAGGAAGACCAGGCCTCTGAGGGTCTTCCCTAACTCTTCAGACCCTAATCTCATGCTCTGTACAGAATGACAGGCAACCCACCACCACCCAGCCCACACCAGCCCCCTCCCCTGCTTGACTTTCCTCCATAGTACTTCTCACTACTCGACAGACTGTATTTGTATGATTTACGTTATCTGTCTTCCACCACTGGAATATGAGTTCTACAAAGGTGGGGCTTTGTCTGTTTTCTTCACGCTGTATCCCCACCATCTAGACTAGAGGCCAGCACATGGTAGGCTTTCAATAAATGTTTGTCAAATGAATGAATGAATGAATGAAACGGACTTTGATGACTCTTCAGGATCTTTTAAGTAGACCCTCGCCCATGCCAAGTGCCCTTTGGAAGCCCCGTGCCACGCGCCAGCCTCCCTTGCATAACAAACCAACGCAAGCCTGCACTGTAATGCCATTTGCATCCGTGTAGTGTAAGGAGAACTGTACACCCCGGACTCACTGACAAATAGCAGCCCCAGGCTCCATAGTTTGCTTGCATGAGATATAAAATGGGATGACTCATCCGGCTATGATCATACACTTGCTCCTGCAAAAACGGGCAAATGCCAAGTCCTGAGCTTAATCCTGTCTTTCAGGGCAAGCTACTCAGAGATCCATTTCCGAATTGTAGTTACATAGCAAAAAAAAAAAGAAGAAGAAAAAAGGAAAGAAAGAAAGAAATTTGTTTCCTAATAATATGATCCAGCACATTCTGCCAGCCATGATTCTTCAATTGCTCCCCAAATGTGGGGTCCACGGATGAGAGAAAGAAGGGCTGGGTCCCCAGGGGTGAGTTCCCTCCTCTGAGCAAATGGTCTCACATTCGAGGCTCTGAACCATCACTGGAGGAAGATCTTCTGTCATCGTATAGAGCTGCCCAAACTTTGCCAGGGCAGTGGGCAATGCTGCCTGGCAGAGTACATGCCCAAGTTAGCACTGGAGGATTCCTCCCCCACCGTGGGTTCTAATTTTAAAAGCAGTTGAAGAAAGAGGCAGGGAAGGGAGGAGCTTAGGAACCAAGGAGATGGGAAGTAGAGCAGGGTTCACTTACCGGTAAATGATGCCCTTGCTCTGTAGGAAGAACAGACCGATGGCAATTTCTGCAGCATAAAATCTGAAATAAAAAAAAAAAAAAAGCAATGGAGAAATTCAAGGACACCATATGCTTGGCAACTCTCAGAACTCAATACAATATTGAACTGGGCATAGGACATTAATGTTCCACCATGGATGGTCAACCGTACGTCTCATAAAACGAAGTATAAGAGTTTGGACGGATGAACAGGGTTTAGAGAGCTATGAGGCTAAGGACAAAATGCGGTGGGCAGAGGTTCAGCACCTGCTTAGCGGGGCGGAGGCCACGGGATATGATGAACTGGCTGGAGAAGGATCATTTCAGACTCCAGCATGATAACGGCTAACATCTGCTGAAGGCTTACCATCAACCTTGCATCATTTCAGGTTATCATCTGATTAAATCTAAATAACAATCCTATAAGGTAGGTGATACTACTACTTCCCTGTTCCTCAAATGAGGAAACTGAGGCTTAGTGACATGAAATAACTTGACCAAGTTATACAGCTAATGAATGGCACAGCCAGTATTGGAAACAGCATCTGGCTAAAGCGTAAGCTCTTCATGAAGGCCCGGAAAGAAACAGATTTTTGAGAGAACCAGAAAGCCCCGTTACAAAGGTTAGGTGGGCCTTTGGGGAACTCTGTAAAATGTCCTGACACTGTGTCTTGTGTGATAATGGAGTGAAGGTCAGTGGTCAATTAAATGTCAGAAGTACAAGAAGAGCCAACCCATTAGGACTGTGCCAAGATACACAAATGGCACGACCTGGAAGCACGAGAATGCGAACCCTACCAGAATTAGTGCTCATGACCTGGGCAGGTGGGAGGAGGGGGGCAAGGCTGAGCTGAACAGGAGCCAGCAAGCCTCTGCAATGATGGGATGGCGCCCTAGATGAGCTTCCAGAGCTTTCTAGCGGGACGATAAGAGCCTGGCAAACTCCCTAGGAGAGGTTAGCTCTGCTGATCCTATGACTGGCCGTGCTCCTATTCTCCAACAGCCGGGAGAAACAGGATGAAATTTGTGTTCTAAAGAGAAGAGACCAGCTGCCTTGTGGACTGAAGGGGACAGAATGAACTCAGCAGGGGAAACAGATTTCCAAAGACTCAGAGCCAGTCTCTCCACCTCAAGAGCCACAGAGCGTAGTCTCTATGCAGCTTGAGCCTTCATCTCCCTGGAACGAGGGCATCTAAGAGGGAAAGTGGTGTCAGACAGAGAACGTGAGCAAAGAAGATCTGGGTCAGAATTCTGGATCTGCCTCACACTAGCTCTGTGACCTTGAGCAAGTCTCTAAAAACTCTCTGGGCCTGGCACATAGTAAGCTCTCAATAAATATCAGCAAAGGAATACACAAAACCTACAATGACATTCCCCAAGGAAGCTATAGGGCTTTCTTTATGAGCCAGGGGCAAAACTTAGAGATAGAGACTTCCCTGGAAGTCCAGTGGTTAAGACTCTGCGCTTCCAATTCAAGGGGCGTGGGTTCGATCCCTGGTCAGGGAACTAAGATCCCACATGCCACGCAGTGCAGCCCCAAGAATCTTAGAGATAAAGAAACAGCTGTGGCTTTCAAGCTTCAAGTTCTTAGCTGGTGTCAAGAAAGAAAGAAGTATCCCATCTCAGCAGAACACCCTTTGCCCCAGCCATGTATTTCTCAGAAGCCCAAGATGTTTAAAGAAAAACTCGAGATGTTTTAAATCTCTATTCGACTAAGAACCCCAAAGAACTAACAACCCACCCATTTATCCCAAGGGAAAAGCACAGCACCAGTTCTCACTTACACAGCGTGAGGTTCCTTGAACCGGCCCACTTGTTGGATGTGGTACATGAGGTCGCCACCATTCACATACTCCATCACAAAGTACAGGCGGTCCTGGGAGAAGACAGCAAAGAGCAAAGTCAGCCTCTTACAGTTCCTTGGGTTCCAAATGGAGAGCAGGTAATAGCTGGGATTTATGATCAAAACCACCAGGACTCTATGACAGGTTGGGTGCACTGTTTCCCCAAGTGGAGTATTTGTGCCACTGGAAGTATGCAAGTGACCACAGGCAGCATGTGAATTGTTTTTTTAAATTAATAACGCTAACTTTATACTTGTCGGTACTGGAAAATATAATTAGCACATTAATGTCGTGACTTAGTGGCTATCATTGTTTAGTAAATCTTATTTTAATAAACAGTGGAGACTATTAAGTGAATCATATACCCATAATAGGTAAGCTGCAGGAGCCAGCCTCCACCATGTCCCTTGTGGTTTCCACTGCCCGGTGTTCACATCCTGGTGTAGTCCCTTCCATCTGAGAATTGGACTGACTTGTGTAACCAATAGGATATTGTAAAAATGACAGTGTGTGGCTTCCGGGACTGGTTGCGTTGTGAAATATGTGTTTCTGTTTTACTTATATATTAGGGTGGCTGGGTCACTGTGTAAAAGGGGGTTTGCTGTCAAAAGTCGCCAAGCTATGGTACGGGGCTGTAAGACCAGGAGGGGGGTAGCAGAGAAGTGATGTGTAGGGCAAAGGGTCCCGATGAAATCAATATAGGATTTGAAGTCTCTTTCCACTACTTACTAGCTGTGCAACAGCTGTTACTTAACCTCTCAAATCTCCAGCTGTCTCTCTACCTGTAAAGTGGACACAACCCACCTGCCCATAGAGTAAGTACCAAGATGACGTATGTAAAGTGTTCTAACAATGATGGCGGCCATACAACAAAGGTTTAATCCACCACTAAAAAAAAAGTCTTCCTTACAGTGCACAGAACTTTATCTTACATATAACAGTCATGTGTGCATTTATCAAATGTGTATTGAGTGTATAATAATTAGAATAAAAACAATGAAACGAAGCTACCACCTTGCAAGCACTATGTGACTAAGCTGAGCGCTTTACATATTTTGTCTCATTTATCTCTCTAAACAACCCAACATGACAAACATTACGTTTTCCCCCAGCAGGATTTGAACCCCGGGCAGGTTGGTTTCAGAGTCTACACTTGTAACCTCGTATTATGCAGCTTCCCGTGTAAGGTTCTGACCCAGACATTGTATTGGATGTGTGGGTGTGTCCTCCCTTCTGGGAGCTTCCAGTCCAGGCCAGAAGAGAAGGGATGTCAGAAAAAGCTGGCAGACCACAAGGGACGGGTACAGGTTAATCAATTATTTTTGAAATGTTGAAGGACTTTCTCAGCCCGACTCTACTTCACCCTCTCAGCATCTCTAATGAGAGGCAGAACCCTCCACTCCAAGGCATATGAGGTTTGCAAAAAGGTCACTTACAAGTTAGTGGCAGAGTGGAGACAGTCAGCCAGAACTGCCGGCACCCTGCCCCTGGTTCTTTGGGGGTTTTCTGATAGAAAACAAGCCTAAAAATAGCATCTGTCTTTGCTGCATGTTGAAGAGAACCAAAACACTTGCTTTTAAAAATTATTTTTAAAACTAGCAGATGGCATCGGCCACAGAGAGAGAAGTAAGTGAGGGAGAGATTTCAGTTGCTTGCTTTCTGCTTGGAAGAACTCAACTTGCCCCCCCACCCCAGACTCATTAGTCAGAATCCCAACATCAGGGAGAGAGCTCCACGGTGGGTAATGCCACGCTCTGTGGTCTGTTCCTACCACTCACTGTATTTGGGGCAACCCTGAGATCTGTCATCTTCGAACTGTACTGAGCGTGGCATTGGCACACCAGTTCTTCAGCTATTAAACATTATGGTTGGCATCTTGCTGTCCTTTCATTTTCCGAGCAAATACTTAATGATGCCCACTCTTTGCCAGGCTCTTCTACTGCCAGAGATGCTACTGTGAATGATCCATGGTGCCCGATGTTAAGGATTCCCCCAGGCAAGTGGGGAGACCAGATAAACTTCCAAATGGCAATGTTTCCCAAAATGGGGTGGGAGATCATTTTAGGTGGGCTATGTTTTTACCTTTAGAGTTTTGTGTTTATTTTAATGCATATTATTAAAAATATAACTAGCACCTGAAGCCCCTGATTTGATGGCTATTATTGCTGAGGAGGGAGAGTAGAATGCATGGAGTTACAAAAGAAGAGGTGTGAGCAAGACATGGCCTTATGAACTGCATAAGGCCATCCACCCAAACGTCAGTCACCTCACTTACGTTAAGATCTTTACCACGTTGTTCTAAATCATCTCCTAAAATTTACTTATTTTATAATGTTTTTTATTAACTTACCTTTTTTTTTACTTAAACACAGTTATTTAAAAATTTTAAAACTTCATACCAAAGTCATAAATGGAGATTGTCTCTGTAAAAAAATAAATGCCTCTCTGGAGTCTATTGACTCCATGCTATCACCAGTCTGGCTTTGGTACATCAATCCCTTAAATGACTTATTTTTAACATAAATGCAATTTGCCCATGTACTTCATCTCCCACTCCAATGCAAGGAACATCAAAATTTGGAAAACACTGCCAATGGCAACCTAGAGCCCATCTTGAGCAGAGAAGTGAATTTTAGAACTTTTATTGAGCATTTATGTTTGCAATTCATGGTATTAGGTGTTAAAAGGGCAAAAATGATAAGGTACAGGTCTTGTCGTCAGAAAATTCAGAATCTTGGTTAATTCCATAGGAATTCAGAATCATGGTTAATATACAACTAACTAAAGCCATCATTGAAAGTAGGATGTGTTCAGAGAAATTTCATGAGAAGGACTTCAGCTCACCCACTACCTCCAATTCTGACATAATTATTCCCCCCACAGTGCCCTGAAATCTGACTTTGTTCCCCACGTTTCCTATCAAATTATTCCAAGGCTTCACAGATCTTTCTCATAGTCACGTGCAGTGGGTTTGGATCAGGACCTACTTGCTGGCCTCTCCTACATGGACATCAGAAAGTATGTATTGAGGGCTTCCCTGGTGGCGCAGTGGTTGGGAGTCTGCCTGCCGATGCGGGGGACACGGGTTCGTGCCCCGATCCCGGAGGATCCCACATGCCGCGGAGCGGCTGGGCCCGCGGGCCATGGCCGCGGAGCCTGTGTGGCCTGAGCCTGTGCTCCGCAGCGGGAGGGGCCACAGCAGTGAGAGGCCCGCGTACAGCAAAAAAAAAAAAAAAAAAAGAAAGTATGTATTGAACATGGACTCCAAGTCCAGATTGGCTCCTGCTACTTGCTCTGTTTTCCAAAGAGGACTTGTCACAGCTCAAAACATCAACTCTCATCGTTCTAGGCTGATGAATCTCGACTTCAATTTCTATCCTCTCCCTTTCTCCTGAGCTCCAGTCAGCTCCAGCTGGCTACAGGACGTTTCTACGTGGGTGTTCCACTGTCAACTCCAATTAAAAGCTCTGAAAGGCAAGCTCACCATCTTTCTCTTCAAACTAGCCAGTCTGCTAAACTTTCAGTGTTTCTTCCAAATTATCACCGTTATTGCGGTTATTCTTCATTTACACACTGCCCTTGTCTCTGAAGCGTGAAACGACTTCAGTTAATTTTAAATTTCCTTTCTCCGTGACCCCTCATATTCAATCAGTAAATAAATAAAATTAAATATCTGTCACCGTAGCGTGCAAAATGGTTGGATAGAATTTTTCACATGTGGAGTGTGAATATGAGGATAGTCTGATTTAAAACGATGGCTGGATTGCATGTGCAGAATTCACCAGGGGAGGCCCTGGAGAGGGCAGGGCATTTAAAGAGATAATCACTGTGGCTCCAAGAGAGCTGAAAATGGGATGTGACACAATGCCCATGTGACTGCCAGGAGGACATTTGCCCCTTTTAATAAGATACCATGCACAGAGAAAATCAACAATGTGGGCAACTCTAAGTGTGTACCCTGCTCTAAGGTGAGTTGCATAAGCGTTAATCTATTCAATGATCTTTAGTGATTTTCCAGGCTGGTCAGTGAATCAATCCTGTCTGTAAACTGTTCCTCTTATTGCAAAGACCCATCTGTTTCTATCAAGAAGCTGTGCAGTTAAGAGCCTTAGCTGTGGCGTGAGCTAGTACTGGGTTCAAGTACCGGTTACCCTGCTTACTTACTCTGAGACCTTGCATCAGTTACTTAAACTTCCCCTGCCTTCCTAAAGGGGCAGGAATAGCTTCTCTTCCATATGGGTTTGCAAAGATGTAACAGATAATGCATGGAGTCCATGCAAACTCACAGAGGCTCACTCAAGTGAGTGTGTGGACACCTTCTTTCCTCTGTATTCTATAGCCTAAGAATCACTATCCGAATCAAGCAACTTGATGCTCCTCTAACTGTATCTTCTGCTTTCTAAGCTTTGCCCTTCCACATAGAGAGCAAAGTTCTCAAGGGCTAGGGCCATCTCTCTTCTTCCTTGGAATTCTATGGACCTTTGATTATTGAATGAATATGCAAAGGCCACCATCAAGAGGGCAGAGAGAACCAGGCTGTGTCTATTCCTCCCCACCCCAGCTCTATATGCCTGGGTTGCATTCCTAGGTCCTTTCCTGCACTCAAGATTCTTGGATGGCTTTAGTTGCCTGAGGCCCAGACACCTATCAAGCTCTCTCCAGCTTCCTCTCCTTGGATGCATTGAATACCATGTTTGCATTGCTAGCGGCAGGCTATGTCCTGCTCCAACCCAGTTGGTCTCCTTGGATTCAAGGTGGCGTCTCCCACCTGACAAGAGCGCCAATTATTCCTTTCCTGTAGATACAACCACTTCTTAAAGGTTCCTGCTGAATTAGTAGCCAATTACTAGGTGATTGGGCTAGGAATAAAACAACTGACCTATGCTGAATCAATCAGATTCTCTTTCCTGTGTATGAATTGGAATTCAGGGAATTTGGTGGATAGGCAAACTGCAAGGGACTAGGGAAGCCATGTTACCATGAGCAGGGGAAAAACAAAGAAAGCAAGGAAAAAGAAACAGAGATCTAGAAAGTCTAGAGTCTAGAGAGCTTTGATGTTACAGTTTCTAGATCTTCATGACGCTCAGGTACATCTTTGCCTTTGGGTTGTTTTTCTTCCAATGATTCTTTTTTTTTTTTTTTTTTTTTTTTTTTTTTTTAACATCAGCTAGTTTGGAAGAGGTATTCTGTTTCCTGCAACTCAAACATGGCCAACTGAGACTACGGCCAAGAGTTTCCTACAGCAACGCCCTTACATTAAACTATATCCTTGGATACTGCTGCCAACCCAGAGTTGATCCCGAGTTACCAGGACCCCTTGGACACTCTCGGTGCTCAATGGACATGTCGTCAGGGGCCAACTCTACAAGTGGAATCATCCTCAACCCCCTCCCTGTCCCTTTTTGCATTCTGGGTTGACGCCCCTCCCGGCATGCCTTGCAACTGAGTTCTTGCTGGGCTACAACAGCAAATTTGGGGAGGAAGTAATTCCTGTCCTTCAATGACTCATAAAATCTAATTCTATTTAAAAAAAAAAAAGAAAAAAGAAGTGCATATGTTCAATTGAAAAGAAAACATTTAAAATAGATGTTTTGCTTAGGAGACTTAACTGCCTGTGCCCACTGGCGGCTGGGAAACTGCATGAATGTGCTGGGCTGACAATTGTACCCGGGAAAAACTGCAAAAGGGCTGGAGGAAACATAATCCTTTTGTGCCCCTCCAGCCAGGTGCCCCTCCAGCCCAGCTCAAATAATGCGGGTAGCCTCCCTTTTTGTTTGTTCTGCACTTTGTACACCACCTCTTTTAATCCTCACTTCTTATGTCACTTTAAAGATGATGAAACGAATATGCAGATCTGTTAAGTGACTTCCTGGAGGTCACACAGCCAGTAATCATAGACCCAGATTTATCTGACTGAGAAGCTGGTGCTTATCCCTTTGTGCTTCTAGAACAATTGGCCTAAACCCCATTCTCCGAAGATCAGTTCCTCTAATGAGCAATTCTCTAAAAATTCAACCCCCTTCTGATGGCTTTTGTATCTGTGTATTTGAGTATTAACTTTTGCCATCTTGTGGCACATTCAACACTTTTAATGTGTTTTATTATCGACTCTCCTGAAATAATATAAATTCAAAATGAAGACAATTACCCACTGGCCCCTCCTTAAATCAAATCAAAGTTTCGATTTATCTTATCTGTGTCTCTGATTCTTTTCCATGTGCAGATTCAATTTTAACACATTTAGAATAATCTCTTAAATAGAATGTAATATCTTACATTTTCTGTTAACATTGCACCATGCATGCTTTACAAGGATCTTTAAAATCCAGTTGTCTAATAATACTTCTGATGTAACTTTGCTTTTCTAAACAAGTTTTTAGAAATTAAATTTGTATCGTTTTAAGAATGACAAAAATTGTTTTGTATATTGGTAGGGTGTCTTTTTCCTTTTTATCTATTCTGACCACCTTCAAGATTTTTCTGTTTTATCAAGGATCTTTTATCTTCCAAATTCTAAGTCTCTAGCAAAAAAAACATATCAAATTTGCAGCATGTTATAATAAATTTGTCATTTTTTAAAGGTAGCTGATTCATAAAAGAATTCTGGGTCACAAAATACAAAATGACGCTCCACTCAGGCTACACTGGCCTCCTTGCTGCTCCTCAAATATGCCGAGCATGTCCCTGCCTCAGGCATTTACACTCACTCTCCCTGCTGTCTAGAACACTTTGCCCCTAGACATCCACGTGCCTCGCTCCCTCATTTGCTCTGGTCTCTGCTCAAATGTCATCCTTATCAGAAAGACCTTCCTTGATCATCCAATCAAAAATAGCATCTCTGTCTTCATCCATCTCTCCCCCCTTTATTTTTTGTTATTATTGTTTATTATCTGTCTCCTCCATTCGAATGTAAATTCCAAAGGAACAGGGGACTTTATCTCTTTTGTTCACTGATGTACCCTCACAGGGATGCAGCTGGGTCCTGACACATTTATGTCAACAAATAAATATTTGTTGACAGAATCAATAAGCCTTAGTACCCCCTGTAGACTGGCAGTAATGATCTGACTTTCAGGGATGCTGGCTTTAGGGATACTGCCTATTCCAGCCAGGACGCCTCCACCTCTAGAGCACCAATCTAGGGGTCAGGGGATATGCAACTCCAGAAGGTGAGCGTGAGACGATGACCACCTTCATGGGCCTTCCTGCTCACCTGAGCCAGGTTAACAATGGTTTGTTTCACCTATAGGCAGGGCTCCCTAAATTTGAAAATCACTCCCACCACGAAATCTTTCCAATCATCGCAATATCCTTGTGGGGGTAAGTAGGTGACTCTTTCATAGTGAAAAGAACACCTGAAGGGGCATTAGGACACCTGCCACTTACCGACAGTGTAACCTGAGGCATTTCAAATTTCTGAGGGTTCGTTTCATTTGCAGAAGTATGGACAGTAATACGTGCTTGTGGTGTTCTTGTTAAAATTAAATGTGATCATGACAATGAAGATAATTTCTAAACTAGAAAAAGGAATCTGGAAGTAAGGCAGAGGCAGGATAGCAAGGTTTCGGGGTTTGGGGTTCTAGAGTCTTACAGAACAAATGCCAGTGCCATCCCCTCCCTCACTGTGTGTGGCATTGCTCAAGTTACTGAACTTCTCTGAATATCAGCGCCCTTATCTATACATTGGGGGTAGTCACAGGGCCCACCCAGTCAAAGTGTCAGGAGGATAAAATGAGAGGTTACCTGTAGAGCACTGAGCACAGTGCCTGACACAGGCTGACGCACTAAGGCTGCTGCTTTTTGTGGTTTTGATCATCCCTGTTGAGGCCATTTTGGTAGCAACTCAACATAATCTACTAGCAAAAGCTTGGGCTCTGGGTTCAGTGGGCCTGTGACCCTGTGCTGTGTCTGGGGAAAACTACCCGACATTCCAGTTCTTCAATCCATTCACCTGCAAAGTGGGGTGTCAGATAATCCCTTCCACCCAAGAGGTTTTGTGAGGCTGGAACTAAACAGAGTTTTCAAAGGCCCACAGGATGGCAGCTGCGCAGACAGAAAGTCAGATCCACTCCAGGGATGGGAAAGCTGAAGGAGGGAGTGCCAGGTGAGGGATGCGGTCGGGCCCCTGCTGGAGCCTGGAGACAGGCTGGCTGCTGGCGGTTCTGCCCCACGTGTGTCAGGTAGAGTGGAAATCGGGTAACGTACACTCAAAAGACCTCATAGTGCAGTGATTAAGTGTAAAGCCCCTTGGAGCCAGGCTGCCTGGGTTCAAGTCCTGGCCCTGAAACGTACTAGCTGTATGGCCTCAGTGCCCGTCTGTGACATTGGGATGATGTCAGGACCCATGCAAGGGCTGTCACGGATGTGGCTTATGATGGTTGGTCCTGTGCCTCACGTACAGTAGGCATTATTAGGTCTTTGCAATAAATTTATGTAAAATTAAAATATATGTGCTTAGCCAAAAGAAAAAGTAAATGAAAAAAATTTTCAGTGGGGGCCTTTTACTCAATGAGCATCTGCTGCTGAGTGGACGTGAGATGGGAGGGTCTCTGCTCTCCCCTCAGCCAACCCCGCTCAGCCCCCAAGGGCCTCGAGCTCAGCTGGCAGTGAGTGTATCTCCCCAAGCCAAGCGTAACTCTGCTACCCTGGCCTTGCTGGAGTGGGAGACCGTGGGTTGGTCTTCAGTAGGAGGCCTCCATCCCCATACAAGACTTGAATGCACTCAATTCTCGTGTTTTACGTTCTCTCGGTTCTTAATCTCTCTTTCCTGGCAGGTGACAACTCCTGGAGGGGACCCAGGGTGCTGCACAATTTCCATGCACACCCAGACGTTACTCTCCAATTCCAGAAAGCATAATGAAATACAAGGCTCAATGTTCAAAGAAGAGCCTCACATCCACTCTACTCTATCGTGTTTAAAACAGTAAATTACAAATGAAGATACTGTACTTAATGAATATTAGTCACAAATGACCAATTTCCCCCAATCTCAACACACCCAACTGAAATTGAAAACTGCTGCTCCAAGTTAGCCCAGCCTTGAGAACAAGATCTCCTTCTTGTTTACCACTCATTCTGTTTACCACTGAGACTGTCCTTTATCTGGTGATGTCCACGAGTCAGTTTGGGAACCACCCATGGAAAAAAAGAGAAGATGTGAGAATGAGAGAGTCTAGAGGTCTAAGAGTCTAGTCTAATCCCATTTCTGTCACTACTTGAATACCTTTAGGCCTTAACTCCCCAAGGTAACACCAGGGATTTGGACTTGTAAGATGTATGCCCTTCCCGATCTTTGCCAAGTCCCATGTAATGTGAATTATTGCTCACTTAATATTTTTCTTTACAAGGACTCTATTCTTTTTTTTTTGCGGTATGCAGGCCTCTCACTGCTGTGGCCTCTCCCGTTGCAGAGCACAGGCTCCGGACGTGCAGGCTCATGGGCCCAGCTGCTCTGCGGCATGTGGGATCCTCCCAGACCAGGGCACGAACCCATGTCCCCCTGCATCAGCAGGTGGACTCTCAACCACTGCGCCACCAGGGAAGCCCAAGGACTCTATTCTTTTACTCAGAAATTTTATTTTAAAAGCAAGCTTTTGGCACCTTTGGGGCATAACAGTGAGCCAGTTCATGAAAACTGTCAAATAACAAAATAATGTGTCATGCATCTATCCTGCCTTTCCTATATGAACTGTATCACCAGGGGACCAAGCAACAGATGAGGGAAGTCTCTCTTTATAAAAGAATTCCAACTAATAAAGAAAAAGGAATGACAGAACTACGATATCACCATCTCACAATCCTTAATGAATTCATGGACCTAGGCACAGAGCATCACTGGTTGCCAACACTTTACAAAAACAGAGACAACCGGACATCATGTGACTTTGGATGAAAAAACACACAGCCATCTATGGTCTTGCCAAAGGGATCAAACCTGGGTCTGATGGAACCCCTAGGTCCAGCTACCAATTTGCAGAAAACACAGAGGACAGAGGATACATGTGGAGGGGCCCCATGACTATGCACTCAGCAAAATACAGACTGTGAAAACACTGTGGGTCAAACAGCCCAGGATCTTTAGCAGATAAAAGAAAGGGATGGAAGGAATGGAGAGGGAAATCACCCTATTAAAAGACAAATCAAATTTCTACAAATGGGAAAGAGTAAACTATCTTATCAAGGGATGATAAAACTTAAGTGATAAAACTATAGAGATAGGCAAGGAAGTCAAGCTACCATTTGGGGGGAGATTGAGATTGGGACGCAGAGAAGCTTCTAGAGTGGCTGCCAAAGTTCTTTCTCGACCTGGATGGTGGTATGAGGAACTTAACATTGTAATAACTCATTATTAAAATATCAACTGTGTGTGGTTTCTCTATATTTGTCTTATAATATCTCAAAATTTAAAAATGAAAAGACTTTATATTGTCATAAATGAAAGAAATCTGTAAAAATATATAGAAAATAAAAGCAAAACAGCGACTTAGAAACTGCTATTTGCCAAAGCTCAGAACCTGAAGCTTGGTCCTCTTTCTTCATTAAAAAGTCAAGTGTTTGGGCTTCCCTGGTGGCGCAGTGGTTGAGAGTCCATCTGCCGATACAGGGGACACGGGTTCGTGCCCCGGTCCGGGAAGATCCCACATGCTGCAGAGCGGCTGGGCCCATGAGCCATGGCCGCTGAGCCTGCGCATCCGGAGCCTGTGCTCCGCAACGGGAGAGGCCACAGCAGTGAGAGGCCCGCATACCGCAAAAAAAAAAAAAAAAAAAAAAAAAAAAGTCAAGTGTTAGAAAGATGTTAATGGCCATGCTAGCACCAAACAGAAACATTCTCTTCAAGGTACTCAGAAGAAAATAAAATGAACTGAAAAGAATGTAATTTAAAATCCATGCACCACCCAAAATCCCCCTTTGAACTACCCAGGACCATTCTGCATGGTGGTGCGCGCTCTATACTTTGGCAAACACGATTTCAGCTCTTAGCCCTGCCTGCAGTGGAGTGAACAATGTTCTTGTAGCCCCTCATCACCAGCAGACCCCAACAAGAGGCTGGTGGGCCAAAGCCCCACAGGGGAATACTGTACACGTTTACCTAGAATGTTCCTTCCCTTGATGACCTGTGGTAGGGAGATTGTCTGGGATTCAGGGAATGGGCACCAGCAGAAAATCATCCCTGCACCCAAAACATAGATGCCCCTGTGGCGATCAGGCAACAATCTCTCCAAGTTCTGCTATCACAGCCCCCCACTGCATTGTTTTGTAACTATCCCCATGTCTGTTTACTTTGCTTTAAGAGCATGACCTTCTCAGAAACAGGACCCAGCTTACCCAGCACTATACCTCAGTACTTGGTCCAGGCCAAGGGCAATGCTAAATGTTTGTGAAGTGAATAACTGGCATCTATGAGCATTTACCAGGTACCAAGCACTGTGCTAAGTGTTTCTCATGTATAATCTCATTTCCTCCTCACAGCAACCTTGGACGTAGCTCATTCACAAATGAGGAGACTGATACCAAGAGGTTTTGTAATTTTCCCAAGGCCACTCAGCCAGAAAGTGACAAAGCTGGGATCTTAACCCCAAATGTATCAAGAGGCTACTTAGAACAGGGAAGGGGCTGGGTTCTGGCTCTATCCCTTTCCCAACAGGCAGTTCTATGCCTGGCGTATGGTCTGCACTGAGAAAACCCACCCCAAACCCAGTTCTGCGTCTTGCTAGGCTGGAGGGACTCAGTGTAACTTAGCAGAGCACAGGACTTGGTGATGTTGGAGAAGAGAGCAAGTCCCAAGCTTTAAGGTAAACGCAACTTGCAATAGTGTCCCATCTCGCACAGGGGTTGGGCTCTACAATCAGGATGTAGGGTAAGAACAGGAGAGAGTCAAAATAATTTGAAAACGCCCTTAAAGCATCTTCAAGACACTAGGCCTTTGGCCCTTAGAAGCTCCCAAAGCAAGAATTAACTTTGTATCTCTTTGCATTTAGGCTCTGCCTCATCTCCCCCCTGCCCCCTGCCCCACCCCGCCACAGTGCCTGGTACCTGGGAAAGGCTCATACATGAGGTATAGAGCTGAGTAAGCTGGGTCCCGTTTCTGAGAAGGTCATGCTCTTAAAGCAGAGGAGACAGACATGGGGATAGTTATAAGACAAGGCAATGGGGTCTGTCATAGCAGAACCTGGAGAGGTGAATGGGTCCCCAAATTGTTGCCTGATCGCCACAAGTACCCCCCTAGGTATGGAGACCAAGGTCTAGTCTGAACAGGGGAAAGGTAAGAAGTTGCTTGAAGGGACATCTCTTATTCTCACAGATAGAGGTAGAATCGCAGTCAATAGCAGATAGTGCACAGATGCCCCCTTCTTCTTAGGAGCCTGGTTCTGATCTCACTAGTCGCTGCCCAGGCTGTGTCCCCTGCCCCGGGAGTCCTCTGAGGGCTGTGTTCTCAGGCAACCCCTCCTCCAAGAAGGTCCATGCAACCTGCAACGTGAACTCGTGCATTTATCTGAAGAGTCCAGAGGGCCGACTGTGACGCTCTGGGGGCACATAGGAAGACCTTTTCCCTCATCCCCATCTGTAAGTTCTGCTAGTACATCTCAGATTGTGAGTCCTGAGTTCCCGTCCGCAAGTCACCTCTTGCTGCCAGAGGAAGGCCCTGCTCCATTGGTTATAAAACCAATTGCCTGAGTTCTTTATCTTTGTTGAAACGGCATCTGCCTCAGGGGAGAGTGCTTCTCAGCAGCAACCCCAGAAATTCTCCTCCGCGGCCAGCTGTCCCTGGGCCCTGACAGCTTCCTGTCTCTAGGAGGGGAAAGGCCCGGGTGTCTCTTTGGGGTGGCCGCTGCCAGGACAGCTCTGGCCAAAGCCTGAAGCCTGGAGATGGAGTGGCCCAGGCCCCCAGGCGGTTACCATGGTCTGGAAGCAGGAATGCAGCTGGGTCAGGAAGGGCGGCTTCCCGGGCAGGGCCAGCACCCGCTTCTCTACCATCGTGCATTCCACGTCATCATCTTGAATCACCACGTCCTTCTTCAGGATCTTCACGGCATACAGCTCATCTGTGCCCTTCCGCTCTGAGAGCATGACCTGCAAGAGAGCGGGCACGTCAGTGTAGTAGTCGAAGGGGCCCCAGGGAAGCCACAGGCGGCTGACGGTCACTCAGATCCACTCCAAGCTTAGTCCACGTGCCCTCGGTGGATGCTGATACGACACATGAAGTTTCCCATGGACCTTGCACCTTGAATGGCTGAACCCAATCAACAGAGGATGGTTCCAAAACAGAGACAGACCCACAGACGTAGAAAACAAACTTATGTTGACCAAAGGGGAAAGTGGTGGGGGCAGGGAGGGATAAATTAGGAGTTTGGGGTTAACCGATACACTCTACTCTAAATAAAATAGATCAATAAGGACCTACTGTGTAGCACAGGGAACTCTATTCTGTATCTTGTAATAACATATAATGGAAAAGAATCTGAAAAAGAATAAAGGTATATAAACTGAAGCACTTTGCTGTACACCTGAAACTAACACAACATTGTACATCAATTATACTTCAATTTTTTAGAAAGCATATCACTAAAAAAATTTTATTTTAATTTTTTAAAAATAAAGGATGGGGCCAAGAGTGATGAGCAAGTATTCAGATATCCCTTTGGGATATGTATCACTGCCCAGCCAAACATGACTAGAATATAAACCCCATGAGGGCAGGTATCTTTGCCTGTTTTGTTCACTGGTGTAACCCAAGAGTCTGGAACAGTGCCTGGCACACAGTAGGTGTTCAAGAAGCATTTGTTGAAGGAGGGAATGAGTGAATTCCTGAAAGAACTGAATTTGAGGCAATTGTTCCCTTATTCTTTCTGTTGTTTAATATTCATTAAGAGCCTGCTAAGCACAGGGGAAGCAGCATTAGATGAGCAGGCACGTTCTCTGACCCTGCATTCCAGGGAGGAAGGAAGACTTTGGACGTTAATTACAGGGATGATTAATGTAATATTTTAATATCCTCTCCTGTTGTCCTGGGGCTTCCTTTCATGCAGCTGTGGTCACAATCTGAGCATGTTAATCAGTGTGGCTTGTGACACATCATTATTTTCACTGGCTGTGACTATGCCAGAGAGAACAGTGACCAGCAGGTACCATTCTCAAGAAGCCTCTTAGGGAGCATGGGGCGGGACCACATTGTACAAGACCTAACCTGGTCTGGGGGCTTCTGAGATGGCTTCCCGGAGGAAGAAGCAATCAGACTGAAGTAACTATATACTGCGTGTACTGTGTCAGATATTTTGCAGGCAATAATATCAATCACCACAATATTTTGAGCACTTACCAGGGTGCCAGACAATGGTTTTCACTTATTACGTCTCATTCACTTTGCCTAAGACCCTAGGAAGTCAGTACCATTAAGAACCCTATTTCAAGGGGGGAGGAGCAACGGGGTGGGGGGTTAATAGGCACAAACTATTAGGTATAAAATAAGCTCCAAGGGCATATTGTACAACACAGGGAATATGGCCAATATTTTATAATAACTATAAATGGAGTATAACCTTTAAAAATTGTGAATCACTATATTGTACACCGGTAACATATAATATTGTACATCAACTACACTTCAATAAAAAAAATAATAAGTTTAAAAATTAATTAATTAATTAAAAAGAAAAGAGCCTTATTTCATAGGAGCCCGGGGCTCAGGGAAGCTAAGTGACCTGTCACACCACAAATTCAGTTAGGGACAGAGCCAGGATTTGAACTCCGGTTTACCTGATCCCAAGGTCTCTGCCTTTATACACTCCACTTGCGAGAGTTCCAGAAGAATCCTCAAGGAGTTTAGGTGGCTGAGGAAATGAAATGCTCGTATCTGACTCAGCTGGAGGACCAGAGAGAGCAACAGAGGCCTGGGGCCAGAGGGAGTGACGCACAGAGGGAGCCCCGAGGCAGGAGGGCAGCTTGCACACTCCGCTCGGCTCCTGCCCTGATGGTAAGAGGCCTGACTGGACTCCTGCACGGCAGCTCTGGGCTTCGCTCGCCACCCCTCACAGAGGCCCGTCTCCTGCCCGCACCACCTTCTCTCTCATCACAGCCAGGGGTGGCCATGGGTGATTCAGGCCTAGGAATTTAGAGCACTTAGGGAGAAAGTCCCTGACGCACACCTCCGCATCAAGAGGACTTCTCTGACTGCTTTCTCCCCCAGCCTCACCATAGAAATACGAGCTGTCCAGAAAAAAAAAAAAAAAAAAAAAAAAAAGGGCTTCCTTGGTGGCACAGTGGTTGAGAGTCTGCCTGCCGATGCAGGGGACGCAGGTTCGTGCCCCGGTCCGGGAAGATCCCACATGCCGCGGAGCGGCTGGGCCCGTGAGCCATGGCCGCTGAGCCTGCGCATCCGGAGCCTGTGCTCCGCAACGGGAGAGGCCACAGCACTGAGAGGCCCGCGTACTGCAAAAAAACAAAAAAAACAAAACAAATATGAAGGATAGGAGGTGTCTAGAAGTAAAACAGATAGAATCCTTTTATTCTGAAGTGTCCCAACGCTTTCTCCGCAGTCGTTACCAGGGGTGAAAAGGGAACTTTGCTCTTAATATTCGGATCAAGCTTTCCTTTCAATAGGAATCTCTCTGCCCTTGGAGAGCTTTTTGAGAACTTCCTGAGAGCTTTCCCGGTATCATGAAAGAAGTGATATTCTGTGGTGGTTTCAAAACATGTCTGTAAATATGTGACACTCCTCAGTCAAGGGGCAGAGTCTGTGCCCTCTGCTCTTGAACCTGGGCAGCCTCTGTGACTGCTTCAATGAATGGAACACAGTGGAAGGGATCCTGTGTGACTTGGGAGATAGCAGCTTCTGTCAGTTTCTCTTGCGACACCTGCCTTTGGAGCGCTAGGCCACCGTGCTAGTGAGGCCACAGCATGAGACCATGTGGAGAGGCCTGGAGACCACACAAAGAGCTTGCTGCCTAGACAGCACTGGGTGCTCCAGCCCCAACTGTTCCGGCTCCAGCCACTGCAGGACAGAGCCCAAGCCACAAGCAACCAATGAGACTTCCCAATCTCCTGACCCACATACACCATGAGAGATAATAATATACAAGTGTTGCAGTTTTAAACCTCTGAGTTTGAGGATGATTTGTGATGCAGCAACAGGCAACTAGAACAGATTCTTCTGAGTTCATATGTGCCCTAATGCAACCCAGCCTTGTCAGGTGTGGCCCCTGTTACCTTGCTTTATTTATTTCTTGTGTTTGGTTATGAACACTCTTTTTAATCAAAAAACTTTTAAGGCTTCAATTGAGATGGGCAACAGAGATGGAATTCAGTCTGCCTTCCAAATGTGTCACCTTTCCTAGTCTCACCCAGGACTTGCAAGTCTGGCCAATTCATTTATTCATTCAGTAAACATGAATTAAGTGTCTGGGATGTGCCAGGCACTGGCGATGCAGAATGACAATCCCTTCAGGAGGCTTACACACTGGCACAAATGAGTCCAATTCAATTATGATTAAACTCCTGAAAGAGAAGTTCATGGTGCCCTGTGAGTATTCACATGGAGGACTTAACCTGATTTGGTGGGCCAGCAAAAGGTACCCTGGGGAAGTGATGGTTAAGCTGAGACCTGAAGAATGACCAGGACTAGCACAGTGGACATGGGGGAGGCATATTCCAGCCAAAGGGAAGCGAATCGTATTTCCTTAGGATTAAACTACCTGGATCCACAAACCTTGGTCTAGAATCACTGTAGGAAGTGAGCTCTTAAGCTCTAGAACTCAAAGTCCAGATGCCAACTCCCAGCCCTCTGAGATGTCTCCAGCAGAGAGAGCAGCACTGGCACCAGGTCAGGTGGCTGGACAAAGAACGGGTGACATTCAAAGGGAATGGGCCAATGTGTGTGCCAGGGAGAAAGAAGACCATGTTGGGATGACCAGCATGTGAGAGAAGGTGGCCAGTTCAGGGCTGATATGATAACCACTCCCATTTCTTACCTACTCTGGGCATTATTTCATTTAATTCCACACAGATGGGTAGTATAGGTACTGCTACCATCCCCATTTCACAGGAGAGGAAGCCAGGGCTTAGAGAAGTTAGGTGAGTGGTCCAAAGTCACTCCTACTAGGAAGTGACCCTTCTAGGTCACCTATCTCCAAAGTCCATGCTCTTAACCATCTGATTCTCTGAGCCCTAAGCACCAAGTGTTGGGTCATGAGGCTGTACTGTCTGCAAATTATTGCTGAAGTGTTTCAAGTTAGACTCCAGATCCTGGCCCTGTTCTCCTTTTCCTACCCATCCTACCTGTTGAGACTTCAGCCCTTGTGGCCTAATTCATGGTCAAGAACAGAACACTTATGTCCTTTCTCCATTTCTTATACAACCACTAACAAACCACTCATCTACTTGTCGAGATGAGCTTGGTCTGAGTTAGTGCTGTGGTCGCGACCCCAGTTCATCCATCTAGTCCAAGAGCTCTATTGGGAATTGTGTGCCAGGCATGATGCTAGGCACCGGTGATGCATCCACGAATAGGACAGACGTGGCCCTGCTTCCAAGCAGTAAGTGGCTTGAGAAGATCTTACTCCCTCCATCTGCGCCCTCAAGTGTTGGTACGAGAGAGAAAAATGACAGAAAAACAGCCATAGCACCAGCAATGGCAATGGCCATGATCTAAAATGCTCCTTTACGTAGACATGATTTTTTTATCAATTGTCTCTCGCAGTTTCTGGAACTTCCACTTCAGTTAATAACAACATCGAGGGCATGGGCTGTTTGTTCAGCTCCATCTCTAGGGTGAGGATTCCAAACAGATTGAAAGGCTGTCTTGAAGTGACGTTCTTATCAAATTCCAAGCCACATCTGTTCCCCAAGAATCTTCTGGTAGAGATGTGATCAACAGCAGCAGCTCTGGTGACAGCAGATAAAATGGAAAGTAGCCCAGGGACTCCTAGCCAGAAAGCTGATGGAGATGAGCTTAGCTGGCAAATCCAAATGGCCAAATGTGCCTGGAACCTTGGCCCTTGACCATGGGACAAGATGGCATCATGGTTAGGGCAGGGACTTTAGAATTAGGAGACCTGATACATACCCAAGTTCCACCACATTCTAGCTGCATGACCTTGGGAAAGTCACTTAACTTTTCTGAACCTTAATTTCCTCGTCTATAAAACAGACACACTAGCAATGCTCAGCTTTGGGTGGTGCTAAGGGAACTTTGGGGAATAAAGTATGCAAACTGTACACCCTAATTCAGCTCCGTGCTGGGCAAAAGATGAGTACTTAGGGACTTGTACTAGTTATAATAACAAAGAACCAGAAACTGTGTGGCATAGAACAACAGAAATCTATTCTCACGGTTAAGGAGACCAGAAGTCCGAAATCAAGGTGTTGGCAGGGTTGGTTCCTTCTAGAGGCTCTGAGAGAGAATCTATTCCATGCCTCTCTCCCAGCTTATGTGGTTGCCAGCAATCGTTGGTTTATGGACACATCATTCCAATCTCTGCCTCTGTCTTCACACGGTGTTCTTCCCTGTGTCTCTGCCCCCATTTCCTCTTCTTACAAAGAGACCAGTCATTGGATTGGGGCCCACCCTAATCCAGTCTGAACTCTGAACTTGATGACATCTGCAAAGACCCTATGCCCAAATACGGTCGAATTCACAGTATCAGTAGTTAGAATTTGAAAATATATATTGAGGGGAGACAATTCTATCCACTACAGTGGTTATCATCAGCTTCATCTTTTCAGAGAAGGACCAAGGGGACCACTTGTGATCCCTGTACGCAGCATCAATTTCCAGCTCTCAACTGGCTAAGGAGATTTGCTCCGAGGGACTTGTGTGTCCATGTGCTTCCTAATGGGAGAGGGCAGAGATAGTTAGGGACCAAGGCCCCGCTCCCCACTCCCCCAACTTCAACAGACACCTGTCGCAAGTCCAAAGCCAAACTGAGCCTCCCTCAATTCATCTCTCTTACATCTCTCATCCAGTGCACCAACAAGTTTTGTTAGCTCTGCATTCAAAGTACATGCCATACCCAACCTCCTTCCTGATCTAAGCCACCACGATCCCCACCCTGGTCTCCTGCAATTGTCTCCTAGATAATTGTTTCTACTCTACTTGCTCCCAACCTCCACGTACACTCTGTCCCGCCTGCAGGACCTTTCCCCCAGATACACCCAAGAGTTTGCTCCCTCACCTTGTTCAGTGTGACTTCCTTGCAGAGATCCCCCCTGACCACCTTCTCTAAAGTTGCAGCCCCTTTGTCACTCCCCATCCCCTTCCACTACTTTGTCTTTCTTCCCACACCTGGCATCCTATTAATCGCCATTTGTTTCTTTTCCTCCCTCCCTAGAATGTCAGCCCCAGGAGAACAGCTGTTTTGTTTGACTGGTTTGCTGTCACATCCCCAACGTCTAGACACTCAATAAATATTTCTTGAATAAATGAATGAAAATATCTGAGTGAGGGTGAAGTAGTTAAAAAAAAAAATCCCTAGGTCTAGGTCACTAAAGATCTTTAGTTACTTGGTTCTCAGCATTGTTTAATTTACCTATGGCTACATCCAACCTATAATTCACAATGAATTTGAGGTAGCATTCAACATTATATAATATTAAACAAGTAGATTTTATGATATGTAAATTATATCTTGATAAATCTGGTTAAAAATGAGTATATAGCACATAGTGTGTATGTATATGCATATATTATAAATATAGTGTGTGTTTGTATGTGTTGTACTATCAGCTTCCTAGAGGCCAAAGCAACCAGAGATACATGAAATGATAACAGAAGTTCATATTTTCTATAGGGAAAATCACTTTTTTTTTTTTTGCGGTACGTGGGCCTCTCACTGTTGTGGCCTCTCCCGTTGCGGAGCACAGGCTCCGGACGCGGCCACGGCTCACAGGCCCAGCCGCTCTGCGGCATGTGGGATCTTCCCGGACCGGGGCATGAACCCGTGTCTCCCGCATCGGTAGGCGGACTCCCAGCAACTGCGCCACCAGGGAAGCCCGGGAAAATAACTTTTTGAGGAGAAAAATAAGCTTTCCCTAGAATTTAGGTCTAAAGGAAATGTCTCACATGGATCCTGAACACGTATTGCCGCCGTGGACAATGTTCTTAATGACATCCCTATGACGGGGTCAGAGAGGAGGAGGAGAGAGCATCCATCTAGCACTGTCGGAGCCTGCAAGCTTGACTAACACACGGGTGTCTGGAAAAGATGCTAACTTGATGAACTCAGATGGTGCATCTAAAATAGAGACAGAGAGAGACACATTTGGGGCTCAGAGCGTCCCCAAACACTAATTTGAGAGGAGAGGATCGGTAAGGTGCAGGGAGCTGAGGGTGCACGGGAGAGGGATGGAGAAGCAAGTTAAGCCGGGTGTGTACAGTGCAGGCCTCCAGGGGGACCACAAGCCCCTCTCCCTGCCTCTCCCACACCCGCCACACTAGGGAGCTGGCTTGTGGACGAGGTGGGGTGCGGGTCTGATCTGCTGCAAGGTGTGTACCCTCCTCTATTTGAGGGTTCTGTCTCTTTGAGGGTCCCCCGCCTTCTGGGACTGTCTCCTGCTTGGGCTCCACCCAGTCCCTCCGAAGACCTGAAGAGCAGAGAGTACTTTAGATCAGCTCAGTTCTAAGTCTTAAGGCAAATCCGGTCTCCTCCCCTCCCCCACCCTTTCCTTGGGTTTGCCTCGCCTGGTCGTACTGAGCTCCTGTTTCTCCAGGCAGCACATGAGAATTCTCTGCGGAGCTTTTACAGGCTGATGCTTGGGCCACACTCCAGACCAATCAAATCGGAACCTTCTAAATATCTGGGACCTTCCTGTGTGGCCTGCCCTGGGGGAGGACGAGGTGATGAGCTGGCCAGAGGCCATCAGGATGGTGTTGTAATCAGGGGCTGGAGCGCTGGGCAGACACTGGCCACTGTTCTTCCAAGGGCATCTGCTCACTGGGGAGTAGGATTTTGAGAGAGACTTGGGTGCGGCCAGGTTACTAAATGAAGGTGAGCGTCCACATCCTCATCTCTTTACAACATGGCAGGTATCCTGACAAGCTGTTTAACATAAGAATGCGATTTTGACCTTGACAGAATCTGATAAGCTGGAAGTTCATATCTAATTAGAACTGTAAAATCACAGTAGGTACAAGTTCATCTCTGGAACCACGAGTTCAAAGTTTAACTCTATCATGTGCTTGCTGTGTGATCTTGGGCAAGTTACTCAGCCTCTCTGAGTCTCAGTTCCCTCATATGTAAAAGGGCCATAATGATAGTTCCTCCCTCAGCAGGCTGTTGTCAGAGTAAGTGACATAACGCAGGTAAAGCTCAGAGCCTGCACACAGAAAGCCATATTGTTAAAGTGAAAGAATAAATACAGAGAATAAGAGGAATGGTGGGTACAGTGGTTCTTTCCCCCAGTCTCCAGGTGGCAGAAAGTGAACTAGAGCAATAGACCAAAATTTCTGCAAAATCTATTCCCCAGGAGATCCTTATGTGAAGCCCAGAATGAAAGGCAAGGTCGTACCATCTGTGTTTAGAGGTGGGGCTGGCACGAGCCCTCCGGGAGAGGCTAAGGGGACTCTCCTGCAGGGAGCTACATGCTCAGTCCAGACGGGACTTCCCTGAGGAATCAGCAGACCATCTGTCATCTTCTGAAATTCTGAATGGGGAAGCGTGGATTCCAGGCCTTCACAGACTCATCCTCTCCAGCAAAGCCCTCCTTCAGACTGAGCCGGGGAGGAAGAGATGGCTTAAGCCACCCAAGCCCTGATAACCAGAGGCCTGGAATGAGGGGCAGAGCCATTCCTACCAGGAGACCTTGTAAGTGGATGTGGGGATAAATATAGACAAGAGTCCACCGATTCATAGGGCCATGACGATGCTTCAATGATACGTGTCATAAGTGCTTAACATATAGACAGAACTCAATATACTACGTTCATCAGAGTTGATGAATTCTTTACCTTTTGAGGTTCTCCTAACTTTCAACTTTCACCAGACACGAAGATGTCCTAACATGTTCTAGGTTATCTTAAGGCCCTAATTTTAATCCCCCAAAGTGTATTGTTACTGTTCAAACTTTGGGTCAGGTTTTCTAAGCATATGTATCCACACATATGTGGGTTTAAATTTTATATTTGATGGTGGACACACTAATCGAATATGAAATCATGTGGTTTGGGGGAATCAAATGCATTCGCCTCTAGCAGCAAACTGGAAGTTAGCAGTCTAGAAATGGTTCCTGGCTTCTAATAGCTTGCTTTGGAGGAGCAACTGGGTGGACTTGCAAATTGAGGAAGTACATCAGGAAAAATTGAAAAGTGGTATAGTGGGGAAAAGGTGCTAATTGGGAGTTAATAGTGTGGATCTGCGTAGGACTGAATCACTTTGCGGATACAACCTTCAAGTTGGTAAGACAAAAATAAGAGCAGTGATAGCGTGCAGATCAACTGGGTTATTTCATGATTTATTATGTAAGGTTTTCCATATTTAAAACAAAATCTCTTTATATGGTTACATACTGTATGATTCCAACTATATGACATTCTGGAAAAGGCAAAACCATGGAGACTGTAAAAAGATCAGTGGTTGCTAGGGGTAGGGGGTGGGAGGGATGAATAGGCAGAGTGCAGAGGATTTTTAGGGCAGAGAAACTACTCTGTGTGATACTATAATGGTTGATGCATGTCATTATACATCTGTCCAAACCCGTAGAACGTACACCACCAAGAATGAACCGTAATGTGAACTGCAGACTTTGGGTGATGATGATGTGTCAGTGTAGGCTTATTGACTGTAATGAATGTACCACTCTAGTGGGGATGTTGATAATGGAGGAGGCATGGAACTGGGTGGCAGATAAATTGAGTTTTCAGATCAGAGGTCAGGGTGACACGTGTTATTAAGATTTAAGCCTCTTAAAATGATGCCACGTCACACATTAGATTTAATCAAGTTGAGTTTTTGCCCACTAGCAGAGAAAGCCAGTGGAAGTGTGAAATGAAGTTTAGAATGAAGGTACTTTCAGCCGAGTCATCTCTGGCTCATGTGGACTTGCTATTGTTAAGCAAATGTCACCACTACACCCATGGAAGGAATGACTCATAGTCACTGCTGGAAAGAGGGAGGAGAGGGAATAAGAAGGTTTAAACTTGAAACGCTGAGCCCTGAGTTTTAAATGAAGAGGCTTAGTTGGATTTAATAAGAAGTGTTTAATTGTTTGATTGGGTTGTAATAAGAAATGCAAAAGAACTATTATTTCAAAACTCTGGGTTGTATCACTTCTAATGATTGATATCATAGAACTGATATGGTGGAATCGATAGGTAACCATTCGAGTTATTGAAGTGTTCTCTTGAGCTCAAATCAATGCTGGTGTCCTGTAGGTTTGCTTAGTCAATTTTCTTTGAATCACATGTTATATTTGACAAAGTTAGATGGTTAAAATAAAAGCAGATTTAATTTGACTCTTCTTTAAACAGTTCCTGGGAAAACAAACCAATAATTGATGCCTTTTACCAAAAGAAAACGCAATGAAACCCTTAAGGGTCTGTCATTCATTTCATCTATTAGGCGCACAAAGGAAGTCTGTTTCCCTATAATCTGATCTGCTCTGTGCACACAAGCCTCCCTTTGATTGGTGTCACAGACTAATGGAGAATGGGTTTTCTCCAAGGCAGGAGTGGAGCATGTTGAGGCTGGGTGGCACAGTGGTCATGTGTTCGGGAGCCAGACCCTCTGGGTTTGGACCTGCATCCACCACTGCATGAATCTGGAAGTCTCTCAACTCTCTGAGCCTCCATTCCCTCATGTAAAATGGGGATAATGACAGCACACACCCCATAAGATCGTTGTGAAGATTAAACAAGCAATGCATATAAAACACTTAGGTTCTCAGCACTCAAAATACATTATCAATCTCTGCAGTGATTTTTCAATGAGGTAAATACATAATATGAAACAGAG
Source organism: Mesoplodon densirostris (assembly GCF_025265405.1). NCBI lineage: Eukaryota > Metazoa > Chordata > Mammalia > Artiodactyla > Ziphiidae > Mesoplodon > Mesoplodon densirostris. The sequence continues at coordinate 48,795,466 of NC_082676.1, forward strand.
CTGAGGGGCGGGAAAGGACTGAAACAAACTATGGCATGTTTAATTATATTAACCATCCGTAGGTGTACGTTCAAAATATTTACCATGGGTATTGGATGATTAAAATCTATAGGTCTCTGCTATCACGTTTGTTGTAGAAAAGATTATGGGTAATGTTGTTAGTAAACAGGGATTCAATATCTTAACAGGAAATTTTAGAATTTCTGAAATAGCACATAAAGATGCAGTTGAGATGGATGTGTGGAGGGTGAACTATGACAGCACAATAATTGGACCAGAGGCCGTGAATTATCGCCCAAGACAGAGCTTCCCTGTTAATAGGCTCTATCTGGCCCTTCAGTAAGAGGACTAGATTTAACTTTGTATTATTTTTCCCAAAGAGCCAGGCAACGTTTTGAAGATATACAGACTTAAAGGAAACACTGGCCTGTGTGCCAGACAGACCATATTTTCTTCCTTCTCTTCGAGGAACTGCCCACATCACATTTGCTTTTCAGAGAGGCTGTTCCTGTTGTCCTTCCTGACAGATGGCTGGCAAAGTGACCTGTCCCTTTGGCCACAGCTAATTGGATCACATGATCACTGAGCCATACTGGTCTATCAGTCTCTTTCCTGGGGTTTTAAATTCTAGACTATTCTAGGTTTGGGAATTAGACATTGAGAATTGAGAAGTGACATAAGGCTGAAGGAGGTAACACTGATGCACATCCACAGTGAGAGATGTCAGTCAGAAGCCAGGGTGACAGACTGGGGTCCCCAGGATGGAGACAATGAATGCTGGGCTCCTGGAAGCTTTCTGGTCCCAGCTGCACTTCCTGCCTTTGGATGTTGGGAGATACACAAGAACATGCCATGTCTGTCCAATAAATCCCCCTTTACTCCCTGTGGCTTGACAAGAAAACTTGAATTCCAGACGTTTCACTTTCCTTGATATAATTAATTCTATTGGGAAAACAGACCCTTACGCTTTTTTGTTCTGTAATTTACTATCCTCTGAGGGGTGAATGTAGGGGCTACAGAGAAGCAGTAAGTCACTTCATTGATGAGAGACCTGGACGAATTCAGAAAGTGGAAGGGCCTCACCGTGACTGGGGAAAATGAGTTGGCAAAAAAAAAAAACACGGCAGTCAGAATTGCATACGAGAGACTGGAGGCTGGGAGGAAGGTGCCATAATTGGGATAGAACCAAAGAGAAGGCAGGAATCCAAGATCAGACAGCAAATGTCAAAAGGTTCTCTGGAAGAGGATTAAGGGAACAGGTAGCAAAGACTTTGAGCTATCTGTGAACCATATGATAAAGGACTCACCATATGGTGCAGGAAGATAGCAAAGCAGGTTGAAGTAAAGGGAAGAGCTTTTGTCTGTAGGATTATATAACCACCTCTAATGTGTGGACGTATATGTGTGCATGTGAATCCACACTACTAATGAGATTAAAATTAGGATAGACTCCCACAACGGGAGTTCTGAGACTTCAGAAAAGGCCTTTGTTACTGGTAGAAACTAAACTGCCTTTTTATCTCCTCAGGCAATTTCTTCCTGTGGTAATTCAGTGCTGCACTTGGATCCAGCAGAAGACACTGGAGTCTGGGGCTTGGAGCTCTGGATTGTTCTCTTGTGCCCAAACTCAAAGCACACACTAGTTAAGTACCCCAGTGGCTTTTGGGGAGACAGCTTGGAGGTTGTGCTGTTGGGGAACTAGTGTTAGCAACCAGGGCCAACTTCAAGCGCACTGGGGACCACGATCTCTGTAGGGGCTCGTGAAAGTGTTTTAATTCCTTTTAGAATCACAAGAAAAAAAAATGAACTTTTAGGCTGAAGAAACTGCTTTAACATGTAATATTAATACATTTGTCCTTATACCAAAGCAGTCGTAAGATACAGTTTTCAACTTTTTTTGATGGTGTAAGGAAGAACCCACAAAAGTCTCCATAGCAGTTTTGAAACTGTTTCAAAAACGAAAAGACTAGCAGTTTGATGGAGATGAGTGGACCCAAAAGTAGAGAAGAGTGCTGTTAGAGATGGAAAGAGGCAACTAGAATCACAACACCTGATTTCAAATCCTGGTCCTGCCTACTCCCAGCTGTGTAGTCTTGGGGAGGTCACTCAATCTCTCTGACTTATAATTTCCAAATAGGTGTAATAGGGTTAATATCAGTAGCTACCTTGCATGACTGTGGTAAGAAATAATATGATGTGTGATGCATATAAATCCACAGCATGATCCCTGGCATTTAGTATGAGCTCAAAAGTTGGAGGCAATGGAGATGGGCAAGTGGAATTGTAGAGGGTGGGGATGGGAGATAGAGCTGGTGAGGGTTAGAAGAAACGGAGGGTGACGGTGGAAAGGGAACCAGCTGAAGAACCACACACACTAGAGGTGCCTCCAAGACTTGGAGGACCCCATGAGCTGAAGCCTGTAGAGGAGGTGAGAAGGGCAGGCTCTAGAAGAGAGTAGCCCATCCTCAGGAGCCCTCCCAGGAATCCCTGTTGATGGCTCCCAGTTCCGACGGGTGTTTGCACATGCATAGGTAATTGACAAACACAGAGTGAGGAGGGAGAACAGAAAATCTGGAGGCTTCCATCACCATGCACGTGGCATTTGTCTAATGGCAAAGGCTCAGAATGAAAACAAGGCATGCAAACTCTGCTTACGCTTATAGGCAAAGAGCAGAGAGGTGGAAATGAGAAAATAAGAGGGGAAAACGGTTAACCTTCTAGAATATGTTTGTGACATGGCAAAGGCGACCACTGTTGAGACTAGAAATGCAAGTTTTAAGTATCAAGGCAATCAAGAGCCTAAGATCACATGCATCTAAACCAAACCTGGTCCGTTAAATGCCCCTGACGAGCTCTGTGACTTTACCAACTTATTTCAACTTCCTGCATCTCCTTTCCTCATCTGTAAAATGGGGATATAAGTAGCTACATCACAGCATAAACATGAGCCAAAACATACAAAGCACTTACAACAAAGTCTGGCATATAGTAAGGACTCAAAATGTTAGGTGACATCATCATCTTCATCACTACCGCCACCACAAGAATATACGTTCCATGAAGGCAGATATTTTTGTCTGTTTTGTTCAAAGCCATTTCCTCTGCACCTAGAACAGTGCCTGGCACATAGTAAATGCTCAATACATATTTGTTGAATGAATAAATCCTTACTCATGCTGTCAGTGGGCAGTTATTATAAAAGTGATACTCCTCCCCAGTATGGGTTCCAATCTTAGTCTCAATTCCTTTCCCTCATGTCTGCCCTCTGCTGTCATAAGCAGCCACCATGCCTTGTGCTCAGATCTGGAGAGTCAGGAGCTAGGAGATCACTGATAACCTGGGAGACGGGCGATTCAGAAGTAGCTGAGAGTAGAAGTCACAAGGCAAAAGGATAAGGCACAGGTGAGTGGGGAGGAAGTGTAGGCAGCAAATATCAAAAGAGCAGTTTGATTCTCTGGATATAGTCAGTGAGTAAAGGACAGAGAAGGGAGAGTCAAGGTCACAGAAAACATCTTTAAGGATACGGGAAATGCTGAGCATACTTCTCATCTAAAAGAAAGGAGATAGGGGAGAGGGAAGATCAGAGACTTTCTGTAGCTTCGACATATACACAGAAAATGTAGCAAAAGACTTTATGTTCTTAGGAATACAATGGTAATTGAAGTACCAAACTGTCATGTGACTGTAAGATCTTGAAGGCAGTTTTTCAAAAAATGTGGCACTTCTACCATTGGCAATACAAGGACAAAATTATTTTTCTTTTAATAAATTCTCCTAAGAATATATTAAAATAAATATATGACTGCTAGATCAAGCCTGTGATTTCAAATACATTATCACTTAGGGCAATGCTAAGAAGAAGAAAAGGAAGTCAACTAAATCAATTAAAAAATATATTTAAGGGGAATTCCCTGGCAGTCCAGAGTTTAGGACGGCGCTCTCACTGCCGAAGGCCCGGGTTCAATCCCTGGTCAGGGAACTAAGATCCCACAAGTCACGCAACGCGGCCAAAAAAAAAAAAAAAAAAAAAGAGAGAGAGAGAGAGAAAATATTTAAGATAGTATAAAGGAAGTATGTACATGCTTAAAAAAATAAACAAAAAAAATAAAAACAAGTGCATAAATAGGTAATAGTTGGGAAACTTGGCCAAGGCTATACTCAACCCTTTTGTACAGTCTGAATCTTGAGCCAAGGGAGTTGGTGTCAGCACCTTGGAGAGTGGCACCCAAATGCTGAGTCTCTGCTGTGCCATAGGAAAGGGGCCACTGGTTAACACTAAATGGCCTCCTTAGTGACACTCAGGCACTTAATATCATCAGCCTCTTGGGCATTATTCTAGGAAAGTCAAACACCAGAAGAGGAGGCTTAATGGTTTTGTCTCTCACCTCTCAGCTTTTTATTTTTGATTATCTTCAATGCATACAGAGCAGCAGACCTGAATGGGACTTTTTGAAGAGATAAATGTAATACCGGGGCACTCAGTTTCTAAAGACTTGCCACTTTTCCTTTTAATTTTATAAGCTGCTGACTTCTTCCTACTTGATTTATTCCTGGCTTATGCTATGCTTCAGGAAAAGCAGCACTAACACCTGGCACGTTCCATGATTTGAACACAAGGAAATGTCATCGAGAAGAGAAGCTTAAAGTTTTTTGCTTGTGGGGCATGAAAATTGGGAGTTCTAAAGGTTAAAGTCAGAAGGTCTTTCATGTCACCAAGAAGAATTCCAACCAGAGCTGAAAAGTAGGGCATATGGCTGAGGCCACTATCTTTCCATCAAAATTGTTCTCCCAGCGTCCCTTGCACTGAGTCATGTGACTAAATTCTCTGTAATAGTGTGTAGGCAGAAGTGATGGGTGCCACTTCCAAAGCAAGGCTTTTATGAAGCAGCTTGTGCCTCCTCTGTACTCTTCCCCCCCCGCACTCTGAGTATAGACAAAAACAAGGCAAAAACAAGGCTGTAGGGATTGATGGGGCCGCGTAAGATGGAAGGAACCTGGGTCACTTAATCACCATATGGAGAGCATGGGTGAGGCCAGGAACACCCATCTTGGACTGTTACATGAATAAACATTAAACTTCTATTGTGTCGGAGCCAGTATAGATGTAGGGGTCTTTTTGTTATGGCAGTTGGATCCACCCTAACTAATAAAGGAGGTTAGGTGTGTGGGGTCTGGAAGAAGAGATGTTCTTTTTTTTTTTGCCACGCTGCATGTGGGATCTTAGTTCCCCAACCAGGGATCAAACCTGTGGCCCCTGCATTAGAAGCACAGAATCTTAACCACTGGACCGTCAGGGAAGTCCCAGAGGAGACATTCTGAGATTTCCATTTACTCCCTCCCCTCTTTGCACAGTTAATTTAGCTCATCCTTTAGATAAAGCCCAAGAGCCTCTTTCTCCCAGAAGCCTTCCCTGACTTTGGCCAGGGCCGATCCCACTCCCGTAGGCTCTCCCAGCACACGGCAAACATCAGAGCTGTACTTTATATCTGTTAGTGTGATTTTTTTTTGATTAACATTTATACTCCCACTGGGCTTTTAAGTATGCATTTTTCAAAATTCATAGAATGATACACTTCCTTGTGCATTTTGTTGTATGTAAATTTTATTACCTTAAAATGATCAGAAACAAATGTTGAATTCTGGTTAAATGATATGCATGCTGAAGAGTTCAGGTGTGAAGTGTACCGATATCTGCATCTTGGTTCGAAACGATTAAAAAATGGGTTGACAAAGAGATGGAGAGACATGTGATCACACATATACAGTCAAATGCTGGCTGCAGAATCTAGGTATTGGGTATTATGGGTGTTCATTGTATAATTCTTTTAACTTTTCTGTATTTTTAAAGTTTTTCCTAATAAAATGTTGGGGGGAAGTTCAAAGAGAGTAGGGACTATGAGTACATTACATAAATAGAATTATTCTATGTACAGTGTATTTTATATTACTAATCATAATGTTCTGTGATTTGCTTCTATTTTTACTTGATACTATGTCATGGATATCTGTCCATGATGACAGATAGACAGACAGACAGAGATATGAGAGACACAAAGACCTCATCCTTTTGAAGGTATCATGGATACACCATTATATGTTTAACTTTCACACTACTGATAAACATTTGGGCTATTTTCATTTTTTTTCTATTACTGATCTTTTCCTATGATAGCTCTTCTGTGCTGCTGGATTTGAGCTTCTTTATGTTAGCTCTAGGTCCACCACAACATGTTCCTGCCCTCCCCACACCACCAACCCCCCAGCAGGCCAGTATCCTCCACAGGCAGGAGTCCACGAGTATAAGAAAATAATAAGAAAGCCCTCATTCAAACTTCCCAGCATGATTTTCTAAAAACATCTGGATCATACAAATCATTACCACAAGCACATCTGAAGTCTCAGAAAGCAAGTGATACTAGCATTAATTAAATATCCAATGGATATATATTATGGCACTTTAGAATTAGGGGAATCAAGTCTGTAATGTACAGAGTTGTATTTGTGCTGTGTATACACGTTATCAGAGACTTGCTGTGTTTATAAGCTCCACTTGTATAACCAGTCTGAACAGTGCATATCTGCCCAATTTATATACCTGGAGCACAATTTTAACTGCAGAAATCACTTGACAACCACAGAGGTAAAATTCTTGAAAAGTGAAAGGTTGGCAAAGCAGAAGTCAAAGGTTCAAGAAATCAGAAAAAAATAGAGAGGATAAAACTATAAAAATAAACATTAAATAACAAATGAATAATACATGCAAATGTTCTGCAACAAAAGTTCTAGAGGGCGTCTATCTCCAAGTAAGCCAGACATGCCAAGAGGCCCTGCCCTGGTGCAATAACGCTCCCAGGGAAACGCTTTCACATGGTCAGGAAAGCAAACTCTCCAAATTTTTCTTCTTTTTAAAGTTTTTGAAACAGGGTTTACTCGTTTGGAACTCAATGGCTTTCACACTTGCTTTGTCCCTTGTTTCATTTTCATAGGTCTTAGCAAAATGCTTGTGTCTCTCCCTAGTCGCTCCACAAATGATTACTGTCTCTAAGAGCACGTTTTTCTGGGCCAGATCTGATACAGTGGGCCTGCAGGAGGGGAGGTGTGAACAGATTACCCAACGGTCCATGTCTTTCATCTTTGGCGGGGGAGCAGTTACTGCTGCTGTGTTCTTCCATTTAAGGGGGTTGATGTATATATCCCACAAGACTGAAACATGGTAAAAGTAGGCATTCAAATATAAAACCACATTAATTTAAAACCGCGACTGGCAAAACAAGAGCTGCAAAGGATTACTCTATGTTTTAAAGGATGGTAGAGGTTTTTGTTATTCTAGTTTGCTTTCATGACATACTGTTGTTTTCCTCTGTGATTTATTTGATGCCACATCCCCAGTCTGGAACAGAACTCTCAATTATTATAACAGTTTCCATGGAAACATATGATCTATTCTCTCTCATTCCCTCACTGTTCCCCAAGACCCATTCTCCCACTTCTCTACCCACCCCCCAACCCCAATCCTTTCTGTAAGACCCTCCAGAACTTCCATTCCTCAATCAAAAACTCTCGTCTGTACTGCTGAGTGATCAAAAAGGTGAAGAAATATGTGTGTGGGCTGCTAACTTTTGAGGCAACAGGACAAGGATAAATATGCATATTTATGTTTGTTAAAGTAGCAGAGAGAAACTGGAAAGATGCAAATTAACAGAACAGTTTGTATACGGAGGGCAGTAGCAGCAAGGGGGCACAGAAGGATGTGAACCTGAGTGGGAGCAAGACTTCTCAGTGTTTATCCTTTTAATATAATTTTAATTATGAACCATGTGAAAACACTGCTTATTAAAAATATAATTTAATTCTTTAAAACTCCCCGACAGCCTCAGCTGATTAGAACCTCCTCTTCATTGAGGCTTCATTCTTCCTTGTCATCACGGAAACCCCCCCATCTTTGAAATCTAAATGCCCTTAGTCTTCCTAGCATTTGAAATCTCTTGGCCTCACCCACTTGTTTCTCATCCCTAGGCCTCTAGACTCCTTCTTTCTCCCCAAGGTTGTAACCCTCTTTCTGCTTTGACTTCCTTCCAGTCTGGATGTCATTGTTATTCATTTATTCAGTACACTTTTGCTGAGTACCTGCTAGAACGGGCTCTGTTGGATCTGCAGTGGGCACCCCTCTTCCCAGAAGCCTTGACTCCCTTATTACTGTGATCTTCTAGGGCACCGATCCTGCTAATCACCATCCTTAGCTCAAATCCACCATCTACTTCTCCATCTCCACCCCCAGGCTGCTCAGAGCTGCTGGCAAAAAGGGCACAGTGGCATGGACCTCTACCATCACTACTGCTTATTCTCTAGCCTTTTGGACCTCCAGGCTGCTCAGCAATCTTATTCCGTGTTCCTACTCTCTATTCTCACTCCCTGCCAAGGCTCTTCAAACTTTGGGCCACCACCTCAGGTTCCTTAGCCCATCACAGCAGATGGATGGACCTTGTGGCCCATAGAGAAAATTCACGCATTCAGTCTAGACCCTGAATGAATTCAATCCACAGGCACTGGAAGTACAGGGGTGAACATGACAGAGATCCTGGCTCTTGTGGAGCTCAGATCTTAGAACAAGGAGACAAACCAAGCAAGAGAAGTATCGTCTGGCGATGGGTTCTAGGAGACAGTTAAATATAATGGAGAATGAATGAGTGGCTCTTTGAGTGGTAGTTAGGGAAGACTTCTCAGAAGAGGTGGTATCTAAGTAGAGATGGGAATTACAAGAAAGAGCCAGCTCTGCAAAGAATAAAGGGAACAGCATCACAAAAGCTCTAAGAGAGGAGGGAGCTTTGTATGTCTCAAAGAACCTCATGTGGCCCAAGCCCAATGGGTGATGGGGAGAAGGAAAGGAAAAGAAGGTAGCAAACAGAGAACAATTTAAGTTGATCAGAATTTAAAGAGTGATGTAAGCCAAGGACACAGTATAGAATTTATTCTACTTGTGAAGTCATTGAAGGGTTTTAAGCTTGGGAGTGATTTGACCTAATGTAAGTTTTTAAAAATAACTATGGCTGCTGCATAGAAGTGTATTAATTATAGGTCACAAGAGTGGAAGCAGGGAAGCCAGTTAGGACTGTCTGCAGTGGTCCAGACGGTATTGTATGGCATAGATTAGGGCTGCATTAGTGAAGATGGAGAGAACTCAGTAAATTCATGATATGCTTTGGAGGAGGACCTGTCCAGACTAACGAATGGATTATGCACGCCTGGGGTAAGGGGAGGACAAAGAGGAGGCAAGGATAACTCCCAGATTTTTGACTTAGGCGACAGAGATGGGAAGAAATTTGATACTTTTGCACACCTGAGTTCATGGTCTGAGACTGATATGAGACATGCTGGTGGCACACACAGGGATTAAAAGACTCACAACACTAAACAAGTCAGGAATACTTATGACACAATCTCAACTTCAGTAAAACAGCATCTCCTAGTACGTATAATAGCATCCAGAATCACTCTACGAGTCCCAGGGTCATCCTTCGACTGTGCTGCTGTTCGAAAAGAACCATCTCCATTCTCAGCTGCAAGAGTAATCTTTTCCAAAACCAAATCCGATCATGTCACGTCTCTGCTTAAGACTTCCAGTGGCTCCCCCGCTGCACTGTGAATAAAATCCTAACTTCTCATCATAGCTTCTAAGGCTTTGCATGATCAGGCCCCTCCCACCTCTGCAACCTCACATCCTGCAACCTCCCCCTGCTCATGACATTTTGGCCCCAGCACCTTCTGATGGTGCCTAGAATGTGCCCAGCCCTTGCCTACCTCAGGGCCTTTGCACTTGCCGTTCTCTCTCTCCGCTGCGAACATTCCTTCCTAGCTCTTTGAATGTATGGCTGGTTTATTCTCATTCTTCAGGTCTCAGTTTCTACGTCACTTCCTCAATCTGAGTGGGTCCCTTCTTGATCTGTCTGTGACACAGCACTCCATTCATTTCCTTCACAGTATTCGTTACCAACTGTAGTGTAGCTCTATTTACTTTTCACTCTCTCCCTCACTGGAATGTAAGCCCCATATGAACAGCAAAATGTGCCGGCCTTGTTAGCTGTTCCTTCTGGAGCAGGTGCCACCACCCAGCTGTACTGTACCTTGCCAAAGCTGCCTTTTCCAAGCACCATCAGGAAGTTAAAATCGGTCAGTTTCATCCGGTCCCTGTTCCCGTTGTTGTCAAATTTGGATATGGTGTTAGTCGTCTTTTCTTCAGGAGTCTTGGTCCCCTGATTGATCTTGGCCCTCTGGAGGGAGAAGCACACAGAAAACATCATCAGAGCTTGAGGAGGCCCTTGTACATGCTCAAACGCATGTATAGGCCGCAAGCTGTGGTTCCTGCAGCTCATGCCCCCAGCTTGGTGAAAAGCATGGCCCAGCTTCCACAGTGCAAACCCAAAATGTGGAGGCCAGCCTTGGCACCTCATTTCTCTTTCATCCCTCGTGTCTCATCCACCACCAGGAACGGTCACTGCTTCCTCCCAGCTGTCTCTAGAATTCCTTCTTCTCTCCATCTCCACCAATACCACCTGTCATCACCTCTCACCTGGACAACCCACCTTGGTTCCCTCCACACTGGGCTTTACATGTAGTCACAGTGATCTTCCACTTCTTCATACTCAACCAAGTCACCACCTGCTTAAAATGCTTTGGTAGCGACCCATCGTTTTTAGGATAAAGACTTCGGTGCTTTCACTGGCCCAGATGGCCCAGTATGACCAGGCTCTACCTGCTTCTCCAACCTCTTCAGCATTTTCTCGGCTCCTACTTCCCTGAAACACAGCTTCATCCTCCTTTCACATCTTTGAGTCCCAGTTCCCTCCCACTTCAGGGCCTTTGCACCTACTGCTGCTCCTGTGTGGATGACTATTCTCTCCCCTTCGCCAACCTAGTTACCTCCCGTTCCACGTTTTCACTTCCTCGGGGAAGGCTTCCTTGATTCTCTCTGTCTGGATGGGCTGTGCCTATCTGCTCCCTTCAACCACCTCACTTCCCATTTACACTGCATGATAATTGTCTGTTCACTTGTTTTCCCCAACAGACTGGAAACCTGCCAGGGCAGGGAATATGTCTCATGCTCCGCAATTTCTCTGACAATGAGCATACTTTCCAGTTAAATATTCTGTTGGATAAATGGATGGATGAGGCCCATGTTTGTCCTCAGTGCAACGGGGTAGGGGCCTGCTGCTGTGAGCAGCAGAAGGATGACTCAGAATGGCAGCAAACGCTGTGAAAGCAGGGGAGAATAGGAGGCCAGAATATTTGTGATTGGAGTCTAAAGTGGGGGATGTCTTGTAGGACTGAGCCCTTAACCTATGGGGTCTGCACTAACTCCAGGTAGCTAGTGTCAAAACTGAATTAAATTGTAGAACACCTAGTTGGTGCCCACAGAGAATTGGAGAACTTCTTGGTGTGGAAAACCCACACACTTGGTGTCGGAAGTATTGTGAGAGTGTCAAGTTTTCCTCCATAGGGTTTGTAGTTTTTAGCATCCGGCTTTTTTCACTCATCCTAATGCCCTTGAAATTCACTCATGTTGTTGCTTGAATCAGTGATTTGTTCTTTGTACTGCTGAGTAGCATTCACTGTTTACATTTATTCATTCTTCTGTTATGGGCATTTGTGTTGTCTCCACTTTTGGGCTGCTAACAAGGCTGCTGTGAGCATTCTTGGTCCAGTTACCTTGTAGTAAAGATATGTTAAGATTTAAGTGTCTCTGGGACGATCAAGAGTAAATAAATACCCAGTAAACAGTTGTATTATGTGGTTTTTGGGTTAAGAAATGACATAAGAACTGGAGACAGGGACTTCCCTGGTGGCACACTGGTTAAGAATCCGCCTGCCAATGCAGAAGACATGGGTTTGAGCCCTGGTCCGGGAAGGTCCCACATGCCACGGAGCACCTAAGCCCGTGCACCACAACTACTGAGCCTGCGCTCTAGAGCCTGCAAGCCAAACTACTGAAGTCCGCACACCCTAGAGCCCGTGCACCGCAACTACTGAACCCACGTGCTGCAACTATTGAAGCCCGCACGCCTAGAGCCTATGCTCTGCAAGAAGAGAAGCAACCACAATGAGAAGTCCGCACACCGCAACAAAGAGTAGCCCCCGTTCACCGCAACTAGAGAAAGCCTGCACGCAACAACAAAGACCCGATGCAGCCAAAAAAAAAATCATAAAAAAACCCCACCAAAAACTGGAGACAGATTTGGGGGTTAAAGCCTAGAGGGGGTAGTTAAAACCAGATCATTAGGGAAATTGCATACAAGAAAAGAGCCTCAAACAGAAGTTGCATTGCTTTTTCAGGGCCATGTCCTCCCATAATCCCAAATTCTCACCCTCCAGCCCCCAGAGATTTTCCCAGGCTATTGCAATCCAAACATATCCCTCCCTCCCTCCCACCATCCCTGCTTTATTATGATGTCCCCCACCTTCTCTGAGTCCCAACTCAGGACCCACCCGATTCACACACTCCAATCTCCAGCCTGTTGAGGATCCACATCCTGACTGTCCCTGGTCCCCAGTCTCCGTTCCAGCCCTGAGGTTTGCTTCCATCCACCTGCAGGTCCCAGCACCCCCTGCCAGTGGAGCATGAGTGAGGTGCACACACTTCCCCATTTCTCCATCTGACTGCTTAGAGGAAACATTTTTCCCTGTTCTTCAAGGAGCAGCAAGTGTCCATCAGCTTGATTCCTCAGTCCTTCAAGCAACCTTCTCTCCTCTGAATTCCACGCTCCATCTCAATTTGCTTGCGTGACTCTTCTCACAGTTACATGCTATAGACCGAGAATGTTTGTGTCTCCTGAAAGTTCATATGCTGACATCCTAACCCTCAAACATGATGGTATTAGGAGGTGGGGCCAGTGGAAGAGATTAGGTCACGAGGGTGGAGTCCTCATGGGTGGGATTAGTGCCCTTATAGAAGAGACCCAGAAGAGTCCCCTTGCCCCTTCTGCCACGTGAGGACATAGTAAGAAGAGGGCCATGGGGTCTTCCCTGGCGGTCCAGTGGTTAGGACTCCAAGTTTCCACTGCAGGGGCCGTCTACCCTGGTCAGGGAACTAAGATCCCACATGCTCTGGGCGTGGCCAAAACAAAACAAAACAAAAAGAGGGCCATGAAGCAGGAAGCAGCCCCTCGCCAGACAACGATTCTGCCAGCACCTTGATCCTAGACTTTCCAACCTCCAGAACTGTGAGAAATAAATGTTGTTTAAGCCACCCAGTCTACTGTATTTTTGTTATAAGAGTCTGAACTAAGACAGAATGTTTTCTCAGCCTCTAGATGCTAGATCAGAAGTCTAATAGCCTTATCGGTCTGGTCTGCACTAATATTTAAATTAGTTGAGATCTGTTAAAAATCAGGAGATGTCCTACAAAAACTCAAATCCCGGCTTCTTCTAAAGAAGCAGATCTGGCAAAACCGGGCCCCATCCATAGGGCTGGGGCGTTTAGACGGGACACGGGGTCTCCAGTTGACCGTCATCACCACCACACCCTGTTGTCTCACACTAAGCTTTTCCCCCTTCTTGTTACCTTCCCAGTTCTAAAAACATTTGGGACAAGAACCCTGTCCTGTGTTCCTCTGAACGTCCCATGTCTCCCAGCGGCCTCGTGCCTAGCAGGTCCTCCATCAAAGAACAAACATTTTTAAATTGAGGCCCAAATTTAAATGATCCTCTATCTTGCTGCGTTGGATACGGCTTCAGAAACAGGAATACACTAATGGTTGCCTTTTCATGTCTGTAATTTAGAGCCCTAGGACTTGGTGCTCAAAGATAAAGCAAAGAGACACGCTTCTGAGCAAAGAGCCCTGCCTGTTTCCAGACTGCGCTACCGGAGAGTGAAGGCGTCCCGGCTGCCTGGCTCCAGGGCCCCATCTCAGATGAGGAATGCCTTTCTTGGCTTAAACTAACCTCCACCCCCACAAGGAGCTCCAAAGGCACTCCCATACCCAGCAGTGGCGGGAGACACCTCTGTAGGCTAGCGGTCCATGTAGATGCTCCCCAACCCCCAAGCAACCCTTCCAAAGACCAGAAGCAGCAGGTCCTGAGCTTTATTTATTCCGGGGGGTGGTGAGGCAGGGAGAGGGCTGCTAAGGAGAACAACCACCTGACATCTGAATGCTATGACATGCCAGACACTGGTTTAAATGCTATCTCACGCACTCTTCACATAACCATGGGAGGTCAGAAGTGCCATGATACATACAGGTGGGGAATCAAAAGCTCAGAGAAATAAAGTCACCTGCCTTCAGCACCCAGCAAGGAAGGGACAGAGCTGGGATTCCAATCCAGGCAGGCTGGCTCTTGAACCACCTGAACAGAATAGGCTACGCTGCACGCATGTGGCTCCAGGTATCCAGCCAAGATCCCTCGGCCCTCTCCTCTCTATACCTGGGGCTGCTTGCCGCTTACACCTGTGACTCTGCCTGCAGGCTCTTTTCCTGGTTGCAGGGGCAAGCACAGCCCACAAGCAGGCCAAGTTGAAAGTGCTGGCAAGTTAATACCCCTGGAAGCAGCCTTCAGCCTGTGATGGAAGGGGACCTCGTGGATGATACTTCAGCTGCCCGCCCCTTGACTGGAAACCCTGCGGCCCGGTTAATCCCCGGCAGGATTAAACCCCAGCTGCCCACAGTGGTAACTTGCTGATCATACTTTTCCAGCTTCCTTCCTTTCCCTGCCTCACTTTCCCACTGCTCTAGATGCTTCTTGGGCTCGCCTCCCAAAGAAACCACCTGCACTTGAATCCTTACAGTCTGTTTCTGGGGAAACTCAAAGTTGGACAATGACCAGCTGAGGGATATTAGAAAGTTGCTTAACCTCTCTGGGCCTCAGTTTCCTCATCTGTAAAAGATAAAGGGGGATGATAAAGGTACTGACCAGTCACGGTGGTTGTAAGGACTGAATTAAATGACTTAATATTTCTAAAGCACTTAAAACAATAAATGGCACATAGTAAGCATTTTATTAAATTAAAAAATTCTAAGCCTGTCAGAAGACCCATTCTGAACCACACAAAATAGAGACTTCCTTTCCCTGGCCCATCGGCAAGGCCACAGCCAGACAAAAGTCCCCAAACAGAGCCTCCTCCAATGTTCTGAAGCATACCACATGTGGTAACTTCACCAAGCTCACCCTACCGTGAAATTCTATTACCCCAATTTCTGCAGCTCGATTTTACTGTCACTCAGAATTTCTCCAGATAAGAGGCTTGAAAGTAATTTCTGAGTCATTCTGGGTGCTAATTGGTTATTGCACAGGGATTACATTTCTCACGTCCAAGGTCAACTGAAATTCCTCTATGTGTCTGAGAACAATTTTCGGTCTCTTGGAAACATTTTTTTAATCAACAAACTATGGTGTGGAGCAATTACCACTCAGGCATAAACAAGCGTTTGCAGGCTCTTGCGGGAAATAAAGGACACATTTTGTTGCACGCAGATAAAACAGTCCTTTCCTTCAAGCCAATAACTGGCCCAGACAAATGCTCTGTTCATGTAGGAAATGTTTTCCTGGGTGTTCTGAAATGTCACCCTGGCTGCCCTAAGACAGAAGAAATCATTTTGCAAAATTGAGACTTCATTTTATACAAGAAAACACTGGTCTTGTTTTTTTCACCCACAAGAGGACATTTTTAACTCGGGAGCAAACGGACACCACTCCATCAGAAAGTTGAAGGAAGGAGAAGAAAAGGGTTCTCTGGAAGGCCTGCCCTCCTGTCCTAAAACAGTATCACTGTCCAGTTCTTGACTCTCCTGGGAGGGAAAGTCCTTTCATCAACTCATTTGGGCTTGAGTGAGCTGCTCTGTAAGGATGAACCTCAGTGATCCAGTTCACTGGAGAATGACTGTTAAGTCCAAGGCTAACATGTTTATTCCACTTGTTTCCATGAAGGGAGGTCCCACTGGGTCAGAACTGTCACCAGGTTTTACGGAGGGCACAGGCTCAAGACAAGGGTCAGTACACAAGTATGAGTCTTATCAAGTTGAGGGGACACTAAGATGGTTCTTGGAATAAATGCCAAAACCCTTGCTAAAGTCAGCACAGTCCTTCTACTCTGACCCCACCCACCTCCCAGCCACACCGTGAACTCACCCTTTGCTCTCTCTTCTCTACCCACACTGGCCTTCTTTCAATGTCACAGAGTTGCTATATAACTCCCCACCACAGGGCCTTTGCACCTGTTCGCCTTTCTGAATGGAATGCTCTTTTCCCCTCTTTACTTGGTTAACTTCCCTATTGTTTCCTCAATGACTCATTCCCTGTCCTCTCAGACAAGGTTACATTTCCCTCTTATATCTTCTCAGAGCACCATAGACCTCTCTTTCACAGAACTTTACCTGGTCATATTTTGCTTCTATTTGCTTGTGTGATTACTTGATGAATAACAATGACAGTAACCTATTTCATTTTAGCTATTTTATACATTTTTCAGAGTTAGTAGGCCATCATTGCTTATCTAGAATTGATGATTTCCCATCAGACTCAGTATATTAAGTTTCTGTGAACAAAATAACGTGTTTTCCCTTATGAAACTACTTTAAAATCACTCAATACACATATAATGAAGGGACTCAAACCCATTTTCCCCAAAACGTTTTCTTTGTAAAACTGGGATGTGTCCTACATACCTGCTAGTCTCAAATATGGAGTTTATTTGGCTCCACAGAAGGGAAGGGGCTTATCTGGGGTAGAAGCAGATCAGCACTACGGCCCAAGGTCAGAGCCAAGGGCTCTTAATCTTTGAAAAATGCATCCATGGGTATTTCACGGAGTCACCAGCACTATCAATTCCATTTGTTAATACAGCACCATCCTGCCGACAGATCCAAATCCAGATTCTATCCCTCAGCAAGCCTACCTGACTGAGCTTCCAAAATATCTCTACCCTGTCCACTGCTTTCGTTCACCATTACTAACATCCCTGTCCAAGCCACCATCAGAATGACCTGGGTAGTGAATGAACACTCTCAAGGAAAAGTTTAAATCTGAATGAGGACAGGGAGGCAGAATGACTTTACAAGGCAGGGGACACTTAACTGGGGTCTTGAAGGATAAACAGGAGTTTTCTGGAAAGCAGAACAACATCGCAAAGGCACAGGGTCAGGAAAGGCCTCGGTGGAAACCACACCATAAACAAGAAAAACAATACAGAGGCAGACTCAACCGGTTCCCACTGATGCCGAAGGAAAGACATCTCACCTCAAATTTCTGCCGCAGTTCCTCATTGCCCTCACTGCCTTCCGGTGGCACAGGTACATTGAAGTACTCGCCTTCCTCCTGGCTCAGTAACTTAAACCTAAAGGGAGCAAAGGAAAGACATATTCCATGACTCTACTTAATATCATTTTGTTGATTAGGATAAGGGAGGGAAGTCTATAGAAAGTTCTGCTTTAAAAACATGTGTTGGGCTTCCCTGGTGGCACAGTGGTTGAGAGTCCGCCTGCCGATGCAGGGGACACGGGTTCATGCCCCGGTCCGGGAAGATCCCACGTGCCGCAGAGCGGCTGGGCCCGTGAGCCATGGCTGCTGAGCCTGCGCGTCCGGAGCCTGTGCTCCGCAGCAGGAGAGGCCACAACAATGTGAGGCCCGCGTACCGCAAAACAAAAAAACAAAAAAACATGTGTTGAGGGTTTTTTGCTTTGGGGTATGTGTGTGTGTGTGTAGCCAGGGACACTATATATTTTTATAACCATCAGAAACACATCAGAAAAAAATGGGTTTATAGGACGCAAAGTTCTCTGCCTCTCTAAACACACAGACACACACACAATTTTCTTGATTATAACATTCAATGTTTCTACCTACTTTTTTGGTCCATTATGTGCTTTCTGATTCTGAAAGAATGTTGAGGAGCTCCCACTGTCAACGTATTCCTATCACGCTGTCCCGGCATTTCTATCCCCTTTCACTGTACCATGCTGCCACCCGGCCATCCCAGCACTTGGATGACTCTGGACTTGTCTCACTGACGCCATTTTTCTATGCAGAAACCTTCCAAAGTGCTCAGTAGTCAAGCTCCTGAGAAAGTACACAAGCCCTGGAGTCAAACTATGCCTGGGTCCAAATCTCACCTCTTCCCTTGCCTCTTTGGATAATTGAATAAGCAAGGTAGGCCCTCTGAGCCTCGATTTTTCTCATCAATAAATAGGAATAGAAGTCTTTTTCCATAGGATGACTGTGAAGCTGAGACATAATGATGCATGTAAAATGGTAAGCCTGGTGCCTAGCATTTAGCAAGTGTTCAATAAAAGGTATCATCATCATTGTTACTGATATTAATATGACTATAATAAACAAGATGGTTTCAGTTTGTTTCTAGACCACAAAGATGTTTCCATCTAGTCAGACTGAGATGAGTGTGAGGAAGGAAAAGGGACACTCCAAAGGCACTGGAGTCAGCAGGGGGAAAAGAACCCCAAACTCCTCACCCCCAGAGACTTTCTAACCAGAATTTACAATTTTCATCACAATTTTTTTTCTCCATTCACAAATCTTCCTAGGCAGCTTCTAAAAACAGAGAGATAGGTGACTCAAAGCAGAGATGACAATTTGAGCCTGGACACCTCCACATTTAATATTCAGTGCTCATCTTCCAAACTGCCAAAGGAATTACCAAAATAAATACAAAAATAAGAGAACATCTGTATCTTTGCTGGAAATCAAGAAGGGTGCTATACACATAGCAGGGACATTCAGGAAGTTCTGCAAATTAAAGTATTAGTAAGAGAGCATGGAGCAGTGTTTGGCAAAATTCCTCCAGCTTTGTGGATTTTGCTAAATCTGGATGTTATTTTTGACAATGCTTTTCATTAAATCAGCTTTTCAAATAATAAATTCACTTTAAAAAGACACTTTATATCTCTTCTTTGTAAAGAAAGCCAACAACACTTGTTACAAGCAGAAAGTATGTATCTGTAAAAGACGAAGCATACGTGAATCAAAGTTACTCAAAGCCAAGTAGATGGTGTTGCTTACCAAAGGTCCTGAGACTAATACCTGCCCCTTTTATTAAAATGGGAGATTAGCAAGCAGCAAGGGTTAAAGAGTATTAAGGATACACCAGCGCCCTCTGAGACTTTCTCTGTAGTAAACTCAGGAACTGAAGCAACACCAACAAAAGAATAGTTTTGGGACTTCCCTGGCGGTCCAGTGGTTAAGACTCCACGTTCCCAATGTAGGAGACACGGGTTTGATCCCTCGGGGAACTAAGATCCCGCATGCTGCATGGCGCGGCCAATAAATGAATAAATAAATAAATAAATAAACTAAATGAAAAAAAAAAAGAATAGCTTTGTCAGGGTACAATTCAATATGGATGATGCCCCAACCATGTACTAACTAAGCCATTTGGGGCCCCATACTTTGGAAAATACACATCAAAGAGGATTGACCAGCTGTGATCAGCCAGTGGGAACCTCAACAGGACCCCACTAACAACCCTGGAATAGACCAGCAGGGACTGGACGAGGGTCCAAAATTCCGATCCATATTCAGCAAGTACAGAACACGTCAGCACCTGGGGCATTGGTTAGAGCACGGCACCACCGCCTCACGTTTGCTGTGGCCAGTACGCTGTCACTATGGCCTCCAAATACGGACAACTGTGCCCATTAGAAAAGAAGAGCAGGAACCCCTTCCGACTATGAGATGCACAAAACCGACAGGGGGAAGATGCCCCTCCCTGGGGCAGTAGGGCTGCCTGCCGTGCAGCTGACTCTAGCCGTAGCCCTCTCCCAACTACCTACAGGACCTGGACCATCGATCCAACAGAGAAGAACTCCAAAAAATACAAAATGCTCCTTTCTCCCTTCATCTGGACGTGAAAGAGTAGAACAGGGACACTCAACATTTCTGTGTTCACCCTTTTATAAGGAGGGCATGTGGAAAACTCATTAAAATAAAGAGAAATGATGAGGATCGGATTCCCATGAAATAGAACTGGTGCCAAAAGAGAGAAAATTCCAGAAAATATCTAACTCGTAATTTCAATGAGATCCAAGAGGTTGATGCATCTATGAAGCGGCAATAATCTGAGCTTAGGAAAGACGACTTTCAGAAGAAAAATATAATCAGTAAATTTAAAAATCCATAGAAGACAGTAAACACTAGGATGGATAATTCAGAAAACAACTAGTGAATCAGTGGACAAACTAGAGAACTTTTTCTGGCGGTTGGCTTGATATTTATTATATTAATTAGAGTTGAATGGAATGCTTTATATACCATTAAGAAAAAATGCATATTACCAAAATTAACCTACAACATCAAAGAGGGGAATATTGCAACATATATTTCAGCAAAGATATAGTATTATCCTTCTTACATAAAAAGTTCTTCTAGGGCTTCCCTGGTGGCGCAGTGGTTGAGAGTCCACCTGCCGATGCAGGGGACACAGGTTCGTGCCCCGGTCCGGGAAGATTCCACATGCCGCGGAGCGGCCAGGCCAGTGAGCCATGGCCATTAAGCCTGTGCATCCGGAGCCTGTGCTCCACAACAGGAGAGGCCACAACAGTGAGAGGCCCACATACCGCAAAAAAAAAAAAAAAAAAAAAAAAAAGTTCTTCTAAATTAATAAGAAAATGATAGGCAAAACACCGGAAATAGTCACTTATAAATACAAAAATAAGGCAATATACAAATGAAAACATTCAACATAATTAGTAACAAATATATGTATAATAATAATAAATACTTATATTATAAAATAAGAAAAGTATATATAAAAATGTGTATCATATTTTGTATGTATATTATGTAAATATGTATAATTAGTAACAAAATAGGTATAGCCTTTGCATCGTCTTTGAAATTTGTAATACCAGATGTTGACAAGTGTGGGTGAAATGAAAAGTCTCACACAGCATTGGTGAGAATGTAAACTGACTGAAAAAAATTACAGAACATTATGGCAAATACTTGAATAATGCATATGGTCTCAAAGCCATTGATTCCAGGCTTAGGAATTTTTTAGGAAATAATTAAAGCCATGCACAAAGGTTTCACTATAAGTATGTTTACTGTAGAATTATTTATATAGGTAAGTATTGCATATCTTATAATAAGAATATGATTATGTACATTGAGGCTGATATCTAAGAATGGACTATATGAAGCTACTAAAAATGATGTTGCCTAAGATTACTGAATGATAGGGAAAAGGGTTCATAATGCATTGTTAGGTGAAAAATGCACACTGCCAAACAGTATGGACAGTAAGTTTTCATTTTTGTTTCATACACACACACAGAAAAAAACTCTAAAAATGGTCAATAGTGATTATCTCTGGGCAATGGGATTCTGATAATATTTTGTTTGCTTATTTATATTTTTCTAATAATTATTCAATTAATAATAATGACTAACACTTACTGAGTGCTTACTATTTACCAGACACTGGGCACTTCACTTATATTAACTAATTTAATGTCACAACAATCCTATGACTTAATTACCACTATTATCTCCAAATGAGGAAAGAAGGCACAGAAAGGCAAAGTAACTTGCCCAGGGGTACACAGCTAGGAAGTGGTAGGACAGAAATTCTAACCCACGAAGTCTGATTCCAAAGCTTTAGTTATTTTTTGTGTGTGATAAGACCAAAACATGACTATTAGTAATAACAAAAGAAAGCTTAAAGAAATATGACTTTAAGGTAACAATGATTTAGGATAATCTGTTCAGCTGCAGAAAAAAAAGAAAAGAATGAAATAGCAAAGGAAAAAAATAAAACCTTTAGAAACAGAAACACCATGATAAAAATGGAGAAGTTAAGACCAAACATGTTAAAACACTTCCCTACGGAAAAGAGGAAAACACTTCCAGAATGACGTTTTCTTTTTTCTTTTCTTTTCTTTTTTTAAATCCAACAACATGTCACTTTCCTTAAGGAAAAGAGGAAAACACTTTCAGAATGACGTTTTCTTTTTTCTTTTCTTTTTTTAAATCCAACATGTCACTTTTTACACAAAGCCAGAAGACTTGGAAAGACTGAACATGGAAGCATGGAAAATGATCGACTAGGCAAGAGGTCCCTACAATTCTGCAACCAAAGTGGGCAGGTTAATTCTCTCTGTGTGGGACAGTTTCTCCCTAAATCTTCACATGGTCCATTCCCTCACCCCCATCAGGTCTTGGCTGTATGTCACCTCTTCAGAGAGTCCCTTCCTGAGCACGCTATTAAACCAGAATGTCACCGTCCCCTGGCAGTCCCTACCCCTGTTTCTTGCTTACTTTTCTCTATAGCATTCATCAGCATCAAACACTATTTTCTACTATTTTGTATCTCTAGTGACTAGAACGGAGTGGACACTCAATATATATTTGAATAAAAGCCTACGATAAATGTGGAGGAGAGACAAGGAAGTTGTAAGGAGGACGATGGAAAGGATGTGAGGGCCCAGTGATCCATTCTCTTTCTTGCTAAACCAGTTTGATTTTGATTGTCTTCCACTTGTAACTGAAAAAGCCCTGAGCAGGGACCATTCAGAAATGAGACAATTTCTCTTAAAGAGATAGGAGCACCCCTAATTACTACTTCTCCCAAAGTTCTAGTGCCAAGGTGGGCCATCTCTTCTGACTCCTTTACTCAGATAACTGGGAAAGAAACAGTTGCCAAAGAGGACTTATGCAGCCTCTTTGATGGGAATATTGGGGCAGGATTTTTTGCCATTAGAAGGGAATAAAGCAAAAATGTCAGAACAAAGGAGATTTTGCAGCTATGACAGCAACCTTCCAGCACTTTTGTGACCAGCCTTGGTCAGCAGTCCCAATGAAGAAGCATCTTCTAATGGAGTCAAAATCTGACAGTGGATTACGCATATCTTCTGGGTAAAGTGTGAGAGCCCTTTTAGTGCCCATGGGGCCTGTCAAGCCATATAATTGTGTAAAGTGGGGCAGTGTAAAACAATAGGGACTGGTGAGGACTGTGGCAAATAGAAAATCCACATCCTGTCTAAAGGGGGTATTAACTATTCAACTGTCCTCATTTTTGCCCTCTAGGTCCAGATTTTTATGGGAAATTTCCTGATTTTGAAAACATTGGCAACTAATTCTTTTTTCTTTTCTTTCTTTCTTTTTTTCTTTTTTCTTTTCTTTTCTTTTCTTTCTTTTTTTTTTTTTTTTTGCATGAGGACTAAATAAAACTATCTATGAGGCAGAACCAATCCACCAGCTTTCACTTTGTGTTTCACTTTGTGATTCTGCCTTAGTGTTTCACATTTAGGAGAAAAAAGGAAACAGACTTGCTCCCACATTTTGATGGACCAAGCTGTACTGTTGCTTTCAAAGTGAAATTTCCCTTACCAGCCATCAACACCAGCTTTCTGCAGTTCAGAAATCCCAAACGATAAAGATCCCATGAAGTCATTCCTGCTGGTCAGATCCCAATCCCAAATCTCTACAGACAGTCTTCTGTCTTTGTCGGACTCTTTCAGCTGGCTGCAAGGAGAAAAAAAGAGAAGTCGGTGGAGGTTATGGTGATTTCTCAAGCAGATGAAATGTACAAGAGGACAAAGCCTGAAGGGAGGAATTTTTAAGGATTACAAGCTGTTCAGTTTCCATCCCAGGCAAGCTCCCCAGGGAGGTAGAGCTTTTCCTGTTTTCCAGCCTGTGGTTTAAACAGGTGGAGGACCTAGGCCAGCTCTGACAGGGACAGTTCTAACTACTTCTGCTGCCTTATGTCCTAATAGGATCCATGATGTTCAGGAAATCCTACTGACACAGTCACTATAAGAACTATAGATGTCAATCATATAATTGTGTGAGTGTTTGCACACATGGGGGTTGAGGATGAGGCTGAGGAAATGTATGAAGGAAAGAGTCTTGATGGTGCCAGTCTAGGAGAAATTGTTCTAGGGCATGGCCTTGACTGAGGCTGAGATAGGCCCCCAGTTTTGCCCTGAGAGGGGAAAGAAGGAATGAGGCACCACAAGGAATCATGCTTTTGGCCCCTGGCCCTTGAAGTCAGACTGTCTGTCGCTGAATCCTGCTCCACCCTGTATTTGTTGTGGGACATTGGCCTGTGCTTTAACCTCTTTAAGCCCCAGTGGTAAAATGGGGATGAAATGACCAACGAAGCTAGATCAGTTAATACAGTGCTCATTATACATAGTACATGCTCAATAAATATCAGCTGGTATATGTCATATTTGTTGGCCCAGATGCATCAAGAAGTGAACCCACATTCTTGAAGCACTAGCCAGGTAAAATCCTCCATGGCAGCTGGCAGAGAGCTCCCAGCAAGCTACAGGCCCAGCATTATCCACACACTCAGCCCTAGAGAGGTCATCCCCACACCCTATGGGTTATGTCCCATGTTTGCCAAGACCCAGAGCTTCTCCCACAATTTGTCTTCACCTAGCAACACATCACACTATTTTCCATCCCACCCACTCTCCCGCACCAGAGACATTCTCAGCACTGCATAAAAAAAAAAATTCCAAGTTTTACTTGGCTTGCAATGCAAAAATGCAGATGGAGGGAGGAAGGAAAGGAAGGAAGGCAGGAGGGAGGCAGGGAAGGAGCAAAGGAAAGAGAAGCTGGGAGAGGACCTCCCCAACCTCAGGTGGCCCACAACCCAACCTGCACCACCCAGGCTGGGCTGCAATGATTTTAACTTACAATCTAAATGTCTCGTTCCACTCCGGGTTGAGGGAGCACTTGATGGTTTTGGTCTTCTGCTTGCTCTCACTCTTGGGATCAGGAATCAGTTTCAGTTTCACGTAAGGATCTGACAAGCCATTAGGGTCCATAGGTACAAGGTTTTTAGCATCTCTTACTAAAAACAGAAAAAAGCAGTTTTAGCATTAATAGCCCCAGAATATTTAAGCACCAGCTACTGATGGTTGTAGAACCTGTGAAAAGATCACTGGCATCACACTTACTTAATGGGAATTTTCATTTATTAACATCAACAGCTAAGAAGGGCACAAAGTGAGATAAACTGAAAAGATGTAGACTCTGCTCTATAATGGTTTAAAATTGATTTCTGACTTTCATACTGCTCTCCCCACTCTGCCCTGTAGATTGACTGTAAGTTCTCTAATCTTATTTTCCAAAAAGTCTACAAGAAAGATTGGCTTTTTCCATCTAGCATAATGCTTTCGAGGTTCATACACATTGTACTTCATTTATGACTGAACCATATCCGCTTGTATGGATATATCAAATTTTGTTTATCCATTCAACAGTTGATCAATATTTGGGCCATTCCCACCTTTTGGCTACTGTGAATAGTGCTGCTATGAACATGTGTGTACTCTGACACAAAAGGTCACATATTCTATGATTCCATTCATATAAAACATCCAGAACAGGTAAATCCAAAGAGACAGCAGACTAGTGGCTGCCAGGAGCTGGTGGTAGGTGGAATGGGGAGTTACTACCTAATGGTTATGGGGTTTCCTTTACAGGTGACAAAATTCCTTGGAACTAGATAGAAACGATGGTTGCACAACACTGTTCATGTACTAAATGCCACTGAATTGTACACTTTAAAATGGTTAATTTTATGTTATGTGCATTTTACCTGAATTCAAAAAGAAAAAGCTAAAAGACAAAGAGTTGCCCTCTAAACCAAAGTGCAACTATTTTCCATGTGGCACCCATAACCAGTATCCAGACAGCCCATAGCGAGAAAAAGAGCAGCATTACCATTAGGCTCCACCCTCAACCCAGAACACCCTGGGTAAAGGAGGCTTAGAGAGGGGAAAGAAAGCAGAGGTCAGCAGTGCAGATGCAACTGGGAATAGGGAGGATAAGGTAGAATAAGACATCAACCTGGAGAAATGGGAAGAAGTTAGTTAGGAGTCAGTTCAAAACCAGTAATGCAGACAGCCAAGGGAAGGAATGTATTAGCAGACTCAATCAGACTATCTGCTAGAAGGCTAATAAATAATGACTCCTACCAGGAATGCAAAGATGGTTCAACCTTAGAAATCTATTATTAAAATATTCATCATATTTATAGGTCAAAGGAGAAAACCATAGGATCATTGCAATTAGCTAGAAATAACAGGAAATTTTCTTCACAGGATAAAGGATATCTGAAATAATAGACACCAAAGTTAATGATAAATGCAATCTCATTAAAGTCAGGAATAAGACAAAGATACCCATTACCACAGCCATCATTCAACATCTTTTCTAAGTATTTCATAAGTGTAATAAGATAACAGAACCAGAAATGTAGGGGTAAAGCACCCCCCATTCCCTGCAACCTTTGCTTCCACCCCCATCGCCTCCTCCCTGGTGCTTATCATCCAGCAATTACACTACTTTTTTTTTTCTTTCTTTTTTTTCAGTACGAGGGCCTCTCACTGTTGTGGCCTCTCCCATTGAGGAGCACAGGCTCCGGACGCGCAGGCTCAGTGGCCATGGCTCACGGGCCCAGCCGCTCCGCGGCATGTGGGATCTTCCTGGACCAGGACATGAATCCGCGTCCCCTGCATCGGCAGGCGGACTCTCAACCACTGCGCCACCAGGGAAGCCCTACACTACTTTCTTAAACTCAGTTTCATGTACCCCATGATCTTATGCCACTTCCCATTTTCCAGTTCATTAACTCTAGTACCCCACTGCTACAGGCCTTTCATCACCAATCAGTCTATTGAGCACAATATATTTTCTCTTTCTCCCCATTCCCTCTTGCCTTTACTCCATTCACCCCCAGTTTAGAGTTTTGGGTGCATTAAAATCACTCCCTGAAATTACTGTCAACTCCCTTACTCCTCTTTCTTTCTATTTTATCTGACAAACACAGCCTTACTTAAATTCAAATATTTTCCCTTTATTTTCCTACATGCAAGCAGCTAGCCACTGCTGGGGATGGGAGTCAGGGGAGGCTCACTTGCCTCAGATCATATAGCTAGTAAAGGGTTGAGACTGAATAAATGAAATGAGGAAAGGGCTGGGTGGACTGTCTGAGGAGTGACAAGGGACCCCGGGACGCAAGTTGTAACTTATTCTGCATTGACACTGTTCTGAACTCTAGTACATGGCCCTTTCTTCCATTTATCCACAGGCTGAATTCATGTTCCACCTCAGCTTGCAAGTTGTATCTCATTTTTTGCACCAAAAGCAAGAATTTTTCCTCTTTGATTTGGTTAAGCTCAATAAGCAGGTCCCTGAGGCTTCCCTGGTGACACAGTGGTTGAGAATCTGCCTGCTAATGCAGGGGACACGGGTTCGAGCCCTGGTCTGGGAGGATCCCACATGCCGCAGAGCAACTAAGCCCATGAGCCACAACTACTGAGCCTGCGCATCTGGAGCCTGTGCTCCGCAACAAGAGAGGTCGCGATAGTGAGAGGCCCGCGCACCGTGATGAAGAGTGGCCCCCGCTTGCCACAACTAGAGAAAGCCCTCGCACAGAATCGAACACGCAACACATCAAAAATAAATAAATTAATTAATAAACTCCTACCCCCAACATCTTCTCAAAAAAAAAAAATAAATAAGCAGGTCCCTAATGTGTTAGGCATTCTGCTAGGTACTGGTGACAGGGGGGCCAACATAAGATGTTGATCCTGTCCCCCAGGAATATATAAAACCAAATTTATTCCAAGTGTAGTTGATTTCTCATGAGACAGTAGCCAGGCCATATAGTGTAGTGGATACAGGGCTGTAAGACGCCAGGGTCTGCATCTTGCCTAGCAGGTATTTCACATGTTTTCTTTGTGCGGTCGCGGGCCTCTCACTGTTGTGGCCTCTCCCATTGCGGAGCACAGGCTCCGGACGCGCAGGCTCAGTGGCCACGGCTCACGGCAGGCGGACTCTCAACCACTGCGCCACCAGGGAAGCCTGGTATTTCACATGTTTAAACCTCAAATTCTTGATGAGTGAAGTGGAGATAATACATACCTCACTGGGTTATTATAAGAGTACAGTCAGACAAGGAATATACATGTTTAGCACAGAACCTGGCACCTAGGGAATAGTCAATAAATGCTAGCTATATTATTGCTATTTCATTGTTATTAAAATTCATATGCAGTGCCCCTTTTGCCACATTTGTCTATTTTTATTATGAAAACTTAACCATTTCCAAACAGACTGATATTAAACAGAACCACTTGTGGTTTTCCTTCTTGAGAATAATGCATCCGACTTTTCCATTTGAACCCTTCTACAGGAATGCTTCTCAACCCTCAGTGTGGATAAGGGTCACCTGGAGGAATTGTGAGACACGTGTTCCCACGGATAGATTCTGATTCAGTAAGTCTGGAGTGACACGTGCTCATTTGTTTCTCTATCAAGTTCCCAGGCGATGCCAATGCTGCTAGTCCACAGAGCACACATTAGGTAAAACTTTCCTAGATGATATAATTTCTTAATATCCCCATGCATGTCCCCCATGGAATACAATCTTCAACTGTTACTTTCATTTATTGAGCCTTCCAAGGAAAACAGCATGTGCCAGTTTCTAGGCTGGGATCTTGGAATGACACATCTATCACTCTAGGGAGCTGCATAAAAACATGGTTTGAGACGCTCTGAAGTGCAAGAAACTTGTCTGTCTGGTTGATTGGCAACACATATGCAAGTGGAAACAGCTCGTCTTTCTTCAAAGACCACACTCCCTCCCCTGACTTATGAACTGACACCACAGGACAATCACCAGGACGTTCCTATATTGTAAGTTTGCAACCTCACAGCTCTTTCAGAGTGCTCTTTGCAGGACAAGTGTATGTTGTATTCTTGAGCCAATCTCATAACTAATGATTTAAGAATGACCTCTCCCTGGGCACCTACTTCCCCTGAACAAAACATTCCTAACTGAAGCATGACTCCATCTTTCCCCCAACCCTTACAGAACCCTTTCTTCTACTTCTGTCCTTTTGGGTCTCTCCTCTACCAAAGGGGCCAAAAATTTCTGTGGAAAGGTACGGAACAGAATTGATTCTGGGACTGTTGGCATTCGTATCTCCAAGAGCTCTGGCTCCTAGAGCCACTGTATCATGAGCAGTTGACAGTAGCTGCAGGCTAAGATCCAAAGGCCTGTCCCTCCTGAAGCTTTTCAAAGTACAGTCATGTTTCCCAGCAGCAAGAGAGCTGCATATGTATCGAGAAAGCAAATCTCTCTAGACCACACTTGGCGAGACTGACTTTGATTTTTCTTGATAAATGTTTCTTTACTATCTTTGTTGAAATTCAGCCAGCCCAGATGGTACAAAATGCTTCACACAAAGCAGAAATAGCAACCTTCCCCCCTGGTGGAAGTCTGCTAAGTGCACAGGAGAAAAGTGTCCCAATCAAGAGAACATTGCTTGCCTTGGAAGTGAAGCTGGCTGGGGGGTAAGATCTGGCTGTTTCCATCAAAGGGCCTTCAGAGCAAATGAGGCCTCTGCATTCTGGTGCAAGTTACCTAACACAGTGCTGAATCCATAAAAGATAGCACTACTGTTAACTATTTTCCTAAGAATCGTTCTTCACCAAGAACTTTCCTAGTCTTTTTTTTTTTGAACCAACTATTGGAAAGTCTGAATAACTGTGTTGCTTTATAGCCATTATCCTCCACTGTGTGAACCAGGAGCTTCTCTTCATTAACTCCTTTTGAAGGTACTTTCTTCAACATCACGAGTCCTCATTTGTCCTCATTACATATCCTCAGAACAGTTATTCAAAGCAACACCCACCAACATTAAGTTATGTTTGAGGATGTTTGCAATGACAAAAAGTAGGAAATAATCTGAGTGCCCATCAACAGGGGAAGGGGTAAATAATCTACAGCATATTCACACTGTGAAATACTACGTACATGTCAATAACACTGGGCTATCTACATGCACTAACATGTTGAAGAAAATAGCAAGATGAAGATAGACAATTACAGTATAATGCTTCTTTATTTAAGAAAAAGGTCTGAGGACATCAGTGGTTCAATTGATGAACTCTGGATCGGGACTGTGAATTAGATAATAGCATTGGGTCAATGTGACATTTCCTGAGTTGGGTAACTGTACCTATGCAAGAGAATGTCCTTGTTCTTGGGAAATACACACTGAAGTATTTAGGGGCAAATGAGAACCATGACTCCAACCTATTCTCAGATGGCTCGGAAAAAATATACACACATATAAAAATATTTAATAGAGAGAATGATAAACCAAATGTAGCAAGATATGAACAAGTGGCAAATCAAATCAGGTAAAGAGCATGCAGATATTCCTTGTACTGTTCTTGCAACTTTTCTGTAACTTTGAGATTATGTCAAAATAAAAAGTTTTAATAAACAAGGCCCTCCAAATCTTCAAGAGACAAGTGTAATAAAATAAATTTTCTACAAGGTCATATATGAATGTAAATATATAGAAAAGAGTCTGGAAGGATAAACCCAAAATTGGCCTGAAGTAACGCTTACATCTGTGGAAGAGGTAAAGGAATCTGGTTTGGGGGTTGTGGGCAAAAGAGACTTTAGCCTTAACTGTCATATTCTGAATTTATTACAAAGAGAACGCATTCTTGTATTAACTGTGTTATTAAGACTTAGTTTAAAAAACAATTCAGTTGTGGTGCATGTACAGCCTCCAAGAATCCATTGCTCTGGCCTTCAGAGACCTGCACCCTGTTCCCCAGAGACTTTTTAGAGCAACTAGATCTGCAAAGATCATGGTTTGAATCCCTGAGCCCTTGGTGAACCATGCACAGACCCAGAATGACCTCATTAAGATCAGCTGGATGCCCCCAGCACATATCCCAGGACCAAAGCAGGGTTGGAGGAAAGAGACTAAACACGTGAAGAATTTCAGAACCATCCACCTATTTTAGCTCTGCACCCCCCTTTCCATGCCAGTGACCTCCTGATGGATGACAGTTCACTGGACCTTTGGTTAACCCCAAACCCCTCTACACCGCCCTGCTACCCCTTAAGTTGGAAGCTTCTTCAGCCCTCTACTCCTAGATCCGCATCCTTTTGATTCCTGTTCACTTATTACTTCTTCTAACCTCAAGGTTCTCTGATGCTACAGCTTTTGGGAGCCATGGATCCATCAGACTCCCCTTCCAGTCGTCTTAACTGGCCATCCCTGGCCTCATCTGATGGAATCTGATTACAAAGTAAGCAAAGCTGGGGTCTTTGGGCAGCCCACATGCAGCATCTAAGGCATCCCAAGCACATCGTGGCCAAAGGCTCCTAGAACAGCTGGCTTCCCGTCACTGCTGGCGATGGTACAGTTATCACACATCCATTTATCTGTGTTGAGACAGACTTCCAGCTGGGACCGTCACAGTGTCTGTCTGGAAGAGAGCCTGTCAAGCCAAGGCAAGTGAAACGATAATGGGGGAGCTAATGCAGGCGAATCAGGAACCAAATTAGCAATAGTTAGACTCTGGAGTCACACACACCTTCAGGTCTGAATCCTGCCTCTGCCTTTACTCTCACTAACTGGGTGCCCTTAGTAAAAAGACTTCTCTGAGCCTGAGTTCCCCTGTCTTCGAAATGCTGATAAAGTCACATACAACTCAAAGGAATGTGTGATAATTATAGGATGGCCATCCATGCCAGTTTACCCAGAACAGCCTCAGTCTCTATCTGTTGTCCTTTTACTCTCAAGAGAGTCCAGTTAGGACAATAAATTATATGGTTCCCCTAATTATAGAGGATAATGGTGTTGAAGTATAGTGTAAAGCACACGGCAGAGGTTCAACAAATGTTGATTTCCTTTCTCCTTTGAGAGAATTTAGATCAAATTATATAACTATTAAGATCCATTTCAAGGTTAAAAGAGCATCTCTCCAATATGATTTTCATATAAATGAACCTAGAGGAGGTAGTCAGAGTATGACAGATGATCTGAAGCCAAATGTGATAGATCCCTTCCTTCTTCATATATTATGGCTTCCTCTCCATCCCAATCCAGCCACCTGGAGTCTCACCTGGAATGGCTCTTCCTCTGAATTCCCCAATAACCTTTTATCCTTTTAATCCCCTGCTCCCTTTACACCAATTTATTTTTTTAACCTCATCAAACCCTCAGATCCCTCAACTCTTTCCTTTCCTCCGGTCCATCAGTGTGCGTCTGAGTTATTACTTTTTTCCTAACCCTACCAATGTGGAAAGCCTCCAATCACTTCTGGCCACAGGCTTAAACTTTTTTTTTTTTTTTTTTTTTTTTTTGCGGTATGCGGGCCTCTCACTGTTGTGGCCTCTCCCGTTGCGGAGCACAGGCTCCGGACGCACAGGCTCAGTGGCCATGGCTCACAGGCCCAGCCACTCTGTGGCATGTGGGATCTTCCCGGACCGGGGCACGAACCCGTGTCCCCTGCATCGGCAGGTGGACTCTCAACCACTGCGCCACCAGGGAAGCCCTACTTTACTTTTTACATTACTTTTTATTATCATAACATGAGCTCCTTCTTGCATACACCTTCCCCTGAGCCAGCTCCTCTTTCATCTCAGGCTATTGCCTTACCTTCTGTCCTCCCCTGCTCTCAGTGTCTCTCTCTCTTCCTCCCTCCCTCCCACACTCCTTTCCTCTCCTTACCTTTTATCTGTTTATTTTCTGCCTATGGCATTTAATTTTTTTAATTAAATACAGCATACAGTAATACTGACTTTTTTTATTTTGGTGTATAGTTTTCTGAATTTTAACACATGTATAGATTCATGTAACCACCACACTACCAGGATACAGAACAATTCTATGATTCCAGAAAAAATCCCTTGTGCTGCCGCTTCGTAGTTACAAACTACCCCCCTCCCTCAGTCCCTAGCAATCGATGATCTATTTCTCATTTACTACAGTTTTATCTTTTTAAGAATGGTATATCCATGGAATCATACAGTATGAAACCTTCTGAGATTGGCTTCTCTAACTCAGCAAAATTCCTTTGAGAGTGAGCAAGTTATATGTATGAATAGTTAATTCCCTTCTATTGATGAGGAATATTCCACTGTATGGATGTACCACAGTTAGTTTATCCAGTCACCTGTTCAAGGACATTTGAGTGGTCTCTAGTTTTTGTTGATTATGGTAGAGCTGTGCAACTATTCATATGTTTTTGTATGAACAAAAAGTTTCATTTCTCTAGGGTAAATTCCTAGGAGTCAGATCATTAAGTCATATGGTAAGTGTATGTATACATACATACATACATATATATAGGTCAAAAGGTTTTCCAGAGTGACTGTACCATTTTGCATTCCCACTAGCAATGAATGAAAGTTCCTCTCACTCTGCATCCTGCCAGCACACTGTATCCACAGTATTTATTATCGTTATCATTTTAGCCATTCTAATACGTGTATAGTGGTATTTCATTGTGGCTTTAATTTGTATTTCTCTAATTTCTAGTGATACTGAATATCTTCTTGCGAATGAACTTGCCATGCTTATATCGTCTTTTGTGGTGTGTTTGTTCGAGTCTTTGGACCATCTTTTTCGTGGGGTTGTTTTCATACTTATGACTCTGAGAGTTCTTTACTCTGGATTCAGGTCCTTTGTCAGATGTGTGATTTGCAAATATTTTCTTCCAGTTTGTAGCTTGTCTTTTCATTCTATAACAGTGTCTTTTGCAGAGCATACTTTTTTAAATTTTAATAAGGTCCAAATAATCATTTTTTTCTTTTATGAGTCATGTTTTTAGTGCCATGTTTGAGAATTCTTTGTTTAATTCCAGGTCATAAAAATTTTCTCCTGTTTTCTAGTTTTATACCTTTATATTTTACATTCAGATCTATAATCCATTTTGAGTTTATTCTTATATAAGGTATAAAGTAGAAGTTGAGGCTCATTTTGTTTGCATGTGGATGCCCAATCTTTCCAACATCATTTGCTGAAAGACTGGATAGTCTTTCCATTTCTTTGTTTTTATACTTAAAAATAAAATCAATGGGCCATATTTGTGTGGGTATATATCTGGACTCTCTATTCTGTTCCAGTCATTTATGTATCTATCCCTTTACCAAAATCACACTGCCTGATTACTGAAGCTTTATATAGTAAGTCTTAAGATTGAGTACTATGATTCTGCCAACTTTATTCTTCACCTTAAAAATTGTTTTGGCCCTTCTAGTTCTTTGGCCTTTCCATTAAATTTTAGAATCACCTTGTCCATATCAATAAAAAAAATCATGCTGAGATTTTGATTGGAAATTCATTAAGTCTACAGATCAATCTGAAGAATTGACAACTTTCCTGTATGCTGAGTCTTAAAACATGGTATGTCTTTTCAAATATTTAGGTATTCTTTGATTGCTTGCAGTGTTTTATAATTTTCAGCATACAGATCCTAGACATGTTTTGTTAGATTTATAACAAAATATTTCATTTGTTTTGAAGTTATTGTAAATGATATTTTTAAAATTTTAGTTTCTAATTGTTAACTGTCGATATATAAAAATACAAATGATTTTTGTGTGTTCACCTTATATCTTGCAATTTAACTCATTAGTTCTTGGAGGTTTTTTGGTAGATTCTTTTGGATTTTCTACATAGACCATCATTTTCTATGTACAGAGACAGTTTTGTTTTTTCCCTTCCAATCTGTATTTCTCAACCTGTTTTTCCAATCTTTTGTTTATTTTTATTCTCTTACTACACCAGCTAGATCTTCCAGTATGATGCTGAATAGAGTGCGTGAGGGTGGACATCCTTGTCTTGTTTCATAGCTTAGGGGGAAAGCATGCTGTCTTTCATTATGAAGTACCTTGTAGATTTTTCTCTAGATGTCCTTTATAACATCAAGAAAGCTTCCTTCTATTTCTACTATGCTGAGAACTTTTATCAAAAATGGATATTAAATCTTTCAAGTGCTTTTTCTTTCTTTAGATTTTTAACATGGTGGAACACATTAATTGATTTTTAAATTATTGAACCAGCCTTGCATTCCCAGGATAAAATTTACTTGGTTGGGGTGTATTATTCTTTTTACATATTTCTGGATTTGATTTCCTAATATTTTGTTGAAGATTTTTGTATTTATGGTCATAAGGGATAACTGTAGCTTTCTTGTACTGTTTTTGTCTGACTTTGGTATCAGGGTAACGCTAGCCTCATAAAATAAGTTAGGAAGTGTTCCCTACTCTTCTGTTTTCTAGAAGAATCAGTGTCGTTTCTTTTTTTTTTTTTTTTGCGGTACGCGGGCCTCTCACTGTTGTGGCCTCTCCCGTTGCGGAGCACAGGCTCCGGATGTGCAGGCTCAGCGGCCATGGCTCACAGGTTCAGCCGCTCCGCGGCATGTGGGATCTTCCCAGACCGGGGCACGAACCCTTGTCCCCTGCATTGGCAGGCGGACTCTCAACCACTGCGCCACCAGGGAAGCCCACTTCTTTTTTAAATGTCTGGTAGAATTCCACAATATAAATTTCATTTCAAGCACTTCTTTATCTGGATTCCACAAATTTTGATGTGTTGCTTTTCATTTTCTTTCATGGGTTCAAAATATTTTTTAATTTTCCTTGAGATTTCCTCTTTGAACTACAGATTAAATAGAAGTTTGCTTTTTAATTTCCACATGTTTCCAGGGGCCCTACTCCCATGATTTTAATTTCTACCTAAAAGCTCTTTATTGAGCATTATAACAGAACACACAACTGTCTACCATATACCTGGTACTGGATATCCCATAAGTACATCAACCCAAAGCATGTCCAAGAATACTCACTCTCATGAAGTAAGTCAGAAAGAGAAAAACAAATACCATATGCTAACATATATATATGGAATCTAAAAAAAAAAAAAAAAATGGTTCTGAAGAACCTAGGGGCAGGACCGGAATAAAGACACAGACGTAGAGAATGGACTTGAGGACATGGGGAGAGGGAAGGGTAAGCTGGGACGAAGTGAGAGAGTGGCATGGACATATATACACTACCAAATGTAAAATAGCTAGCTAGCTAGTGGGAAGCAGCCACATAGCACAGGGAGATCAGCTCAGTGCTTTGTGTCCACCTAGAGGGGTGGGATAGGGAGCGTGGGAGGGAGATGCAAGAAGGAGGGGATATGGGGATATATGTATATGTATAGCTGATTCACTTTGTTATAAAGCAGAAACTAACACCCCATTGTAAGGCAATTATACTCCAATAAAGATGTTAAAAACTTTCCTGTGAACCACTAAAAAGGAATAAATGAAAATGAAGTTTTTTAAACATTCTTTTCTTAAAAAAAAAAAAAAAAGAATACTCCCTCCCTGTCATTATCCCCCATCCCCCACCTACCTACCAGCATACAGAACAGAGCATATGTGCTGCCCCTCTTTCAATGCCATCCTTGATGAGTGCTTAACCGTTCACCCAACTGTGGTGAGAAATCTGGAAATCACCTTGGTCGCCTCCCCTCGGTAAAATCTTTGACTGTGTACTATTCATTCTACCTCTTTATCATTTTATGTACCTGAGCCCTTCTTACTATCCACACTGTTACCACCTTAACAGTAATAATTGTGTCATAGGGTTATGTGATTACTAAGTTATATCTGAAGCATGTAAAGTGCCTGGTATCGTCCTTGGCAGGTAATGAGTGATGGGTAAACAGCAGTTGCACATGGTTGTTGTTTGCACATTCCTTTTTTCTCTCCTAGCTGGTTTCTCGCCTACAGTCTTGCTCCTTTCTGTGCTTCCTCCACGCCCCTACATCAAAGAGATCTTTCAAAACCTCAAGTCTGATTACATGCTCTCTAAACAAAACACTTCATAGTTTTAGAAAATCTATTAATATTATTCACTATAAAACTAGGTCAAAGGAGAAAAAACATGTCATTATCTCAAAAAATGACAAAAAAGACAGGTGACAAAATTTAATAATCATTCTTTTAACCCTTAGAAAAATAGGAAGAGATACATGTTTTTCTTGGTATAATAAATGTATCAAAGGCTTTCATCGTGCTTACTGGTGAAACTCTAGAGGCATTTCTAGTTCCCTTAAGGCTGCAATCAAATTAAAAATGCCTACCATCACCACTATAATTTAACATCATTCTGGAAGTACCAACCAATATAATTACATAAAAGAAAAATATTAAGAGGCTTAGATGTTGGAAAAGAGAAGACAAAATTAGCTTGTATTGTCTCAACTGTATCTTAGAGAAATTCTTCAGTGGTTCTGGCAAGCGATTGACACTCTCTGGTTTGCAGCCCTGATAAATTTTTCCCTTTTTTAATCTCTTAGTCATTCAGTGGGAATTCAGAAGAAGGAGAAGTTAAATATATGGTCTCAGTTGAGCATGAATTACTTTTTTAATTTAAAAAAGTTACTCTAGGGCTTCCCTGGTGGCACAGTGGTTAAGAATCCGCCTGCCAACTCAGGGGACACGGGTTCAAGCCCTGGTCTGGGAAGATCCCACATGCTGCGGAGCAACTAAGCCCGCGCACCGCAACTACTGAAGCCCACGCGCCTAGAGCCCACGCTCTGAAACAAGAGAAGCCACCGCAACGAGAAGCCCGCGCACTGCAATGAAGAGTAGCCCCCACTCACCGCAACTAGAGAAAGCCCGCTGCAGCAACGAAGACCCAACGCAGCCAAAAAATAAAATAAATAAATTTATTTTAAAAAAATAATTTAAAAAAATTAAAAAGTTACTCTAAATCTGGGAGAAAAATATCTTTGCTTAATGGGAGGCCAGTCTTGTGCACAGTTACGCTCAACAAACTTGAATTGGATACAACTTGGATGCCCCAAGATCCAGTCAGCTGATTCCCCCAAGCTCGGAGTCTGTACATCACTGCCAAAACCGTGCAACTTTCATGCTCTGTAACTGGCTTCTTCTTAGAGCCAGAAACTTGGAAAGCTGGGCATTCTATAATCCACTGAACCCAGTTTAGTGTCATCTATTTTCTACAGAGGTTTCCCTGGTCACTCAGGGTCTTGCAATTCCCAGGGCTGCTCTGCACCTGTTATGACTCTATACCGCCTCAACCCCTAGAGGTCCAGAGACCACTCCACTCCCCGGAGAGGATCTGGGTTGGTCACCCTTTGAGATCTCACAAGCGCAGCCTGGCACTCCCCAATGGTGTGGGCGATGTCACCGAGCCACCCTGGTGATGCAGGGAGAGTGTGCACCATGTAGACAGAGGAGGTGCTCTTCAGACCAGCCTGGAAAAACAAGCATAAACCCTGCCCTCATGAACACCTGTTCCCCTCAGGCTGGCCCTGGGGGTCTTTCCTATGCCTAGGACAGATGGTTTGTGAGTAAGGCACCCAATAAGCTAGCTTTATTTCTTGTTTGGAGACCACCTCATGCCTCAAGTTGAGAGAAAACAGAGAGACGAGGCTTATGGCTTCTCTGCCTGCATCCTCAGGACAAGAACTCTGATGGTGTGCCTGTGCC
The DNA here is from genome assembly GCF_025265405.1 of Mesoplodon densirostris. Lineage (NCBI taxonomy): Eukaryota > Metazoa > Chordata > Mammalia > Artiodactyla > Ziphiidae > Mesoplodon > Mesoplodon densirostris. The sequence continues at coordinate 48,833,752 of NC_082676.1, forward strand.
CAGCACCCCACCCCTCCACCAACCTGTGCTGAGCGAATGCAGCAGAGGCACCGGGCGGGTGGCGTCCAAACCCTGAGCTGCAGTGGCTGCTGACCTGGCTTTGGGCGCTGCTTCACAATGTGATTATTTCTAAAGATGTGACATAAATACTAACATGGGGTCCCCGGAGCTGCAGAGTCACTACTCGGCAGCTTAATTTCGACATTCAATCAAAACTGTCCGGCGGCGGCTTTGCACAGCCCAAGTAGCAACGGCCAGAAGCCCCACAATCTGCTCTCTAAGTGATGGGTTTAATTTCCAGAGACTCGGGACGAAAGCCTTCCAGCTCTGAGGAAGGCAGGCTTAACCTCCCTTCTCTAGAGAACCAGTGCATATTTTCTCATTTCTTCGATGGGCACCCCGGCTTGATAGAAGAGTCCTATCTACATTAACCACATCACTGAATCATGGGACCCAACGGATTTTTTAAAACCCGACACCCACATTCTCACGCCATGTTCCCCAGGCAGTCAGAGGAAAGGGCTGTCATTTGAAGATAAGTTTTCTGTTTCTTCTACTGTCATTTGGGGATGATGAGGGAAGAAAACATCTGTTCAGAGAAGTCCCAACAGAGGAATATTCCCCGTTATGTACTGTCAAACATCCTCAATGGCACAGAAGCACTAAAAGAGGGAGAATTTTCCTGCTGGACCCATTTATCCTAAATGGATGGATGGATGATTAAAGCAATGGGTCTTAACCAGCCTGTAGGAAACAGGCATCCTTCCCACTTTCTGTTTATTATAATTTTACCAAACTATTCATATCTCAAGGTCATTATAGCACCTACTAAGTCCTCCCCACCTTCCCCCACTCTTCACCACTGTACGTAAACACACACACACACACACACATGACACACACACACACACACAATTATATTCAAAATACTTCCAAATGCCATAACCCAAGTACCAACTAAACAGTACTGATGCCATCCTCAGAATTAGAACAGGGTCTTGAAGGCCCCTCGAGATGCCCAGGTGTGAACTTTAGTTGCTGGGCTGTGGGGAGGTCCGGGGAGGATCTGGAGAGCAGCTGGGACAGCAGGGAGAGCCACCTCAGGAGAGTCACAGCTACTTGTCAGCTGGTGTGAAGCATAATCTGGAAGAATGTCCCAGTTGTCCTCAGACACTCATGCACATCCGATGACCATCTAGAAAAGGGCGCACAGCTGGCGTGGGGAGAATTTTCTTGCTTCTGGTCTATCACAGCCCCACCCTATGTCTCTGCCTGATACCCCAAGCTCAGCTCAGACTCAGGTGAACATTTCAGGGACCCTGCCCATCAGCAGATGCTGTCCTCTGGCTGAGAACAAGCTCTACGATGTTTCTTTCTGTAGCTCAAACCACAAGTTTGAGGCGCACTTGTGGTGGGTAATATGTTGAGGTTTAAGTGATGTGCTTCTCCCACTTCGCACTTCATTGAATTCTGTCATTTATACCCCAAGGCCCTTTGCCCCAACCCAACCCAACCGTGCAGCTAGACTTGAGACATTCATGCCTCAGGGAGAAAGTTGTCGGGTAGGACCCAGGGACAGAGGCAGCGCGTTCTGGGCTGTTCAGTTGTGAAAGCGTCTGTCTCTACTGTCCTCTCCATCAGACGTCAAAAGCAGAGCCCCAGGAGGGCAGGCAGAGCACAGGAGGCAGCAGAGATCGCTCTTCGCTACCTGATCCATCTCTCTGTTCTCCAGACTCCCAGTGAGGCCTACTTTCTCCTCCTTCAGCCAAGGCTCCTATACACCTCCCTTCACGAAACAGACCCCCAGGAGCACCGCCGCCTGCCTGTCTCCTGTCTCGTAAAGAGACAGAGTCCAAATCCCAAACAGGATTAGCTGGGACATATAAACAAGACTCACACGACTGTCAACAAGCTCGAAACAACTCCCCTCTTCCCTCACACCAGGAACTGAAAAGCGGTGTTCCAGAGAGAGGGTTCTCCAAGGGGGAAAGTGAGGGTGTCCCAGACCAGAAGCATCAGCATCTCCTGGGGACTTGATGGAAATGCAAATTCCCAGGCCTCCCCCACCCCACCCCACCCCCTGACCTCCTGAGTCGGAAACTGATGGGAAGGGGAGGGGAGCCCAGCAATCTGGACTCTAATGCGTCCTCTAGGTTAATCTGCTGCACACTCAGGTGTGAGAACCACTGCTCTCCACCAGCACCATCCAACAGAAATTCCTGGGAGGATGGAAGTGTTTGCTGTCCCACATAGCAGCCACTAGCCACATGTGGCTATTGAGTACATTTCACTTAACTTTAATCAATTTAAATGTAAGTAGCCACGTGTGAGTAGTGGCTGCCATACTGTAAGCACAGCTCAGACCGCCGCGTCAGCCGCCCTTTACCGTCTCTTCCTTCCAGGTCAGCCTGTGAGCTGCAGACAAATTAATCTTCCTAAAGCAAAGATCTTATTGTGTCATTCCCACTCTCAAAAAAATCCTCAGTGACTCACCATTGCCTACTGATTTTAAGTCCATGCTCTTTTTTTTCTTTTTTAGGAAGCCAAAAATGATTTATTCCAAAATATGATAGAAATCAAGATTAAATCCTAATAGCTAGTGGCAAACGAGCTCTTACTATGAGCCAAGCACTAAGTGCTGTACATGTTCTACCTCATGTAATCCACATGGAAATCTTATGACGTATTACTGTTCTCCCCCATTTTACTGATGTGGAAACTGAGAGCTGAGGAGGTTAAATGTCTTTTCCAAGGTCACATAGCTGGTTAACAGTAAAGGTGGGATTTGAACTCAGGCTGTCTGGCTCTAAAAACTGCACCCTTAACTGTGACATCACACTGCTGCTGAAAACTGAGGCAGGTCAGACCTTTCCCCTCTGAGTGTGCCTCTTATTGAATCCACAACTGTGCTCATATGTTCTGTGGCAGCAGCTTCCAGGTCTGTCTTAAACATAGCGCTTGCCCTTCTATAATGAACGAGCAAAAGCCACCTTCAGATGTCTTGGGCCCCTTCAAGGGGAAATCAACATATTTTTCCCCAAAAGAGCATCCTTCCACCACCTCAGAAGGTGTATTGGGCACATTTTAGGTGCAGACAGCACATCATTCAGAAAAGTATTTTAAAAATGATAGGGGGAGAATGCTGAACTTCAGACTAAGACATGTAAAAAATGGTAAACCGGTTGAAGGCAGGTAGGATGCAAAAAGGTGAGCAATGGAAAGCAGTCTTTGGATGAGGAGAGGCTCTTGCATCTGGAAGAATTCCAATCCTACCCTCCACCACAGGGCTGACAGGCAAATACTGAGCAAGCAGTGCTACCCAGCAGCATGGACATAGCCAAAGCCCTGGAGTGGATCTGAATTCTCCCCCACTGGACCAGACATTAGCCTTTTCACTGCTGGATCAGGTCCAAGGGGTCCTGGAGAGGAGACCAAGGAGGCCAAGGAGGCAGAGGGCACTCAGGTTATTGATTATTTGCAAACTGATATAGAAGTGTTTAGATGTTGTGACAACCAGCCTTGATCTAGATGACCGAGCATTACATGATTATCCTCTTCTTTAGAGTTAAAGATACTTGAGGTACCAAATAGTTTAGTTTTTAAACTGTCTTAAAAAGAGAGAGTTCAAGAAAGCAGATCGATGGTTGCCAGGGGCTGAGGGCAGAAGGGAATGGGGAATAACCACTTAATGGGTATGGGGTTTCATTCTGGAGCGATGGGAATGTTTTGAAACTAGATAGAGGTGGTGGTTGTACACACTGTGAATGTACTCAATGCCCCTGAGTTGCTCACTCTAAGATAGTCATGTTAATGTTATGTGAATTTCATCTCAATAAATTAAAAAAAAAAACAAAAGAGAGAGCTAGAGAGTGGGTTAACCTCAAGGCAAATTGCCATCAGCCCAGAAGAGAGCAGCAAGCTGAACTGGGCACCTTCGTGAAGATAATAACACCCTGGCGAGACCCTGGAGCAGGGCCCAGAGATGCCTATGATCCCTCCAGAATGCGTCCACTGTGGTAACTGGTTCCTTTCCCTGCTATAACTCTACAGCCTTCCCTGCCACTTCCTCCTCACATGTATCCCAAACTCCAGTCATACTTGACTGCTTGCTGCTCCCCGCAAGTTCCCGTCTCTGTAGGAGGAGACGGACACGATCTAGTGTCCCGCATCGTGTCCCACAGCAACTTCCCAAGGGGTACGTGCAGAGTGGCTGAGCCAGGCAGATAATCACTCTACTACACTAGGACCTTCACCCCAAATCACAAGGACAACCAACAGCCCTGGTGAGTTGGGCTGGACCAAGAGTTCTTAACTCTAGACACACATTAGAATCACCGGAAATTGGATGGGCTGCTTTTGCTTCCTTTCTCCTACTACTGTTTGTTTTCCTGGTAACTCAGAGAGCGTAGTGTCCCAAGCAGGAGATAAGCCCAGACTCCTCTCCACTCTAGCTATTCGGAGCTCTGAGAGGTCTGAAGACAGAGTAAGCCTCAAATAGAAGCCCAAGAAAGAATATTATGGGTGTATCATGATGATGAAGTCGTTAAGCTTCCCCTCACCTCTCTGAGCCCTATCAGCCCTCTAGCCAAGGCTCATGAACCAATAGCATCTTCCAGGTCCTTAGCCTTGACCCACATCCCCACATCAGCCATGGCATAGAGAGGAGTTTCCAACTCCCCCCGGAGGCCAGAGTGTGCACTACCCTCTGCCCAGTGAGTTCCCTCCCTTGGCCCTTCGCTCATTCTGGCAGTTAGATCTCTAATGCCGCCTCTTCCCAGAAGCCTTTCGTGACTTCATCTGACCTACCAACAGGATTATTGCTTTCTTATGTTCAGCAGCACAATATACTTTAGGGATATGTTTGCTTGCCTTGTTCTATTATATTTAATAGAACTCTTTAAGGGAAGGAACTGACTTTAAGGGAAGGAACTGACTTTCTAATATTTCTGGAAGGAGCACAGTACCATGGCTAAGAGCAGACCTGGATTTGAGTCCAAGTAATGCCATTTTCTAGTTGTGTGACCTTGCAACGTTACTTAACCTCTGTGAGCCTCAGTTTCCTCATCTGTAATACGAGAACAGTCATCATGCCACCTCACCAGCTTGAGAGGGTTTAGGAGCTATAATACATGCTAAGGGATCAAACCTATTATATACTCAAAAGCCTAGGCATTATTATTACTCTAACCCATTAAGTGCCTAGAACTGGGACATGTATTTTGTAGGTGCTCAGTATCTGATTATTCAATCAGAATAATTCCCTGATTTCCTGCAAGGGTTAAAAGCTTCAAGAGAGGAAGGTCTGTTTCTATTGTGGTCACTTTTGTATTCCCAGCCCCCGCACAGCATCTGACATGTAGTAGATGGTGAATCAATGAAAGAATTAATAAGGGATGAGTGAGATGTTCCCTTCTCTCCATGTCCTGAAACCACTGTAGAGCTCCAACGGCAGCATGGGTCGGTGCCCCTCCTGTGGTTGTCCTGATGTCTGGCGCAGGACATGTAACCCTTCACTGTGATTATCCATGTACCTGTCTTACTGATGGTGGTGACTCCAGAGCCCAGCACAGTGTGAGACACTCGCTGAAGGAGAGAATGACCATGAATCTTATCACCTTGGGAGGATCCCAAGGCCTCAAGCCCAGAGATAATTTACAGGTTTTGTGATTTGGGTTGCTCTGGCCTATGATGCTGCCGATGCTGACAACATTCATTGAGCACATGTTATGCGCACTTTATACACATCACGGTATTGCCCGTCCCCAGAGCCTAAGTTCTTCACTTCCACACTTTGCCACCTCTCTCTGGGAGGCAGGAATCCAACCTGTTCAGAAAAGGCAAGTCTTGACTGATTTAAGAACAGACTGTTCCGGGAACTTCCGCTTCATTTGCCCCAAGATGTAGGGACTGGACTAAACTCTTCCTCCAGCACAGCGCCTCCTGCATTTCAAGGACCTGTATCTGATCTAAAGCCACTGTCCTTACCAAATTAGTAGAGTTGGGTGGTGAGAAGCTCAGTCAGAAAGCTAGAGATCTTGGGTTTTAATATAAACCCTGCCACTCAGTGCTATGTGCCCTAAATGTCACCGAACTTCTCAGTGACTCAGTCTCCTTGTCTAAGATATGGGGCTAACAATAGTCTCATAAGGATGTTGTAATAATTAAATGAATTCATGGAATGTCTGGCACATGGTAAACATCCAGTATGTGCCAGGCTGTTATTATTGGCTATTGTTCTATATCAGTACTCCCATGAGATACTTATTGACTTTAACTTCACTGTCTTCATTCCCCAGAGTTCTTAGGGTCCCCCTACCAGGACCTAGAAGAAATGGGCATTCTTCACTCTATCACTGATGCTCTCCCCAACCCCTCTTTTTAAAAAAGTTTTTAAAACTTAATTTCAGATGTAACGGAACCCAAAGCACATATTGTCTTTGATTTTATCCTAAAATTAAATAATGCTTTAATTTGTACATTCACCTTCTGGTCTTTACCCACATTAACATTCTCGGCACAGGGCAAGAAGATGAGAAGCCAGGCAGACGGCAGCTGCTGAGAAGCAGTTAGAAGCCTCAGGGCCAGGAATAGAACTGCCAGGGAAAGCAGGACTTGGGAGACCAAGATACCAGCGAGAAGAGAAGACCAAAGAAGCTAACTCGACCCTAAGCATCGGTTACCCCTTGGGGCTTTGCCAATTCAAATACAGAGGTTGAGACACAAAACAGAAATCTGCTGACGGTTTCTGGCAGTCTCGTGGTGCTGGAGAAGCAAAATCTGGAGTGCAGGACCTTGCAAGGAGGAGGGCCCTAGGAAGTCTTCAGCCCCACAATTGGAAACCTCTAGTGGCTCCATCACTGGACGGGGAATGAACCAGAGGAGGAAGATAACTTCATCCAAACCTCTTTGATTTGGCATATGAAATGACTGGAATTCAAACCAAAGTTCCAAATATGCCAAGAAATAGGACCAGAAGAAAAAACAGGCAATAGGACAGATCCACATGTGACCCAGACACTGGATTTTAAAATAACTGTGATTGAGAGGGTTTTTTAAAAAGGGGGGGGGGGCAATATGGAGAACTTCACTAGAGAGCTATGACCTATTAAAAAAGTGACCTTTAGAATTTAATATACAATAATTCCCAAATTGAGGAGAACTCTACAAAACACCAGACCAGTACTCCTCAAAACTGTCAAGATCATGAAAAACAAAGAAAGACTGAGAAATTGTAATGAACCAGAGGAATCTAAGAGGATATGACAACTAAATAATACTTGGTATCTTGGATGGAAACCTGAAACAAATAAAGGATATTAATGAAAAAACTAGTTAACACCCAAATAAAGTCTGGAGTTTTGTTAACAGTAATGTACCAATTAATGTTAATTTCTGAGTTTTGACAAATGCACCATGATAAGGTAAGATGTTCACAACAGGGGAAGCTGAGTGAAGGGTTTATGGGAAGTCTGTACTATGTAACTTTTCCATATACCTAAAAGTATTCTAAAATAAAAAGGTTTAATTACAAATACAATAATTAGAATTAAGAACCCAATATAAGGGTTTAGCAGCAGATTAGAAGCCATTGGAAGGCATATTAGTGACTGGAAAAATAGCTCTTTTTTTTTTTTTTGGTGGTACGCAGGCCTCTCACTGTTGTGGCCTCTCCCGTTGCGGAGCACAGGCTCTGGATGCGCAGGCTTAGCAGCCATGGCTCATGGGCCCGGCCGCTCCGCGGCATGTGGGATCTTCCCAGACCGGGGCACAAACCTGTGTCCCCTGCATTGGCAGGTGGACTCTCAACCACTGCGCCACCAGGGAAGCCCAAAATAGCTCATTTAGAACCATCAGACTAGGGAATTCCCTGGTGGGCCAGTGGTTAGGACTCCGAGCTTCCACTGCAGGGGGCACGGGTTTGATCCCTGCTCAGGGAACTGAGATCCCACAAGCTGTGCCTGGAGTGGCCAAAAAGAAAAAAAAAAAAAGAAAAAAGAAAGAAAAGGAAAAAAAATACAAAATAGAACCATCAGACTAAAGCACAGAGAGCAAAAAGGATGGAAAGTTTTGAAGACAGTGTCAGAGACCAGTGGAAAGGTCTAATCTATGTGTAATTGAAATCCAGGATAAAAGAAGATAAGGAATAGGGCAGGGAGTGGCCAAGAATTTTCCAATACTGATGAAAGATGTCAAGCTAAAAAATTCAAGAACAGAATAAATACATATGTATGTACACACACACACACACACATTCCTAAGAACATCATAATCAAACTGTTGAAAATCAAAGATAAAGAGAAAATCAAAAGCAGCCAAATGAAAATAAGGCACATTACCTTCAAAGGAGTAAGAAAATAAGAATACGAATAAGAATAAGAACAATGGGGTAACATCTTTAAAGTGCTGAAAGAAAACAACTCCTGATTTTGAATTCTATACCCAGAAGAAACATTCTTCAAAAGTGAATGTGAAATAAAGGTATTTTAAAATTTATTTCCAGCAGGCCCCAATTAAAGTAAACGCTTAAAGGGGTTCTTTACAGAGAAAGATAATGATTCCAGATGGAAATGTGAATATGTAGGAAGAAACAAACAAACAAAAACCCCCAAAAACAAAAAGGATAAATATATTAGTAACTGTAAATTAATACTGATTGTACAAAGCAATAATAATAAAGTATAATTTAAATGACAAGTAAAATTAAAACAGGGTGAGACAGGGTAAATGGAACTCAAATGTTTAAGGACCTAGGGTTCTTTGGTAATATAATGGACTCTAAAAAGTCAAGGATGTATGTTGAAATCTGCAGAGCCAACATAAAAATAATAACAATATATGGCTAACAAGTTAATGGAAGTGAAACGATAAAATATACTCAAGTGATTCAAAACGAGGCAAAAACAAAGAGGAAAAGGAATACAAAACACATGGGACAAATAAAAAATAAATAGGAAGATCACAGACATAAACTCAAATATATCAGCAATTACATTTAATGTAAATGGTCTAAATGGTCAAATTAAAAATCAAATAGACTGGATTTTTAAATTATGCTTATAAGAGACACATCCTGAATAGAAGGATTGAAAGCAAAGGGAAAAGAATATACATTTTTAAATGTTCTTCTTCCTTTCATTTTCAATCATTTTCACTTTACATATTTTTTTTCTTTTTCCTTTGCCTTTCGATCTTTCCATATCCTTTTATTTAGGGTTTGTTTTCCTTTTTACTTCCAGTCACTCACTGTCAACCACTTTCATGAGAGAGAGAGAGAGAGGCAGAGAGACAGAGAGAGAGACAGTCTGGGAAGATCTCACATGCCGCGGAGCAACAAAGCCCGTGCGCCACAACTACTGAGCCTGTGCTCTAGAGCCTGCAAGCCACAACTACTGAAGCCCGCGCACCTAGAGCCCGTGCTCCGCAACAAGAGAAGCCAGTGCAATGAGAAGCCCGCGCACCGCAACTAAGAGTAGCCTCTGCCCAGCACAACTAGAGAAAGCCCACGCGCAAGAACGAACACCCAATGCAGCCAAAAATAAAAAATAAATAAAGTAATCTTAAAAAAATAAAAGAGGAAAATGCACAATCATAATAGGAGGCTTGAACATAGCTCCTTCAGTAACAGAACGAGCAAGCAAGATAAAAATCAACAAAGATACCGAAGACATGAACAGCACAATGGCACAACTTTAACCTAATTTGCCCACATGAATACTACAACTGCAGAATATATATTCTTTACAAGCGCACAGAGAATATTTCCCAAAATTTCAAGAGGATGAAATTATGTGTGTTCTCTGACCACAGTGGAAACAAACTTAAAATCATAACAAAAGATAATAAGAATATCCACAAATGTTTGAAAATTAAAGACACTTTTAAATAGCCCCTAGGAAAAAGAAGAAATCATAATAGAAATTCAAAAGCTTCAAACCTTGTGAAAGCCAGCTAAAGCTGTGCTTAGAGGAAAAAGTTCATCTGAAAATCCATGATCTAAGTATCGCAAAAAGTTAGAAAAAGAAGAGCAAATTAAACCCGTGCACTTTCCCATTGTGCTAGTTTTTTCCTCAAGTTTTCCTCCCCCATCGTCTCCTGCCCTACCTTCTCTTCCTCCCCACACCCAACACCCACCCCAGCAAACCCAGACTGACAACCTGGTGTTTACCCTTCCACACCTTTCCCCTTGCGGTGACAATCACTTGGAAACGAAGAGATCGGGAGAGTTATTCTACAAAAATGGAATCACACTGTACCTATTACCCGGCAAAGTGCTTTTCCTACCTCACAATACAACTTGTCTATTTCTCCATGTCAGTCAATTGAGAACTAACTCATTCTTTTCAAACTGCCTATTATACCACCGCATGCATGGACCACAAACTATTCAGCCATTCATTCTTCCATCAACAGGTATTCAGGACGCTATTAGCTTTTTGCCACCACTTGGACGACCTTCCCAGAGTCCTCAGAATTTCCTGAACAAAGCCTAGACAATGGGAACCCTCACACTCTAGTGCTGAAGTTCTCAAACATTCTTCCTGCCACATGAGCATTTTTGGAGGCTACACACTCCTTTTCATGGGCATGCCCAGCATGAAACTCGGTTCCCCAAATCACAGGCTGCAAACTCTATTTCCTTCTTCCTTTATAAGAAAATGCAACCTAATGAAAGTATATCCAAGTAGGCTCGAGCAGGAAACAGAATTCAATTCAGATGGTTTAAGAGACTTTAATTAAGGAACTACTCAGAAATGTGAGGCCAGGGTTAAAGGAATCAAGAATGGATGGTGAGGCACCCAGAGACTAGCAATGGTGAATGTCACTGCCACTCTTAGGCTGAAAGGCAAAGGGAGGAAACAGTGTTACCAGAGCCCGGTGCACCTTGGAGCTGGGGCCCAGAGCAGGGGGATTGGGAAAGAACACCTCACCTTCTCTCTCCTTCAATCCTCTTGCCAGTGCTTCTTACTGCATGCACTCAAGCAGAAGCTAGAGGGCCCACGTCATGCCCTCCGCAGGGGTTAGTCTCCTGAGACACAGGGAAGAGCAGAGAGTAGATGGGGACTGAGGAATGCAAGTACTCAGCACAGCAGGCAATTGTTAGTACTAATTGGTAAAAGGAGAGCATTGCTCCAAGGCTGAGTGAGGGGCCAACCAGTTAACAGAGGCCACAGGGAGCTGTCCTCCTGGATATCAGGGTGGTGGAGGGAATGAAGGAAGGAGAGACAGCATGTGGCAGCACAGGGTGAGTTCACCCACAATGGGCTGGTTACAGGCCGGGTTCTTGGCTTGCTGTGTGACCTCAGGCCAGTTGCTCAACCTCTCTGATTCTCAGCTTATTAGCTATAAAATGAGACTACTCGGTATCTTCCCTGCCTACATACTCCTATTTATGCCAGTGAAAGAATGAAAGTCTGTTTTTCCATTCTCTGAATGTAGACTTGGTCATGTGAATTGCTTTAGCCACTGGGACATTAGGCAGTGTGATATAAGCAGAGTCCTAAAAAAGTGCTTGTGAATTGAGGCTTGAGCTGAAATGCTCTCACTTACTGCTTTTGAGACGCCTATGACTACAACCACATGAACAAGCTAGAGCCAGCCTGCAGAATGGTGAGAAACACAAGGCTAGGTCAGCCCTGTCACTCCAGCTGACACTGAGCAAACCATCACGTGACTGAGGCCATCCTAGACCTTTCAGCCCCAGACAAGCCAGCCCAGGTCAGAAGAACCTCCCAACAGACTCACAAGATTGAGAGAAAGAATGTTTGTCCTTTTAAGCCCACTACATTCGGAGTGATTTGTTACACAGCAAAACCTTACTGATACAATTACTAATGAGATACTGGCAATGCATCTCCTCCCCAATAGCAACACAGTAGTAGGTTGGAGTACCAGAGGTACAAATGGTGGGGCAATGCTCCAGAATGTCCCATGAAGCTTTCCATAGTGAGCCTTCTCAATAGCATGAGTGTTTTCAAAGTCCAGTAAGCCTCAAATTAAAACAAACCAAAAAAAGGAGGAGTGGGGGCTGTGGGGAGATACAATCTAAATCTTTAGATTGCTTTGTCTCATCTCTCCAGGCTTCCTTTTCTTCTCTTTTTTAACAAATTGCCCAGCGTAAAGAGTTCTTTTCTTTCTTCCCTCCCAGGAAGTTATTTACTTTTATGGGCTTCTTTTGGGAAATAAAAATCAATTTTGGGTTGCAAGTGATACATTTTACTCTCCCAATAATGAAGGCTAGAAAATTAAAGGCCCTAAGGAAAAACCTCTCTGTACAAAAATGATGTTGAATGCCGCCCTAATATTCTTGTGTGAACATTTTATAAATTGTGACCACCGTTTGCTGACAGAAAGCTGGAAATCACTCACCGAAGACACAGAGCTACTGTGAGCAATGGCTTCATACTGCGTGGGCCCAGGCAGGCTCACATGCCCACAGAAAGGCACTGGTGGAGAACTTGATCTGTAATTCACAATTCTAGAAATCTGTATATATCACGGGACTCCTGTATGTGTGTCTAGGAAATCAGTTCATTCATTTATTCAACACATAATTAATGAGCATCTACTATGTGCCTAGACCTGGTGATACGATGAACAAGACAGACAGAGTCAATGCCTTCAAGAAGCTTACAGTTCCGGGGAAAGGTAAAGACATTAAACAGGGTGTCTTAAGTCAGGTTCCCTGAAAACAGACTGATGTGGAGACTTGTGTGTAGGGGTCTTGCTGGGTCTTACCCTTGGGAATAACCCCTGCAGGAAATGAGGGAAGCAGGACAGACAGAACAGAGGGAGGAGTGAAATGGCAATGCAGTCAGAACAGACCTCACCCAATCTATTAGGGAGCTCTGAGGTCGGGATGTTCCTTCAGACATGTCCCCAGTGGACACGTTTGTACCCACCCCCCAACCAGAGACCAGTCCTTGGGTGTGGGCTGTGCCTGGACAATGCAGGTCTCTTCAGGGTAATTCCTGGAGGACTAAGCTGTGAGTCGTCAGCAGCCAACGCTCCCCATGCCTGGGGCAGAAGTGCCTCCGTTATGAAAGGGGGATCTGGGTGGCGCCCCACACTACCCACTACACAGAGAATCATTACAAGTGTGATGTGTGTCGTGAGTTCAGACTTTAGAGCAGGAGGCACCTAACGTGGACCAAGGGTTAGTGGGCGTCACTGTGGTCTTTTCTAAATGGCATCTATAAAGGAGCTTGAGAAGAGTCCACTAACTCAAAACTCTCCAGGTACTAGGCACGGTGAAAGGTCCCAATACACACTCTCCTGGCACCCCTGCCGTGACCCTGTGAGGTGTGTGCTCTCACTGTTGGGCAGCTGAGGAAGCAGAGTCTAAGAGGGGCTGACTCACTTGCCCAGAGTCCCACAGCTGGTAGCTGGCAGAGCTGGGATTTGAACACCTAACTATGTGACGACAAAGGCCTAGAACCTCTTCTGCATACTTCCTGCCCCCTTTCCCAAGCATCCTGAGCCCTTCCTTCATGCTTGCTTCCATTCCCACTATAGAAATGATTGAGTTTTTCTCATAAATGACTTTCTCTCAAGCTTCCTCTCCTGACCGCTTCCTTTTACAACCCACATTCTCTTAAGAGCTGTCTACACTTCTCTTTCCACCTCCCCTTTCTAACACCCAGCATCCTGGCTTTTCCTCCCACCATGCCACTGAACAAGCACTGCCCAAATCCCTAAGTTAAATGACCAAATCAGGAGGCTGTCTCCACGCTCAGCCTGTTCTCTCTACCATTTCCAGTTGGCAGCCCTAACAGGCTGGCCACGTTCACTTTCTTTCTCTCTTTCTTTTTTTATGTGCACCTTTTTTTTTAAAGTCTTTTTTGAATTTGTTATACTATTGCTTCTGTTTTATGTTTTTGGGGGTTTTTTTGGCCACAAGGCATGTGGGATCTTAGCTCCCTGACCAAGGATCGAACCTGCACTCCCTGAATTGGAAGGCAAAGTCTTAACCAATGGACCTCCAGGGAAGTCCCCGCTTCACTTTCTTGAACTCTCTCTTGTTTTGGTTCCCGGGACCCTCCACTCTCCTGGCTCTCCTTCACTGGTTCCTTGAAGTGGCTCCATTTCCCAGGGTCCCACCCATACCGTTCTTCCAACTCCCTGCCTTCTAATACCTGGCACACCCAACAGCTTTGGCTCCACTGTTAGGCTACTGACGCCTGAACCTCTGCTCTCGGCTCTAATTTCTCAATTGGGTGTCTGGATATATAGGTCCACCTACTGGACGTAGTCACCCATGTGAGCCCAAAACGTCGCAGACCCAGCTCGTACAAACCCAAGAGCATCGCCTTTCCCTCCAAGTGAGCTTCTTTGACTTCTAACCCTGATTGCTTATCACTATGCACGCAGCTTCCAGAGCCACAAATCTCAACTAATCCTTGACTCCTCCATCCTCTCCTTGACTCTCCACATCAATTGACTCTCATCTGTCCCTTTCTGTTGTCACTTCCTTAACTCAAGTGTGCATCTTCTCATCCATCCTCCTGAGATCCTTCTCTTTCACTGCCACCAGTGGTATCTAGATTAGGTAATTACCACCCCAAGTGGCTCATCAACTACTGAATAACGTCCAAAATCCCTAGAATGCATGAACCATTCTTCTGTGATATGGCATCGATCTGTCTTCACAGATACACTCTGTAGTCTCAACACCCCAGAAATCCAATGGCCCTTCAGGCCCAGGGTCTTCACTCATGCAAGTCACTTCATCCTGACAGCCCACCATTTAACCCACTTTTCCACCTGTTTAATCACTTGTTCAGTACACATTCACTGTGCGTCTGCACATGTCAGTTGCACACTAGGCGCTAGCACATAGTGGTATGAAAAATAAGACTGGTTCTTCCCTGCATCCAGTGGAGGGAAACAGGTAAGAAGCAAAGAAACAAATAAACAACATAATAACAACACGGGACAAATACCAAGACAGTGTTAGAGAGGGTAATGGGGTACAGGGACTGGGAGGGGATTCATTCTTTGGATAAGGCTCTGGGGTGCCCTTTCTGAGAAGGTAACATTTGAGTGGACAACTGAGGGGTGACCGGAAGCCACCACATGTAGAGCTCAAGGAAGAACAATCCAAGCTGAGGGAAGAGCAGGTGCGAGAAGGAAGGACACTCTTTTGGTGGAGCAGCAAGGAGGCTATCACGGCAAGAGGACAAAGGAAGAAGCCGAGGTTGGAGGGAGAGGCTCTGAGAGAGAAGCAGCCCCTGCAGGCTCTCAGAGCAGGGCCAGGGGTCTGGATTTCAATGGAAAGCTCTGCGAAGCCTTAGAACAGTTTAAGTAGGGGAAGGGCACTGTCTGATTTACATTTTAGAGCGCTCCCTCTGGCTGGGTGTGTAGAGTAGATTTCAGAGGGCCAAAGCCCATGAAAGCCTCTATTCATCTTTCAACCTATGAAACAGATGAAGCTCCCAGCTGAGTCCTAGCAGGGGTTAGTCCTCCCCCTCCAGAGCGAACTCCACTGCCTTTGCCTCTGTGAAGCCTTTCCCAGCCCCACTGGGTGGAATACTTGTCTCCTCAGCAGTCACCTCCCACAGTACTTGTCTTCGAGCTGGGTTATCACTTCACCCATGGCCCCTGATAGAGTCGGTTCTCTCTCCCTTGCTCTCTTAGTAAGTTGTGAAATACTCTGTGCACAAGGGGTCATACTCACTCACAGAGCCCTCTCGGTGTCTGGCAAATGGCCTCCCACACAGGAGAGACTCAAAGAACAACGGAAGGAGGGAAGGAAGGTGGGGGGGAGGAGGGAGGGAGAGAGGCTCAAAGAAAATATCTTTGTGTTCCCCAGGAATGCTGCACATTAAGAGCCTAGGTTTACAATCAGTCACATCTATATTTTAATTCAAGCCCCGCTGCTCACTAGCTGTGGGACTTTGGGCAAGTAAATTCACCTCTCTGAGCTGCACTTTCCTCGTCTGTAAAATCAGAATAATAGTAGGAAAGCGATAGGTATTATCTCACAGGGTTGTGATGAGGATCTAATGGGACCAGAGAACACCAATGTCCCTCCCCTTCTCAAAAGTATACCTGTTTGGGAAGGGCAGGGGTGGAGCAATCCAAAATATGCCCCCATGGCTATAGGACACTGTTGACAAGGTTCCGTCTTCTTCAGATTTTCTTTTCTTTCTTTTTTTTTTTTTTTTTTTGCGGTACGCGGGCCTCTCACTGTTGTGGCCTCTCCCATTGCAGAGCACAGGCTCCGGATGCACGGGCTCCGCGGCCATGGCTCACGGGCCCAGCCGCTCCGCGGCATGAGGGATCTTCCCAGACCGGGGCACGAACCCACGTCCCCTGCATCGGCAGGCGGACTCTCAACCACTTGCGCCACCAGGGAGGCCCCAGATTTTCATTTTTAACAAACGTCTGTTGAGTGCTGACCATGAACACCAATGCAACCATCACCCCCATTATATCTGCTATAAACAGTTGGGGGAAGACACATCCAATGTGCTCGTGGATGAGGGTTGAGTCTGGCCCCTGCCAATGTGCCATGGACCCAAGAAACGCCTGAAACAAGGCCATGGAAACAGGCCTTTCACATTAACTTTCAGACCCCGAGCCTCAGTGAACAATCCACTCCCTGGAGACCTGGCAGGCAGCATCCCTGCTAAAGTAATCTGAAGACAAGGCATTTCAAGCCCAGGATCTGCTTACCCATCCATCACCCCCATCTAGGGGAACCTGTAGCCCACAAGCCCCAGGAGCTGCCTCTTGAGCTAATGATGAGCAGAGACAGTGATCAGCCCAGGTCAGTCTGACAACAGGAAGCCTGGATGGGGAGGCTTAGGAAATAATGAAAGCTCACTCATCCCTCAGCTCAAGTCACCATTTCAATTCCTAAATCCTCAATTTGTCACAGTGGTTAAGGACTTCAGGGATCAAACGTCAGTTCTGCCACCTCTGAGCCAAATGACCTTGGGCAAGTCAGTTAAGCTCCCTGGGTCTCAGTTTCTCCGCCTGTAAACGGAGATTAAATGTACTAATACAGGTAAAGAATTCTGCACTGTGCCTGGCACTTAGGAGGTCCTTGCTTTGTGCATTTTATATTTATATTTAGAGAGATGGTGATGATTTTGTCAAGGGAACTGCACTGTACAAGCCCCTGCAAAACTAGAAGAAATAAGCAGAAAGATACCAGGGAACATCCTTTGGGTCTACTGGCTCTTTGTGAATATACCCATGTGTCCTTCTCCACTGTTTCCTAATTTCCTGTGGTTTTGTCCATTTTTCTTTCCTTGCTCCAAAAGGCTGCTTGGATTGGGATTTCTTAAGCTACAAGTGAAGACAGTGGGTTAGACTGGAAGACGAAATAAAATCAAAGGATCATTGATCCTCAACTTGGGGGGGGCAGGCGCTTAGCTCTTATTCCAAGTCCCTGGAGAGACCCATGTTCTGAGCCAAGGCAGGCACCCAGCGAGGACCACGGAAACTGGCGTGAGAGCCCAAATCCAGCCATCCAAGGCTGCGTCACGCAGCTCCACGGGGGGAGGAGGAGCAGACAACAGCAGTCTGTTACCGCCATTTCCCTTTCCTACCCCAGCCCTTCTCAGAGCCCAGCAGGCAGCTGATGATAACTCGGAGTCTGACAGCCCGTGCAAAGCGCACAGTCTCTCCAGCTTCCAATCACCAGGTGTCTGAAGGGGTTGCAGGAGTAGTCAGCTTCTGCCCTCATTAAAAGCCCTTTGGTGGGCTGAAAAGATGATTGTCAAAGGAACTGCCAGGTTCACCAGACTACTGATGAGGAGGCGGGCAGAAGTCCCCAGAGCTCTGACATCCCCACCCAGCCAAGGCGGTCCCCTCATCTGCATCTCATTTGTATGGCACACTTAACAGGACTCCAGCTTACACTGTCGCACGCTGAAAAGAGGCTCTGCCGTCATGTTTGTGCAAATGATCCCTTGGAAGGGGGTGCACAAAGCAAGCCCACACGACGGTCTCGGCCCTCCAGGAAAATAAGACCTCAATCGGACCACAGTGATGCGGGCAGATGTAGATGGCACTATTCTGGGACGGATGACCCACTAAATAAAGCCATGGTTACATCATGCACAAGGCCAGACAGGGAAAATTCCAAATGTTTTCAAGAAACTGTGTTAGAACGATTCAGGCTAATTGCATGCAAGTCTTGTACTATGAATGTCAGACTACACCAGCATCACATAAATGAGCTGTCAGAGGTTTGGTCAGAGTTCCCACAGAAAAGAACATTTCCCCTCTCTCAGAATAGTGCCTGTTTTGCTTGACTGATGCACACACATCTCTCCTTGGCAAAGGTTTTCCATTTTATTGTCCCAAACCCACAGTTTCCCCCAATACCTCTGAAGGATTACAGCATTGCCTCTCAGGATAATGTGGGTGCTAACATCTCTAATAAAGGCAGACCTGGGTTCAAATCCAAGCTCTGGCACTTACTAGCTGTGTGGCCTTAGCCAAGTCACTTAACCTTTCTTGAGCTTCAGTTTCCTCCTCTACAGAATGGAGAAAATATTAGTCTCTGTCTCACAGGAATTAAATGATGTATTGCATGTAAAAGTGCTTGGTACAGGGCTTCCCTGGTGGCACAGTGGTTGAGAGTCTGCCTGCCGATGCAGGGGACACGGGTTCGTGCCCTGGTCCGGGAGGATCCCACATGCCGCAGAGCAGCTGGGCCCGTGAGCCATGGCTGCTGAGCCTGTGCGTCCAGAGCCTGTGCTCCACAACGGGAGAGGCCACAACAGTGAGAGGCCCGCGTACCGCAAAAAACAAAACAAAAACAAAACATAGAGCTCAAGTACAAGAAGAAAGAATTTCAAATGGTGTCCTCCAAGGCAGCAGTGCTCAGAGCATGGTCCCCTGGAGGGATGCTACATCGGCATCCCCTGGGAACTTGCTAGAAATTCAAATTCTCAGGTGTACCCCAGATCTGCTGAAGCAGAATCCCTGGGGTAGGACACTCTGTGAGTGATTCTGGTCTCAGAAGCACCACTCTAAAGAGAGGAACTGGGGGTGGGAGAGGGGATGCTGCTTTCCATCAGAGGCTCTTCAATGCACACGGGGGTTTTTAACTCTGTAACTAAACGAGTTTGATAATACCATTAAATAAAAAGTTTTAAATGTATTAATCACAGCTTTTTACTTTCTGTGTTTCTGATGCTTTGACATCTGGGGCCTTGCTGACCCCAGAAAGACTGCTCTTCCCAAGGCTAGCCAATTCCTAGAGATAATAAAATCAGCTGCAAGTGTATCTTTCAGAAGCAAAGCAGCCAATCCAGAGCCCATGCCTCCAACCATCTCCTTTATGGAGCTCTTACACTCCAGGCCACTATTCCCCTGCACTAATCACACCAGGGCTGGACAACTAGAGACAGTCCCTTCTCTCTAGAACCCGCTGAAATTATTCAAACTAAGCCTGCTTAACCTGCCTCAGCCTTTCCTTCCCATGGAAACCCCAAGAAAGGCCCCTCCCACCCCCTCTGCCTCCTGACTGACCCTGGTGTTTCCCCGGGTGGCCCTGTGTGGTGTGGCATTCCCTCCTGAGAACTACAAGTAATAAACTATCAACATCTTTTCACTGGCACCTTCTCCTGATCCACTGGCCTCACCATGCCTGAATAAGACCTATATTTTAAAACAAAAAAAATAAACAAATATGGGGGAGGGGTGAGGAAATGGCACTGACCCGATACAAAGAACAGTGTCAGGGAAGTGACATCCAGAAGACACTGGAACAGAGCGAGAGGTTATGAAAAGCTCTCAACACAGCCCTAGAGCAAAGGGCCAGATCCAACAAGATGAAATGCATCCAGCCCAACATCAAGTCTGAAAGAAAACCAAAAACTGCACAAGGATATAGGAAACATAGGCTACAAGCACCTGGTGGAGTTGGCATAAGAGGTTTAACTGAATGTAAACCTAAAACAAATCAACAGTGTGATGGGGCTGGCCTTACCCCAAACCCCCAAAACAATAATGTCGTCTGAGGATGCAGAAAGAGAATGATGTGGTCCAGGACAGTGTCGTTCAAATGGTGGGTCATGACACACCTGTCAGCGGTTAATGAAATCACCTGAGAGCCAAGACCATTTTTCTTAAAGGGTTTATTAAAGGAACACGAACACAACAGAACAGGAGGCTGTAGAAGAGATGATACTATATCCAAGTGCACAGCTAGCATAAGTAGGGGTGAGTATTATTTCATGATGGTTTGGTATCAGTTGTGAGTGTGCATGCCTGTGTTCATGGTGGGTAAAACCTATCTCTCGTAGCGAGCTGCCCTCGGAAAAGTATGAAACTGTGGATCTAGAACGAGGAAGGTGACAATCCCTCTCTCCTCTGCCACCCCTGGAGGGTTCTCTCTCACTCAGGTCATGCTTGATAAGGACTCTACTCTAACTAGAGCACCGTCTGCGAGGAGTTCTGGATCTGTATTGGTGAGGGGACACACAGCTCTATCATGTGGTGTTTGAAATTGTGGTTTGTAGGTTAGGGATTAGATAGCAAATGGCTGAAGGAGTTGGGGCAGCTTCACCTGGGAACTGAAGGATTCTGGGGCCCCCGAGAACTGTCTTCAAATGAGTAAGAAGCTGTCGGCACACCTGTACTGGGTGACCCAAGAGATGATACTATCAGAAGCTTCACGAGGTTAATTAATATACCCTTTGGTAGCCCGACGTGCCTGGCTTACTGGATTCCCTACCAACTGCACCCTGCCTGCCTGGACCACTCACTGCTCTTCCTCTGATCTCCCAGCACACTGTTGCCATCCCCAGCTTCTCCAAGCCTGTGTAAGGTCAAATTCCTCCAGTAAATCCCTTGTTCCACTGTCTTCTTGGTGACTCTGATTCTCTGAATGCTATGGGAGGCTTGCAAGGCCCAGCATCCATCCAGGTGGGAAGTTGGTTTTCCCATGAAGACCTGTTCCTCCCAGAAGCTCAAACCACCTTGTATCCTGATGTTTCCCTGTGTAACCTGAACACCTTTTTATTTTTAAGTGAAAACGCTTTCTCAAGATACTGCTATGAGCTTTATTCTATTCCTCTCCCTCTGACCTTCTGGATGCCCTCAGTTCCACCAGCTTGAGCACCCAGGGAGGCAGGATGGGGTAGGGGTTAGGCGCACAGGCTCTGGAATCAGCCCGGCTTTGAACCGTAGATCTGCCACTTCATGACTGTGCAACTTCAAATGAATTACTTAACCTCTCCAAGCTGCAGCTTCTTCACCTGAACAATGGGGGTGAAACCTCAAAGGTTGGAGGTGAGCATGACATGCGACTCTTCCCTTAAAGCACCTGGCACACAGTAAGTGCTTAGTACGTGTTGGCTGCATATATAAGCGGAACAGTGTCTTAAAGTGGCAGGCTTAGCAACCAGGTCATCTGAAGTCCTCAGCTGGGCAGGTACCCCCTCTCGGGCCATTTCAGTGGAGCCAAATGCCTCACTTCCTCATCAAAGAGTCAGCTTAAGTGTTGTAGGTTTTCCAGGACATATAGTACCCAGGAGGGTAGTAACAAGAGAGAAAACAACAGCTGACATTTATTAGGGGTGCCTCTGACCCCTCTCTCTGCCTGCCCATTACAGTCTACAAGACGCTGGACTTCTCACCCAAGAAACCATGTCCTGAAAACATGCCACTTTGGGAGGAAATAAACAGCTCACTAAAGAGGAAACTCCAAATTTGGCAAATCCAGCAAAAATCAGCCAGGGAACTTGTAAAGGGTTGGGTAAACCACGCCGACCAGACTAGCGGCAAATACACAATGGCGCCCCGAGTATGTCCCAGGTGGTGTTCTAAACGCTTGCACACACAGCCTGTGGGGTTCCCACAGCCACATGGCTCTGAGATGGGTACTTCCGCCACCTTCAGCTTGTCCTCCTGAGCCATCCAGGTATTCCTTACCTTCCAAGCAGGAAGGGAGAGCCCATGGCCCTACCACAGTGAGGTCTGAAGAGAAGGCCTTCCCCATTGTCCACCTCTCACAACCTAGGAACTCAGCCAGCCTCTTGGGCAGGTCGTGGCCAACGAAGCCAGCCTTTCTGCAAACAGGCAGGCTGACCTGAAGGACTGGCATCATCATCATCAGCCTCATAGTCCAGCAAATACTGGCTCAAACGCTCCTGGAGGAGAAAAATGGGCAAGCGGGGGGTACTGAGAAAATGGAGCCCTGGGAGGCAACGTCTCCATCAGCGCAAGGCAGCCGGGCCCTGTACCGACTTCCTCCTCGGTGGCCTGGGGAGAATCACTCTAACAGCGGAAGTTGTGCTTGTGTGGTCTGCGGCAGGGCCGGAACACAGGAAGTGTTTCAGAAAAGGGAGCTGCTGCTGGTGTTACCCCCAACCCCAAGGAGGGACAGAGGTGGTGTTCAAGAGCCTCATGCTCTGGAACCGACATGGGTTCACGTCCCAGCTCCACCCCTTCGGAGCTGTGGCACTTTAGCAAGTCATAAACCTCCCTCTCTGTGCCTCAGTGTCCTCACCTGTAAAATGGAGATGATGTTAGTAACTCTCTCACAGGGCTATTGACAGGATTACATGAGAACACTGGGAAAGTGCTAGCTCTCGGCCTTATTTTATTTCCTTCATAACCTTTATCACATAAAAAAGGATTCTGTTTGCTCAGTGGTTGTCTCCCATCATCAGAAAGAACACAGATGTTCATTGCAGCTCTATTTACAATAGCCAGGACATGGAAGCAACCTAAGCGTCCATCAACAGATGAATGGATAAGGAAGATGTGGCACATATATACAATGGAATATTACTCAGCCATAAAAGGGAATGAAAGTGAGTTATTTGTAGTGAGGTGGATGGACCTAGAGTCTGTCACACAGAGTGAAGTAAGTCAGAAAGAGAAAAACAAATACCGTATGCTAACACGTATATATGGAATCTAAGAAAAAAAAAGGGTCATGAAGAACCTAGGGGCAGGACGGGAATAAAGACACAGACCTACTTGAGAATGGACTTGAGGTTATGGGGAGGGGGAAGGGTAAGCTGTGACAAAGCGAGAGAGAGTCATGGACATATATACACTACCAAACGTAAGATAGATAGCTAGTGGGAAGCAGCCGCATAGCACAGGGAGATCAGCTCGGTGCTTTGTGACCACCTAGAGGGGTGGGATAGGGAGGGTGGGAGGGAGGGAGATGCAAGAGGGAAGAGATATGGGAACATATGTATATGTATAACTGATTCACTTTGTTATAAAGCAGAAACTAACACACCATTGTAAAGCAATTATACTCTAATAAAGATGTTAAAAAAAAAAAAAGAAAGAAAGAAAGAAGACAGGACACAAGAGCAGGCGCGGTCTTGTTCATGATGGTAAGGTGCCCGGCACACAGGACGCACCTGACAAGTGTTTGCTGAAGAAGTAGGGGAAGCAGGATTCGAACTCAGGCCTGACCCCAAAGCCCTTGAGCAAGCTCTGGGATCTCAGACTATATTGGCCTGTATATTGGACTACACTGTACAGACTTGCCTCAAGTCAGTGAGAAAAGCAGGTGGAGCTAGTGACTGAAAAGCAAGGTGTGCCTTCTCCCCTTGCGGCAGGAGACAAAGGCACAGCAGAGAAGGGCTCTCTGGTCATTTTCCACGAGCCAGGGGCTCCGTGCTGCATGAGGACTATTTCAGGGCACGCGGGGAGGTTCAGGCGGTCGACAAAAGGGGATTCTGGCCCCTGAGATACACCAAAGCTTCACAACAGGCGAAACGTCATGGCCAAAGTGGGCTGGGAGGCACACACCACCCAGCCTCCACCTGTGGCCGTCCCTGCAGAAGCAGAGCACGGTAAAGCCTGCCATCTAGTGGACGAGGCGCGTCCCATTTCACTGAGATTGTCCGCCTGCAAGGGGTATGGGACTTTAAAGTGCACACAGAGAGAGACCTTCAAGACGGCAGAGGAGTGAGACGTGGAGATCACCTTCCTCCCCACAAATACATCAGAAATACATCTACATGTGGAAAAACTCCTACAGAACACCTACTGAACGCTGGCAGAAGACCTCAGACTTCCCAAAAGGCAAGAAACTCCCCACGTACCTGCGTAGGGTACACAGAAGCCACACACACCCAATTTGATTCACCGTTTTCAACAACTGCATAATACCTCATAAAATGGATATTAGCTCAATTAGGCTGATTCCAGTTCTTTGCCACTGCCAAGAAAACATCAATAAACATGCTTGTTCTGGATGTTATTTCCTTTGATGCTAGTGATTTATTTCAATAGGATAGATTCCCAAAAGGGAAATTTGAGAGTCAAAGTATGTATATATATTTTAATAGATATTGTCGGACCACTTCCCCCAAAGGCAGTAACAAATCACAGCCCTGCAGGTCCTGGCAGGGCCCCCACCAGTGCCATTCAGCAGGCATTTAGGAACAATGACCGCATACCCAGCACATCTCGAGGTTTGGGTGCCTCAGACAGCGGTCTGGGTTTGACAGTTCTCACAAGACTTAAACACTCAGGGAACAAGAGAAGGAACACTGGGTAGAAAGACTGTAGCTCCCTCCATCTTCTCAAGTCAACTCCACCTCCTTCAGTGTCCACACACCAACTACCACCTCCCAAGTCAAAAGGCTTCCCGTGAAGGGTGGGCAGGGGATACTTGCCCTGGCCTCAGCAGTGTGCAGACAACTATCTATAATGCATTGAGAAAGATGGTTAGAGTTCCATAGGTAGAGACAGGATTTAACTCAACTTCATTACAAAAACACTAAAGAGAAGCAAAATAACACGGGTGTCTTGCTAAGTTTGTTTTAAGGGGATATGCTCTCCAGTGAGTACACAATGAAGTGGTTGGAACAGATCTATTTTACTGCATTACAATTTACACACACACCCCAAATTTAACAACTATCAAGTGTAATATAATCTAAAAGATCTTAGGTGCCCTGGCGCCCTAATTCCTGGAGTCCGCGGGGGTGGGGGGCATGCGTGTCGGCATACACGGGGATTGCTCTGAGAACGGTGTTCACAGCTTTCACCAGATCCTCAATGGCAGCTGTGACATCAAAAAAAAGAGGGTTGGGCCTCCCTGGTGGCGCAGTGGTTGAGAGTCCGCCTGCCGATGCAGGGGACACGGGTTCGTGCCCCGGTCCGGGAAGATCCCACAGGCCGCGGAGCAGCTGGGCCCGTGAGCCATGGCCACTGGGCCTGCGCGTCCGGAGCCTGTGCTCCGCAACGGGAGAGGCCACAACAGTGAGAGGCCCGCGTACAGCACAAAAAAAAAAAAAAAAAAAAAAAAAAGAGGTTAATGTGATAGGAGATAGGGTAACACATCTGTCAAAACTTAGCCATTGTACACTGAAGATGTGTGCATTTCATTGTATGTAAATTTTACCTCACAAGTTTAAAGAAATTGTAAATACGTTTTGAATTCTTGTTGATGATGTGCAGGCTGAAGTGTTTAGGGGGAATTGATGTCTTCAATCTACTTTGAAATGTGTCAAAAATAAGACAAACTGATGGGTGGAGAGCAAGACGGATGGACACGTGATTAAGCAAATGTTAATGGCAGGATCTAGGTGGCGGATAAACGACTGTTCACTGTAAAATTCTCTCCACTTTGCTGTCTGCTGGACATTTTTCATAATAAAATGTTGGGGGAAAAATACTAACCAGTAGTATAATAAAGGAGTGGGAAATCCACAAGAACTGGGTCCTATCCCCATTCCAGGATGTGTGGCCTTGAGAAGTTATTCCTTTTTCTGGGCCCCCGTGACTCACCTGTTTAATGGGGGGAGAAGGGGATAACTGTTGCTGTGACACCTTCCATTACGGACAGTGATGGTGTTGTGGTTTCACTTTGTTCTGCAAGATCTGGGCATCTCTTGAAAGAGATTCTTATATATAAAATAGATAACTAATAAGGACCTACTGTTGAGCACAGAGAATACTCAATACTCCGTAATGACCTACATGAGAAAAAAATCTTAAAAAGTAGATATATGTATATGCATAACTGATTCACTTTGCTGTACAGCAGAAACTAACACAACATTGTAAATCAACTATACTCCAATAAAAAAAATTAAAAAAAAAAAAAAGATTTTGGGGGGAGGAATGGCTTTGAATGCGAAGCCTGCCCCCTAGTGGCCTAGCTTGTGATTTTTTTTTTTTAATTGAAATATAGTTGATTATCTTTTTGAATTACAGTTTTGTCCTGATATACACCCAGGAGTGGGATTGCTGGATAGCTTGTGGTCATTTTATATCCCTGCAACTGATGCATGGCTGGGTAGTATTTTGAGATATTAATCCGTCTGGGTTTTGCTTCATTACATTTCCTTTTTCTTCCCTCCTTCCCTTTCCCCTTAAATCAGAGAGCTAGCTCGGGAAAGGATGTGACAGGGCAAAAAGCAGAAATAGCCTTCAGGTCATTCTGGCTCTGTGTCCCAAATTCCCAAGCCTCTGAGGTTTTAAAGAGGAAATGGACAGAGAGTGTCTGAAAAGAACTCAAAGGGCAGTGAACGTAACCTGACAAGAAGGAAATTCTCCATGGCAAACAAAAGGAAGAAAGATGAGAAAAAATTCCAAGAGTCCTAGGGAATTGCCAAGACCCTAGGTTGTGATGTTTGTCCAGGAAAAGAGATTTGTCTTGCCCCCTGTTGTATCCCAATGGTCTAGAACATGCCTGACAAACAATGGAAATTCAAAACATATTGTTGAATGAATAAGTGAGTGAACAGATTCTAGAGGAGCTTATAACTAGAACGTAGGGAAGGGAAGTCACACTCAACAGCTAACAGCCTCCCTCAACCCCTGCCATTTTTCCAGCCTCCAGGCTTTTGTGCACCATTTGCCCTCTGCCTGGAATGCAGCAACATGGCGAGACTGAGGGCCATCGAGCTGAACTGCCTGGGCTTGGATATGTGACTCACCACTTACTGTGCAATTCAGGCAAAGTTAGTTAACCAGCTCTGTGCCTCAGTTTCCTCACAGGTAAAATGGGGATAATAATAATACCTACGACAGGGGATTGTTCTGAAAATTAATGAATTGATCTGTGTAAAGCTCCTGGCATGTAATAAGAATTCAATAAACAGAGCTGATATTATTTTTCTTATTTACCCTGACACAAAGCCTGCTCCACCCAGATAACTCCTTTACATCTTACAGACTCAACTCAGCCATGGCTTCCTTCAGGAACCTTCAGGTGCCCCTCTGAGGGTTCCCATGGTACCATCACACCATCTGCCACATTGCAATATAATTATCTATGTCTATCTCTCCCACTAAGCTGTGAGCTCCCCGAGGGCAAAGATGAGATCTCATTTGTCAATGGGTACAAACTGGTAGTCAGGCCCTTCCTGAATGAATGAATGAATGAATGAATGAACATCTGTGCTTACTGAGCCCATCTCACCTTCCTACCTGTAACGTGCCACCTTTCTCACACTGTAAACACCTAAACACCAAACTACCCCCACCTCCCACCTCATCCCTCAGGTACACCATACCCAGGCCTGCCCTCTGCTCTTCTGGTCTTGTCCTGCCATATTGGTTATGGAAGGAAGATACCCAAGTAGAAGGGCCCTCACTAGTTTCCTTGAACTCTTCCCCCCTTGTTAGGGTCTCCATGATGGGCAGAACCTTTTCTACCTTGAAACAGTTCTTTACATAACAAGAGGGGCTTCTCTGAGCCCTCAACATCAGTTTCCTTTCTCCTAAGAATGCTTTTAAAACTTCTTTTGGAACCTAGTGTACAGGTGGCTGCGATCCTCAACCTTTCCCAATAGCCTGTCAAGGATTTATGTTCCTCTGGTGCTCTTCTTTTGATGTGTGGATGTCAGATCTTGGGAAGGATTTTAAATACAAAGTATCGGGAGTTCCTAAGTCCTTCTGGGAGACGCTTCAGTCTGAGAAGGTTGTGTACAGCATAATACAGTGTAGGAACACCGAATGGGTGTCCCAAAGAGAAACATCCAGAACATCGCTCCTCTGCTATTTTTAAGAACAGCCCCAATTTTTGTGAGATAGAACTATGGATATGGTTAAGGATTTGCAGACTGCTGCAATGTAGATGGAAATGTTAATAATGGGATATTAGTTGCTATGTTAACAGGGAGATACTGAATTGAAAAGGGGTATTTTATATACAAGGACATGGGCTTCATAACCTCCAGGAGCACTTTACAACTTTGATCAGGGCTTCTGATTGTACTGCCCCCACTCCATGGTAACACAGGGCATCATGATGCCCATGTGATTTCCTGTGATTCTACAAGTCCCACTGTTCTGTGTCTTTTCTACATTATCCAGGAAATGAGGGTAGTTATAGCTCCAAAGGGTGAGTCCCAGTCCCAGTAGTTATAGCTCCAAAGGGTGAGTCCCAGTCCCAGTCCCAGTAATGCTGTTGACCTTGGACCTGGTCCTTTGGATTTTCTGCATGGTCTCCTTCTTTAAGGATGATGGTGTGAATTGGATTATCTGCTGAACTTTAGCTCCTCACTGTGGAAGGCACTGATTTGGGGATCATCTGTGAGTTCTGGTATCCATCAGGATCCTCTAGCGGTATCTCCTTCACACATATCCACTGATTCCACAAATACTTAGTGATGTCATCACACTAGGTGCTGGGATACAGTGGTGAGTCAAGACAGACACAGCCCTGCCTTCACCGAGCTTAAAGCCCAGAGGGAGATGCAGACACTAATCAACCCAACATAAAACCACAATTGACACAAGTTCAAGTTCAGGATACCATGAATGTCTACAATAAAGGGAGGTCCAGGGAAGCTTCCTTGATTGTAAGAATGAGCTGAGACCTACAGGAAGAGGAAGAGTAAACTGCTGGAAGAAGACAAAAGGGCAAACACTCCAGATGGAGGAAAGAGAGTATGCAGATGTCCTATGGTGGGTGGCAGCCTGGAGGGGATGAAGGATTAAAGAAAAGCAAGGAGACAGAGAATAGATAATGGGATTACCACGTTACAGTTAGTCTGTCCTGAGGGCAATGAGAAACCAGTGATGAGGTTTTTAAAGAAAGAGAACTGATTGGATTTCCCTTCTGAGTTTGACCTGCAAGATCCCTGACAGCAGATATAAAGCCAGGATTTCATGAGCCAGAGGAGATGAGGAAACCTTCAGACCTTTCAGTAGCACCTGTAGCCTGGTGCCTCTGGAGATGGTGGGGTTTCAAAGAGCATGTGGCATTCAGGCGTCCTGGGCTGGTGAGTGGCAAGGACCAACACTGGATGTGCCTCTACGGTCTGAATGAAGTGGGGCGATTCAACACCACAGGTCACGTTTGGCCTTACACTGCTGAGAAGGGCCCTCTTCTCTCTGATCTGTCTGGCTGAGATCAAGGAGGAGGGTCTGGAGTCCCAACAATGAAACCAGAAGGATGCTTGGGAGATCAGAGTATACCCAGGAGACCCAGACCCTGCCAGCTCCCCTCCACTCGGGCCAAGGCACCCAGCTCCTGGCTACCGTGAGTGTTGGCTGTTAATGGCTCACAGTTGCCCCATGTCCAGATAGCTGCCCTCAGTCTCACAGAAGCCATGGATTCTGGAAGGTACCATCCCACTTTTCAATCCCAGTAACCTGGAGCAAAGACTGACTGTCTTAGCCAGCCCTGGGCTGCGGAAATAAAATACCGCAGACTGGGTTACTTAAACAACAGACGTTTATTTCTCACAGCTCTGGAGGCAGGAAGTCCACTATCAAGGTGCAGGCCAATTCAGTTCCTGGTGAGAGCCCTCTTCCTGGCTTGCAGGTGGCCACCTTCTTGCTGTGCCCTCATGTGGCCATAAAGCCACCAAGCCCATCATAAGAACCCCACCTTCATCTAACTCTAATTATCTCCCAAAGGCCCCATCCCCAAACGCCATTTCATTGGGTTAGGGCTTCCACATGTGAATTTTAAGGGGACACAATTCAGCCCACAGTAGTGTCTGACCCTAACAGAACAGCCCTCTTGCCTCGAGGAGGGACTGACCCTGTGCTATAATCTGTGGTCCAAGACTCCATGGGATCCAGCGAAAGCTGCTCTTCAAGGGAGACCACACTCTCACTCAGCTTTTCCCTGCTCTGTCCTCACTCCTCATCTCATGAGCAGCCCCAGTAAATCACTTGAACAAAAATCTCCATCTCGGCTCTGTGTTTACAGAACTGCGGTCAAAGCATCAGGTTCTTCTATCATCAATCAATCAACGATCCCGCACCAGGTACTGACCGTGCCTGGCACGGTGAGGAGGCAATAGCAGGGCACAGTGACCTGCAGACACGAGGCCCAGGGGCTCATCCCTGCTCTGCACGAGACATCAGGCAAGTTGCCCAACCTCACCGAGTCTTAGTTTCCCCTTCTGTATGTTGGCAACACCACTATCTCCATTGGATGACCCAGTACCAAAGCACTTGGAAAACCACAAAGTGCTCTTAGTGTATTGGTAGCTATTCAGTTAGTGCTAGCAGAACCCTGAGCATGCAGATATTCTGTCCTTAACTTTAAAGGGGTCCTAACTTTTCTTCCTTCCTCTTGTTATGGGTTGAATTGTATCCCCCTAAAAGATGTGTTCAAGTCCTAATCCCAATACATATGAATGTGACCTTGTTTGGAGATAAGGTCTTTGCAGATGTAATCAAGTCAAGATGAGGTCATACTAGATTAGGGTGGCCCTAATCCAATGCCTGGAGTCCTTAGAAGAAGAGGAAATTTGGACGCTGAGACACACAGGGAAGAATGCCATGTGATGATGGAAGCAGAGATTGGAGGGGTGCAGCTACAAGCCAAGGAGCCCCAAAGATTGACAGCAACTACCAGAAACTAAGAGAGAGGCATGGAACTGACTTTCCCTCAGAGCCCTCCTGAAGGAACCAACCTTGCCGGCACTTTGATCTCAGACTTCTGGCCTCCAGCCTCCAGAACTGTGACTGAATAAATATCTGTTGTTTGAAGCCACTCAGTTTGTGGTACTTTGTTACAGTAGCTCTAAGAAACAAATATACCACACCCTCATTGGGATTGCCTGAAAATCATCAGCTTGTGATCAAGATATAAGACAGCGTACCTGTGATTAAGGGGGAAGACTGACCTCGAATTGGAAGAGACGTTGTATTGTACCACGTGAAACAAAGTGCCCAAGAAACACACATAAGAGGTAATACAGCTAAACCACAGAGGGAATAAATAAGGTATGGGGGGAGAGTTAGTGCAGGGAACTAAACCAAAAAGTAACCTAGTATATCACAATAGTGAACAGACCTAGGTGATGCCGTGTGTGACTCTCTAAGCCTGTTTTCTGATAGAACGATACTACTACCTAGCTCATTAGAGTTACTGAAAATTTTTCTACAAGATATTGCCATAAGTGCTTTTCAGAGTGATTAACACACTTAAAAACTCAAATGTTAGCTACTTGTGATGTAGCTAACTGGATGATGATGATGATTACAAATGGTGTGAGCTCTCGGAAGCACAACTTCTCTGAGCCTCAGTATCTTCATTCGTAAAACAAGTATAATAGATTTTTCACAAGGCTGTTTTGAGCATTGAAAGAGATAACATGTAAGTCTTTTCTATTTAACTGAAATCTCATTGACATATAACACTGTGTAAGTTTAAGGTGTACGGATGTGTTGATTTGACACATTTGTATATTGCAATATGATTACATCCCTGGCATTAGCTAACACCTCTATCACCTCACATAATTATTTCTTTTTTGTGGTGGGAACAATGGATGGACCTTGAGAGCATTATGCTGTGGTTTGGTTTTGAGCACCGCGCATTCAATGGGTTCCTTGAAGGCTGGCTGGCCCTAGTAACATCTGAGCCAGTGTAGTTCCTAGAGAATAACAGTAGAGAGCAGCAGGGTCTAATTTTTGTGCCCCTCCAGCCCAGGAAGCTTAGACAGTGTGGGAAACCAGCTTTTCATGAGGCTTTTCCTCCTCGGGGGACCCTCAAGCATTTCACTGGGAAGAAGTCAGGTCAGCCATTGCCTTCCTTTCAGAGGATAAAACAATTCAACTGAATACACGTTCCATAAGAGCCCACTGGGTGTCATGAACCTCAGTTTAAAACAGGGATTATATTTTACAGGGCTATCTTGAAACTTTTATGTGGTGTAGTCTCAGTGCTTCAGAGCTGCTGAACCATTCATTCCAGGGCCTCAGACCAATCTTTGCAAAATCAATCCCTTCTATGATCAATTCCCTAAGATATCAAGTCATAAAACCTTGTTTAAATTAACAAATTGTAAATTCTAAGAAGTTTGACACAAGCCTCTGGGGGGAGAATTCCTTCAAAGTTCTAGTCCCAGTCTGGGTACTTCCCTGGAGGTCCAGTGATTGAGACTCCGTGCTTCCAATGCAGGGGGTGAGGGTTTGGTCCCTGGTCAGGGAACTAGGACCCCACATGCCGCACGGCGCGGCCAAAAAATATATAAAAAATAAAATAATAATAATAATAATAACAAAATAAGATAAATTTTAAAAAAACAAAGTTTTAGTCCCATTCTGGTCCAGTTCAGTGTTGCATTTACCGTAGCGTTATGGCTGAGCAGTTACCCATCCAGCACAGCCAGATTTCCACTTTGTTTGAGCTGCACATGTCAGAACCAAGCATTTTGTAAATGCTCCATTAGGAGGGACAGACACCATGCTGCACTTCTCATAAGAGGCTGTATTATCCCTCTTTCTTATTACTATGAAGTATTTCAGAAGTGCGAACAATATGGAGAATAACAGAACAGGGACCAGTGAGGCCGCCGTCAGGTTTAAGAAAGAAATACTTCAAATACATGGAAAGCCCCCAGGGACGCACAGTGCCATAAAATTAAGGTGCTCAGCATTTTGTCTGCTCTACTGGCTCCTTTGAGGTCTTCGAGAAAAGTAATGTACTGCTGGTGTCCCAGCTCTAAGCTCCAGCGCACCAGAGGTGCTGAGAGCTTCACCCTGCGGGGATGCAGTCTCTAAGGATGCCTACAGCGGGGATGGGCTGTAATGGGGGGCGGCGAGGGGGGGCAGGTAGAGGAGGAAGGCAGTGTGTCACCGCACCTCTCGCCCCGCCCCTGCACCGCCCATCCCTCCACCAACCTCCCCTCCCCTAACTCAGCGGTCCAGCCAGGTCCGGGAGCCCAGCGCCACCTACCGACAACGATAAGGACCTCCCTCTCGATGTGGGCCTGGATGTAGATGCGGCCGCGGCGCTCCGTGTGGTCTGTGCCGCAGAGGCTGGGGACGTTCATCACGCAGCGCTTGTGGACGTTCATCATGCAGGCTGCGGGGACAGAGGGAGGGTGCGCGGCTCAGGCTGGTCCAGGCTGGACCCCTCCTGTTCCCCTCCTTCCCTCCGAAGCTGGCGGAGACCAGCCGGCCGTGCCCGCCCTGCCCGGGGCTCATCAGAAGGGCTTCTCCAACTCTCCCCCGCCCCCCGCCCCCCGCCCCCCACCCCAGGCCCTGATGGACAAAGGAGGAGGAACATGCCCGTCCTCCCGAAAGGCTGAGGCACCCCAGCACCCGCGACGGCTCTGAAGCCAGAGGCACCAAACTCAGTGGCACGGGCAGCAGGTAACGCAGCGAGAGAAGCTGCGGGTGTGGCGGGACCTGACCGGCCAGGGAGTGCAGTGTCCCCACTCAGGAGCAGCCATGCAGGGTGCATGCCCCATATTGCTGAGATCGCCCCGTTTTTCAAGATTAAGCAGGAATCCTGACTTGTATGTGACATCTCCCGATTTTTAAATATTGACGGCCCATAGGTTGGTTTCCGTGGAAAGAGTCTGAGAATGGGAGTTGTGAGCCAGCAGGTTTCCCGCAAGGGCTCCTGGGAGGGAGGAGCTCGCCCACGAGGATGCACTGAGGCTGACAATTAAGGGAGCTCTGGAGCTCCAGTGACCCTTCAGAGCTGTCCCAAACTGATACAGGAGGACCAGGCCTCTGCACCCCTGCACCCGCCAGGAACCACCCCCTGGGAGGGGCATCATCTTGGGACCTGAGCAGAGCCCGCACAGTATCCACCGAAACTAACTGCAAGAAAAAGAATTAGACGCAGGGTAAGACGAATGGAATAGGTCTGCGAACTGAATCGGACCTTCATGTCTCCTGTGTGATACGGTAAATACAGGCTCCCTTCCCACACTCCTGTAGTACATCTGTGCTTCTTTCAGTGGGTGGCTCGTTTCCCCTAAGTCCCACGGCTGCTCCAGGGAGGTGTGCCTGGAGTCCAGTGTTCTCTAGGGGACCCTCGTTCCAGTTTGAGAAGCCAGGAGGAGAGGCTAGATCACCCCATGGGGCCTGCATTTCAGGAGATTCCCCGGGGAACTGGGGGCAAGGCATCCCCAGGGGTAGGGGGTGCTGAGGACACCCCTTCTCAGCCCGCCCAAGCTCCAGGAGGCAGCAGGCAGATTACAAAACTGGAAATGAATTATGGGGAGAGAAGGATGGTGGGGAGGAAGGGAGAGCCCCCTGGAACCTGAGTGCCCACGTTCAGGGCTCTGCGTCAGCCCAAGCTGCCTCCCACCCACCCCTCTCTGTCCTGGAGGCCCACTTGGGGCCCCACGTGCGCTAAGAGGGATCAGTGTCCCACAGGCAGAAGGCACCTGCACCGCTCTCTCCCCGCCTCTGTTCTGTGTCTACTGGGAGCCCCCATTCACCACGCATGTCTCTGTGGCTCTTGCCCTGTTTCTGTTTCTGTCTGCCTCTCGGTACCCACATCGGTGAACGTCTCTTTCCTGGTCTCTGCTCCTCTGCGTCAGCACGTGTCTCTCGCTGCCTCGGCTGCATCTGTGAATAGGTCTGTTTCATGATCTGTGCCTGTGCCACACCTCTGTGTCTCCATCTCTTTCTGTGTCTCTCCATGTGTGTGTTTCTGCCTGTCTCTGCTCTCTCTCCCTCTCGGTATCTCTGCAGGAGCCTGACTGAGTGCATCTCTCTCTGTGTCACTTCCAATCATTGTGTCTGCTGGTTCGTCTGTCTGTCCCTCCTGCTTGAGTCTCTCTCTAGCTGGGCCCCTCTGTGGCCTCACCCATCACTCCCTACACCTGGGCACATGTGTCGTCTGCCCCCTGAATCCGTCCCTGTCTGTGCTTGTGTGTTTCTCTCTGTCTCTTGCCCCCTTCCTCCCCATCCACACCCACACTCCTCTCTGTCACTCTCTGCCCCTGAGAGTTTCTCTCTCTGTCCTCTGGGCCTCAGGACCCCTGTGACAGGGACAGTCTGGCCTCATGACTGCTCAACATGCTGGGGTCAACAGGCCCCTGGGAGCCACCAGCACTGAGCCCCCCATCTCCACCCCGTCCCCTTTGCAGCTGCAGCTCTCAAAGCCTGCTGGCTGGCTCCCCCACCCCTCGGGCCATTCAGTCCTTCACTTAATAAAAAGAAGTCCTGCCCCCTCCTGCCTCTTCCCACCCCGGCCTGGTCAGAGAATCACACGCCCGCCCCCCTTCTAGCATAAACTGTAGGTGCTGAAGGGAGGCAGATTTTCTCTCTGCAGAGAAAGGCATCAGCCCCGCATATCGGTGCTGGCAACAGCTGTGTGCTTAGCTGCAGGAGTGGCCCCGATTTGACCACGCCTCCCTGTGTCCACACCTGTGGACTGTCCCCTCCCACACGGACTGTGAACCTTGCCATGTGACTTGCTTTGATCCGTGGGACTTGCCCTCTTAAAGCACTTGGGACCTCCGTGTGAGCAAGCCCAGGCTAGCCTGCTCAGGACGAAAGACATGTGGTCCCCCAACCCCTGTCATTCCCATCACCCAGGTGACAGCCAGCTATCCTTGCGGACAAGTGGGTGAGGCCCTCCAGGCCCAGATAGCCCCTCACCAACCTGCTAACCCACCACATAGGCATGAGTAAGCCCAGCCCAGACCTAAAGGACAGCCTTGCAGAATCATGAGCTATATAAATGGTTATTGTTACTCAGCAACAAACAAGTGGTACCCAGCCCACCCAGGACTTGGCAGAATGTTTTGTAGACCATGAGGAAGCAGCCCAGTCAGCAGAGGCTGCCAGAGAGCAAATGTACTTACTGTCACATTTCATCCCCTGGTGGATGAGTCCATACAACAGTGACCCACAGTGGTCACAAAACGTGGGGCTGGAGTATGTGTGGATCTTGAACTTGTGTTTGCTCCGGGGGTCCTAAGGTCAAAAGAAACAAACAAAAGAGGTTGGCATCAGTGTGGCATGCCCCGGTTTCACACTGCACTGAGCATCACTGGAGAACTCCTAGAGAACTGAATTTGGCCCCCAGCATTCATCATACTTTTTGGGACCATCACTGGAGCTCTGTGCCCAAACATGGTGCTTGATAAGTAACCACTGAATGAATGAATGACTAAGAGAGCTGATGGCTCCCATCCTGCCCCAGCACACTCACTGTGCCTGCAAGTCCTCCATCTGGGAACCCAACCGACTCTTATCTGCAGCAAGGACTCCACAGATGGCAAACAAAACACCAGACAGATCAGGTAAACAGGTCCCCTTGCTCCTACTTCTCTCTCCTCTATCAGCCAAGCAACTTCTGTATGATCTAAAACCCAAGTCTGGGCATGAAACCTCCCCAACAGGACCTCATCATCTATGGGACAGAGTTCAAAGTCCAATGAATAGTCTACAGGTTGTGGCAGAGACTACTAGTTTTCCACCAATACCCATTCTTCCTTTCAATAACAGAACCCTTGAGTCTTAGCAGAGACCGTGGCTGCCCAACTATAGACCACATTTCCCAGTCTCCCTTGCAGCTTGGTGTGTCAATGTGATTGGGTTCTGGCCAATGGGATGTACGTATTTCAGTCATTCCTTTAAAAGGAAGGTGTACAGCCTCCAGGGCCCCTTTTTCCCTTCCCATTATCTGGAAGATGGTGAGAAGTGGAAGCAACCACCTTGGACCCAAACTTGGACCCACCAGCCCTGGACTTTGTACTTTTGGACAGACATCTGAGAGAAAACCTACCTTCTGTCTTGTTCAAGTCACTATATTTGGGGCCTATTTGTTACAGCAGCTTACAGCATTCCTTAACTAACTAACATGCCCTTCCTAACCTGGCAATGTAGTGCAGTAGTTAAAGGTCCAGACTTTGGAGCATAAACTGCCTGGTCTCTTCTTTGATGCATAATTTGGGGCAAGTTATTTAATTTCTTTGTGCTTCATTTTCGTTGTGTGTATGATGGAGAGAATGATATAAGCTATACGACCATTGGGAAGAATGAATGAATTAACCTATGTAGAGATCTTAGAACAGCCTGGCACACAGTAAGGAGTATAAGCTTTTGCATTATTATTACTAGATCCCCCATGTGATCCCAACTATGCCCCCAAACACACACAATGGTTTCAGTACCCAGGACTTGCTCATACTCCCAAATATGCCATGCCCTTCATGACTCTCTGGCTCTGCATGATGTCTTTCTCCTTCAAGAACTTCCTTCCTTCAAGGAACTTCAAAAAGTTCCTTCTTCTCTTTCCCATCCCAGCCTGAAAGTTGCTTTCTCTGTGAAAGAGGAAAGTTAAAATCATGGGCCCTAGGTTCCAACCCAGGGCTGATCTGATGTTCTAGCCTTTGCTATATGCTACCCAACTCCTAATTAATTAATTGATTAATTCATTCATTCATCCATTCACATTTATTTATTGATGCAGGTGCTTTTTAAAAACATTCTAATAGAGACAGAAAATGAACAAGTAAGCAAATAAATTGACAGAATAAGTAGAAATTATTTTATGTGCTATTAAAATGATGAGCATTTCTCCTTAGGAAACTGTTATTTACAAAATTTAAAAGTAATCCTTATATCTTCCAGAATGGCTAAAATCTTAGAAAATTGATACTGACAATACCAAGTGCTGATGTGGAGAGAACACTACTGGAACTCTCCTACAATGCTGGGGAGAATGCAAAATGGTAGCACCTCTTTGGAAAACTGTGTGGCAGTTTCTTATAAACATACCCTTATAATATATGATGTAGTAGTCTCACTCCTAGGTATGAAATGAATACATCTATCCACAGAAAAACCTGAAAGTTTATAGCTACTTTACTTATAATAGCCAAAGTCTGGAACCAACCAAGTATTCAACATTCAACGTGTGAATGGATAAACAAAGTGTGGTACGTCCACACAATGGAACACTTCTCAGCAATAAGAAGGAATGAACTACTGATACAGGTAACATTCATGAATCTCAAAAGAATTTGGGTAAGATAAAGCTCTCAAACACATGCTGTTTGATTCTGTTTAAATCAAAGGCTACACGCTATATGATTCTATTTAAATGACATTCTAGAAAAGGCAAAACTATGGGGACAGAAAACAGATCAGTGGTTAAGAAGGATTGGGGGTGGAAAGGGGGTTGACAACAAAGGGACAGCATGTGGGAACTTTTATGGGGTGACTGGAATGTGCTATATATCAACTGTGGTGAATTTTACTATATGTAAAGAAAGTGAATTTTGCCGCGTGAAAACTCTGTCTCAAGTAAGCCTGCCTAAAATCCTGTCCATCCCTGAAGGCTTTTGCTGGCCTGCATCTTCTTAATGAGCTACAAAGTTTCTTTGATGACATTCCAAGCCTCTGCGGTCAGGCAGACTAAGTGTTGGCCCTTGCACAGCTCTGAACCACCAAGTTTTAGAGGCTGGGTCAGCTCTGCTCTGGCTGTGGGACCCTGCAGGGCTCCCAGGATGCAGAAGGACCCCAGGAGCCCCTTGTCCTGCTCGAGTATTGAGGTGCTACCCTAGTAACAATTTTTTGGAAATCAAAAAAGGAAACTAAAGGCTCCCAGTCGATGGCTTAACCAGCCATGTTTCCATTCTTAGGCAATGAGATGCAGAAATACATCTGGTTCCCGGAAATAGTCCCAGTGCTCTGTGCCATAAAACACGTCCCTGGCCTTTGAGAATTCACCTTGAAGTTGAGAAATGAGTGTCTCAAATCTGCCTAAAAAGAAACACCTGTTCACTACTGGTATTGGCCTGAAGGGGGAGCTCAAGGCTTCTCTCACTCCCCTACTCAGCCTCAAAGGAGGAGAACCTATCTGGCTGGTCAGAGTCCAAGACACTGATTGGCCCAGCCTTGGGGGGGGGGGGGGTGTGGAGCCTTCACAGGCTTTAAAAGCTGCACCACCATCTTTCTCTTTCTCTCCCTCTCCCAGGAAGCTGCTAGGCAGCCGTGGCCTCACCCTAAGGAGGTTGGGCATGAACGGTCTGGACCAGCTCCACTCCAAGCCCTAGGACAAGTTCTCTCTCTCCTCTTGGTTTTGTATTTCCCTCTGGGTTCCCTGATATGTTAACCTATAGGAGCCAAGAATTAGTTTTGAGTATGTTTTAAATGTCCTTAGGCCTACCTAATATAGAAAAAAGGAGTCCCCAAGGGCCTCATGAGCTCTACTTCGAGATTTGAAGCAAAACCCCAACTAACAATAAAGTTTCTCTTTGCTGGCTTTGCACTTTCCTCCACTGATAAATCTTAGTGAGGAATCTCAGGGAGAAGGATTCAAGCATTTCTGACCGCATACTATTGCAACAAGCAGGACCCTCTGGGGCTCCTGGGCACGGGAGCCTTTCTGTTCAGCCTCCATGACCTTCCCTGAGTTCCAAAGGGCAGGTTCAAACGGTTGCTAATCAGGGTAGAGAGGGGATGCAGAGACAAGGGAGGAGCAGTCAAGAAACAATAGTGCAGGAGGGAGAGTCAAGATGGCATTGTGGGAAGATGAGGAGTTGGCTTCTCCCCACAACTAGGGTTCCTGCCGGCCACTGGTGGGGGACTCTGACACCCAAGGAGATGGGAGGAACCCCATAGTGAACCGGTAGGATGTAGGGGGACTGAGCGGGGGAGGAGAAGTGGAGGCCAGAGAGGATAGGCGCCCCTGAGGCTGGGGAGATCAGGAGAGGCATGTGGGAGGGACTCTCCAGGAGGAGCAGAGGGCGACTGCCCTGCCCACTCGGGCCTGAGGAGCCTGCTGAGCTCCCACGCTGATCCCCTGCACTCCAAAGCCCCCTCCAGGCCACGTGGGTCCTTGGGGGCATAGGAGGGAGGCCAGGGAGATCAGGAGAGGCAGGCGGGAGGGGCCCTCCAAGACCAGAGGAGCAGGAGAGGAGAGGAGGGTGTTTGCCCCGCCCACTAGAGCCCAGGAAGCCTGCTGGGCTCCCAGGTGAGGTCCCCTGCCCACTGAGACCAGGGGTGGGGTCACGCCTGGGCCCCTTCTGTTCCTTGAGCCTAAGCCCCACCCCCCACAGCC
Source organism: Mesoplodon densirostris (assembly GCF_025265405.1). Classification (NCBI taxonomy): domain Eukaryota; kingdom Metazoa; phylum Chordata; class Mammalia; order Artiodactyla; family Ziphiidae; genus Mesoplodon; species Mesoplodon densirostris. The sequence goes on from NC_082676.1 coordinate 48,873,929, forward strand.
CCCAGGGCCTTTTCCTGCCCTGTGGGTCCTGAGCCTAGGCCCCACCCACTGCCCAAACCTCGCCCTTGCTTAGGTCTCACTCTCCACAGCCAAGGCCTTTCCCCCCCTTTTTAAAATTTTCCCTCCTCCTCTTTTTTACTATTGTGATACTGACAAACCTTTCAGTTGTTGATTCATCTATATTTTTATTTTTCTATTCTTTCTAACATATCTGTTAGTTTCCTAGTATAATTTTATTTTTTACTTTGTTATTGTTCTTTTTTTCTTTTTTTTCTTTTTTTTTTTTTGCCACCCCATGCAGCTTGTGGGATCTTGGTTCATGAGCCCAGGGTCGGGCTGAAGCTCCTGCAGTGGGAGCTCCAAGTCCAAACCACTGGACTAACAGAGAACCTCAGACCCCAGGGAATATTCATCGGAGTGAGATGTCACAGAGTTCCTCATCTCAGCACCAAGACCCAGCTCCACCCAATAGCCTACAAACTCCAGTGTTGGAAGCCTCAGGCCAAACAACCAGTTAGACAGGAACACAATCCCATTCATTAAAAAGAGAGAGAGAGAGAGAGAGAGAGAGCAAAAAAATATGTCACAGATGAAGGAGCAAGGTAAAAACCTACAAAGCCAAATAAATGAAGAGGAAATAGGCAATCTACCTGAAAAAGAATTCAGAGTAATGATAGTAAAGATGATCCAGAATCTCAGAAATAGAATGGAGGCATGGATTGAGAAAATACAAGAAATCCTTAACAAAGATCTAGAAGAACTAAAGAACAAACAGAGATGAACAACACAATAACTGAAAAGAAAAATAAAAATACACTAGAAGGAATCAATAACAGAATAACTGAGGCAGAAGAATGAATAAGTGAGCTGGAAGACAAAATGGTGGAATAACTGCCGAGGAACAGAATAAAGAAAAAAGAATGAAAATAATTGAATACAATCTCAGAGACCTCTGGGACAACACTAAATGCAGCAACATTCAAATTATAGGGGTCCCAGAAGAAGAAGAGAAAAAGAAAGGTTCTGAGAAAATATTTCAAGTGATTATAGTTGAAAACTTCCCTAACATGGAAAAGGAAATAGTCACCCAAGTCCAGGAAGCACAGAGAGTCCCATACAGGATAAACTTCAGGAAAAACACACCAAGAAACATATTAAGCTAACCAAAATTAAATTCTAAGAAAAAACACTAAAAGCAGCAAGGGAAAAACAAAAAATAACATACAAAGGAATCCCCATAAGGTTATCAGCTGATTTTTCAGCAGAAACTCTGCAGGCCAGAAGGGAGTGGCAGGATATACTTAAAGTCATGAAAGAGAAAAACCTACAACCAAGATTACTCTATCCAGCAAGTATCTCATTCAGATTCTATGGAGAAGTCAAAAGCTTTTCAGACAAGCAAAAGCTAAGAGAATTCAGCACCACCAAACCAGCTTTACAACAAATGCAAAAGAAACTTCTCTAAGCAGGAAACACAATAGAAGAAAAAGATCCACAAAAACAAACTCAAAACAATTAAGAAAATGGTAATAGGAACATACATATCGATAATAACCTTGAATGTAAATGGATTAAATGCCCAACCAAAAGACACAGACTGGTTGAATGGATACAAAAACAAGATCCATATATATGCTGTCTGGAAGAGACCCACTTCAGACCTAGGGATACATACAGACTGAAAGTGAATGGATGGAAAAAGATATTCCATGCAAATGGAAATCAAAAGAAAGCTGAAGTAGCAATACTAGCATCAGATAAAATAGACTTTAAAATAAAGAATGTTACAAGAGATAAAGAGGGACACTACATAATGATCAAAGGATCAATCCAAGAAGAATATAACAATTATAAATGTTTATGCACCCAACATAGGAGCACCTCAATACATAAGGCAAATGATAACAGCCATGAAAGGAGAAATCAACAGTAACACAATAATAGTAGGGGACTTCAACACCCCACTTACACCAATGGACAGATCATCCAAACAAAATAAATAACAAAACACAACCTTTAAATGACACAATAGACCAGATAGATCTAATTCATATTTATAGAACATTCCACCCAAAAGTGGCAGAATACACTTTCTTCTCAAGTGCACACTGAACAGTCTCCAGGATAGATCACATTGTGGGTCACAAATCAAGCCTCTGAAAATTTAAGAAAATTGAAATCATATCAAGCATCTTTTCTAACCACAGCGTTATGAGATTGGAAATCAATTACAGCAAAAATACTGTAAAAAACACAAATACATGGAGGCTAAACAGTGCACTACTAAATAAGCAATAAATCACTGAAGAAATCGAAGAAATAAAAAAATACATAGAAACAAATGACAATGAAAACATGACAACCCAAAACCTATGGGATGCAGCGAGAGCAGTTCTAAGAGGCAAGTTTATAGCAATTCAATCTTACCTCAATAAACAAGAAAACTCTCAAATAAACAATCTAACCCTACACTTAAAATAATTAGAGAAAGAAGAACAAAGAAAACCCAAAGTCAGTAGAAGGAAAGAAATCATAAAGATCAGAGCAGATATAAATGAAATAGAAACAAAGAAAACAGTAGCAAAGATCAATAAAACTAAAAGCTGGTTCTTTGAGAAGATAAACCGAATTGATAAACCCTTAGCCAGACTCATCAAGAAAAAAAAGAGAGGACGCAAATCAATAAAATGAGAAATGAAAAAGGAGAAATCACAACTGACACTGAAGAAATACAAAGGATTATAAGAGACTACTACAAACAACTATATGCCAATAAAATGCACAACCGTGAAGAAATTGACAAATTCTTGGAAAGGTTCAATTTTCCAAGACTGAACCAGGAAGAATAGAAAATATAAACAGACCTATCAAAAGTAATGAAATGGAAACTGTAATTAAAAATCTTCCAACAAACAAAAGCCCAGGACCAGAAGCCTTCACAGGCGAATTCTATCAAACATTTAGGGAAGAGCTAACACCAATCCTTCTCAAACTCTTCCAAAAAATTGCAGAGGGAGAAACACTCCCAAATTCATTCTACGAAGCCACCATCACCCTGATACCAAAACCAGACAAAGATACTACAAAAAAAGAAAATTATAGACCAATATCACTGATGAGCATAGATGCAAAAATCCTGAACAAAATACTATCAAACAGAATCCAACAGCACATTAAAAGGATCATACACCGTGATCAAGTGGGATTTATCCCAGGGATGCAAGGATTCTTCAATATATGCAAGTCAGTCAATGTGATACACCATGTTAACAAATTAAGGAATAAAAACCATATGATCATCTCAATTGATGCAGAGAAAGCTTTTGACAAAATTCAACACCCATTTATGATAAAAACTCTCCAGAAAATGGGCATGGAGGGAAACTACCTCAACATAATAAAGGCCATATATGACAAACCCACAGCAAGCATCATACTCAATGGTGAAAAACTGAAAGCATTTCCACTAAGATCAGAAACAAGACAAGAATGTCCACTCTTGCCACTCTTATTCAACATACTTTTGGAAGTCCTAGCCACAGCAATCAGAGAAGAAAAAGAAATAAAAGGAATACAAATTGGAAAAGGAGAGGTAAAACTGTCACTGTTTGCTGATGACACGATACTATACATAGAAAATCCTAAAGATGCCACCAGAAAACTACTAGAGCTAATCAATGAATTTGGTAAAGTTGCAGGATACAAAATTAATGTACAGAAATCTCTCACATTCCTATACACCAACAATGAAAAATCAGAAAGAGAAATTAAGGAAACACATTTACCATTGCAACAAAAAGAATAAAATACCTAGGAATAAGCCTGCCTAAGGAGGCAAAAGGCTTGTACTCAGAAAACTATAAAACACTGATGAAAGAAATCAAAGATGACATAAACAGGTGGAGAGATATACCATGTTCCTGGATTGGAAGAATCAATATTGTGAAAATGACTATACTACCCAAAGCAATCTACAGATTCAATGCAATCCCTATCAAACTACCAATGGCATTCTTCACAGAATTAGAACAAAAAATTTTACAATTCGTATGGAAACACAAAAGACCCTGAATAGCCAAAGCAATCTTGAGAAAGAGAAACGGAGTTGGAGGAATCAGGCTCCTCGACTTCAAACTATACCACAAAGGTGTAGTAATAAATAAAGACAGTATGGTACTGGCACAAAAACAGAAATATAGATCAATGGAACAGGATAGAATGCCCAGAGATAAATCCACACTCATGGGCACCTAATTTACGACAAAGGAGGCAAGAACATACAATGGAGAAAAGACAGCCTCTTCAATAAGTGATGCTGGGAAAACTGGACAGCTACATGTAAAAGAATGAAATTAGAACATTCCCTAACACCATACATAAAAATAAACTCAAAATGGATTCGAGACCTAAATGTAAGACCAGACACTGTAAAACTCTTAGAGGAAAACAGGAAGAACACTCTTTGACATAAATCACAGCAAGATCTTTTTTGATCCACCTCCTAGAGTAATGGAAATAAAAACAAAAATAAACAAATGGGGGGCTTCCATGGTGGCGCAGTGGTTGAGAGTCCGCCTGCCGATGCAGGGGACGCGGGTTCGTGCCCCGATCCCGGAAGATCCCACATGCCGCGGAGCGGCTGGGCCCGCGAGCCATGGCCGCGGAGCCTGTGTGTCCGGAGCCTGTGCTCCGCAACGGGAGAGGCCACAGCAGTGAGAGGCCCGCGTACAGCAAAAAAAAAAAAAAAAAAAAAAAAAAAAAAAAAAAAAAACAAATGGGACCTAATGAAACTTAAAAGCTTTTGCACCACAAAGGAAACCATAAACAAGATGAAAAGACAACCCTCAGAATGGGAGAAAATATTTGCAAACGAATCAACGGACAAAGGATTAATCTCCAAAATATATAAACAGCTCTTGCAACTCGATATTAAAGAAACAACCCAATCCAAAACTGGGCAGAAGACCTAAATAGACATTTCTCCAAAGAAGACATACAGATGGCCAAGAAGCACATGAAAAGCTGCTCAACATCACTAATTATTAGAGAAATGCAAATCAAAACTAGAATGAGGTATCACCTCACACCAGTTAGAATGGGCATCATCAGAAAATCTACAAACAACAAATGCTGGAGAGGGTGTGGAGAAAAGGGAACCCTTTTGCACTGTTGGTGGGAATGTAAATTGATACAGCCACTATGGAGAACAGTATGGATGTTCCTTAAAAAACTAAAAATAGAATTACCATATGATCAAGCAATCCTACTACTGGGCATATACCCAGAGAAAGTCATAATTCAAAAAGACACATGCACCCCAATATTCATTGCAGCACTATTTACAATAGCCAGGTCATGGAAGCAACCTAAATGCCCATCGACAGACGAATGGATAAAGAAGTTGTGGTACATATATATGATGGAATATTACTCAGCCATAAAAAGGAATGAAATTGGGTCATTTGTTGAGACGTGGATGGATCTAGAGTCTGTCATACAGAGTGAAGTAAGTCATAAAGAGAAGAACAAATATCGTATATTAACGCATGTATGTGGAACCTAGAAAAATGGTACAGATGAACCGGTTTGCAGGGCAGAAGTTGAGACACAGATGTAGAGAACAAATGTATGGACACCAAGGGGGGAAAGCCATGGTGGGTGGGGATGGTGGTGTGATGAATTGGGCGATTGGGATTGACATGTATACACTGATGTGTATAAAATTGATGACTAATAAGAACCTGCTGTATAAAAAAAATAAAATAAAATTTAAAAATTTTAAAAAAAATCTTAAAAAAAAAAGAAATGGGTTAGAAACTGTCATATCCCTACCCCAGCATCACCACTTGATTTCTAGTGTCCCTGGTCATCTCTCCCACCCTTAGGAGCCAGGTTCCCACAGGGTCCTGTCATGATTCTTCTACCCACTGTTTCATGGGGTTGAGCTCCATCATGCTTTGTACTAGGCAAATGGATTCCAAGTTTTCTTCCACTTCTGATTTTGATCCGAGATTGCCAAATAAGAACAACAAAATGATAATCAACTACTGTGACTCTTACTGCCACCATGAATTCAGCAGACTCTCTGCCAAGCACTGTGCTAAGGGTTCCATATAACATCAGTAAAGCTTCATAATGGCCAATGAGGGAGGAGTTATTATCCTGGTATTCCAGATGACTAAACTGAGGCTTAGAGAGGTAACTTGTCCAAGGTCACAAAGTAAGGAAGTGGGAGAGACAGAAGTGAAATCAAGTTTGTCAGGCTCCAAAGATGCAGGCAACAGAGTGGGGACACCCGAGTATCACCTGGCTGCCTCCCTGCTCCTCAGCCTTCCCAGAGGGTCTCCCACCCAATAGGGGGTTATAGATAATGACACCCTTCATCCCACACAAATGCAGCACCAGCCAGAGTCAGGTCACTCAGAGCTCCCCACCCCCACCCCCAAACCAGAGTCTTCACTGTGAACAGATACTCCCCAGGACCAAAGGACAGGCTGAACCCAGCTCAGCATCTTCAGTTCATCACCTGACTCCAGGTACATGCAGCTAAGGAGGAAGGAAGCAGAGATAAGAAACCAAAAAAAAAAAAACTTTAAACCTCTAAATCAAAACCTAAAATAGCCTTTCTCCATCTGAATGGGCTGTGTGGCTTTGTGCACAGGTGGGCTGAAATCCAGCTGAGCTGAGGCAAAGCTGCAGGAATACAGAAGCTGTGTTGAAACACAAAGGTCGTGAAAGCCCACACCAACAGCATCAGTCAGAGTAGGAAGTCAGAGCAACCTGTGAATTCAGACTGTGTCATCTCTGGACCTTTACAGGCTACAAAAGCCTGGAAGGTATGCTTCCTGGCAGGTCGACAGCAAGGTGAACCTGGAGATCTCGTTTGAAAATACTGTCAGAACAGGAGGAAGTTTACAAACACGGGCTCTGGAGTTAACTGTGTGGCCTCAGGTAAGTGACTTAACGACTCTGAGTCTCTGGCTCCTTGTCCATAAAATGGAGATGAAAACAGTACCCACCTCATAGATTGGTTGTGATGGTTAAAGCTCCCAGCACAGTGCCCTGTACACAGGAAGTACAGGCTCCTGATTTTATTACTCCAAAGAAAAAATATAATCATGGTAACACTTCCCAAACTTCAGTCTGGAGTTGTCATATTTTTGCACGTCTACATACTACCTATAATATTATTTATTACTTGTCGCTTTTCTTTAACTCGGCTTGCCACTTTTACTTAAACCTATTTTAAAATAAAACTCTCTAAGAGTGTGAACTTGTGGGATTGATGTGCAAATTTTATTTTTTCTAATGCACCTTAAAAATGAAATAGACAACTCTTAAAATAAAATTTTAAGATGTTCATCCCAACGGTCGCCATTAACAAGCTGTGGGAACACAGATACACATATTCCTGGTAGGTCGGCCGACTGGTATTACCCTTGGGGGCAACTGGGCACGTCTATAAAAATTCCAAATGCTTCTCCCCTTCTGACCCAGTCGTTCCACTTCTGCGAACTGATCCTGGAGATAAACCCACATACATAGGAAATTATATACGTACACGGTTGTTCACTGCAGCATCATTTATAATAGCAAAAGACTTTAAACGAGCCAAGTGTCATAGGTGAGGGGGTGCTTAAATAAATCATAGTGCAGTTACACAATGGTCTACTACCCAGGTATAAAAATGAAGAATTCTCTGCACTAATATGGAAAAATCTTAAGGGTTTATTTTTAAATGAAATCGAAAAAGGAAAAAAGCCAAACCCAAGATGCAGAAGAGTGTGTGTCGCATACTACCGTTTGGGTGAGAAACTAAGGCAGGATAAGAAAGTATATTCTATATGACTCACACCTGCATAAAAATATGCTAGAAGGAGAGGCTGCAAGAGAAGCTAATAAAAGTGTTTCTCTAGGAAGGCAGGAGGGAACAAAGTGCAAGGGAGTACGACTTCTCCATATATACCTCTGTAAAGTTTTGATGAAAGTAGAATATTTTCGTGTTTATCTGGGTACCACGAAACTCCCACAGCACGTACCAGCACACTGGGTAACCCGACAGCACCACCATGCCCCAGCCTGCAAACAGAACGCCAAGAATTCCCGAGAGACAAAGAGGCAAGAAAGCCTTAATTGGGATGATGTGGACTGAGATTCTGTGCACACGAAATGTGTGGAATGTTAGAAGCTGTAATTACACAGTTGAAAGGGGGACACTGTAATTTGGTGAAGATCTTTCATTATGTTGCCGGAGAAGAGAGTGAATAGTACTGATAACGCTGTGCGGATGCCCGCTTGCCTGGGGAATGGTTTGATACACCATGCCTGCTACTACCCCCGCCCCTTGGGCAAATAAGTAATTGTTCCATTTAAGGACAAGCTTCTGTTGTGTCAACTTTGGTAGAATATTTTTTTAATTAATTTATTTTTTTATTTTTTTTTTGGGCTGTGTTGGGTTTCGTTTCTGTGCGAGGGCTTTCTCTAGTTGTGGCAAGCGGGGGCCACTCTTCAACGCGGTGTGCGGGCCTCTCACTATCGCGGCCTCTCTTGTTGCGGAGCACAGGCTCCAGATGCGCAGGCTCAGTAGTTGTGGCTCACGGGCCTACTTGCTCCGTGGCACGTGGGATCTTCCCAGACCAGGGCTCGAACCCGTGTCCCCTGCATTGACAGGCAGATTCTCAACCACTGCGCCACCAGGGAAGCCCAACTCTGGTAGAATTTTAAATATGATTTCCTGGGTTACAATCTGCACTGGAGTCAGTGTCTGTATTAGGGGTTAATTAATAGCCACGTTCAAACTTAAGGCCCAGCTCTCACAGTTATTACAATAGCTTTTGGACTCTGAGGTCAATTACTTAACCCTTTTAAGTCTTTGTTTCTTCATCTAAAAATGGGATAATGATAATATCTAATTCCTAACTTGATGGGAGGGTTCAATGCACTACTGCATGAAAACTGCGTAATAGTCACTGGTGGAAGTAAATATTTTTAAATGTTCACTGTTATTGTTAATTTTCTGTCCATATTCTTTGTCCATGTTTAAATTCAAGTTGGTTTCTTTCTAAATTATTTGTAACACGTTTCCTATACAATTTTTAAAAGAATATTAACCACCTATCTATGATCTATTCAGTAAATATTTTCCCAGTTTTTCATTTGCCTTTTAATTTTGTTGATGTTATTTCTTTCAACATCTAACACTGAAAGTGTATTTGTTTGTGTGTGTTTAAATAAAGTGCAATTTCTCCCTTTTCCTTATGGTCTCTGTCCCTGCTGCTGTATTTAGAAAGTCCTTCCCAGTATTTTCTTCATTCTCTTACAGTTTCACTTTCTACATTGAAATCATTATCTCAATGATTTCAATGAAATCCATTTTCAATTCATTTTCAGTGGAATTCATTGAGGGCAATGAATTCATTCAATGGAATTCATTTTCAATTTCAATTCAATGGCATTCATTTTAGCAGGAGCTTCTTGAAGAAAGGCCTTTATTTTTTCTTACTGTTTAGCAAGTTGTAAAAACAAATGTATGGAATGCATCTTCTTGTGCTGATTTAAAATGCCTCGTTTATCATACACTAATTTCTCTTGTATCCTTTGTTCATTTTAAAGTTTCCTCTTATGCTCCACTGATCTGTCTCTTAACTAAGAGATGTGCCTCAGTACCATACTATTTTAATAGATCATAGGTTTATAATATCTTAGTACCTAAAAACATGCATTGTATACCCACCCACCCCTACCCCAGCATTACCATCCACTTTCAAAATTTTCTTGGTTATTCCCACCCACGTATTCTTCCAGATTGTGTGGAAATGCCAATCTTAGTCAACCCTGCTTATTGTCCCTTCTACAAAAATTCCCACCTACAGCACCAGCTCAGTGGGCAGTAGAGCATCTGACCTCATGCTTCCTGCCAGCGCTGAATGGACCAAGGTCTGGTCAGTGACATGCAATTTATGAAGGAAGAACTAGGCCAATCAGAATTTGGAACAAGGAACGGTGCAGTGGCTGGGAGCTGAAGCTCAGTTAAAGGGGTGGGGTGGGGGGATGGAGAGAGAAAGAGAAAGGGGGGAAGGAAGTCACATGTAATTTGAGCCTTCCTTTATGTGCTTCCTGAAAAGTGTTGTGTTTTCTCCCCCCTAAACTCTTCTTGGTTGTCACTAATGTTAAGCTAGTCTTCTCCGTTCCAGGATTTATATGTTATTGAGACGAGTGATTTCAATTCATTAGCTAAGTCAGCGGTTTTTAACCTGGTCATGCCATCCTCCAGGGCATACATGCAAATCTCGCAGAGAGGTGTTTCCAGGCCTCAGGGTGGGACTCACAGCCACGGAGCCACAATTTTACGGGGGTGTTTTACGGGGGTATTGTATCCCTCAGATTTACACAGAACGCTTGGTGAAGAGCTCAGAGCTGGCAACACTGGGCCAGCTGTCCTGAGGGCAGCCCTGGGCTGGAGCCGAGTCCTGGCCACACCCTTTGGGTGGGGGACAATGGTCCCCACCCAGCACACTTGCAACTGGCGGGTCCCTGCAGGCACCTGAGTTTGTAACTCCTGCCAGATCCCAGCTCCAACTAGTATAACCCACCGACTAGTGTAACAGAGGCAGACCATAGGCAACAGCAACTGTGTGCATTCATGGAGCCTCAGGGAGAAGTGTAGACCCAGCCTCAGGTACAAGTGGGAGTCCTCATTCTCCCAGCAAACAGGAGCTGTCTTCCTTCTTCTGGAAGGCTGTGTGTGTGGACAAGCTAGCCCCAACTCTAAGTGGCTTCAAGGCCTCAGGCATTGGACATGCAGATTCAGCTCCAGTTTGGTGTCTGAGTTGGCAGGGGATGAGAAGCCACATCCCTTCCAGCAGGTGAGGCCTAGACCTGGTCGGGTGACCCTCAGCCTGGTATAGGGTGCAGTTCACCATGAAGAGGAGGTTTAGTGGGGTATTTAAAAGGTGAGGCTCCAGGGATGTCCCTGGGGGTCCAGTGGTTAAGATTCCACGCTTCCACTGCAGGGAGCATGGGTTAGATCCCTGTCAGGGAACTGGGATCCTGCACGCCGTGCGGCGCAGCCAAAAAACTAAAAAATGAAATAAGACAAGAGGTGAGGCTTCATGTCAGGTTGCCTGGATTAAAGCCAGCTCCACCATTTACTAGCTGTGTCCCTTGGCCATAGCCTACACACTTCAGTTTCCTCATCCGTTAATCAGGGACAATAATGATAGTTATTTCCTGGGATTGTTATGGGGAGTGAATTAGTTAAAACTTTAACAGCTGCCTGACACAAAATCTCATAGGATTATGAGATTTTAATGAGTTAATATTTGTAAAGAGCTCAGCACGGTGCCTGGCACTTAGTAAACACTGTGCGTGTGGAATAACAATAAATAAATAAATAAATAAATGTTTCTGCTTTCTAGATTTGTGAGGGTTCATGAAATCATGATTATATTGTGCTTAGCGCAGGGCCTGGCAGGTAGCACGCACTTGATCGATGTTAGCTTAAAATAAAAACTACATCTATGCTCTTGGCCAAGTCACTTCCGTGCTCTGGTCTCAGTTCCCCCTTCAGAAAACAAGGGGGTTAAGCTGGGTATTCCCCAGGGGCCTTTCAAGCTCTGACACCCTCTGCCGTCCAGGCTGTTCACACAGCTCTGCCCCGCCTCTTCCTGTGAATTCACTGCTCAGAGTGTACAGCAGCCTCTCGGGGAACAGACACACTGCCACGGATCATACCGTTGCTTTATAAATAAACCCTCCATCAGCCACAAAACACACATACCCATCCTCTCCCCTCGCTGCCCCTCCTCCCCCGACAGTGCCATCAGCCAACAGAAGGAGGGGCACCTCCTCCCCGCGGTGAGTGCAGGTCGCCCAAATGCAGGACCAGGACACGGGGCTATTCAACTTGCAAAGATGCTGTCAGCTTGATTCCTGGACTCAGAGCACCGTGCTCAGCTTCCTGACTGCTCCCTCTGCCACAGAAGCCCTCGGCACTCCCAAGCCTGCATTTCAGAAGAGCAGAAAGAGCCCTTATGTAGAAGGACACACAGAACACTGCTGAAGTGAACGCCTGTCAGGCCACCATCGACACCTGGGACACCACAAGCCCACGTAGGTTCTGATCTTAATAGTCCTAACTCTGGGCACTAGAAACAAGGGTCCTAAACCATTAGGTCCATAGAGACAAGGAACCTAACTGAGGAAGACGAGTCCTGTGCATGCCGACCTGTCACCCTGTCACCAAGAACATCAGTGGGACACCACTCTGCTCAGCAGTCACTTGCCATGCACTGTCCTAGGTGGGGAGTGATCCAACAGCAGACACTATCTCCACCTTCAGGGATTTCTAGATTCCAATGGGGGATGATAATTATTACTATTACTATTATTATTATTATTATAGTACACTTAAGTCCCCAACATATGAACGAGTTCCATTCCGAGAGCACGTTCGTTAAGTGCAATTTGTTCGTGAGTCCAACAAAGTTAGCCTAGGTACCCAACTAACACAATCAGCTGTACAGTACTGTACTAGGTTTATAATACTTGTCACACAAATAATACATTAAAAACAAACAAAAAATAAAGAAAACATTTTAAATCTTACAGTACAGTACCTTGAAAAGTACAGTAGTACAGTACAACAGCTGGCACCCAGGGGCTGGCATCGAGTGAACAGGCAAGAAGAGTTACTGACTGGAGGAGGGAGAGGAGGTGGGAGACGGTAGAAATGAAGGATCGTCAGCAACAGGAGACGGAGGGCAAGCTGCAATGTCACTCATGCCTGACGCTGATGGCACAGGTTCTGGTTCCTTGCTGGATTCAATTCTATCTACCCTCTTGAAAAAACAATCCAGTGATGTCTGGGTAGTAGCTCTTTTTGTCTCATCTTAGATGACACGGTAACACTGGATTGCATTCTGAACAGCTGCTGCAACCTTCATGTACCGTTCTACGTCCGGGTCCTGTGCCTCAAAAACTAACAGATAAAGAAAGTCCCCTTGCCATTTCCTGCATCGTGAATCTCTTCGGTTCTTCAGTTACTTCTTCTTCCTCTTGTCTCTCTTCGTCCTTTCTTGGCGCTTGGCGTTTCTTAGCAGTACCAGCTACACCACTGCTGCTTTTACGCTTGCTTCCGGACATCCTGGGCTTGAAATAAAGATACTGTACTACTGTACTCTATACAGTACTGTAAAGTAAAGTACACAAAAGCACAACCACTTGTAGAGGATGCACGCACGTGACAATGTATGTCAGACACGTGAACTAACTTAGTGATTGGACATGCGAACGCACATTCGAATCTTTGACAGTTCACAACTTGAAGGTTCATATGTAGGGGACTTACTGTAACAGCTAACATATGCCAGGCACTCTTCTAAGAGCTTTACATATAATTAACTCATTTGACCCTCACTGAGCTTGTACAATAGGTTTATTATCCTCATTTTACAGGGGAGAAAACTGAGGCACAGAGAAGTTAAGTAACTTGTTCAAGGTCACACAGCTGGTGACTTGGACCCAGATTCTAGGCTCTCTGTCGTCCCATAAATAAATGTTAAGTGACCCTATGATGTGTGACAGCAAGGAGAGGTATATGGGGCTATAAGAGTGCAAAATAGGAGCAACAGACCTGGTCAGGGAGGTCAGGGAGGGCTTCCCTGAGGAGGTGAGCTGTGGCCTAGAGGATGAGTACAAGTCAACCAGGTTTTTTAACCTTAACACACATTAACATCAACTGGGAGGCTTTGAATCAACAGAGATTCTAACTTCATTTGTCTGCAATGGGCCCAGGCACCAGTATTCAGTTATAAAGCTCTGCAGATGTTTCGAACATGCAACCAGGCCTGAGACTCATTGAGTGCAAGGGCAAGAAGAGACAAGAAGTAGCTGGTAGAGGTAAGAGCAAGGCAAATGCCTAGTGGTGGGAGAGCTGTTAGGGAGGACAAGAGACTGAAGGAAGGAAGCTCAGGGGTGAGGAGTGAGGGGTCAGGAAGAGGCTGGAGGGACGGACGGGGCCACAGCATATGCAGGGCCTATGAGTAGGGTGGCCATATCATTTGTCTTCCAAAGGGGACTCTTGTGAGAATGGCGGGAATGGCAGGGGCCACAGATCCTTTGAGATTCCAATGCAACAGAATAAGCAGGTGTGTTTATGAGTAAGCTTGACATAGGAAGATGTATGAGGACCCTGTTAATAAGCCACATCAGAGAATCAACTTTGCCTCAAAAACAATGGGAAGCCACTAACGTGTTTTCAGCAAGGATGATGACAAGATCACATCTGGTCTTTGGAAAAATGACTCCACAGCAATACGGAAATGACAGGCTGATGAGACAGAGAGGAATCAGGGAATCAGGACAAGAGACTACTTACTGGTCCAGGGAGGGTGGGTGGAGCCTGGACTAAGGTCCTGTCTGTGGGGATGGAGAGAACTGGGTCACGCATATCATTTTGAAGAGCAGACTCTAGAGCCAGACCAAGTTCAAATCCATGTTCAAATCTGCTTATTCGTCATGTGACCTGGCAAGTCAGATGACTTCTCTGCCTCAGGCTCCTCCTCTATAAAATGGGCATACAAATAGTATCTTTCTCACAGGGTGAGGACTCAATGAATTAGTGTATGTAAATCACTTAGAACAGAAGCTGACACATGATAGGTGCTAGTGCAGGCACACACCGTTTCATTGCGCTTCGCTTTATTACACCGAAAAAGTATTGAGTTTCTTACAAATCGAAGGTTTGTGGCAACTCTGTGTCAATCAAGTCTATCGGTACCAGTTTTCCAACAGCATTTGCTCACTTCCTGTCTTTATGTCACATTTTGGTAATTCTTGAGATATTTTAAACCCTCCACCAGCAAAAAGATTATGACTCACTGAAGGCTCACATGATAGCTAGCATTTTTAGCAATAACATACTCTAAAATTAAGATATGTACATTGTTTTTTAGACATAATGCTACTGCATACTTAATAGAATACAGTATAGTGTGAATGTAATTTCTATATTCAGTGAGAAATCAAAAAATCCATGTGGGGACTTCCCTGGTGGTCCAGTGGTAAAGAATCCGCCTTCCAGTGCAGGGGACACAGGTTCAATCCCTGGTCAGGGAACTAAGATCCCACGTGTCGCGAGGCAACTAAGCCCGTGCACCACAACTGGTGAGCTTGGGCGCCTCAACGAGAGAGGCCATGTGCTGCAAACTACAGAGCCCACGCGCCCTGGAGCCCGCGCACCACAACTAGAGAAGAGAAAACCCACGTGCCACAACTAGAGAGAAGCCCGTGCGCCACAACAAAGAGCCCGCATGCCTCAACGAAGATCCCGCGTGCCACAACTAAGACCCAACACAGCCAAAAACAAACAAATAAATAAATAAATAATAAATCTTTAAAAAAAAATCCGTGTGATATTCGCATTATGGCAGTGGTCTGGAACCTAACCCACAATATCTCCAAGGTACACCTGTAAATGTTAGCGATAATTATTTAGGAGGTACAACAGGAGTTGGCAATGGAGAGAATATTAGGGTGGGGAAAGTCTGGGAACACAGGACAGGTCCCAAGAATTGACCTGTGCTCAGTAGAATTTTGGAGATTCACAGTGAAGGGGTAAAGAGGATCAAAGACAGAGAATTGCTCGAGGAAGGGCTGAGATGCAGAATTAAGGCGCAGAGCCAGAACCTAAAGGCTGCGTTTGAAGGCGATAACAGGTCCAAGATTCTGAGTCAAGCAAACACATGACACGCAAGACACTGTTTTTTATTTGTTTGTTTTTGTTTTTTGCGGTACACGGGCCTCTCACTGTTGTGGCCTCTCCCGTTGCAGAGCACAAGCTCTGGACACGCAGGCTCAGCGGCCATGGCGCACGGGCCCAGCCGCTCCGCGGTATGTGGGATCTTCCCAGACTGGGGCACAAACCCATGTCCCCTGCATCGGCAGGCGGACCCTCAACCACTGCGCCACCAGGGAAGCCCAAGACACTGTTTTAAGCTCTTTGCATAAACTAGCTTATTTCATACAACATCCCTAGAAAGTAGGTAGAGTATCATCCTCATCTTGAAAATGAAGAAACTGGGGCACAAAGAGGTTAAGTGACTTATCCAAAGTCACGCAGCCAGTAAGTAGCAGAGCCAAGATTTGAACCCAGGCAGGCCGGCTCCAGAGTCCATACTTTTAATCAACAAGCAAGACCAGGCACCTGAGCCTGAACATTTCATTCTGCCCTCACCTCCAAACTACCACTGAAAGTACCAGAAGGAATTGTTTAAAAATAGGAGAATCAGGGCTTCCCTGGTGGAGCAGTGGTTGAGAGTCCGCCTGCCGATGCAGGGGACACGGGCTCATGCCCCGGTCCAGGAAGGTCCCACATGCTGCGGAGCGGCTGGGCCTGTGAGCCATGGCCGCTGAGCCTGTGCATCCAGAGCCTGTGCTCCGCAATGGGAGAGGCCACAACAGTGAGGGGCCCGCATACCACGAAAAAAAAAAAAAATAGGAGAATCTATTTCAGCCCAGAAATCAGGGAAAGGTGCCAAGTAAATGACAAAACCTCTCGAAATCTTTTTCAATATATAGCAAAGGTGAGACTTGATTGAGAGAAGGGCAGCCTGGCCTGGTTCTCCTTATTTAAAAGAATGAAGAATGGCAAGATCTGATGGGGGGTGGGGGGCAACTGAGCAAACACAGAAAGTCGAGTTAAATCCTCACCTTGCTGTCCCTGGCAGCAGCAGGCACTTGAAAAACATGTGGAATAATGAATAACCCCCTTGAAGATTGCAGGTGAAGCAAGTGACTACCGGACCCCATGCAGTTCCCACTAGACACAGAGAGTGCAAGGACAGCAGGGGGCGCTGCAGCAGCTGCTTCCTAATCAGGGCTCTGCCCCCGTCAATTTACAGCTCAACCACATGGCCAGGGAAAAGGGCCCTCTGCGTACTTTGAAGCTCCCTGCCTTGGACTGTTGCTCCCTCCATACTCCCCAAAGAAGGCTGATTTGACTAAATCTATATTTCCCCTCTCCCTTCATTGGCCGGGGCGGCAGGGGGGGTGGGAGCACGGGGTGGAGACACGACCGTCCACTGACAGTTCCCACCTACAGAGGTTATAAACTGGTGGTACACAGAACGAATCCAGTGCAAAAATATTTTTAGAGTATACCACACATGTAATTCTCGAATTATTTGTCAGCATCCACATTTGGGGGATTCAGGCATCTCCTGAAAAATTGGAAAATCTGGATCTTGGTCCTTTAAAGAACAGGAAATTTTTTTAAACAGAAAGCTGAGGGGCTTCCCTGGTGGCTCAGTGGTTGAGAGTCCACCTGCCGATGCAGGGGACACGGGTTCGTGTCCCGGTCCGGGAAGATCCCACGTGCCACGGAGCGGCTGGGCCCGTGAGCCATGGCCGCTGAGCCTGTGCGTCCGGAGCCCGTGCTCCACAACGGGAGAGGCCACAACAGTGAGAGCCCCGCGTACCGCAAAAAAAAAAAAAAAAAGGATAGAAAGCTGTGTAATGGCTGCCCCTTTCGGACAGCATGCACACACCCCAGACGGACACTCCCTGTTAGCACTCATTTACTGCCTGGTCCTGGCTGGCTTTGAAGTCAGACCTCCTGATAAATGGAATATTATGCATCCTTTCAAAGTCAGGTGGCCACAAACAAAACATTGAGGAAAGCAGCCAGACACTAGGGAGGGTCTCCTGTACAATTCCATTTGCATAGCGTTCAAAGCAGGCACTCTCTTTTCTATAGTGGCTGCACTATTTTGCATTCCCGCCAAGGGTGAGCAAGGGCTTCTCTACATCCTCACCAACATTTGTTGTCACTGGAGTTTGTTTCGATAATAGCCAACCTGCCAGGTGTGAGGTCTCACTGTGGGTTTGATTTGCATGTTCTGATGATTACTGAGCATTTTTTCATACACATGTTGCCCACTTGTATGTCTTCGGTTGAATGTCTACCCAAGTCCTTAGACCATTTGGAGGTTCCTCAAAAAGTAAAAAATAGAACTACTATATGATCCAGCAATTCCACCTCTGGGTATTTATCCAAAATAATTGAAATTAGGATGTTTGAGAGACTTTAGCACTCCTATGTTCACTGCAGCATTATTCACCATGGTGAGGAAACAACCTAAATGTCCACCAACAGAGGAATGGATAAAGAAAACATGGTATATACATACAATGGACTATTATTCAGGCTTAATAAAGAAAGAAATTCTGCAACATGGGATGAAATAAGCCAGACACAGAAAGACAAATACTGAGTAATTCCAATCATATGAGGTATCTAAAATAGTCATATCATAGAATCAGAGTGGAATGATGGGTGCTAAAAGCTGGGGTGAGGAGGGGAACGGGGAGTTACTCATCAATGGGCATAAAGTTCAGTTTCAAGATGAGTAAGCTCTAGGGACTTCCTTGGTGGTCCAGTGCTTAAGACTCTGCACTTCCACTGCAGGGGGCGCGGGTTCAATCCCTGGTCGGGAACTAAGATCCTACATGCCGTGCAGTGCAGCCAAAAGAAACATTAAAAAAAAAAAAAAGTATGAATGAGTTCTAGAGATCTGTACAACACTGCATCTACAATCAACAATCCTGTATCATACCCTTAAAAGTGTATTAAGAGGGTAGATCTCATGTTAAGTGTTCTTTTCCAAAATAAAATAAAAGAGTTCAATAAAATAAAGAAAGCAAGCAAATGGCTGTTGGCCTGGGTAGTTGTTACCTTGATGAAAGGGTTTGGAGGTGTAGGGATTACAAGGGAGCACAGAAGGGCTTCTGGGGTTCTGGTTACAGAGAAATGTTTGCTGTGTGAGAATTCATCAGGATGGACGCTTTTCATGTATAATAAACAGTTTTCAAAAACTATATGACCAGCCAGACTAAAGGCAGCACCTTTGAACCCAAATTCTAAATTCTTAGAAGAGGGAGTCTGATTGGTCCAGTTTGGGGCAGATGTCCACATGTATCTGGACCCAGCGGAACCGAGGCCATGGGTTCAGACAGCCTCTGGGAGCACAGATCTGGGAAGGCAGTTCTCAGAGAAAAGGGATGTCTGCTTCAGTTAGATTTTCCAGGTGAACAGGGTTGAAGTAACAAAGCAGTTTGGGGTGCTGGATAAGCGCACAGACCCGGGCCAGAGTGCCTGGGTGTGAATCCTGGCTCAACCACTCACTGGTCATGGAACCCTGGGCAGGTGCCTCAGTCTCTGAGAGCCTCAGTTTCCTTATCTGTAAAGTGAGATTGATAACAACGGGAATCACCTCATAGAGTGTAATGAAGAATAAAGAGATATTACATGTAAAGTGCTTAAAACAGAATCGTATCTATGAATGTTAGTTCTTAGATATTATTATTTAAGTAAAATACTTGGACACCCTAGAATCCCAGACCACTGAAGTTGGGGAAGGACGGGCCTTCTGACTCCAAGACCAGCTCCTTTCACACCCCTCCAGGCTGCCTCTCTCCAGGGTCATCTGCCTTTGATTTCTCTATTTCCCCCAAGTCTGCAGCCTCCACAGGTTGAGGTCTTCTGGGAAATTCCCTTTATCAGGCTCTGAGGCTGGTCCCACCCCAAAACCAGGAGAAGCCAAACTAACTCATAAGACAGGACATCCCCACCTCATTTAGTCCCACCACCTGCCCCCTTTGTGCAGGAGAGAAACAGTTGGTTCCCATCCCCCAGATGCTGCACGCCGTGGATTTGCTTCTTCCTCCACAGCATGAAGCTCTGTGTCTTTGTGACAGTGAGGGACAGAGGGCTGTTGAGAAGCAATTCATTCTGACCTTTACATGTTCATTCTGCGCTGTGGATACCATCAGTGGCACATGGCAAATGGGAGCAGAAGAATCCGGTGGAATTCATTTCACAAAGAATTGCATTTTACCACATTACCGTCATTTTTATTAGACTTTTGCCCCGACCAGCCCGTGGGAGGTGCCTTTGTATTTCCATTTTGTGACAAGCAAGATGGAAGCATGCCATGCCAAAAATCAGGCTAGACTTTTGAAACTCACCCTCTAAGATTCGGAAGAACCATTGGTGGTAAGAATATTAATTAGCACTTACTATGTGCCAGGCACAGCAAGAAGCCCTTAACATGGATTAACTCATTTAATCCTCACCTGAACCCTGTTAGGAGGGTGCTATTTTATCCTCTTCTTACAGAAGAGGAAACTGAGGCAGAGAAGTTGGGCAACTCGCCCAAGATTATTCAGCTAGTTAGTGGCAAACCTGGAATTCAAACCCCCACCATTCTGGTTTCAGAACCATCCTACTATAGGACCTTTTGTTGGTTTCCAAACTTGGCTCCCCTGCAGAATTACCCGAAGGACTTCAAAATACAGACCCCCAGACCCTTGTCTGTAGCTCTTCAGGTGAAGTCTGTTCTTAACAGGTTATCCAAATAATCCTTAAGCATTCAACCTGTCTGTATTCTGCAAAGTAGCATTTAGAAATGGTAGTGGACATGTGTTGTTTTGATCTGCAAATATCTCTGCCTCCTTTTGGGGTTAGCAGTGCCTCAATTCTCCATCAAAAAGCCATCCAACTCCCACTGTATTTAGTTCCCTAAAGAGGGAACACTTTCAAGTCCCAACCAAGGGCTGGTTAGGTAACTTAAGCTTCACCACATAATGTCTCTCCTTCCGGAATTTGAATTTAGGGACAAAACAACACAAGAACCAAAATCAAATACAACTGGTCTGGTTGTTTGGGAAGGTTTCTTCCAATTCTCTAAAGTACATTATACCCTTTTCAATAAATTTCTTTATAACAAGCTAACTCAAGGTGGTTTCTGTTGCATGCAACCAAACAACACTAATTAGTAAAAGAATAACCAACTTGGGAGGAAACTCACACCTACCACAGATATCACCTCTACAGCATCCGTGACAACTGGTCTTTGCTCTACTGGGAGGGGAGCTAATATCCATATACAGGAACCAGGTGGTCAGTTTGGGCTGTTCTTCCTTAGCCTGCACAGATGGTCCTCAGTCCTGATTCTGTCCTTTGAAGCTATACCAAAAATCTATACAGTAGCTCTTTAAATGTTTAATGACAGCCTAGCCTTTGAGCTATCCAGGCCAACCCTCAGAGTGCATCCAGCCCCCTTGTAAGGCGTCCTTTTGCCCTTTGGAACATACACCTGGTTATTAAGCACTTTTGTTGTGAATGTAGAAGTTATAGACTGCAGGGTTTAGTAGTAAATACTAGTCCTGGTGCACTGCCAGATTTAGATAGGTAATAGATAAATGAGAGAGATTGTGTGTGTGTGTGTGTGTGTGTGTGTGTGTGTGTGTGTGTGTATCTGTACTGTTTAGGCTGATCTGCGCCTAATATAATTTGTCCTTGAGAGTTATAGATGAGTTTTGCCCTCAGGTGATGATGAGATCTTACCATGATGCCAAGAGGGATAGTCAACCTTAACTGTTGCTTCACCTCCTGGAAGGAGTCAGACAGTCTTGGAGCATCATCAGAACTGAACTGTGGAGTGTCCCCGCTTGGGGTTATGAAAGACTACACAACCCAGGCTTTGAGAAGAGTGCAGTTGACTGTTATGTTGCTTTTCCTGAGCCAAGGAGACCAGACAATGCTGTAAGAGGAGGTGGGCCCTTCCTCTGACGATAGGGATGCTCTACTGCCACTAGTGCTCAGGCAGGAAATGGGTGGGGCCTGGATTGGCAGAGCTAGGATTTCCCTCCTCTGGGGCCAAAGGTGAACTGACCAGCAGGGGCCAGAATCTTACCAAGAACACCTGAAGATTCCCATTTGGAGGACTAAGCTGGTACCCAGCTGATGGAATATATTAAGAGTAACCACATCTAGGGACTTCCCTGGTGGCCCAATGGTTAAGACTCCGCACGTCCACTGTAGGGGGTGCGGGTTCTATCTCTGGTTGGGGAACTAAGATCCCGCATGCTTTGTGGCCAAAAAAACAAACAAACAAAAAAAAGAGTAACCACATCTAGAAGCAACTATAATTGCTTACAGTTATATCCAAGCCTTCACTCAGGTTTGATTTTAACCAAATTAAGCAAGAAGGCTGAGTCCATGCTGGAGGTGAAGTGGCACCAAAAACAAGACTGTATTGTAGAAACCAGTTACAGAAGTTCCCAAAGTGACCTTCAGAGTTCTGCAGGCAGCAATCTGGAATAAAACACTGAGCAGAACTGACAAGTTGCCACCAAAATGTGTTTAGGAAATGTGGTCTTGTGTTTTTCTACATGTGTGTGTTTTTTGTATATTTGTTGATATATCATACCATACATGTCCTTTGTTGTCTGCTTTCTTCATTCATAATGACTATATAGTCCCATGTCAATAACATTTTAATCACTGTGACTTTTTATTGAAGTATAATTGACATACAGTAATGTACAGATTTTAAGCATACAGCTTCATGAGTTTTGAAAAATGTGTGCACCTGTCTAGGCACCATCCCAATCAAGACATAGGACATTTCTGTTACCCCAGACATTGTGACATTTTAATCACTGTACAGCATCCCATCACATGGATATGTTTTACTTACAAAAACCCTAACTGGAAGTCATTCAGGTTGTTTCCAATTTTTCATTAGTATTAAATACTGAAACAATGAATATCAATTTAGCTAAATATATACACATATTCTTAAATAATTCCTTAGTAAAAATTCTTAAGCCAAAAAGGTCATTAACAATTTTGATACATATTGGTAATATTCTCTGGAGAAAGATTAGACTAATTTACACACACTGGTGAGTGTGTGAATTAGTCTAATCTTTTCCCCTCTTCCTCCTGTTTATGCTTTTTACTTTGAGTCCTATTTCTTTTGATATTATTATTAAGGCCCTGTTTTATAAGCATGTGTGTTTTGGGGGTATATCTTTGCCTCTTTTATTTTTAGCCTAATAAGTTTCTCTTGTACAATGCCTAGAATTATACATTTATCCAGTCTGATAAGTCTTTTCCTTTTAGTAGAGAATTTACATTGGGTTAGGTAACTGAAATAAACTGAAATGTATACTTTCTAGATTTCACAGTTCCTTGCTGGCTAATTTTTATCTTTGTTTTTATATTTTGTTATATTGACCAAAATGTTCTTTGTTATTTTTATCTCTAGATTGCTTCTTTCACACTAAAAAAAGTCTATTTGAACCAATATGTCTATGCCAAGAATTAAATAGTATTAAATATTTTATTTAGGATCTTTAAATTTAGACTCTAAGTTTACTATAGTTTTAGTTTTGTTTTAATTAACGAATTAATTATTTTGGCTGTGCTGGGTCTTAGTTGCGGCACGCAGGATCTGCATTGCGGCATGTTTAGTTGCAGCATGCGAACTCTTAGTTGCAGCATGTGGGATCTAGTTCCCCAACCAGGGATCGAACCTGGGCCCCCTGCATTGGGAGCACAGAGTCTTACCCACTGGACCACCAGGGAAGTCCCTAGTTTAGTTTTTTATGCCAACTTTATTGGGTTATGCTGGTTACCATGGTCAAGGTAGCTTATAATAATAAACTGTGGCAGCTATTAATTTTGTCAGCTCCTCAAAGTTTCCCATCCCCTCTTCTTATAACTTACATCACTCTCTGAGCCATAGGGATGCCATGTGATCCAGGCCTGATAAACTGTAAAGAGTTCATTCCCTTAACAACTGAGGACGAACCAATCAGAACCCTTTCCTGAGACTGATTATGAATACAGGAAGAAAGAAGGCCACTTCTTCCTCTAGGGTTTCCATCCTTCCCTGGGGTCAACTACAACCAGGTTGACAGACATATTTACAGACATGTTCTGTCTACAGTAGGCACAAATGAGGCAAGGACAAATCAGTCAGGATACCAAAAGGAAACAAATGGCATATTGAAATTAAGAGAGTTTAAGGCAGGTTTCATGAAAGGACTGTTTAGAAAGGTGTGGGCATGGTGTTGAGAAACCATGAGGGAGAGTGCAGTAAATGGGGGCAATTAAGAGCAAAGGGACAAGGGAAGAGAGTAGCTCCTGGAACCCAAAAGGAGAGAATTGTGTAGAGGTGACTGCCTTCAGAGGAGCAGCAACCTTCAAAGAGTAAAGCCAAGAAGACCTCATGATAAATACCCTGGGCTCACCCTCCAATCTCCTATCAGTCCCTCCCCTTGAGTCAGAGGGTAAGGGAACCCCAACGGATGCAGCCCTTACAGGTCAGTCTCTCAGGGAGAAAGCAGAGAGGATCTGGAAGGA
The DNA here is from genome assembly GCF_025265405.1 of Mesoplodon densirostris. Lineage (NCBI taxonomy): Eukaryota > Metazoa > Chordata > Mammalia > Artiodactyla > Ziphiidae > Mesoplodon > Mesoplodon densirostris. The sequence continues at coordinate 48,898,143 of NC_082676.1, forward strand.
CAAACGAGACAGCTGGCACAGCAGGCGAGGGCCAGTGTGGTAGACTACAAAATGGCCACTAATATCCCCTTCCTGTACGCATGTCTGCAGTGCGACTTTGCAGGCCCTCCCATCCAGAGTGAAGTCTATTTCTCCACCTCTGAGTCTGGTCTTGGCCATAACCACTGTGACACAAATAAAAGCTTGAAAAACACCTGTGCTTTGGGGATTTCCCTCTCTTGCTGTGCTTGGAACCCTGAGACCAGTGTGTGAGACAGCCTAAACTTGTTTACTGGAGGAAAAGAGACCACGTGGAGGAGGAATGAAGTGTACCAGCCAACAGGCTGCCAAGTGTCAGTCATGTTCCTGAGGCTATCCAAGGTGATCCAGCACCAGCCAAGTCACTAGCTGACCAAACACATGAGGGAGCTCAGCGGTGATCAGCTGAATAGACCCAGATCAGAAGAATGACCAAAGCAGCCCACAGAATCATGAGAAATAATAAATGATTATTGTTTGAAGCCACTAAACTTTGGAATGGTCTGTTACACAGCAAAGCTAACTGATACAGCTGATAATGAGAAAGCATCTTGCAAGTACTGGATCCTCAGTTCCAGTGTCTGAGGCCCTTGTCTCTGAAGCTCTTACTCCTTCTCAATGTCCTTCTCCCATGAGCCGATCTCTTTTCCTAGTGCTGATTTGAGTTGGATTTATCTCATTTTCAATTTTTTAAAATTGTGAAGGTTTACTTTTTCTCTGTAATTTGATACAGTTTAAAATGAACAGATTAGGTATAAAATAAGCCACAAGGATATACTGTACAACAAGGGGAATATAGTCAATATTTTATAATAACTATAAATGGAGCATAACCTTTAAAATTGTGAAGCACTATATTGTATACCTGTAACTTACATAATATTGTACATCAAAATATACTTCAATAAGAAAAGTAAAACATGTCAAAAATAAAGAAACATAAAGATATTTTAAGGCTCACTGTTATGAAAATCAAAATAAAATAAAATGAAGAAAAATCCTTCATATTCTTCTAAAGTTTAAAATAATTTACCCATGAAGCCTATTATTCTGGAGCTCTGGGAGAAGAAAAGCTTCTTGGGCTTTTATGAAAAATCAGGATAGAATAAAATAAAATGAAGAGAAATCCTTCATTCTTCTAAAGTTTAAAATAATTTACCCATGAAGCCTATTATTCTGGAGCTCTGGGAGAAGAAAAGCTTCTTGGGCAATGTTTTCATTTCTCTCTTGATTATTCTCCTGTTATGGTTTTCAATTTCTTCTTGAGACAAAATGGCCAATTTAAAATTTCCTAGAAAATCATCCATTACAACCAGATTTTCAAGCCCATTAGCATTTTTATATGCATATTCTTTTTAAGGTATAAATATAACATTCTTTTAAATTTTTCTTTTATTTCCCTTTTATTAAATCTTCAACATCTAATACATGATTTATCATTTTTAATATATTTCTTCATAAAATAAGACTTGATTAAGAAACACAAAAGGATACACTCAACATTACTGCCCGTGTCTTTCACTGACTGATTTAGTGATGGAATCAGGAGGGCGCAGGGCATAACAGTGAGTTTTATTCAGTACCTTGATATGAATGATAAGAAATTATTATTTCTAAAACCATAAAATGTTGAAGACATTATCTTCAGACAAACCAGCTAAAGAGTCCTTTTGTACTTTTGTACTGCCTGGCACAGAGCCTCTGCTCAACAAAGTTAGCTATTATTATTACCTATTATTCCTTGGCAGGTCCCTTCTTGAGTAGGAGAGACTCTTCCAAGGATTAATAATAATTTAGAAACCATTTACTGAGTGCCTTCTTTGTGCCAGACACTATTCTGGACGTGGTTCAAGCAGACTCTCATTAAATGCTCACCAAAAAAAAAAAAAAAAAACTATGACATACGTACTATTTTCCCCATTTTAAAGATATAAACTAAGGGTCACAGAACTGAAATTATTTTACCAAGATCAATGGAACCGTAAACGTCAGCACTGGATTTCGACACTGAGGTTTTCTGGCTTCAAAGTCTAGGTTCTTTTCTCAGCATTGCACCATAGAATTTGAGGTTTTGTGTAAAGTAACGGAAATGGAAACAGTCATTACGTCCTAAGGGAATGATCTGGGTGGAGGCATGAACAGAATTATCAGTATATCCCTGATTAGGGAGGTAAGTAGAGCAATGGAGCTGCCCTCAGCTACCTGCACCAGGGGCTTACAAGGGCACTTGTGCTTAACACTTTCATGCAATGACTCTTTAATCCATTTGCTGTTAATCCTTTTGTTGTGGTTGTAGTTAACTCTTTTTCATTTTAAGGATTTTTAAAAACTTGTTACAACAAATCTATGTGGTTGGTACTAATATCCCAGTTTATGGATAAGGAAACTGAGCCATAGAGAAGGAAAATGACACACCCAAGGTCACCTCATGAGTAACTGGCAGAGTCAGGACCTGAACTCAGGTATGACTGACTTCAGAACCCACACTCTTAACCACCATTGTCTCTGGGCATGATCCTTAAATTGCCCAACTTCCCATTTGTAGCTGGAGGGCACTAAGTCAGCCAGGGACCTGGGGCAGGCAATAAATGAGGTCTGTTCTCCTACTGAGGCCACCTGTGACTCTCTGAACTACAGTGAGACCCACAGGTCTTTTATGAAGTCCAGTGTGATGGCTTCCAGGGATTCTGTTCCACAGTGGTCCCTTGGGTCAACAGGACCTGCAGTAGTTTGACCAGAGATTCTTTCCCCTCAATGAAGAGTGAAGTCTATGTCTTTACCACTTGAATTTGGGCTTGACCATGAGACTACTTGATCCAGTAGTACATTATCAAACATGGTGCACAGGCTGAAAAAGCACTGATGCACTGGGACGCTTGGAACCCTGAAACCTCATGTGAACAAGGCAGAGCTGGCCAGCTAGAGGATGAGAGGCCATGTGGAGGAGAGCCAAGGCACCCAGGCCACCAACCGGCTCACTGCCAGTCATGTGAATGGGGCCATCCTAGATCATCCAGCCACCAGACATCCACAGACACAAGCGAGAATCCCTTAATTTTTGTGCCCAAGACAAGTATCTCACTTGACTCATCCTAGTCCCAGCCCTCAGAGACAAGTTCTCTCTTTCTTGTTCTGAAAGATCTCTCAGGACACTGTGTATGTGGTCAGTATTTTAAGTGCTGGGTAACTGTAATGTCCATATGTAATGCTTACGGCAATACCAGAGACTTGGTCTCCCTGAGAGGTCGAAGAGACAGCAGGATTGAGCGTTTCCAAGCAGATGAGACCAAGAACCAGGAGGATGCCTACAGATGACCAGAAGTACCACCCAGGAACTCTGCTGTGTTTTGAGGTCCCCCAGTGGTGGGTGCCCCTATGTATTGCCTGTTCCCATGGGCACTGAATGGTTGGGTCAGTAGCTGGGTTCACTGGGACAAAGCCTGACTCATAAAATTCCCTCAGGTAGCCTAATATGCCATGATGGAGACCTAGAAGGATGCCAACCATACAAAGATCTACTAATATCCAGAATATTCCCTGACTCAGACTGGACTTGGAATAGCAGAACGTAGAGGACAGAACCTAGCACATTCCCTTTTCACGGATGGAGACTGTGCTTTTCTACTCCATGAGCTTGCTGCATGCCAGCTCCTCCAAGGTCACAAAGGAGGAAGGCACTCCTCCATACCCCAGAGAGCCTGGCCAGGTCGGCAAGTAGGTGTGGCCAGATCTTTAATCATGTCTCCGCCCATGGACAGAAAAAGGTCAATGAACCAAGTCAAGCCAGTTCAGGAGTCTGGACCAATTCATCATTCTCAGTGCCAACCAGCCTTCTTGGAACTGTGTCCAGAGATAGTATCATTTCAGGTAGGCTGCCAAATCCTATACATGCTGGCTGCAGGCAGTACTGCCCGCTCTCCCCATGCCCAAGGCAATGAACGTCTACATGGCTCCATTCACAAAGAGCAGGGTCTCCTACAACTTATGGCGCCTACACACTCCTAGGAAGGACAATTGCCAGGTGGCAGGCAGAGGACCCATTCATTCTTCAGACATATTTGGTAGACATCTGTCCTTGCTGTCTGCCCAGCATGTATTCACTGTAATTCATTAGCACTGTCATTATCATCCTCACATACGTACCAGACACTGTCTTATATGTATACACTGGATACTCGTAGCAAAGTTATCAGGTAGGGTTTTATTCATTTTCAGCTGAGGAATATAAAGCACAAGGGAGTTAAGTACTCTGCCCAAGGTTACACATGTCTAGGCTCCATCCATAGCCTATGATTTTAAACAGTCCACAACACTGCTTCTCTAGTTCTCCTCTGAGGGACCACCTCTCCCCCACTCTCAAATCATGGGGTAGGCACACCAGCCCTCCTCTCCAGGAGTAAGCACATAACCAGGTCTGCCAATCAGCATAACCATCCTCTGGTTACATATGATCCAGGGTCCAATGAGACTTTAGCTCTTGTCACTGGAACTGCAGCACTGATAAGACATTACGACTAAAGGTACCACAGCCATCATGCTCTCGTTAGGAGAAAAATCTTCTTGAAACAGAAACCAGGACAGAGGAAGGCTGGGCCAAGACATGGAGAAAGAGATTCCTGAAGACCTCATTTCGGCCCCTTGATTCACTATGTCTGAAGCCAGTCTACCCTTGGAGTTTTTCAGTTTCAGGGACCAAAATTTCCCTTTTCACATAAAACAGTTTGAGCTCTTTCTATCTTAGGCAACATAAAAAGTCAATGAATAAAGACAGGATATGGGAAACACCATCCTCTTGGCTGCTCTTTGAGTACCAAGCCTTGGTCTGCATGAACATTCAGAGCTGCATAATGGAGCCATGCTGTCCCCCCAATCTTCCCTGCCTGCTTTCCTGGGGACAAGAGATGGAATTGCACTAAAAGGCTCAGGGAGTGTGATCTGAGAGAACATGAAGAATGGTCCCATCTTTGTCTCTGCAAACAAGCCTGTGAGGGCTTTGGTTGTTCTCTGTTGCCTGGAGTTTTTAAACCCAACTACCACAGTCTCCAAGCAAAGCAACTTCAGTATTAGCACTAGAGTGTGTGTGGTATGCCCCTGATTGGCAGCAAAATGGCAGATGACCACTTATAGAAGGCCAGCAAGAACATATGCAATAACAGAGGTAGTTATCACCACCCACTTCAAGCAACCTCAGGTCAGCTGTCAAGTCTAAGGGACCAGGACAGGACCAGTGGGAGACAAAGCCAATGGGGAAAATTCCAGGAAGGTGAACCAAAGCAGGAACAAAATAAGAGAACCAGGGGTGACAGCTGCACAGAGGGTACACTGAACGCAGTTCATGACTGGGCCAATGGAAGAGTGTGCATGGTGGAAGGAACAGGACAGTTTCAGCTGCATGGAAAGGAATAACGCAAACAGTGAGACTTTACCAATAAGAGGTGCTTCTTGTCTCACATACAGAGTCTGGGCATAAGAGAACTCAGCATTGGCTCAGCAGCTCACCAATGTCATCGATGACCCAGGTCCCTTCAACTCTTCCACCCTGCCATGCTCAGGATGTCAGCTGTGTCTCCCTCATGGACTCAAAGGGTTGCCACAACTCCGTGCATTATATCCTCCCACAGAAATGTCCAACAGAACAAAGTAAGGAGTGGCTTCCCTTATCAGAAAGGAGAGTCTTCCTAGAAGCCCTGCCCAGACTTCCCTGCAGTTCCCACTGAGCAGAATTGGGTCAACATGCTCACTCGCTAGCTACAAGGGAGCCTGGGAAAGCAAGTATCAGGCATCTTCAACTTTTAGCATGAGAGGTGGCCTCTGCCAGAAAAAGAGTGGGGGTTAGGAATGGCTGTTGGGTAGGCAATCCACAAGGTACCCCAAACTTTTGGTAAACTTGCACCAAGACTTTGTCATATCCTTAGAGCACTCACACTGTCATTCACTTAATATTTTCCTTGAGTCAATTTATCTTTTGTTTAACCTAACTACCTTTACCTAGATAGGAAATTTTATATCCCCACCATAAATGCAAAACTATTACTAGACACATTTTCCAATCCATATACAAATAAATACATAATGATCAAAACAAAAATTGCCAGGTTTACCCAGAAGCATCCCTTGTCCCACCAGCAGTAATCATACTTTGGGGTGCACAGTAGCAGGGTAAGCTCACTTCTTCCTAATTCTTGGGCCCTAGTACAAAAAATTCCCTACCAAAGAGCTAAAAAGTACACTGTAAGGTACCATCCTAACTACCTTTTTATAGTAGCCATAAAAATTTAGCCGCTGCCCACCACTCTCATGCCTCAGCCATAAACATGAAGACATTTTGCAGAATCACAGTAGGGAAACTAGCTGGTTTCTTGAAGTCACACACCCCTCTCAAAATGTTTTGTTTTGTTTTGTTCTTTCCCATTAAAATGAAAATAGTCTCAGAAGCTATAGGACCATGACATCCTGACTTTTTTGTCTCAGTGTACGCATAGTTACCCAAAAGGATGCATTGACTGTGGACAGAGGGGGGTGACCAGGGCCCATTACTTACATCGGAGGCTGGACCCTTGTCAGCTCCTGGGCAGGAAAAAGTGACAAACTCATGGCACCGCTTGTGCACGACAAAACAGCAGACTGCAAAAGAGAAAATAAGGGTAGGAGTGGGGGAAAAGGAAAGTGGAGAGTAGGGAAGGAGGGGAAGAGAGGAAGAAATAGTTAAACCTGGACTTCACGACAAGTAAAGGCTTTATACCAAAATAAACAATGCCTTCAGCTTCTGCACCTTGTCTTTTATTGAAGTCAAACTCTTGGGTACACCGATGTTACAACTTGCGAATTACTTCGCTTGCAATGTTAACTAGGGTTCAAAAGATCACATATGCTCAAAATTACACACCCCTGAAGATCGCTTAAGTTGTATGATCTTCCACTACTTTTGGAACAGAATGTTGTTTTTCAGATCGGGCACCACAGGAAGCTGTTGGCTTGTGTTTAGGTCCATAACGCTTATGAAGTATGTACATTTAATCACTAGAATCACACTTAGAGAGATGTGCATAATGTGAAGGGCATGTAGAAAAAGAGTGAGCAGGAACGGCAGACCCACACCTGCATCTCACCCAGGAGCAACTGTCAACTAAGTGGAAAAAATAGGCTACATGTTTACATTGTTACTTTAGCAGTTTGAAGCCAAATGTGTACATACATATATGTAAATTTGTATGCGTTAAACGCTCCACTATTTGGGGACCATATTACTTAGCGGGAGGGACAATTAGAGAATACATACAAAATAAAACTATTTTTTGGTGTTGTTCAAATCTATTTTTATAAACTCTAGACTGTGGACTCCTGGAGGATGGGCACCATGCTCAGAATCTTTCTAAAGGACATTCTCAGTAAATGAAAACAGGACAGGAAACCTCAAGGTTACCACTAGTGATATAATGGACCTGGGCAACAATCATCAATGCTGCCAACATCAGAAAAAGACACTACCTGCCTGCTGATGAAAGTACTATGAAGAATCCTGCCACCTGTGAAGTATTCTTGCCAAAATAATCACACCTGAATCAGCTCAAGAATCTTCATCCAACTACCAATTTACCACAACAAGTGACAGAGATGCATTTTAAATGACACCACAGAGAGGCAATGAGAAAAAAAAAATTAAATACATAAGAATGTGGTAAGCTACAAGATGTTTTTTCAACAAATAACCTGGAAGAGGACAGGAGAGCATCTGTCCTCTTCTGGATGATACTGTAGCGATGGCTGCATTTAGAGAATATATAAAACAAAAAGTGAACCCTAGTATAAACAATGGCTTTTAATTAATAACGATGTATCACTATTGGCTCATCAATTGTAACAAATGTACCACACTAATGCAAGATTCTTTACAAGCACTGTACATATATTATTCATTTAATACTCATAACGACTCTAAGGCATGCCATTTCATTTTTTTTACATTCTTTTTTTTAATATTCTTTTCCATTATGGTTTGCCATAGGATATTGAATATAGTTGTCTTCATTTTTTTAATTGAGATATAATTGATATAACATTATATTAGTTTCAGGTGTACAACATAATGATCCTATATGTATATACATATATATATATATATATATATATATATATATATATATATATATGACCATAGCAAAATGATCATCACTGTAAGTCAACATCCATCCATCACCAAAAATAGTTATAATTTTTTTCTTGTAATAAGCTCTTTTATCTACTCTCTTAGCAACTTTCAAATATACACTACAGTACTATTAACTATAATCACCTCGCTATATATTACATCCACAGAACTTATTTATTTTGACCACTTTCACCCACTTCACTCACTACCCACCCCCGCCCCCGGCAACCACCAATCTGTTTTCTGTATCTACAAGTTCGCTTTTTGTTTTTGGTTTGGTTTTGTTTTTGTTTTAGATTCCACATATAAGTGAGTTCATATGGTGTTTCTCTTTCTCTTTCTGATTTATTTCACTTGCAAATGTTAATAATAGGGGGAACTAGGGTGGAAAGGGGGTTGAGGGAGTAATATGGAAACTCTGTATTTTCCAGTCAATTTTTCTATATGCCTAAAACTGCTCAAAACAACAACAAACAAACAAACAAAAATGGAAAACTGCAAGAGGAAAGTAGGAGGGCAGAGGAGAAACATTCAAAGAGATTTAAGAAACATATCAACTAAATGCAATATGTAGACCTTGTTTGGATCGTAATTTAAACAAACTAATAGTTTTTTAAAATCATGAGACAATCAGAAAGGTGGGTATAGTCACTTTTTGATGTTATGAGAGAATCATTGTTATTGATATTAGGGAATTATAATTTTTGATGTAATAATGGTATTATGATTATTTTTGTTAAAGAATACTTACCTCTAAGAATACATCCTATAATCTTTATGGATAAGGTGATTCTATTCAAAATAATTCAGTGTGACATAAAGGAGATAGAAAGGGGAGGGTTATAGATGGGGAAAAATTAGTCTTGACTGATCATTACTGAACCTGGCTGATGGACACAGAAGGATTCATTATACTAATCTCTCTACTTTTATGTATATTTTCTATAATAAAAACATTTTAAACGCTCGAGGTTTAAAACAAGAGTTCCAAAGGGGCCAATTTCTTTCTCCTTTGTTTTCTCCCCTTTCTGTTTTAGTATTTACTGTATTTTATAAATAATATATGCTTTGTATGAAGACATTTGTGTCAAACAGTGTGTTTGTGCTGTGTATGTGGGGGGGTGGTCCCTCTCTGTGCCTGTATATCTGTGACTGCTGAGAGAAATACATGAGCAGTGGCCAAAAAATGCCACTGATGGTTATCTCTGGGCAGTAGGACAACAGATTATTTTTACTTACAATCTTTTTATTCTTTTTTTTTTTTTTTTTTTTTTTTTTTTTTTGCAGTATGTGGGCCTCTCACTGCTGTGGCCTCTCCCGCTGCGGAACACAGGCTCTGGACGCGCAGGCTCAGCGGCCATGGCTCACGGGTCCAGCCGCTCCGCGGCATGTGGGATCTTCCCGGACTGGGGCACAAACCCGCATCCCCTGCATCGGCAGGCGGACTCTCAACCACTGTGCCACCAGGGAAGCCCTTTACTTACAATCTTACATCTGTATTGTTTGAAATGTTGACAATGAGTATTAATTATATAATCAGGGAAAATAAGCCCACTTTCATTTTGAAACAAAACGAAGAGTCAAAGAAAAACAAAGGTCAGGAAATGAAAAATATGACTGCCCAAATTGGAAACTCAGTGGTTGGGCTGATATAGAATGGAGACAGCTACAGAGGAACTTAGCAAACTGAAGTCTAAATTGAGTGATTTTCCCAGAATTCTGCAAAAAAGCAAGAAAAAATAAAAGAAACGATACAAAACTGTAGGATAGATCTAACATCCATATAGAAGGATACTCAGGAAAGAACAGAGAGAACGGTAAAGAATGTGTAATTAAAGAAAATAGAAGGAAGTCCTCTAAAGATTAAGAAGAATTTGAGTCATTAAATTGAAAGAAACTATCAAGTGTCAATAGATGTGAATGAAAAAAACAACTAATGGTGAGGATTTTCAAGGCTCTGAGAGCATTGTGAGGACGTGTCCAGCAGTGGCAGGAAGAGAAGAGGAGAAAGATTACTGACAAAGGAACAAAAATAATTTTAACATCAGATTTCTCATCTGCAACTTTGAATTCTAGAATACAATGGAGCAATGTCTTCAAAGGTTTAGAAAAAGTCATTTGAACCTAAAACCCCATACATAGCCAAACTACCATTCAAGTGAAAGTACAAAATAAAGACATTTCCAGAATATAAGAACTTGGAAAATTTACTTCCCACAAAAGAAGTAATAGAGAATATACACTCTGCAAAACAACAACAAAATGAATGAACGGGGCATAACAAACAGTGGTGAAAGAAAGAACAAAAAGAAAAGCGGGGCGGGGGAAGAGAGACTTAAGTCATAAGAGATGGGGTTGGCAAAAAGGCTATAAAACTGCAATATGCTAAGAGTCTTGTCTTATTCCTCAGGAGTTTATAGGTATTGAGAAACTGCATTTAGGACATTATAAGCTTAGATATGTGTGTTAACAATTAAGAATAAAAATAAGAATAGAAGTATTATATATAACTTGCAGACCACTAAAAGAAAAAAATGGACAAAGAAAACTTAATCCAACTACACTTCAAAAGGACTTCCCATATGACCCAAATTCCTATAAATACAATTCTTTTTTTTAACTTTTACATGGCATCATTTGCACTTTAAACTCTTTTATCCATCTGTAATTTCTTGGTATCTGAAATGACATGGGAATCTAATTTGCCATTTTTTTCCAAATAGATAATCAATTGTGCCAGCACCTTTTACTGAATAATTCATCCCCTCTCCACTGATCTCAAATGCCAACTTTATTATATGCTAAATAATTATATACACTGGGGTCTGTCTTTGGGCCTTCTGTTCTGTTCCACTGATCTGTCTTATAATAAAGCAATATGGGATTTAATTATAGTGCCTTTATAACATGTTATATCTTGGTTGGGCAAGTCCTCCCTCATTATCCTTATTTTCAACATTTTCTTGGCAGTCACGGAGAGTTCCAAGTGAACTTTAGAATCGGTTTATCAAGCTTTTAAAAATACCGATGGAGGGACTTCCCTGCTGGTGCAGTGGTTAAGAATCCACCTGCCAATGCAGGGGACACAGGTTCGAGCCCTGGTCTGGGAAGATCCCACATGCCACGGAGCAACTAAGCCTGTGTGCCACAACTACTGAGCCTGCGCTCTAGAGCCCGCGAGCCACAACTACAGAGCCCACATGCCACAAATACTGAAGCCCATGCACCTAGAGCCCATGCTCCACAAGAGAAGCCACCGCCAAGAGAAGCCCGTTGCACCACAACGAAGAGTAGCCCCCGCTCGCTGCAACTAGAGAAAGCCTGCACGCAGCAACGAAGACCCAACACAGCCATAAATAAATAAACAAACAAACAAATAAGTAAACTGATGTAATTTTTATTGGAATTATATTCAGTCAATTCCCCACCCCCACCCCCAGAAAAAAAATTTATTGGGACTTTGGTAATTAGCACTTTCATAACAATGAGTCTTTCTAGCAGGAATAGGGTGTCCCTTTGTTAAAACTTTATTTTATGTCTCCCAATAAAGCCTTAATTTTCTCTATAGTTCTACAAATTTCTCACTTACTATTATCTGAGAGGTCCTTTTTCTACGCTATTATGATTTTTGAAATCTTTCCCATTTTGTTTTCCAAGTGGTTATCGTTTACAAATAGGAAAGAAATAAACTTTCAGTGTATTTATTTTGTAAGTATTTTTTAAATTTGTAATAGTTTTTGTAGGTTTTCAATTGCTTCCGTTGAGTTTTCCATGTAGAGAATCATATTATCCCCAATAATAACATTTTTCTCTTCTCTTCCCTGATAGATATGCCTCTTTTTCCCCCCTTATATTTCCATGTCAAGAATTTCCAGAACAATGTGGAATAAAAGGGATGACAGCAGACAGTCCTGTCCCATTTGGAGCTTTTACCAGCTTCACCTCTCCCTCACTCTCTTCTCAAACTAACTTTTGGAATTTATATTTTCCTTTGGAATTATCCATTGTGTTCTTCTCAGTGTGTTTCAACTGCATCATCTTATCTGGGATGGTGCTGTGCCCTTTCTCATGCTTTCTTCACATTGTATTGTTAGGGAATCTCTCTTTTTATTTTTTCCAGAGGTTCATCTTCCTTGTTGTCTATTTTATTATTCTTTCATTTTAAAGAAGCAAATCATGGACATATTTCTCAATTCTATTTTTTTTTCCTACTTGATTAATTGTTAGTTTTACTCTCACTTGTCCTACTTCTTTTATTTGTATTTGTACTTTTATTCCTTATTAGTTGGGAGTATCTAGAGTCAAATGGCCAGGTTTGGATGCATTCATCATTTGCAAACTATAGTACTTGGGCACATTACCTTATCTCCCTGTGCTTCAGTTTTCTCTCTGAAAAATGATGGTGATAATAATAATACCCATATTACAGTGGTGGTGTCAGAATTAAACAAGCTAATCCATGCTCAGAACTGTGCCTAGCATATCATGAGTATTCAACAAATGTCTGCTGCTTTTATTCATTATTCTTTTTAAAGCTTCTTGAATTGACTGTTCAGTTAATTTCTTCCCATTCTTCTTCATTAAAAATTTAAGATTTTAAAGCTAAAAACTTTCCTTTCAAGCACAGCTTTGGCTGCATCCTATGTTTTATATTTAGCGCCATCACTGTTTTAAGTTTCTAAGTGGCCTATTACTGTGGTTTTCATTTCTTCCTTAACCCAGAGATGTTTAGGAAAGTTCTCCTCCCCCCTCCATTCACCATTTATAAGCAACTACTTTAGTCTAGAACCTTTCTTCAAAATATCCCAAATATCAGTTATGATCTTATTCATCCATACTCTCTTTGAGGGAAGGAGGGGGGGCTCATCTCTAGTTTCCTAGTGTCTACCACAATTCCTGGTACATAACTGATATGTAAATAAATGTTTGGTGAACAAATGAACAAAAGAATGAATATCATCAGTCACAGAAAAAGAAGAACGCCCAATCAACTTCATGGTAGCTGTAGCACCTGGCTGGCCTTCCACATTCTACCACCATAGACAGGGGTAGGAAGACACCAGTCATCAACTAGGTCTCTTTAGGCAGCCTTCCAATTAGCCACAAAATAAAAAATCCATCCCCACCAAGGTAGACTCAATATGCCAAGGAACTTGGCTATACTCCAGCGTACTCTACAGAGAAGCTGGGAACAGACTGGAAAGTTGATGAGCTTCCAGTGCAGGTACTTACTTTGCACAACGTGCTTCTGAAAAGTTCTGCAAATCACATTTCCCACTAACTAAAACACTTCACAGAAAAGTAGTAGGGCTAGCTATTTAAAGAAACAAACTAAACCCTTTTGTGATACAAACAAACACCCCCACATTTCTGTTTGGCAAATTCAGGATAAAACTAGCCTTTCTTAAATAAGAGCCAACATTCAATGAGCTGCTGAAACACGTACCAGGTTCTACTTTCAAACAGGTACCTCGTAAGAGCCAAGAATTCTTAGATGCTTCACAGTTTATTCAATAACTCCTTGCTCTGTAGAGGTTAAAAGCCTGCAGCCTATAGCCCTCTGAATCCAACCCGTAGCCATGCTTTCTTAGGACTGCACAATGTGGTCTCAAACTCAAATGCCTAAGGGACAGATAAGCAATGAAAATGTTTGAGGGTCAGATGGGAGAATGCATGCAGGACCTGTTTAAAAGGGGAAACTGCTACTTGGCTCCAGCAGAGAATGAGATTAAGGTCCCAAGTACTATCCTCCTCCACTCCTCCCGTATTACATGTAAAATCACAAAGGTCACAGGCCTGTAGGTAGAATAACATCTTTCCCCAACCTCACCAAAGATGTCCACGTCCTAATCCCTGGAACTTGTGATTATGTTACTTTACATGGCAAAATAGACTCTGCAGATGTGATAACATTAAGGATCTTGAGAATGGGAATTATACTGGATTATCCTGGTGGGCCCAATTAATTGTAATTACAAGGGTCCTTATTAGAGGGAGGCAGGAGACTCAAGAGTCAGAGAAGGAGGTGTGACTATAAAAGCAGAGGCTGGAGTGATGCCATTGCTGGAAAGGAACACAAGCCAAGGAATGTGGACGGCTTCTAGAAGCTAGAAAAGGCAAGGAACAGATTGTCCCCTAGAGCCTCCAGAAGGAATGAAGCCCTGCAGACATCCTGATTTTAGCCTCATGAGACCCATTTTCAGACCTTTGACCTCCAGAACTATAAGGTAATAAATCTGTGTCATTTTAAGGCATTAAGTTCATGGTAATTTGTTATACCAGCAATAATAAACTGATATACCAGCCAAGGATCAGAAACAGCTCATTGATCCCAGGAGACCTCTCTGGAGTATCTGGCCCCAGAAAGCAACGGGACCCCAACTCTACCTCATACTGCACCCACTCCCAAATGCCCAACTCTAGCCATTATAATTTATTTGTTGCATCCAAAGAGAACTAGATGAAGTCATTAAATTTTTATTTTCTCTCTTTGGAGTTCATCCACCTCTTGTACCCTATTCTCACCAGGGTCTAAAATGGAAAACTGACATCTTTGGGAAGCAATCTTTGTCCCTGAATCCATAATTACCTGAGATAGATATCCCAGCACTAGCTACAAATGTCTGTGTTGGGAGAAGAAAGAGAAGGACCCTTAACACTCTCCTCAGCTCTCATCTCTCTCAGGAGGCCCCCAAACAGCTGTTTCTTGAGAGAGAAACCCACAATCTGCAAGAGCTACAGGCCAGGCCTCTGGATCAGATGGACCTCCGTTTGAACCCTCATTTTACGAGCCATAAACTGAAGGACATTAGCCCAATTACTATGCCAATACCCTCCCAATTACTATTACTATGCCTCTCTGAGCCTCCATCTCCTTCTCCAAAATGGGAATGATAGCAGTACGGCTCTGAGAAGGCTGTTGTGAAGCTCAACTGAGACAACACACACAAAGCGCTTGGTGGAAAGAGGCAGTTGAGTTGGGGGCACCAGCATCGCAATTTTGCTTTGCGATGGCCAGGGAGGACCCTTCTTTCCTCCCAGGTCAAAGCTGACTCACTGGCACGAAATTCTGCCTAGTGTCCAAGATGAGGTGGGGCTCCCCCACATGCTTTCTGGAAACATCTCCATGATCAAAGGCAGAAAGGCCTGGTGACCATCTCCACCTAACACCTGGCCTCACTGGCATTCAGAAGAGTGACTCACATGGCCATGGACTTGAGTCTGGAAGGGCTTTCACATCCATGGTTTCACCTGAGCCACATCACGGCATTGTGAGGAAGGAGTTTTGATCTACGTTATAACGACAGGGATGCTGACACTCAGAGAGACATGACTTGCCCAAGGGTGTCCAGCTAGTCAGTGGCAATGCTTGTATTTGAAACCAGGTTTGTCTTTCTCTTGAGCCCACACTCTCAATTCACATGGCGTGACTGCATTTGTGTTTGTCATTCATCTCACTGTTCCAGAAGAAATCCTCCCCCGCTTTCCTCACCCCAGCCATCCAATCAATTGCTAAATCCTACTGATTCTTCCTTCGCAACATCTTTCATACCATATCCTCCTGTATACTCCCCACTGATTCCACCCTAACCACCCTCAGTAACTCAGATGTGGAATTTTGCAATGAAACCTTAACTGGTCTCCCCCGAAATTGATGAGCCAAAGTTTCCATAACCACAGAGGAGACAAGACCACCAATGTTATGTGATTGCCATGATATCTAAATGAGACATGGTGTACAGATGCACAGCATCAGGGCACAAAGTAAGCTCTCAATGAAGGTTTATTTACTTCCTTCCAGGTTAGAGGTTTACAGTCAAAGCTCTGCAGCCAAGCTGCCCGGACGCTACACCAGGCACCACTATTTGTTAGCTCTGTGACCTTGAATAAGTCCATTGACTTTGCTGTGTCTTGGTTTCCTAGTCTATAAAATAGAAATAATAACAGTGCTTTTCTCATAGAGTTGTTGTGAGGATTAAATGAGGTCATCTTACCACAGTGTGTGGACACAGTAAGAGCCTAACATATAATAAATACCGTCAATATTATTCCTACCTACTTCCCTCCACCCACTGCAGCCTACACACTCCTGGAAAATTCATCCTGTGAAAACTCAGCTTGATATTATTTCCCTGCCCCAGCACATTCACTGGCTGCCTATCATCTAAAGTTGCACTGTCCAATATGGTAGCCACAGGTGACATGGGGCTATGCCAATTTAAATTAATTAAATGAAATTTAAAATTCAGTTCTTCGTTCACACTAACCACATTTCAAGTGCTTAATAGTCACACGTGGCTAGAAGCTACCACATTGGGCACTCATCATAGAAAGTATTATTGGACAGCACTGGCCTAAAGAATAAAGTTCAAATACCACAGGCTGACATCCATCCATCCACATATAACCACTGTTTAACTTTACTCTTATCTCCTCTCACTCCATTACCCCACACTCCTGCCAGTCTGGATGACTGTCCCTTTCTATAATATATTTTAGTCATTCCCTACTGTGCAAATCTGTTCCACAAATATATCACTACTAATAGCCCATCCCATGATGGCCACAAGGAAATTCAAGGCAGAGAGCTTAGTTCTCCAGCGAGCAGACTGAAGGCCAGATTGGAGTAGAAATGACACATTCCACAGGATACTTCAGCTCAGGAGCCCCATGGGACAGATAATAGTTGGCTCATCCTACTCACTTTATTGCAGGGGTTACAAACTTAAATGCCTACAAAGGCCAGGCCTTGTGACTAAGTGAAGCCAGCCTGGTGTAATACAACAGGGATGGGTGGATGGGATGAACGAGAGAGCACATGTCCATCCCTGGGATACTCAATTCCATTCAACAATGGCCCTGTGCGCGCTAGTCCGGTGCTGCCAGATGGGAATTTTTTTAAGCTCTGTGCAGACCATCCAAAAACATCTGAGTCCCACCAGTTTACAAGCTCTGTTTTAGCTGGTCTTCCTGACTCAAATGCTTTCACCATGATTACTTATTACCTCTGAGCTAAAATATCTCCAGCCACAGAATGGGGATAAGATCACCTACTTCACATGCAGTTGTGAGGATGAGACCAGATTCACGTACTTGGCATGTACCTGCCCCATATCTAATTCTTAATAAAAATATGAATGAGTGCATTAACAATGAATGAATAAATGAATGACTAGACTTTTTTGGTCACCCCGTCACTCAGAAATCACCCACCACGGCTGAGTCAAGAGGAAGGCAGCTGTGGCCGGGGCGGTGGGTGGTACGTGTGCATCTGTGGGCGGCTGGCCCCAGCACAGTCAAGCTGCGTGAGCTCAGAATCATCTCACAGCCCTGCCTGGCCGGCCTTGGGTGTGCAGTGAGGATTTCTTTTTAAAACTGTATACCATGCTTATGGCTTAAAATTCGAACATTACAGATGAGCATATGGTTGAGAATCACTGCTCTATTCCATTATTGGAGGGAACTATTTCTTGTCTCTCCTTCTAGAGATATTCTCTGCACGTGTGTCAGCACATGTGAGTCTCTACCTATATATGTAGTATAATTCTCTATTTCCTTTTTGTTTTTTATCTATGTCCCTTTTGTTTCAACCATATGATACAATTCTACACCCCTGGTTCTCAGCGCTGGCTGCACACTGAGTCATTTGGACTTTTCAAAACATATCAGGGCTCAAGTCCCACCTCAAGAGATTCTGAGTTATTGGGGGGAGGCTGGGAACAGGTGACTCAAATGTTGAAGAGCACTGCTGATCTGCACACTCGACCCATGCTTTTTCCCAAACTAGCACAGCTGGAGGCCCATTCTATCTCAGTATGTAGAGAATGACCTCATCCTGTTTCCATAACTGCATCTTATTCCATCATATGGGGCTACCATTTATTTACCCAGCGTTAAAGGGAATTTGCAAAATTGTGATGATGATGATGACTGCCTCCTGTAAAAGAGGAGGGAGCAAGAGCAAACTTCATTTGTTTAGCAACAGCCCAGCGCTACAGGGAGAACTCAAAAGCAAAAGCAATAGCCTTGCAGTGGTCAGCAAATGCAGGAAAGGAATGTTTTCATTTATAATGTTACCAAATTTATTTAACTAAGCCAGATAAAGCAGTGGAGCCAACGAGAGGTAAAGGACAGGCCTCAGAAGTAAACAAACCCATGAGAAGAAAGCTGCCCCACACCACCTTCTGCTATACCAACCCTGGGGAGAAGGGCCTGGGCAGGACGGCTGCTGGGAATATCCTGCTTGTTTGGATAACACATGGAGACTGTTCTTGACCCCTTGGCCTCCCCATTTTGATCAGGCCCCAAAGGCGGGGGCAGTAAGACAAAATGCCATGGCCTAAGGGGAAACATCAACATCCCTTCATTCACCAGCTACATCCCACCCTAGAGCTCTCAGACCAGGAGAAGAGCTGGTCCCGAAACCAAGTGTGGTGAACACGCCCAACCAGCATCAATCCTCTCTGCTTCTATTTGGGGCATCTGATCCCCAGTTCCCGTGAGCTGGCTAAGAATGCCCTCACGCCCAGCTCCCAGGGTGGGCATAGGACCCAGGCCACAGTGTGGATTCAGGGATGGGCATGTGACTCAAGGCGCCCAGTGAGAATCAACTTCAGGACTCTTGCTGGAATTTATTTGGAAAGATTTATTTTCCAGCAGTACTGCTAAGCTGGTGGGGAATGAGTCTGCATCTGCCATCTTTATTATCACTAAGGAAAAGCTTTTCTGAGAATGAAGCCAACAAAGAGAAAAGCAGAGCCAAGAGGTATCTGATAACCACATATGAGCACCTGGATTCAACCAAGCCTGAAGGGAGAACCCCTTGACTTTTCTGTATAAGTCAACAAATCCCTCCTTGTCTAAAGCAACTTGAATTTCATTTTTGTTTCTTGAGACCAAAGAACGTATGACTAATAAAGCAAAGGTGAGAAGTTAGAGGATGGGCAGTGAGGGCCCCTCTTTTGTCTTGTGTTTCATGTGTTCCTGTAAATAGATTTCTTTTCTTTTTTATTTAGGCGCTTGATATTAAGAACATTCAATTCGATCAGTCCGTGTTGGTGAATTGAGGAAAGATGGGATACAGTGTTTCACCCTACCCTTATCCCTCTAAATATCGTAGTCCTATGAGGATGGCTGCACCTAGGAGTTTGCTCAGGTAAGAGAAAGTACCAGGAGGTATAAGATTTGACAGGTCTCCTTTACCCACAGGCTCCTGTTACTTGGGCTTCTTTTCAGTAAGTGCCTGTAGGATGGGCACACCCACCTCGCTGATGCAACAGAGATTTATACCATCTGTCTACTACCGGCTCCTACCCTTGCTCATGAAGGAGGGGCCACATAGCCACAAGGCCAAGTCTTTTCTTGACTGTCATATCAAGAAATAACATGAGTCATATCTGCCAAATTGTGCCCCCAGAGCTAGTGGCTTGAAGCCCAGAGATAAATTCATGTCAATCCCAGTCCCCTAACTTACTCTAAAAAGCAAACAGAGAAACTTAATCCCCGACAGGCAAAACACCAGCAACAGCTCTGCAAGGAGGGGTGGCCTATTATGTGAACATTGCAAATATCGCCCAATGAAAGACAGGGCCATGGAGATTATAGTGGGCATCTGTTGGTTTTGCCTGCACAGCATCCATTCTCCATTCTGGTAAGTGGCATGTTGATTTTCCTTTGGGAAACCAGCCTTGCTCCATGATGTGCAGTCTTGGTGGTGCTGTCAATCAAGGTGCCCAGCTCTCCCCTGGCCAAGGGGGTGGGGGGGGGCATGTGACCCAAGATCAGCCAATCAAACTCTTGCTTGAATTTGATTCCTGAATCAGTAGTGTTGCCATGTGAAGGTAGCCCATTAGTTCCTGCCACCTAGATCCAAGAGCCACTGCCCTGGACCCTGTTCCAGGGTCCACTGTTCAGGGTCCATTCTTCTGGACCCTGTTCTTTCTAAGGCCTGGCACTGCGTGAATGTAGAAACCCATACCTTTCCACTTGCTTCTTAAGACACCTACAGTCAATTTTTATTGCTTACAAAGAACCGAACAACTCTGGCCAATTCAAAGACATCTGATCTCACCCCCTCTACAACATCCCTGAGGGATGGTCACCAAGCTTCTCATTGCACACCTCCAGGACAAGGATTGCTCCACCTCCTAAGAACAACTCTAATACTAGAAAGTTCTTTAGACTGCACAGAACTCAGCCTCCCTGTAACTTCCCGACCCTGCCCTCCATGGCCCCTCCCCCTTTCCCTGGCTCCTCCTCCTGTTCTCCCTACCCCTTAACCTACTGGAATTCCTCAAAGGTCTGTCCCAGGTGCTGGTCTCTTCCCTGTGGACACTCTCTCCCCAGGCCATCCTGTCAATCTACAGACTTTGTAAATCTGTTCATGCTGGTGACTCCCAAATTTGCACCTCTCAGCCAAGAGCTCTCCCCTACTTGCTCAGCACCACGATTTGGATCTCAAACTGAAGTTGCCCCAAACCAAGTCCTTGTTCTTCAGCCTCATTTCTGTTGTTGCTGCTTTTATAAAACAATTTATTAAATATGATAATATATATACTTTAGAGGAAATGATGGTTACATTCAAAAGGTCTTTGAAAAAATCATGTAGTATCCAATTTTTTTAATTAATAACATTTACATTCCTTCTCCTTCGCCCTGTTATTAGACAAGTTTAAATTCACATAAAGTAACATGATATCTATAAAGCTGAAAAATTTCCAAGCATATTGATATATTTTTCTTTACCACAACCTTAGCACAGGTAACAGTGAAGATATATACACAAAAAACTAAGTCCCTTGTCTTCATCCCTACTTTTATTTATGCTTCCCAGACTCTACAAAAAGGGATTTGAATATTCAAATAATAGCATCATAAATCATCAAAGATCTTCAAAGGGAAGTAAAAAGGGAATTTTAGGGAAATGATTGGTGTTTCAACTAATTTAGTCTCCATTTGTATCCACCTTATATTCAGTTCAACCCTGGAAACGAGTGTGTTGGGGAAACAAAGTTGTTATTGTTCTATTTCAGGGACACATTTGTAGTTCTTTACATTAGACGTCTGTAGCAACTCACCTCTGAACCCAAACTTAAAGAATTAACCAAAGGTAATAAAGTCAAGGTTTCTCCAATTTTCAGAGGTTCACTGGTGTTCACAGGAAAAAAATAAGGATTGTGTTGATATTGACCCTCTGAATGCAGCGTTTGTATTTTTGACAGAGGGGGGAAAATAATCAAGATCTCTGGTGAGAATCTAAATGCTACTTAGTTTAAACTTCTCCCTCACTTCTGATGTTTCCTGTTACTCATCCTGGGAGCCACCCTTGGTTTCTCCCTCACTACTCACTTCCAGTCACCAATTCTGTCACACCTGACCCCAAATTATCACTCAAAACCAGCCTACTTCCCTCAGTGCAAAAATAGCCCCTGTCTGCG
Source organism: Mesoplodon densirostris (assembly GCF_025265405.1). Classification (NCBI taxonomy): domain Eukaryota; kingdom Metazoa; phylum Chordata; class Mammalia; order Artiodactyla; family Ziphiidae; genus Mesoplodon; species Mesoplodon densirostris. Next base: position 48,919,746 of record NC_082676.1, read on the forward strand.
TTCTCCGAAGCTGTCATCTTGTTTCTCTAATGCCTGTCATCCCTCAGATCTCAGATGAGATGCCATTCCTCCAGTTCTCCTGACCTACCAGCCTGGGTTTAACCTGCTTCTTGGGCAATCCCACTGGCCTGAAACTTTCTAAGCCACTTTATTATTTCCAATCATATAATGGGGATAAAAAGAGTACCTACTCATAGACTGCTGGGAGATTAAATGGAACGACATATTAAAAGCTTGAAGAGAAAAAATAAGCCTTGGGCTTCCCTGGTGGCGCAATGGTTGAGAGTCTGCCTGCCGATGCAGGGGATACGGGTTCGTGCCCCAGTCCGGGAAGATCCCACATGCCGCGGAGCGGCTAGGCCTGTGAGGGCTGTGAGGCCTGTGAGCCATGGTCGCTGAGCCTGCGTGTCTGGAGCCTGTGCTCCACAACGGGAGAGGCCACAACAGTGAGAGGCCCGCGTAACACACACACACACACAAAAAAAAAACTGGAAGGAAACACATAGCACCTGAAATGTTGATGGAGGGAGTGATGTCTGGTTATAAGGACTTTGGGGTCTTGTTCTTCTTTTTATAATTCTTTATTCCTCTAATATTTTAAAATAATAAAACAAATGTAGAATTTAATACACTTCATGAGGTTGGGGTTTTTTTCACTAGACAAAGAATTAAGCAAACTTTTACTGAAGCTTAAATTATAGTATGGAAATACATTTCAACTGATTTAAGTCCAACACCATGAAGAGAGAAATTATGGCACCCAAATTTTCCCTCCTTTATCATACATACTAGGATGAATTAGATTACTATTCAATCTATAGTTTTCATTTTTCTGGGCTTTTATTCCATACAAATTTGTGCAGTTTTTCAACATTATATAGAAATCTTAAATCTATTAGAAAAAATATATACTATAAAATATACCATTCTAGATATACAGTTTGATGTGTTCTGGCAGATGCATTGCACTCGTGTAATTATCCACAATCAAGAGAACATTTGCATCACCCCAAAAGTTCCCTTGTACCCTTTTACAGTTAAATCCGCTCACCCCAGCCCCAGCCTTTGGCAGCCATTGATCTGCTTTCTGTTAGCATAGATTAATGGAACCACACAGTATGTACTATTTTGTGTCTGCCTTCTTTCACTCAGAATAATGTTTTGATTATTAATGATTAATAATGCAGTTGTCAATATCAGTAGTTAGTTCATTTTTATTGCTGAGTAGTATTCCATCATATACTTATTCCCAGGTTTGTTTATACATTCATCTGTTGATTGATATTTGAGGATTTTTTCCCCCAGTTTTTGGCTATTATGAATAAAGCTGCTATGAATATTCATTTATGTCTTTGTGTGGGCATATAATTTAACTTATCTTGGTAAATACCTAATAATGGTATACAGTAATTCTATGTTTAACTGTATAAGAAACTGCCACTTTGTTCCAAACTGGTTGTACCACTTTATTTTTTAGAATGAAAACAATCCAATACATTATTTTTTAATAGGTGTATAGGTCTCTTGGGGTCTCAGCAAGAAATGGAATTCACTCTAGATCTTCAATTAAAAAACACTAGTGGGCTTCCCTGGTGGCGCAGTGGTTGAGAGTCCGCCTGCCGATGCAGGGTACACGGGTTCGTGCCCCGGTCCAGGAAGATCCCACATGCTGCAGAGCGGCTGGGCCCGTGAGCCATGGCCGCTGAGCCTGCGCATCCGGAGCCTGTGCTCCACAACGGGAGAGGCCACAATGGTGAGAGGCCTGCGTACCACAAAAAAAAAAAAAAAAAAAAAAAAACACTAGCAACTGTGGAAAACTGTTACCACACCTAGGGTTACAGGTATAATCTAATGAAAAAGAATAACAAGAGGCCAGTGAGAGCTGAAACCAAGGAAGAGGGACCGCTGGCCAGGAGCTGGCACTGCAGAAGGAGGCCAGAGATGGAGGGAGGGAGCAGAGGGTGGAAATAACCCCAAACTCTCTCTCCTCCTGCCCTCTAGTCTCTGGCTGCCACCTCCCATTGGCCCAACTCAAGACAAAGCCATCAGCAGGGGAGTCCAGGAGATGCAGTCCACTGGGGTTTACCTCCCCACACACAGGGCAGGGCAGAGAAGGGTGGAGAATGGTGGCCCTAGAGAAAGGATCTCGTGGAGAGTAGCTAGACACTGTCTGTCCTCAGAGGAGGGGAGAAAAAGGGCAAAGACTGCAATGCTGCCAGAGGTCAACATTCACAAACCAGCGGAACCGTACTGTCACTATTGCTACCACTACTACAACTGCAACAACTACTACTACTACTATTACTGCACCACCAGTAATGCTACTAGCAATAACAACAGCGACTTTATTGAGTGCTCACTATCCCACAAGCACATGCTAAGTGCTTGTAAGGTTATCTTGTGTAACCCTCACTACAACTATAGAAAGCAAGTCTGTGACTACCCCCCACTTCACAGAGAGAAAAAGTGAGACTTATGGAGGTTTAGAAAACCTGCCAAGGGACTCCAGAAAGTGGGTAAGCCCTAACCACTACTCCATACTGCCTCCCTCAGAGGAAGACCTGGAGACTCAGGTCCCAGTGCTCACCCTGTGCAGTGTGCACAAGCCACTCTGCACCTAAGTCTTCCCATTTGTGGAAGCAGGTCTACTTATCCTCCCTTTGGGACTATTTGAGCATTTAATACAACAGGGCAGTTCCACAAACATTTTTTGAGTCCCAGGGGCCTTGCGACACCATGATCTCTAGTCCCATAAGGGCTGCAACAATTCCTTTCAAATGAAGAAACAGTGGTTCAGAAAGACTCCTGGAATCTTAAAGCTACTTGCCCAAGATTAAAGAGCTAGTAAGAGGCAGAGGAGGGACTGGGACTCAGGTCTACCTGTCCCCAAGGTCACTCTCTGCCCTTCAGGGAAGAACAGGAAGGGTAAATAAAATATCACGTTTGTAATAAAATGTACAAATGGTGAGGGTTTGGTGACTTCACGCTCAGATCCACATATTGGCCCGCACGCTGTGAGACTCCAGTGTGGGGCTTTGCATCAGCAGCAAAGCTCCAGGGCAGCCAGTGCTGATGTGCTTCCCTCCATCGCCAGCTGTTTCATCTGCAGAACCCTGTGGCCCAGAGTCCAGGAGTTGCCCGGGCAACCACCCACTCACTCAGGCATTCTTTACTGATCTTCCGGAGTGTATTTACCGCGGGGGAGGGTCACAGGGTGTTTCTACCCTTTGGAGCCTTCTTAGAGATGACGTTAGACTTTGGCACCTCCACTAATTTCCCAAGAAATCCAACAAGATCTAAATACAAACGCACAAGCTGCTACAGCCTCGAAACTCAGCATTCTTGTCACGTCTTAATACCCTGTCATTTGAGCAACACTCATCCTCCATGCACTTTGAAATCTCTTTTGCTTTATACTCTGCCAAACGGTTCTGATGTTTCTGTACTGGCATTGACATGACGGAGAAAGGAACATGTGAGCCATGAGGGCTTCAAAAATAGCCTGGAACTTTTCAAGGAAGGGGCTCGTAGTGGGATGACAGGCAAGTTATTCTGCATAACAAAGCACTGTGTCCCCGGAGTCAGGCACAAGCCCACCCTCCCCACGTACACTCACACACACCCATCAATCACTCCCTGAAATATCATATCTGTGGGAGGATGAGAGGATAATGGTATGATCAATGAAGCTCCCGAGAGGGCTGGTGGATGGACTCCATCCAGTGGGAAACTCTCTATTGACAACAGGTCAGTTTTGCTTGGAGTTAACCCATCCTGATGACGATGATGATGATGATAATGATGATGATGATGATAATGATGATGATGATGATAATGATGATGATGATGAAGAACAAGGTGGGGGGAGAAGGAAGGGGGAGATGGCAACAGCAACAATAGTTAGTATCTATTGATTGTCTACTATGTGTCACGCACTGTTCTAAGCTCTTTACATAGATTAACTCATTTAATCCTCACAACCCAATGAGGTAGGAATTACTAACAGCCCCATTTTACAGGTGAAAAAAATGAGGCTTGAGAAGTTAAGTAACTTGACAGCAAGTGACAGTCAGGCTGGAACCCAGATTATCTGGCTCCAGAGTCTTAATGCTTAACTGCTACGCTCCACCTGTACTCCCCCCAAAAGGAGCCATTATCCCAGGTCCCCATTACAGGGGATGGAGAGGAAGGTTCCTTCATCCGAAAATTTTATGGAGAGACAGCACACAGAACCTTTTTCTCTGGACCCTCATCCCCGAGGAATACCTTGAGACCCACACTGAGTCTCAGCATTTACTGGGCAGGCACGTCCCTGAGTGAGTACTTTCACCTCAAGAACGTTTTGGGGCAGGCTGCCATATTATCCTCCACTTTCAAGATTAGGAAACCAAGGATCAGTGTGCCGGTCTTCCCTGCTCCCCGCCCAGATCCATTCTTCACCGGACTCTGCTATGATCTGAGCCCTGGAGGGCTGACCCCTGCAGAATTAATCACCTAGTCCCCCTGCCTCCTGGTTTCCAGCTGGGCTCAGCCAATGGGTGGGACAAACAGGTGACTGGAGAGGAAAGAGGCTGGGCTACTTCCTCCCCTTCCTCCTTGCCTTGATGCTGCCATTCGGGAAGCAGTTACATCCCTCCAGGACCACCGTTCATGCTGGCAAGCCCTTCTTCCTTAGCTCCAGAGTCCCCACACCATTTCCTCCACTTGCTTCTTCCTCCCTAGAGGTGTTAAATAATCCTTTCATTAAACTTGCTTCATTGAAGCTGCCTGAGGGATTTCTGTTTCCTGCTGGGATCCTGACAGGTACAATCACAAAGGTAGAAAAACTTGTCCAGAGACACACGGCTAATAAAAGGCAGATGAGGCTGGTTTTGAGCCTTGAGTCCACCATCTCAAGCACTCTTCCATATGGCTTCCTCAGAGCAGAGGCCACTAGCTCTAAGACCTATGAAGGTAAGGCTAGTGGCAGAAATGAGTTAAGCAAGTGGCTGAAGTACAATAGGGGGTGGTGGAGACTGAGGCAAACCAGGGAGCACACACCCCACTAACAGGTAACCACATGTAAAAGCGAGCACTGAAGCACCGCGCACACTGAACACAAAGTACCTCCATGACCTTTTCTCACATTTTCCCCGGAATCTCACCACTCCCTCTCCAGAAACCTCCTGCTGTCAGAATTACTCCTGATAGCATCCTAAAGTTCTTTTCTCCTCAATCCTGTTCCCAATCCTCCCCACACAGGCTTTTAAATCAGTTCTCCACTTTTAAAAGATGCAGGCAACAAAGATAATTAATTCTTTGGCTTCAAAGCCTGCTTCCCGGACCCACTGCGTTTCCTGAACGTCACCACTCCTACCACCACCAGCCTCTTGCCCCCATGGGTAACTATGTGCACTGCTTCTGTCCTCCTGATATATGCTGTATGGGGACTGGGAACCCAGCCACAGCTGCCGTCCGAAGGAAGGATGAGAGAAGGAATATTCAATCTCGCTGCCTGCAGTCTGCAACGTAGCAGTGTCATCTGCACTGTGGGCAGAAGAGGGGCGGGAACCTCCCCGCGGGAGAGAGAGGAGGTGCCCTCTGCACCGATGACCTTGACATCAGCCCAGCTGCTGGTGTCCAGAGCAGAGACTCCCCTCCTCCCAGAGATATTGGTTAAGCATCTCACAGTGGGGGGCTGCAAACTGGTGGCCTCGGGGCTCCCTGGGTTTGGCCCGCACTGTGCTTCATAAAACAATATAAAACCATTGCCAATAAATGCTGGAGAGGGTGTGGAGAAAAGGGAACCCTCCAGTACTGTTGGTGGGAATGTAAATTGACACAGCCACTATGGAGAACAGTGTGGAGGTTCCTTAAAAAACTAAAAATAGAACTACCATCCAGCAATCCCACTACTGGGCATATACCCAAAGAAAACCATAATTCAAAAAGAGTCATGTACCACAATGTTCATTGCAACACTATTTACAATAGCCAGGACATGGAAGCAATCTAAATATCCATCAACAGATGAATGGATAGAGAAGATGTATATACAATGGGATATTAGCCGTAAAAAGGAACAAAATTGAGTTATTTGTAGTGAGGTGGATGTACCTAGAGTCTGTCATACAGAGTGAAGTAAGCCAGAAAGAGAAAAACAAATACCATATGCTAACGCATATACATGGAATCTAAAAAAATGGTACTGATGAACCTAGGGGCAGGGCAGGAATAAAGACGCAGACGTAGAGAATGGACTTGAGGACACGGGGGGAAGGGTAAGCTGGGACGAAGTGAGAGAGCAGCACTGACATATATACACGACCAACTGTAAAATGGATGGCTAGTGGGAAGCAGCCACATAGCACAGGGAGATCAGCTCGGTGCTTTGTGTCCACCTAGAGGGGTGGGATAGGGAGGGAGGGAGGGGGGCTCAAGAAGGAAGGGATATGGGGATATGTGTATATATATAGCTGATTCACTTTGTTGTACAGCAGAAACTAACACAACATTGTAAAGCAATTATACTCCAATAAAGATGTTAAGAAGAAAAACATTGCCAATACTTAAATAGGAGAGTTCATGGGGTTTTTTATCATTTTATTGAAGTACAGTTAATTAACAATGGTGTGCTGTACAGCAAAGTGACTCAGTTATACATATATATTCTCTTTCATATTCTTTTCCATTATGGTTTATCACAGGATATTGTATATAGTTCCTTGTGCTATACAGTAGGACATGCTACATATACTAGTTTGCATCAGCTAATCTCAAACTCTCTCGTGGTTTTTAAAAATCCGTTTCTGGCTTTTCTTTCCAAAAATCGAAGTTATGGCAACAGTGGGCACATATTCTTGTGTGGTGACAAAGCAGTTAAACCCGAGTCCTCTAACACGGAAACTCCAAGAGGGCCGGGGGTTTTGTCTGGTTCATTCACTGCTCTATCTCCACGCCTAGAACAATGCTTGGTACAGGGGAGATACTCCATAAACATGTGTTGACTGTAGGAATAATTGCTCCCCCTCCAGACCACCTTGTATTCTCCACTTCACAGCAGTCCCCATTTGGCTCAACTTACCCAATTAAGTTCTCTTCCAGGCCCCTGCAGACAGCTGAGTTTGAGACCCCCAACTTACAGTGCAGAATTTAAAGGCAGGCAACACACAGTCCCTGCTCATCGGAAATGAAAGATGAGAGGAGAGAATCACCATTACCCCTTATAGAACGGGTTCTACGTGCCAAGCATATATTGGCTCCTTTAATCCTCACAACAGCCACGTAGTTGGCTGTTATTATCCCTCCCAGGCAGAAAAGGAAGGTGAGCACAGGGAGAGAAAGTAACTTGACCAAGGAGATTACACAGCAGCAGGTAGGGAAGGCAGGATTCAAATCCAGGTAGGCGACCTCCAGAGCACATGAAAAATAACCCTACAATGATGAAGGAGGGAACAGCCAGGCCACAGAGACCCCTTGGCTTTAGTCCTCCAAGCCCTAATGAAGCTACTCCTCAGCAGAGACGGAATTCTGGGACTCCATGGCTTGAAGCAGTGATGCTCTGGATTCATTTAATGCATCTTCAACTCAGTTCAACAGGAAGCCACTGTGAGCAGATGTTCCATGAGGAGCCATCTGAGAAGGTGCTTAAGGAGTTTCACTTGGCCTCTAGCTTCTCAGCTAAAGATACCCCCATGGTCCCCTTAGTTTTGCTCTAACAAAAATGTCAACTCACAGATGGTCTTTCCTCAAACCACATGAGTTGCAGTGGCCGAGAGAGATCATTCAAACTTGGCCGACCTACTTGGACCCAAGTGCCTCAGCAGCAGAAAGGAAGCTTCCAGCCCAAGAGCGCCACAGAGCAGCTAAAGCTGGCAGCTGGAGATGAGGACAAGCACTGCAAGACAAATGTCTGGCTGCAGCAGGGATAGGGGAGGCCCCGCTCTGCATCTGGGCAGCTTCCGGAGCGGGCGCAGTGGTGGAGTGGAAGGTTTAGGAAACACACAGACTATTTCAGCTAAAATCCCAGCTCTACACGTCCAGTCGCCTGCTGATGAGGCAACTCCCCTCTGAAGGGCCTCTGTTTCCTCAGCTGTACAATGCAGCTGATCAGATTTTTATATTTGTTCGTAAAGTCATTTATTCAATTTATTTATCCATTCATTGTTCACCAAACACATACTGAATGTCTATTTTGTGCCAGGCACTGCCCCAAATATAAGAGTAAATGTATATATTATACATCATTAAAAGTTTATATATCTTAAAAAAAAAAAAGTAAATGATGAATGAGATGGATGAGGTGTTTGCCCTCCTGGAAGTTATTGTAAAGAACTCTAGTCCAAGTTTTCCCATCTCTGGGATGGAGAAAATACTGACTTTGAAAGGTTATTTAGAGAACTAACGTTATTTTTTTATAAATAAAAAATAGCAAGCATTTAATTATCAAGTGTCAGGCAATGTTCTAGACCAGAGGTCAGGAAACCTTTTCTTCAAGGCTAAGGGAGTAAAGGGACTTCCCTCGCCGTCCAGTGGTTAAGACTCCATGCTTCCAATACAGGGGACACGGGTTCAATCCCTGGCTGGGAAAGTCAGATCCCACATGTCACGCAGCGTGGCCGAAATAAATAAATAAATAAAATTTCTAAAAGGTTAAAGAAGTAAATTTTTTTTTTTTTTTTTTTTTTTTTTTTTGCGGTACACGGGCCTCTCACTGTTGTGGCCTCTCCCGTTGTGGAGCACAGGCTCCGGACATGCAGGCTCAGCAGCCATGGCTCACGGACCCAGCCGCTCCGCGGCACGTGGGATCTTCCCGGACCGGGGCACGAACCCATGTCCCCTGCATTGGCCGGCGGACTCTCAACCACTGTGCCACCAGGGAAGCCCTAAAGGAGTAAATATTTTAGGCTGCACAGGCTGCCCAATCTCTGTCGCTACTACTCAAATCTTCCTTGTAGCACAAAAGCAGCCACAGACAACATGTAAACAGGTAGACACAGCTGTGTTCCCCTAAAATTCTGTTTACAACTTCAACCAGTGGATCCATGAACCATAGTTTACCAACTCCTGTTCTAGACCAGCCCTGTCCAGGAGATCTTTCTGCGATGAGAGAAACATTCTATATCTGCACCGTCCACTTGGAAGGTGGATATTGTGACTGAGAAACTGGATTTTTTTTTCATTTCATTTAACTTTCATTAATTAAAATTTAAATTTAGGGCTTCCTTGGTGGCACAGTGGTTAAGAATCCTCCTGCCAATGCAGGTGACACCGGTTCGAGCCCTGGTCTGGGAAGATCCCACATACCGCAGAGCAACAAAGCCCACGTGCCACAACTACTGAGCTGCGCTCTACAGCCCACAAGCCACAACTACTGAGCCCGCGTGCCGCAACTACTGAAGCCCGCATGCCTAGAGCCCGTGCTCCACAACAAAGAGAAGCCACCACAATGAGAAGCCCGCACACTGCAACGAAGAGTAGCCCCCGGGCTTCCCTGGTGGCGCAGTGGTTGAGAGTCCACCTGCCGATGCAGGGGACACGGGTTCATGCCCCGGTTTGGGAAGATCCCACATGCCACGGAGCGGCTGGGCCCGTGAGCCATGGCAGCTGAACCTGCGCGTCCGGAGCCTGTGCTCTGCAACGGGAGAGTCCACAACAGTGAGAGGCCCGCGTACCGCAAAAAAAAAAAAAAAAAAAAAAAAAAAAAACAGTAGCCCCCCGCTCGCCACAACTGGAGAAAGCCCGCCCGCAGCAACAAAGACCCAAAGCAGCCAAAAATAAATAAATTTCTATACACACACACACACAAATAAATAAATAAATTTAAGTAGCCACATGTGGCTTGTGGCTACCATATCTCACAGGAAGGAGAGAGATGCCTTCTAGCGTTTAATACCCCCCAGCAGCTCTAAAGTACACAAAATGCTAGCATACTGTCACAAGCAGATCCTCAAAAAAATCCAAGTGAGGGTTTATTGTGATGTTGCTGGTGTTGATGGTGATGATGGTGGTGATGCCAGCAGTTCTCAAACCGAGAGCCACGCCCTAGGATTACCCATTCCCAAGGCTAGCCCTAGGATTACCCATTCCCAAGGCTAGCCAGAGGGAGGAAGATCGTGTAGAGATCAACAGCTAATTGAGACAAAATGAGAAAAGAGGTCCTCGGAAACATACCCCTCACTAACCTTAATGAGCCTCTTCCCCAGGAGGGGCAAGGCCACCTCCTTAGATCAAACAGGCCAACAAGTGCCGGCAACAGTCCACTGGGCATCCCCCCCACGATGTGCAGCAAACGAGGCATCACAGCCTCTTTTATCCCCGCCCCGAATTTTCGAAATGCAAGTTTCAACTGTCCAATGGGCCTGCTATGTTTAAGGTTCTGTTCCAGGCTAAAAAGAGCTATTATTTGTTGAGAGTGTATGATGTGCTGGACACTGGATAAGGTAAAATAATTTGTAAGTAGAAATAATCACAGTTGGCAGGGATTCCATGTTGACCACGTGCCAGGCACCATGCTGGGCACTTCCTATGTGTGATGACCACTCACTCCACACAGTGGCTCAGTGAGGAAGGGACTATCTCCATTTTATTATTATTATTTTTTTCCCACACTGCACGGCATGTGGGCTCTTAGTTCCCCGACCAGGGATCAAACCCGTGCCCCCTGCAAAGAAAGCTCAGAGTCCTAACCACGGGACCACCAGGGAATTCCTCATTATCTCCATTTTAGACAAGAGAAAACTGAGGCTTGAAGAGGTGAAGGAATTTGGCTATGTTCTCACAGCTCAGGAGGGGTGCAACCTGAATTCAAACCCAGGTTCCTCGGACACTAGCCCAGACTCGAAATCCTAATTCTGGACCGCTGAAGATAGAATGATGAACCAGACAGATGTGGCCCTGCCCTGGCGGGGAAGACAGACGATGGCACAGGTCACTAGAGGCTGAGTCAGAAGCCCAGTGGTGGAGGAGGAAAAAGCCCAGTGGAGCGCAGGGGATCTAACAAAGACTTGGCAGAAAAGGGTGATCCGGGTGGAGGTCCCACCAGGAATGACTTCTGAGCTGAGGTCCAAATGGTGGGTAGGGGTTCCCCAACCAAAGAGTATGCCTAAGTGGGCTCCATAATTAGGAAAATCACGTGCAAAGTCCAGAGAGTGTGTGGCACATTCAAGGAACCCAAAGAAACACAACGTGGCTGCAAACCCCAATGTGGGGGTAGGAAGGAGGGAGAGACGGAAACCTGAGTGGTCCCAGAGGTAAAGAGAGATGTTAGGAATAGGAGCCAGTGGAAGGTGGCCAGGGCTGGGGCATGCTGAGTTTCACATCTAGGTGGCACAACCAAATGGAAATCCCTAACTCTAGAGGGTGGGGAAATGGAGGTCTCATCTCAGAAGTGAAGTCAAGACTGGAGATAGGAGGTCAGAATCCTGCCCAGGCAGGCAAGAGCAGAAATAAGGAGAGGATTCACAGAGACGGAGGAGAACAGAGCGCTGAGCCCAGAGACGTGGTGTACGGACGTCTGTTGTTTCTTTCTGTCCAGAATCCATTCCATCCTGTAACAGCACTTTGGTCTTCCTTTGCGAAACCACCTCTCCTCACTCTCAGTCCTGTGGTTCAGGTGGAACTAACTCTAACCTTAGCTCCAAGGGTGATTATGTGGGCCAGCCTGGCCAGTGAGAATACTGCATCCTCCTGGCCACTGGGGTCGGTTTGGGGACGTATACATGATCCAAGACAGGCCAATGAGAATGACACTGAAAACTTCTGCAGGGACTCTCAGGACTGAGGCACTTTTGTTCCACTGATGGAGCTAAGCTGATGGGGATAAATCTGGACCTACCAGTTGCCACTGACTCATTAGCAAAGAACACACCTGAGAATAAAGCAATGCAGAGGAAAGCAGAGTCATGATGTGGACAGAGTCAGATGGCCGATCATCATCTGAATACCTGGATCACACCTTCTCTGAAGCCAGTGTATCCCGAGATTCCCAATTATGTGATCCAATAATTTACTTTTTTGTTTGTTTGTTTGTTTGCGGTATGCGGGCCTCTCACTGTTGAGGTCTCTCCCGACGCGGAGCACAGGTTCCGGACACGCAGGCTCAGCGGCCATGGCTCACGGGCGCAGCCGCTCCACGGCATGTGGGATCCTCCCGGACTGGGACACGAACCCGTGTCCCCTGCATCGGCAGGCGGACTCGCAATCACTGCGCCACCAGGGAAGCCCCAATAATTTACTTTTTTACTTAAACCAGTTTGAGTTGGATTTTTCTGTCATTTACAACTGAAATACTGAGACACTTGGAGGTACCTAAAATTGGGTAATCAAAGAAAGAAGAACCAGTGAACAAGGAAGAAAAGGAGGCATCAGAAGTAGAAAGAGGATTGTACCAGGTGTCACAGAAACCGAAAAGGGGAAAAGTTTTAAGAAGGGACAGCCATCCGTTGTGTCAAACGCCACAAGGAAGATGAAGACATAAAAGGCTATTGAAGTTAGGATCCTGGGCGACTGTTTGGGACACCTCAGAAGCAGCTCCTAAGATGCTGCTTGAAGTACAAGCAGTTCATCTGAGAAGTGATTCCCGGGAGCACCAGTAAGGACTGGGGAAGTGAGACAGGGGAGGGAAGACAGCCTAGAAAGGATGCGTTTCAACCTCATTACCACTTTAGGCAACTGGATCCTAGTCCTGCTCCAGGAATCACAAGCCTCAGAAGTATTTCTCCCTAACTCCCATCAGTTACTGGTTGGGGGCTGCTCCTGGAAAGGGACCATCAAATTCCCCACTCCTGGGCTTCCCTGGTGGCGCAGTGGTTGAGAGTCCGCCTGCCGATGCACGGGACGCGGGTTGGTGTCCCGGTCCGGGAGGTTCCCACATGCTGCGGAGCGGATAGGCCCGTGAGCCATGGCCGCTGGGCCTGCGCATCCGGAGCCTGTGCTCCGCAACGGGAGAGGCCGTGGCAGTGAGAGGCCTGCGTACTGCAAAAAAAAAAAAAAAAAAAAAAAAAATTCCCCACTCCTCGCATGCCCAGTCTAACACGCAGGTAGACAGAATGAGCCAATGGCCAGAGCAGGCTCGCAGGCAAACAGATGCAGGTGCTGCCAGGTGGGAGTCAGGCCGGAAGGAGAAGGGACATGAGCGGGGACCCCCAGCAGTGTCTGCACAGCATGTTGCCAGTTTCTCTGCACCTCAGTATCCTCATCTGTAAAATGGGGGAAATCACCCAGAACTGCTGTGAAGATGAAATGAGGATAAGTCCATACTTAGCCCGGCACCTGGGAGATGGTGCTAATCAGCACTTGCTAATATTTTTTACTTTGGGTGACCTTTGGGGGAGTGATTTCTATACAGGGTTATGGAAAGCGGGACCACAGTGGCAGCAGAGAACGCAGACTGCTAATTTGAGGCAACACCAAGCCCAGGAGACTCCGGCTGTATAATCATCGCTAATATTCTATTTAAACAGCAAGCAAGCTTGTGTCTATTTGTGTGCAGAAGTCCTCGATTTAGCAAGAAGGCTTTCCTGCTCGGCACTGCCTTTCCACCCATCCCTTTGTAAACCACCAGTCACTCCCACTACTGGAAGCAAAACAGCAACAGTGCATTCACTCAGTTTTCTTTGGTCCTATCCCGAAGTTGCATTAGTGAAAGGTTTAGGAAGATCAAATAGAGAGACGAAGAGACTCAGGAATTGCCCCCATGGTATCAGCTTCTCAACAGTCAGGGCTCCTTTTTTGGCCAAGGTTGATTCTAAAATAAAAAAATGGAAAGTGGCCAGGCACGTAATGATGAATCACCATAACACCTCTCACATGCACGCAGCTCACCAGGGTTTTCAGCATACTGTTTGCTTTATCCTTGACATGATCCACAGGGGGTAAGTAATGTATCTAAGTGTTTATTTTGTAATTATTTTGGCATTTACATAACACTTACAATGAGCCAGACACTCTTTATCTGTTTTATAAATATTAATTCATTTAATCCTGGTAAGAACTATGTTCCATTATTACCCTCATTTTACAAATAAAGAAAATAAGGCACAGAGATGTTAAGTAAATTGCCCAAGGTGCACACAGTAATAAGTGGCAAAACCAGGATTTGAATGAAGGCAGTCTGGGTCTAGTACCTGGCTCTGAACTACGCTGCTACCTCTAAGGTAATGAGTGAACTTGAGCTCTCCTAAACCCTGGCACTAGATCAATCTATTTCTGCAGGCGTTGGTAAGGAGGCATTTAAAGTAACAAAGAAAGAGAAGGAGAAGAAATAACAGTTGCCAACAATAGCTAACATTTACTGAGCATTTCCTACATGCCAAGTGTTGAGCTCAGCAATAATAATGACAATAATCTTTATCCCCATTTTGTAGATGAGGAAATTGAGACTTAGGTCTTGTGTAAGGTCACTCATCACAAAAGTGGGAGAGCTAGTAATTGAAGTCACGTCTGCCTGCCTACTGCTAAATGTACCGCTAACTTTAAGACCAGTGACCCCTGCAGGTAGAGAATAAGGGAGCTTTGAATTTAAGGACAGTGGGACCACATGCTCAGTTCCATAGACCACAGTTCCCGGGTGATGGCCAGACAACGGGAAAAGTACAAGGAGGTGCCTTCAGGGCTGATTCAGAGGGTGGTACAAATACTGAGGTGAAGGGTGGGGAAAGAGGTTTTGCTAAAACTGCCCAGGAACAACCTGAGAGACCCAGACTTCAAGAGGGCCAGGAGGGCGTAGGCTTCACGTAAGACCAGACACAGAGGGAACAAGTGCTGTGCCCTGCTGAGTACTAGAACACGTGGCTGAAGCTTTGTTTTGATGGAGTGTTTTTGTCTCCTCTCTCCTGGGATACCTGAGGCTTTGGGTGGGTACTCAACTTTTTCAAAACAATAAAAAATAAAAGAAACAGAAAACAACATTTCCTTCCCTTTTCTTGACTCTTTCAGAGCTTACCAGGTTCAGGGGCCATACAACTACTAGTTTATCATTTAACTCTACTTAGAATAAAAGTCAGAGAATTCCAGTCCCTGACCATAATCTCTCAGGCACATGTATGTCCTAAAACTTTTTTCTTTTTTTTTAAATATGCAAATGTTTATAGCACCTTTTTTTTTTTGAGGTATAGCTGATTTACAATATTATAGCTGTTTTGGATGTGCAACATAGTGATTCAAAATTTTTATAGATTATTCTCCATTTAAAGTTATTATAAAATATTGTCTATCTTCCCTGCTTATTGACTTCATACATAGCAATTTGTACCTCTTAATCTCCTCCCCCTCCCTCTCTCCCTGTCCCAACTGGTAACCACTGGTTTGTTCTCTATATCTGTGAGTCTGCTTCTTCTTTGCTATATTCACTAGTTTGTTGTATTTTTTAGATTCCACATATAAGTGATAACATCCAGTATTTGTCTTTCTCCGTCTGACCTATTTCACTAAGCACAGTACCCTCCAGATCCATCCACATTGTTGCAAATGGCAAAATTTCATTCTTTTTATGGCTGAGTGGTATTCCATTGTGTATGTATACCACATCTTCTTTATCCATTTATCTGCTTATGGACACTTATGTTGCTTCCATATCTTGGCAATTGTAAATAATGCTGCTATGAACATTGGGTGCAGGTATCTTTTCCAATTAGTGTCTAAAATTTTTTCTTTATTAACTTCAACTTTATTCATATTGGACACCACTGTACATTATCTGCTGGGTCTATTTTTAATAGTATTTCTTAATTTAATAAGCAATTCATTGGGGCCTCCCTGGTGGCGCAGTGGTTGAGAGTCCGCCTGCCGATGCAGGGGATACGGGTTCGTGCCCCGGTCTGGGAGGATCCCATATGCCGCGGGGCGGCTGGGCCCGTGAGCCATGGCCGCTGGGCCTGCGCGTCCGGAGCCTGTGCTCCGCAACGGGAGAGGCCACAGCAGTGAGAGGCCCGCATACCGCAAAAAAAAAAAAAAAAAAAAAAAAAAAAAAGCAATTCATGAATACATTCTCCTTTTAAAAGGTTGAATTATTTTTACATAATCAAAAAATGTCTGATCTTTTCCTTTATGGCTTCTGGGTTTCCCTCACTCAAGGTTATAGGTATATGCTCCTAAAATTTCCTCTAATATTCTTGATTATTTTTACTTTAAAATCGTTACTCTGTCTGTAAATTTACTCCATTCGTAATTTCTTCTTTTATAATATGTGAGTTAGGAGTCAAATTTCGCATCCTTCCATGTGGCCACCCAATTATGCCAGTACCATTTATTAAATAAACCATTCTTTTCCCATTGATCCAAAATGTCACCTTTTAATACATTAAGTTCCCATGTTTCCCAAGACCTTTCAGTCCTCTTTGGGACTGTAGCTTCTTATGCCACAGCTGGAAGAATTTTCAGCAATCATTTGAAGTGTGTTTCATGGCTTAACAATAGGTATTTTATCTTTTAAAAGACATTTCTTAGAGGCACTTTCACGCGCTGCTGGTGGGTGCATAAATTGGTACAACCTTTTGGAGAGCAATTCAGCAATATCTACTACAACTGAAAATGTTCCCTTCACTTCTTTTGCCCTAAAAACCCTCCTTCTAAGAATATTCTACAAAAATAGTTACTGAAGTGCCCAAGAATGTGCACAGATGCATTGCTCAACAAGAGAAAAAACTGGAAACAATCCAAATGCCCATCAATAGGGTATTGGTCAAATAATAAACATAAATATAATATAAATAAATATGGCGGTCACCATATTATGGGATACAATATAGCCATTTTAAAAAATATGGTAGATGTAATTAAGGCATTGATATAGGAAAAAGTCCAAGAGGTAACAAGTCAAAACACTGTAGGCTGTAATATATAGGATATGTTTTCATTTTTGTTAATTAGTAATATCTGTTTATATTTACAAGTAAAAAATTTCAAAGGATAATACAGCTAAATGTTGTCTGTAGTCTCTATAAGATAGAAACTTTCTTTCTAGATTACATAGTTATACATTGTTACATTCTTTTATAATAAGTGTTCTTTGGTGACCAAAAATACAAAAATATTTGGTAATTAAAAAACACAAAAATAGAAATGCAGACAGCCTGTGAATGAGTAAGTATGAAGTAGTCCCATTTGATGAATGAGGATCCCATGGCACCGGAAGTCAGCATAGGAACAAAACTCAAATTCAAAGGAAAGTTCCTTTCAGCCCTGTGGTGCCACCCCAACCCATGGCATGCCATCCCCTCAGGAGGAGTCAACCTCTCTCTGGCCTGGCTAGAGCTGCTTGGCCTTGGTCATCCACATCTACCATCTTCCCCTCTGTCAGAACCCCCTGGTCACTTGCTCAGGGCAGAGGCAACACTTCCAAGGTCTTACCCATGGTGGGAGAAGTAAATGCCTCATTGACACCTGCTGAGAGTCATCAGTGGCATCCAGTGCAGGTAAGTAGACAGGCTGAGTCCAATACTTGGTAACCAACACTGGAGAGCCAGGAGCCTGCACCTTCTCCCTCCATGTGCTTTTGTGACGTTATAGGCCATCTTAAGCATTAGTGCTGTTGCTCCCCAGAGAATACCTCCACCTGCCCTAATGCACACATATCCCCAGATACAGAACACTGGGCCAGGCTGAGACACTGTTCTGTGCTGGGGATGGGGGCAAGAATGGGGCCTCAGAGTCAGTGAAGAACCTGCCTGGGAACAGGAATGAATTGAAGTATGCAGATAGGAAGGCTGGATATATCATAAATGTGGTATGAAAGGACACAGGTATAGTCCACCAAAGAAAGAGCTGTCAGAAGTAGGCAAGACTGGCTGACACCATATAATAATCATGATACTCAAACTAATGACTAGCATTTCTTAAGTGCCTACTTTTATCCTGTGCCTGGCATTGTTCTAAGTGCCTTACATCAACTCATTGAATCTTCACTATAACCCTATGACATGGGTATTTTATTCACAATTTACAGATGAGGAAACTGAGGCAGGAAACCACGTCACATAATAGGCAATGCAGCTGAGTTGAACCAGGTGTTCTGGCTGTAGTGCCCAAGCTATACCGTCAGCTCAGAATGTGTGTGCTCATCACTGACCACTCCCAAACGCTTTCATTACTCTCTTTACTCCATCGTCTACACTGACTCTCATAAAAGGGTAAAAGTAAGCTTACCCCGATTGGAGAAAATGTCTAGCCACGGGTCTTGATATAAGATACCTCCCAGAGGTACGGAACAGGCCAGGAAGTGCACAGAGCCTGCAGAGCCCACCACCCCTTCTGAGGAATTTCCCCCTGGAAGGGTCTTCTGCAAAAGCCCCTGAGGCTCCTGTCATGTAAAACTAACAGAGCTCCCCTGGTCACAAAAATTAGCCTAGGAAGATTTCCCTAATACCTCCTTCTGTCCACCCGCTTATATCCCTCTTATAAGTCTTAGATTTATGTATTTCCTTAGTCCTTTTATAGCATTCATCACATTTAATATCTGACTGCCCTCTGACTGTATACTCTTGGAGAACAGTGACTGTATCTGTCTTATTCATTACTGTAAGCCTGGAATTCAGCATAGTGTTTGACACTTGAGTAGGTGCTAAATTAACATCTGTTATGGAATTAGATGGATGGATGGGTGGTTGGATAAATGGATCATGTGGCCTGGCATAAATTTTCCATACCAGACAGTGTCAAATTTAAACAAACCAGGGTCTCTCTGGGGTGGAGAGATAAGAAACACAGCAAATAGCTTTGGTGAGCTAGAACATACACGGAGAGAAGCCCACAATCCCAGCTCTCTAAGAGAGGTGATAAAGCATCCTGCCTTGGAATAACCATGTGGCTGATGAGACCGTTTCCCCCTCCATCCTATTTCCCCATACACACCTGCAGTTAACCTTCACTCTACCTAAGGTATTCTAGACAAGCCTTTCCTTTGCAATCTGAAGAATCCATCTAGCACTCCGGGATATTTCAGTGTGTTCTAACTTCAGACCAAACTTAAAGCCAAAAGAATAACTCCAAGGGGCAGAATTTCAAGCAAAGGGGAGCCAAGTAGGGGAGCCTTTCTAAAAGTCCTCACATCACACAAGGAGAGATGTGACCTACCAAGCCAAACCTAATAAAGCTGGCCTTGGCTGTAAAAGGATCTCTAGAGCCGCTAATGCTGCTCCCAGATTTAGTTCTACTGCACCCTGGGGGGCTGTATCCCCACCAACCTGACAGCCCTGTGCCCAACAGAACTTGGACCAGGACATATGAGTGACGTGTGATTTTACTCATAGATTGAGTACCCCCAAACACACACACACACACACACACACACACACACACACACACTGCTCCAGCCATACTGAACTCTCGGGCCTTCTCCACATGCATCATGCTCTCTCCTTTCCACCAGCCTGAAATGTTCTTCCCCTAATTATTCTTTGCTTGGCTAACTGTATCCACCCAATCTTGATTATCAACAGATATTACCTCTTCTTGGAAGGCCTCCCTGACCTATCCCCAAGATCTGAACAGATGTCCTCTTATACACTGTCAGAATTGCATGGGTGCACCCCAATCATGGCATCTCTGAATGGTTTTGTAATGCCAGTTTACATCTCTCCCAGTTAGATGGTGAGCTCCTTGAAGGCAAGGCTATCATTTATTGTAACTGCAGTACCCAACACTCAATGAACGTGTTGAATGAATATACGAATGAGTGAACGAATACACTAACACATGACATCTCCAGCTGAAGCCCTTTCTTTCTTGCCATGAAGAGCTTCAGTCAACCACCCACACATTCTTGAGACCACAGGAAGAAAATCAAATAATCCCCAAAGCCCTGATTGGCAAATGAAAACAACAGCTAAAAGGAAACGTAATTTCTAACAGGATGAACGCTCTCAGCAGAAAATTCTCAATTGATTCCAACAGCCCCTGAGTGTGATGCCCAGAGCTCTCTCCCAGCTGCAACAGGGGGTTGCCCAGTGCCGGCTGGAGAGCGGAGGCCCCAGCTGAACCGGCCAGCTGCTGCGGAGCAGACACTGGGGAAGGGCAGACCCCAGGCAGCAGCCAGATCATCCACACTGTCAAGAGAAGCTGGAAACTGTCTATGGTTTCTGAATGTTGGCAACAAATCCAATGATGAAAAATAAAACCCCCTGTGGACAGCTAGTTACCCTTCTCTGGAGTAAATCATGGAGAAAAGAACAGCTAGGTGGTGAAGGCTCGGGCTCTGGAGAACCACAGTCATGGGGCTCTGCCATTCACTGACTGAGTCCCTTCCAGCAAGCTGTTCAAGCTCTGTGCCCCCAGGAAACCAGGAGGATAATGCCATCTCACAGGGCTGGCATGAAGATTAAATGCAATAAGGCACACAGAAGGCTCAGCACAGTACCCACAGCACCCTGCACGGGGTAAGCAGTAAACAAATGCCCTCTCTCTACAGACCACCTGAGACCAAGGTTTGCAGCCTCCCCCAACTGCACTACAACTCCACACCCACAGCGCTCACTCCCGAATCTGCCAATTCCGGCCTCAGCACATCTGGAAGCTCCCACAGCTCCTGAGCCAGCTTCCCTCCATCACTCAGGTCTGCGTGCAGAGCACTTCCATGGCAATCACCTGCTCCACAAAAGGTACAGTAAATATTTACTATTTTTTCACACATCTCTGCTTATTTGGGTCTAACAAGCTAACTGGCATTCTCCACGGCTTCGGAAAACGACAACGGAGAAGCCAAGCCTCTGTGAGCTAAACAGAAGCACCTTCTGCAACAGGGACAGCAGCCAGCCACGTGGATGAGGAAGAACATCACGTAGCCACAGATCCAGAGACTTGAGGAAGCTCGGCTCAAGGATGCCTCCCGGACCGCTTAACCTTCTCCTGCCACCCCAGCCTCCAGCATCACATGCGGTGCGTGGCAAAGATTCTTAACATGCCCTCCGCCCTCTCTCTCCCTCTCTACTCAGACCCCCGACACCCACACATAAGCAGAGGTCCTCTCAGAGCATTTTTCAGCCTCGTTCACACATACACAGAACACAATACCTACTCAGGGTTTTAAATGATAAACGCCCAAACGTGCACATGTACACACACACACACACACACACACACACACACACACACGAGTCTGATAACCAGCAGGACCCCATTGTGCCTGCTCAGGAAGGGGAAGGCTTCCTGGAATGAGGGGGCTTCTCTGCTCGGGGCTTTTGAAATGTCAGCTGAGCCAGGAAAGAGGTTGTGATTCACTCCCTGACTCACTCCCTTCTCTGCGGCAGACCCCATCATCTCAGGGAGGGCAGCACACAGCTTTTTCATTCACTCCCTCATTCAGGCCTAAAACCTGTCTGCAGCAAAAAACAAAAGCAAACTCACTCAGGCACAAAACTCTGTGCCCAGCCTTGCATTAGTCCCTGAAGAGACAGACATGAATAAAATGTAGTCCCTGCCATCAAGTTTCTCACGGTCCGACAGATGGAAAACAAACAAGTCAGCACAAATCAAAGCACTATCAGAGGGGAGATGAACCAGAAGCCATTTAGAAGACTGAAACATTTGACCATAAAAGTATGATAGGTCCACATGGCAAAACAATTTGTAAACAAAAAGGAAAGACACAGGACAGAGCAGGGGGATTTATTTCCAACATATAGCACGGATAACAGATAGGTCTCCACCATATATAAAGACAGTTAGTATCCATCAATAAGAAAAAGCCCACTAGAAAATGGACAAAGTAATATGAAGAGGGAATTCCCAGAGAAAGCAATACAAATGGGCAACAAGATAGGCCCAACTGCATGAATATCTGGGAAATGCAAATGAATCCAAGATACTTTTTCACCCATTAGACTGGCAAAAATGGAAAAGAACGATAATTCCCAGTGTTGACACCCATGTGGGTTGAATGAATGGTGAATGGATGAGTGAAAGTATCGTCAAGCCCCTTACAGGTGGAGGATGGGCATTCCATTAGTTTTGCTACTTGCTTCCCTCCTCCCATGAGCTTTGCACGCACATGACAGACACTCAGCAGTCCTCTGTAGAATCCAGTGAAACAGGGAAGGTATTGCTACCTATCCGAGCTGCAGAGGCTTTTTATTATTCAAACACCCCTCCCCATAGCTCTTCTGGGATCAGGGTTGATTCAAGTAGGCTAACGGATCTGGCAGCAGGAGCGAGGGACAAGGAAGAACAGGGCTTTTTACCCAGAGACCAAAGTGCTCCTTCGACAATGGTCACTCCTCCGTGCTCCCCAGAGGCGACCCGGGGTGCTCGGCGTGCCTCTCGCTCACAGACAGAAACGGGGACCAGAAAAAAAGGGTTTGTATGTGATTGTTCACCGTGGAGAGGAAATAGACCAAGAGGCAAAAGGCAAAGTAGAGAGCAAGGAGAGGCCTCTGCTAAAGTGAAACTGCAGAGAGGCACCGCCCTGGAAGACAGAGTCAAGCCTTAGAAATGGGGGCACCAGGCCTGAGGGGCCCACAGCAGAAGACCCCTTCTGTTCCACCCAGTAATGGAAATAGCCAACACTTACTGTTTACTGCGTGCGGGGCACTGAGCTAAGAACTTCAGGTGCCTTATCCCTACAGCCCTCTGATGGAGGTACTCTCATGCTTATGTGGCAAAGGAACTCAGAGAGGTTAATCAACTTGCTTGAGGCTACACAGCTTGTCAATGGCAGCACTGGGATTTGAACCTAGGTCTGTCCAACTCCAGAACCCTCTACTCTTAACCACATTGCTTGACTTTTAGCTGGTGTAATACTAGGAAATCAGGTCTCAAGGAGGAAGTCCTGCCCGACAATGGGTTGGGACCGGAAGGAGGTTTATCCACCACAGGAAAAGCAGGAGCACGACGGTGGGGGGTGGAGGGTTGGGACATCCAGTGAGCCAGGCACCTCAGAAGGGAGTCACTATCACCATTCAGGGCACAGAAAGCCTGGAACCTGGGTTACTTCCGGGCTTAGGTGAGTGTGGGTGTGCCCCACCATCCTCCCCACCCACATCTGTTTCCCCTAGGGGGATCAACAGGAAAAAAAAAAAAAAGAAAAATTTCACATCAGAAGGGCTGAAGCTGCTGTTGGCAGAAGCAGCAAGGAAGTGGGCCACTGGGGGGACCATATCCGCCCCACAGCCAGGCTCCTTGGGACATAATGGGTGTGGCAACGGGGAGGGTAAAGGAGGCTGGTCCTTCGGCCCCAGTGAAGAAGGATAAAGAGGCTCTGAGTCCCATCCCAGACTGAGATGCAATCTGGAGTCAGGTTTAGCTGGACTCGTGTGGCTCTGACAGATCTCACAGAGATCTGGTCTAACTGTGAGACCTTGAGCAGTTGACTCAAACTCTCCAGCCTCAGTTTCCTCATCTGTGAAATAAGGATGAGAATGGTATATTCCTAGGGAGCAGGGTTAAGACTGGGAGTGGAGATACCACCACTTAAATCAGCTTGTACCTGCTGGCTTTTGTGCCCACCAAACCACCTCCTCTGCCACTAAATTGGAAACTATGAGAGTTTGCCTATTTCACTGCTGTATCTCCAACACCTACAACCACGTGTGGCATACAGTATGCACACAATAAATATTGATTGAATCAATAAATGCCAGATGCTAAAAAGGAGGTAAAGAAAGAGGGAAGAAGGGAGGAAGTTGAACCCCCAGGAGGTTCCCAGCCCATGAGAAGCAGCTGAGGTCGACCAGTTAGCCAATCCGCCTCTTTTGGAGTATTGCCCACAAGAATATTAACTGTTGTGTCACAGTTAACAGGACTCGGTACTGCTGATCAGTAGGCGGAAGCCAGGCTTACTTTCTAACCGGTCTCTGGACTTAAGCGAAGACTTCCTTTCCCTTTCTTTCTTTCTTTTTTTTTTTTTGCGGTACGCGGGCCTCTCACTGTCGTGGCCTCTCCCGTTGCGGAGCACAGGCTCTGGACATGCAGGCTCAGCGGCCATGGCTCATGGGCCCAGCCGCTCCACGGCATGTGGGATCTTCCCGGACCGGGGCACGAACCCATGTCCCCTGCATCAACAGGCGGACTCTCAACCACTGCACCACCAGGGAAGCCCTCCCTTTCTTTTCTAAGAAAGCCCCAGAGGACAGTTCTTTCTTTCTCCTCTGAGCTTCAGTCTCATTCTTTGTCCCCAGCATCCACCTGTAGACCCTGGAAGAGTATAAACATCCTAATGTTCATCTGTGGTCTCACACAGTGCAAGCTCCAGGCCAAAGTCAAGTGTTTATGCCTGAATCACTGTCACTAGAACAGTTGCCTCTATTATGACTCCTCGCATTGTCAGTGAAAACCCAACAGGCGTGCCCAGTCCAGGCCTTGATCTAATGAACCCTGTACCACTGACGGGTGATCTACAAAGGCCTTTCCACACCCACGAATCTCTTACAGAAGACGGGTAGTGGTTTAAAACAGTGGTCCCCAACCTTTTTGGCACAAGGGACCAGTTTCGTGGAAGACAATTTTTCCACGGATGGGGGTGGGGGCGTTCAGAAGGTAATGTGAGCGATGGTTCAGGTGGTAACATGAGGGATGGGGAGCGGCAGATGAAGCTTCGCTCGCTCGCCCACTGCTCACCTCCTGCTGTGCAGCCTGGTTCCTAACAGGCCGCAGACCGCTACCAGGGGTTGGTGACCCCTGATTTAAAATATGCGCTTTGGGGCTTCCCTGGTGGTGCAGTGGTTAAGAATCCACCTGCCAATTCAGGGGACACTGGTTCGAGCCCTGGTCCGGGAAGATCCCACATGCCGCGGAACAACTAAGCCCGTGCACCACAACTACTAAGCCTGCACTCTAGAGCCCGCGAGCCACAACTACTGAGCCCACGGACCACAGCTATTGGAGCCCATGCTCCTAGAGTCCACGCACCACAATGAAGAGTAGCCCCCACTTGCCGCAACTAGAGAAAGCCCGTGCACAGCAACAAAGACCCAACACAGCCAAAAATAACAAAGTAAAACAAATAAATTTATTTTAAAAATAATAATAAATTAATTAAATAAAATATGCACTTTGGGGCCAGGTGACCTGGACTCAAATCCTGGCTCCTCCACTTACCAGCTGTGTGACCTTGGGCAAGTTAGTTCACCTCTTGATGCCTCAGTTTCTTCAGTTGTAAGAAGAGGGTAATAATGCTACATCACTGGGTTACCATGAGACTTAAATCAGATAATGCACTTTAAAGTGTTGTCAACAGTCAAGATTCTTATTTACAAACAACAGAAAGCCACTATAACCAGTTTAGGCGGGAAAGGCAGTTATTCTCTGGGAGGCCTAGAGAATCTGACTGGAAGCCACACAGCCCAGAGGAACATCTACACCACAGCACAGAACCCATCAGTAGAGGAATCACTGCCACCACCCAAGAGTCTGCACCACAGAATATTCGATATTCACATGCGATGGATCCTGCTAGAAGCCTTTCCACAGCTGCCTGCCTAGTCTGGATACATCTACCACCTCTCTCTCCAGAATGGATTGCCCAGTGTCTGCTCTTTCTCATCACTAGCAGCCAATTCAAAGCCCAGCCAGGATGCAACCAATCGGCAGATCACAGGTCACATGTCCGTGCACTAGCTGCAAGAGAGGCTGGGAAGGTGAGTTTCTGAATTCTACATTAAGAGGGCAGAGGTTTCTAAGGTAAGGAATTTTCCAACATAAAAAATGATGTTTAAGAGGCCAGAAAGCATGACAAATGTCCCCTATTAGTTCTTGGCACACTACCTGGCACATACATGCTCAACAATTAGTAGCCATCCCCTGGAAATGTGTTTTAGGAAATGTGCTTTGTGCCCCAAAGCAAGGAGGTTCCTGTGCCCCAGGCTTTCCTCGTCACCTCTCGGCCCATGTGTTATCTTTCCAGAAGCTCTGGACTAAATCCTTACCCTTCCTCCTCCTAAGTCCTAACTCTACTGCTCTAAATGTCTTTGGAGACCCTACCAGAAACCTAGAGCCCCAAAATGGAGTCAAGCTCTCCTATGACCCAGAGGCAGAATGCATCAACCAGCTGGAACCACAGATTCACAGAACTTCAGAAGCCTGGACTGGAAGGTCACTCTGTACTACTGTCTTATTTTGCAAATTTAGAAATTAAATCCTAAAGAGGAGAAGGGATTTGGCAAAGATTGCGCCGCAAAGTCCTGGCAGAAACAAAATTAAGCTCAAGGAAAATGAAAAAGAGGGGAAACCAGTTTCCAGATTCCCCACAGCAAGCTGCTGCAGTACAGAAGATGTCCGTGGCAGGGCTGAGCAGAGGGCTGCTCCAAAGGAACCAGTCTGGAACGAAAAGGATCCTGCCCTGTGAAGAGCAATCTTGGAGGTCATGAGGAGAGAAAGGAGAGAGTTTTAGCAGCAGGACACCAAAATGCTCTGTCAGGGTGTCCTAGCCCCTGGCTACTCAAAGTGTGATCTGTGAACCACAGCATCAGCATCATCTGGGAGCCCGTTAGAAATGCCGAATCCCAGGTCCTGCCCCAGGCCTGCTGAATCAGAATCTGCGTCTTAACTAGATTCCCAGGTGATTCATATGCACGTTAAAGTCTGGCAAACGCTGAAGAGGAATTCAAGAAGAAAAAGTCAGGCTGCTGAGAATCAGCATTTCTGTGCATCTACCATGTGGCAGGCATAATGCTAAGTGCTTTATGTACTTATCGCATTTAATCCTCTTAACAAGCCTTTGAAGTAGACTTTCAGGGTCCCATTTTACATATGGGGAAACTGAGGGTTAGACCGGAGATGTAACTCACCCTTCACCACTATGTCCACCTGGTCACCCACCTCTATGCCATCTCTGGGTGGCCTCTTAGGTCACCTCTTTAGCAAAGCCATCCCTGAATGGAGCCTCTCTCCAATACTGTCTTGGAAGAATTAGCCAGCCCTGTTAGTCTCTGGTATTCAAAGGTGCCTTATGAAACGCATTCCTTGACCTTGACCTTGAGCCTTGACAGCCCAGTGAGGTGAGGAGAGAGGACACAGCCCTTAGAATCCACTACGCTGCTGATTACAATAACAGATACATTATTTAACCCCTCTGAGCCTCAGTTACCCCATCTATAAGAGGGGGAGATAAATACTAGGTTCCAGAGTCCGCAGTTGTGCTGGGAGAGATCAGAGTGAGTTTTTTTACTGCAGTTCCTGTTGCCCCATTCACACTCCCTCCTCTGGGGGTGAGCTAGAACCAGTTCATGCATCTCTTTTCAACTCCGTTTTCAGGCATGTCACATGAAATTGACTATGGCGTGGTATTTACACCATGGGAATTGGCCATCAGCAAGCCTTACATACCAGGGTTGTGTTTTTGTTTTTTAACCAGAGAGCCAATTATTGAACATTTATGAGCACACCACTGCTTCCTCCATCCCTCCCTGATCCCCAGATCAGTAGGAACTGCCAGCACTAAGATTCTATGGCTCCTGGTCTGTGACTTCCAGGAAGCCAAGAGGTCACTCAGTAGATTTCTCATTTACTCACTCAACTGATACTTATTGGACACATATTATGTGCAGGTACAGCCTATCATCCCTCCACGAGGGTTGGCTGGTGCCCTGCCATCTGTCATCCATCAAATCAGAAGATGGGTTTTCACAGCTGTGACAAGTTGGGGGGAGGAAATTAACAATAAGTCCCAAAGGTGGCAGGGGAAGGATCACACACATCATTTCCGCATCATCCTCCATCAATGGTAAATTACCTCCTGACAACAGGATAACCTTCCCCCAGACTCACCCACACTCACCACACACAGCAGGAATTGAGTGAAATAAAGAAAGACCTAGCCTTTCATGTTCCCACTGCCAGAATCGCCAAGGTGCCCCTGGAGTGCCTGGGAAGTCCAAAAACTTGGATCTCTAGTCACTGAAATGAGGGAGCTGCTGTCCCATACTGCTCAGAACCCTGCTCTCTGCCCCTCAATCCTGCCATGTCCCCTCTGCCCCTCATCCCCCTCGATAGCCTCCTCTCTGCCCTCCAGCCCCTTCTCTTTTTGCTCATCAGCACCCCTCCTTGACCCTCAGTCCCCTCCTCTCTCTGTCCTTCATTATCCCCTCTCATTGCTTCTTAGCCTGCAACAACAGGGAACAGGGATGGAGACAAATCAGGCGTTCCCTAAAATGCTGGTATAAAGCTAGTCAATTTGAATTAATTTCAGCAAACTGGTTTTTGGAAGGTTGACCTAGAGCTGCACCATGAACTAGAACCCATGAGAGTTTATGAACAGGTGATGGAGGAAAATTACTCAACTCCCAGAATCCAGTCCATCAAGAACTGACTCTGACCCCTGAACACTGTCACCCTTTGTAGCCCTCCCTCCAACCACCCAAGGACAGTTGTCAGCAGGAAAGGGACCTGGCTTGAGTAAGGCATACATATTGGAGTCCACCTGCACCCCTAAGCCCTGCCAAGAAAAAATGTTGGCCAAACAGAACCATCTGAGACCATGTAGACCTTGGCTTCCCCAGCACGGCCAGAGTACCCTAACATTTGACTTGGATGACTCAAGCAAGTGTGTGTCATTCCAACTCGCCCACAGCAGGGCGAATAAAAAAATCTAAAGATTTAACTTAAAAAAAGTTTAACAAGTTAATTTTCTAAATTTAAAATGTTTCAGAAAGAAACACAACCTACAGAAGGATAATTTTAAGCTATATTAAAGCTCAGAGATGACATCATGGAATTCTAATTATACAGACTTTGAGGCAATAGAGTCAGGCAACCTTTCCGGATACAGTTAGAAATTTTTCACAACTTGCCGACTCTATGCTGGTATCCCATCTTCTGGATACACCAGAAGTCTCTCTTGTAGAGTATTTGAAAAAGTGAAAGTAATGGCACCCTTCTGAGACCACAGGCAAGACTGGGACTCTCCAGTTTCAGTGTTTTCTCCTAATTTTTCTCCTAAGATAAGATTATTTCTACGAGCATATAGGAAGATGAGAGTTGAGACCAGACCAAAACAATCATGAGTTTATAGATCCGTATGGAACCAAGCTGTTACCTCTCCAGAAAAAAGTGCCAGCAGTGACCTGGGGCAAAATCTGGGGATCCAATGCCTTCCCCCTGTCATCTCTTTCCCTCCATATTATAAGGAAAAAATGAATTAATTCATTAACAAGATCCCAGAACAGCACCTGACATGTAGTATACCCACAATAAATGTTAGGTTTGATGATACTGATGATGAGGATGAAGACACGAAAGATGATATAACCAAGCGGGGGAGGAAGAACCGCACTCCTGGCTGCCTGTGGGGTTCATGCCCATTGCTATTTCATGCAAGGGTTGTGTGGCAGGGTGGAAAAAATTTTTATCGCTCCATTCAATAACTTTTCCTATAAAAATACATTCCCTGTTTCTGAGATGTCTTAGGCAGCTCAGAAAGCTTTACATTTTTAAAGGCACGTAGTCTGTATATTACATGAGCTATTAATCTACAGTATTTATATGTATGTAACACATTTAAATAAAACACATTCACACATGTGTAGCCTTTATAACAATGTCCTAAAGTAGATGATACCATTTTCTCATTTTACAGTCCAGAATACTCTAAAGCTTCAGAGCGGTTTAATGGAGTTTCCCAAGCGACAAAGCTGGTAGATTGTAGAGTAAGGACTTGAAAGGCCAACACTCAAAGACAACTGAGTCCATGATCTTTCCCCATCACCATAACCTCTCCAGTTTCTGCTGTTCCTCTCTGCCTGACTTTATCTCTACATTCCTATCCTCAGAATAGTCCTGAATGCTCCAGGGGAAACAAGAGGATGGAAGAGGTAGTCACTGCCCCCAAGAAATGATAATTGTGAATAATTTCTTTTTCTCCTTTCCTGAAATGAGAGCAAATTTCAGAAGCAGGAAGCAGTTAAACCAGACAAGGAGAGGTTAAGATGCCTCAAACTCTCGAATCCATGCTTAGTTTCCAAAAAGGAGTTTAAGGCCAGGCTTCCTGGTGTTTTTAAAGGGCCAAGGGAATTAGCCAATCCAAGGAAGGCAGCAGAAAGGGAATTAACTTTTAATGAGCAGTTGTTGAGGTGCCACCTCTTACCAAAAAAAAAAAAAAAAAAAAAAACAAATCATAGTTAATGCCTCTCTACCCTAGGAGAGAGGTTTGATTATCTTCATACGCAGGCAATGCAGCGGACATAAGGCAGAGGTGGCTTTGCCAATCCATGGTTAACATTCAAGTTTCCCACATGTCCTTCTGTTATAGAGGGCTACAGCACTCTTCTCTGACCTTCTGCCAAGTGTGCAGATGTGGAAAAGGAGCTGGTGGGCAGGGTGGTGGCACTGGAGATCAGAAGGGATTATTTTTCCATTATGTCATTCATCCAACAACTTAGAAAGTCATTGATTTGGGTTGATATGTTTTGTAACTAGCCCCTTACCTGTAACTCTCTTATTAGTACTAATAGTTTTTCAAGTGATTCCTTTAGCGTTTCTAAAATAAATACTAATGTAACCTGTGAAAAATGTTAATTTGGCATTCTTTTTTCTGGTATATAATTACTACTTACATCTGTTTCTTGTTTCATTGACTAGAACATCCAAAATGACAAATAACAGAGTTGATCCTTCAACCACCCTTCATTTATTCTTGACTTTAATGGAAATGCCTCAAATATCACAAAATTAAGCACATTTTTGGCTATTGGTTGGCCATAGACAGTCTGTGTCATGCTGAGAAAGTACATTTTTATTCTTAGTTCTTTCTCCAAGAGTTTTTACCTAAAATTAATATTGAAATTTTAACAAATTCTTTTTTGGCATCTATGAAGATGATCACACTTTTTCCTCTGAGATACTGATGGGATTTATTAATAGACTTACTAATAATAAACCATAATGTACTTCTAGAATGAACCTTCCTTAATCATGATGCAGTGTTCTTTTAATATTCAAAAAATTCAACTTGTCCAGGTTTAATTTAGGATTTCCTGTGTTTACAAGTGAGATTATACTATGCTTTATTTTTTGTGTTATCTTCATCAGGTTTTTGTGTCTGTATAATGTTAGGTCAGAGGAAAGAACCGAGATAGTTTTCTGTTTTTCTATGGTTTAGAGAAATGTTTTTGAAAACCAAAAGGATCACTTGTCCTGGAGGTTTTGCTAATGGATTTGAAAACTTTCATCATTTCCTTCCTTGCTCCTGGTCTAGACCAGGCGCCAGTAAACTACAGCTTGCAGGTCTGCCGCGTGTTTTTATAAATAAAGTTTTATTGGAATATAGTCATGTCCACCCTTTTACAAATTGTCTACGGCTGCTTTCATGCTACAATGGCAGATATGAGTTGTTGCTACAGAGTGCCTCACAAACCTAAAATATTTACTATCTGTCCCTTTAAGAAAAACTTTTCCAACCCCTAGTCTAGACAGGCTCTCTTTTATGGTAGATAATTAGGGCATTTCTGTTTTCTTAGATTTTCAAATTTAATACCCCAAATTAACAACAGCTAACCATCTGAATTCTACAAAGTGCCTAGCAATGGGTTGAGCTATTTACATGTATTGGGTTGGCCAAAAAGTTCGTTCGGGTTTTCCATAACATCTTTTGGAAAACCCGAACGAACTTCCAACCCAGTATTATTTCACTGAATCCACACAAACACTGCATTTTTATCCCCATTTTACAGTGGAAGAGATTGATCTTAGAGAGAGTAAATAGCTTGCCCAAGATCAGAAGGGTGTAGTAGAAAAGCTATGACATAAATCCATGTATACCTGTGCTGGACACCATTATAGTATTATGTCATAATTTTTTCTATCCCTGTATTCATGTCCTTTTTCATTCCCATTTGCAATATTGTGGATATATATATACTCATTATATGTATTATATATTCATTATATATATTCATTATATATATATATGATTAGTTAAACATAGATCTATTTTATTGGCTTTTGTTTGTTTTGCTTTGTCCTGTTTTCCAGGGCTAATTCTTCGAGTTATCAACACAATGCTTCTTATATATTTTAATGCTCTATTTCAACAGAATATAAAATTTTATACATTTCAATGTTATAGTCTAATTCTGCATTCTTACTCCTGCTTTCCTTAGGTTTCTCTTGTGGAGTTTTTCTCCCTTACCTCTTGAGTGGAATGCTTAATTTATGGTTTGTTAATATTTTAAAAAGCATTTATGACTATGAATTTGGGATATTGATTTTACACTATCTATAGTTTATAAACTATACTAAATAGCCTAAATTTTTAAAATTTTAACTGAATTTTTTATTTTGAGACAATTGTAGGTTTCCATGAAGTTATAAAAAATAATAGAGAGATCCCATATATCCTTTACACAGTTTCTCCCAAAGGTAACATCTTGCAAAACTATAATATGATTATACCACAACCAGGATATTGACATTCATATAGTGAAGATACAGAACATTTCACAAGGATGCTTCATGTTGTCCTTTTATAGTCACACCCACCTCTCTCTGCTCCCACCCCCTCCTCACTCCTGGAAATCACCAATCTGTTTTCCATTTCTATATTTCTATAATTTTGACATTTCAAGAATGTTATATAATTGTAATCATACAGTATAGTATTGAGCTTTTTTAACTTGGCATAATTCTCTGGTGATTCATCAGGTCGTTGAGTGTATCAGCAGTTTGTTCCTTTTTATTGCTGACTAATAGTACATGGTGTGGACTTACGACAATTTGTTTAGCCATTTACTTATTGAAGGACATTTGGGTTGTTTCCAGCTTTTGGCTATTATGAATGAAGATGCTATAAACATCTGCACAGAGGTTTTTGTGTGAGCATAAATTTTCATTTCTTGGGGATAAATAAATTAAAGTTTAATTCCTGGGTCATATCACAGTTGCGTGTTTCATTTTTTAAGAAACTGCCGAACTATTTTCCAGAGTGGCTCTCCCATTTTACATTCCCACCAAAAATATAAGAGTGATGTAGATGCTCCATATCCTCATTAGCATTTGGTGTTGTCATTATTTTTTTATTTTAGCCATTCTGATAAGTGTGCAGTAGTATCTCATTGTGGTGTGTGTGTGTGAGTGTGTGTGTGTGAGAGAGAGAGAGAGAGAGAGAGACTGAATATCTTTTTATGTGCTTATTTACCATCTGTATCTCCTATTCAGTGAAATGCCTGTTTATATCTTTCGCCCATTTTCTAATTAGGTTGTTTAGTTGAGTTTGGAGGGTTCTTTATACATTCCAGATAATAGTACTTTGCAGATAAGTGGTTTGCAAATATTTGGTCTCATCTATAGTTTGTCTTTCATCCTCTTAATAGGATCTTTCACAAAGCAATGGTTTTAAATTTCGATGAGGTTCAACTTACCGATTTTTCCGTTTATAGTTCATGCTTCTGGTGTCGAGTCTAAGAACTCTTTGCCTGGCCCTAGATTCTGAAGATTTTCTGCTATGTTTTCTTCTAAAAGTTTTATAGTTTTATGTTTTATGCGTAAGTCCATGATCTACTTTGAGCTAATTTGTGTAGAAGGTGTGAGACGTATAGGCCAAAAGGTTCGTTTCTTTGTCCATTGGTGTACAGCTGTGCCAACACTACTTATTGAAAATCTATTTCCTACACAGAACTGTTTTTGTGCCTTTGTCAAAATCAATTGTGTGCACTTGTGTGGGTCTATTTCTGGGTTCTCTATTCTGTTCCAGCAATCTATGTGTCTATCCTTCCACCAGTACCACAAAGTCTTAATTACTGTAGCTATATAATAAGACTGATTCCTCCCATTTTATTCTTCCTTTTCAAAACTGATTTAGCTATTCTAGCTCCTTTGCCTTTTCATATAAATTCTATAATAGTCTTGTTTATATCCACAAAATAATTTTGTTGGGATTTTGATAGGAATTGCATCAAACTGTATATAAATTTAGGGACAACTGACGTTTTTATTGTTTTGAGTCTTTCATGTTATTTGCTACTATATAAAAATACAGTTGATTTTTTGGTATGTTTATCCTGTACCCTGCAACCTTGCCAAACTCATTTATTAGTTGTGGTAGGGTTTTTTGGTCTTGCTGTTTCGTAGATTCCTTGGGATTTTCTGCACAATCATGTCATCTACAAATAAGGACTGTTGTATTTCTTCCTTTCTTATATGTATGCCTTTTCTTGCTTTATTACACTGCTTAGAACTGACTAGAACAGCCAGCACCATGTTGCATATGTCCCAGGGTTATTAAGGAAAGTCGTTTTCTTTAAGTCCTTGAGTTTTATAACTGTTTTTCTTAACTTCTAGTTTTACTTCATTTCGATCAGAGAAAGTTGATGGCATATTTTCTGATTAAGTCTTCCATATAAAAGACAGTAAATTAAGTAAATTTTCCTTATCCTCACTCCCCTGCTGTCTACTTTGCAGTCTTCATTAACATAAACTAGGATTTTAGACTCAATCTTCATAAAAGATTAAGAAGTTATTTTTATATCATATTGCCTTTCATTCACAAATATTTTTGACATCTAACATCTATTTTATTTTAAGACTTTACTTTTTAGAGCAGTTTAAGGTTCATAGCAAAATTGAGGGGATGGTACAGAGAGATTTCCCATATCCTCCCATACATGCATGGCCTCTCTTATTATCAACATCCCCCCCACCAGAGTGGTACATTTGTTACAACTGATAAAACTTCTGCCATCTATTTTAATGTGAATCTTAAAGTGATTATTTGGACGCAATATTATGTTTAATTACTTGAAGGATTCATCCCAGTTCCTCTATACTGTAACTCCATCCTTAAGTTCTTAGTATTAGACCTTCTGTCAATCAGATAGAGGACATCTTCAAATCACTCTTTCATTGGTGGTAGATTTCCAGTCTTTTTTTTTTTTTAATTACTTTATTTATTTATTTTTATTTTTGCCTGCCTTGGGTCCTTGTTGCTACATGCAAGCTCTCTAGTTGCTGTGCATGGGTTTCTCATTGCAGTGGCTTCTCTTGTTGCAGAGCACAGGCTCTAGGAGTGCAAGCTTCAGTGGTTGTGGCTTGCGGGCTCAGTAGTTATGGCTCGTGGGCTCTAGAGCGCAGGCTCAGTACTTGTGGCTCATGGGCTTAGTTGCTCCATGGCATGTGGGATCTTCCTGCACCAGGGATCAAACCCGTGTACCTTACACTGGCAGGCGGATTCTTAACCACTGCGCCACGAGCGAAGTCCCTCCAGAGTCTTTTTATATCTGAAAACTGGCTTTCCATGCAGTCACACGTTAATGACAGCTTGACTGAGATTCAAATATGTAGATGATAACATTTCCCCTCAAAATTCTGTAGACACAGCTGCACTGTCTTAAATTCTGTGTTACTCATTGCAAATATACATCCAGGTCCTGTATTTGCCAAAAAATAGTTTGTGTCGATTATCTTTGGTCCTGCTCTCTGCCCACTTTGGTGATGGCTGAATCCCCTTCTCAAGCCAAATTGGAGGGTAGGCTAATGTACACAGCACCAGGTTTTTAGCAAGCACTCATCCACTGCAGCTCCGTTGTCCTGAAACAGACTCTTCTCCCTCCTCTGCTACTTGGTTCTCTGATCCCAGGATGCACTCACACCATAGTTCCTTTGGTCTCTCTTATGCACCTTACCAATGCAAGCCTCACTACTCAAGGTTCAGTTTGCCACCAACAGTTCCCTACACACAGCAGTGCACAAGTAAACTGCCTCCTTCACCTTCTTGGCTTCTCTGAATGAATGTACGAAGATTAGGGGTTGTAAGAAGCCTCTGGTTATTTCAATACGTCATTTTGAGCAGAAGAGGGACTTTTTACTTGGGTCTCTTAGTCTAGGAATAGGACAGTGGAAGAGAGACAAAGGGTTTTTCTACTGCTTCCAGTTGGTCTTAGTTTCTGGAGGTGATGCCTGGAATGAGTGGACCCAATTCAGCCCCATGTGTCTTACCATTAATGGAGATTTCACGGAGATTCCAACAACTGGTTGTTTATTTTTAAGTTGTCAGTAGTGTTTCCCCTATTCTATGTTATCTTAGTCATGCAAGGGCAAAGAGGGATTGATAGTCAAATGTTACTTTCAGCCTATGCCACGGCCAAGTCTTTACTTGGAATTACAGAGCTTTCAATGTTCATGGCAGTTACAGATCCTGTCCGGGATGAACCAGAGTGGCCTGACTGTGTAATCACATGAGGGGGTTTCCTCCCAGGACACTGCTCCACAACAAATTCCCTAGAACAGTGGTTCCCAATGTCTAGTGTACAGAAGCATCACCTGGGGAGCCCATTAAAAATTGATCAGGGGCTTCCCTGGTGGTGCAGTGGTTGAGAGTCTGCCTGCCAATGCAGGGGACACGGGTTCGTGCCCCGGTCCGGGAAGATCCCACATGCCGCGGAGCGGCTGGGCCCATGAGCCATGGCCGCTGAGCCTGCGCGTCCGGAGCCTGTGCTCTGCAACGGGAGAGGCCACAACAGTGAGAGGCCCACATACTGCAAAAAAAAAAAAAAAAATTGATCAGGCTCCACCCAAAAGTTCTAGTGGAGTCTTGGGTCTGCATTCTTAACAAATGCTAGGGGATGCATGCTGATGGTCCAAGAACAGGCCTTGGAGAACTGAAGCACCAGAAGCATCTCCTCTAAAACCACCAAATGGGAAATTTTCAGCTGTCCCTTTTTTTTTTTTTTTTTTTTTTTTTAGCATTGTTAGCAACAAAGTTTTCTTTTGTTTTGTTTTTTGCCTTGCTGGACTTTTTTTGTTTTTAACATCTTTATTGGAGTATAATTGCTTTACAATGGTGTGTTAGTTTCTGCTGTATAACAAAGTGAATCAGCTATACGTATACATATATCCCCATATCTCCTCCCTCTTGCATCTCCCTTCATCCTCCCTACCCAACCCCTCTCGTGGTCACAAAGCACGGAGCTGATCTCCCTGTGCTATGCATCACCTGCCCCTTCTGATATTTCCTCAGAGACAATGGAAAGAAACTCTTCCACCTACTACAATTCTGAAGCAGAGCTGCCTGGCGCAGCAACACTGGATAACGTGATACCTTCTCAAAATTCTTCATTGCCAGTTCGACTACAGCAACTGCCCTTTCACCAATACATAGAGGAATTCTACTGATGAATTTCTACACATCTGGAATGGCATATTGACCACATTATTCTTAATGGCATTGTTTGTAATAGCTCCAAATTGGAAATAACCTAAAGTCCACCACCACAGGGCTGGTTAAATAAATTATGAATCATCCATACAATGGAAAGCCTGGTATCTAATTTTTTTAAGTTTAAGGAACCTCTCTTTGTACTGACATAGAAAGTTCTCCAAGATGCAAGGTTGGGGAGGTAGGCGGGACTAATTCAAATATGTAAAGACTGGCATGGCATGAGCCCCTGCCAATCAGTGAGGATACCCAACCAATCAGAACAAAGGCCAGCCATTCCAGCATATTGGAGCCTACTAACCAAATATTAGCAGAAAGAGCAAAGTGGAGAATATGGGTTGTAGTATGCCACCTTTTCCTGTGAAAACAAGGGAGTAGAAGAAAAAACTTCTGGAAGGATACCCAAAGAAGGGGTGGGCAGGGGGTGGATGGAGGACAGACATGAATGAGAGACTTTAAAACTGTACACTCTCTTGTATTTTTTGAACCATGTAAATATATTATCCAAAAATTACATTTAAAAAAGTGTGTTTTTTTAACTTAAGAGATTTGTGATGTGGAGAAGGGATATGGGTGCCCAAGGCTGATGTGATATAAGTTTCATTTTATATTCCTTTTGGGCTCCTGTGGTTTGCTATTTCTCCAATGTGCCCATTAGTAAGCAGTTTGCTACAGTCATGAAGGTGGGGTGAGCCTGCCTTGTCTATACTGGTAAGTGGCTATGGTCCAATCAGTGATGCTCAAAAGACTGACTGCATCAGGCTTTATAAAAAGTACAGATCGTCTCGCCCAGTGGCTCTCAAACCTGGCTGCCCCTTTTGGTCACCTGGGGAACCTTCAGTAAAGGCTACTGCTCCAACCCCACCCCCAGATATTCTGATTTAATAGGTTCGAGGAGGGCCAGGGCACTGGGACTTTTAAAAGCTCCCCAGGTAAACCTAACACACAACCCCAGCGACAGCCTCCTGACTGGGCAGATCTGAGGTGAGGTTCCGAATCTGTATGTACGAACACGTCCTCCAGGTGACCGGTGTTCAGCCAGGTTTGTGACCAGTGGTTCCAGATGTTCCTGCTGCCCAAAACAACATCCTCTTACCCAGCCATCACTGCACTCAAGCAAGGACTCAAGCATTAGCAAAGGCCAGGTTCAGAAAAGAAAAGCCCACTTTGCTCAAGAAGAACTCTGTTTTCTAAATGAAAGCACATTCGGTTATTCCTGAGTGTGTGGTTCACATTCCTATCACCCTGGGTTTCTTCCCCCTTCTCTTTCCTCCCGAAGGACTTACAACCCCAAGGACCTCAATCAGAAATCACTGGACATGCTACCAGTGCTAGCCTCCCAGCCTCAGGGAGCCCCCTCACCCCGACTCCAGTAACAGCCAGGCCGAGAGGGGGTAGGTACACATACAAACACGTTCCATTCTAACCTGAAGTGGACAAGAGTCCAAGATGGGTAAAAATTGTATAAACAGAAAATATTTTACGGAATTGATTTTTGTAACAAAAGCCAGTGCACCTACTTGAGCAAGCACAATTCCTAAGAATCAAAAATTAAAGAATATCTTCCCCTTAAAGTTACTACGCAAATAGTAATTACTCCCTGAAGGAAGCACTCCTGAGGCAATCCCACACCATTTTTCTGCAGACATACCCTGGCGCTTTCCAGCCAACAGAGCCAGGCCTAAAGCTGACAGTGCTTGAATGTCTTTGAGGAAGCCACAGGGAGTGAAATAAGGGGAAGTGGGAGTTTTTAATGTCCTAAAAACAGAAGAAACACTTTTTCCCCAACATCTAAAAATCAACATTTCTCTTAAAGTGCCAGACATTCTGCAAGACAAGGTGTCCCTAGAGAGAGCCTGCAGCAGAATCTCCTTCACACCCTGCTATGACCACATAATCTCATTTCTCTAAATGTGACCTAATTGGAGAAAGAAAAACATTTATACCAAAATGACAACAGACAGAATCAAGCAAGGCCAGGAAGGAAATCCTCCATTGTTCAAAGGGAAAGTTTCATAAAAAGAAAGTCAGAGAGAGAGGCGGACAGATGAATGGATGGACAGACGTTGGATGCCTACGTGCATGCATGCATGATGTATGGATGGGTTGATGGACAGATATCAGTTCACACAACTCTCAAAGTCAGGGCTTTACAAACCAGCCTTTAATACCAGAGCTAAAGGTCTTCATGTGGGAAAGCACTAATTTTCTGCTTAAAAAGATTATTGTACATGCTCTTTCACCTTGTTTTCCTCCCAGATCTCCAAATCATGAAGCGTAACTGTATCAATTAAGATGCTCTGGGCTTCAATTAACATAACAGCCAAGTAAATGCTGCTTAAACAAAAGGGGCTTATCAAAAAATATCACACACAGGGTTTCCCTGGTGGCACAGTGGTTAAGAATCCGCCTGCCAGTGCAGGGGACACGGGTTCAGGCCCTGGTCCAGGAAGATCCCACATGCCGCGGAGCAACTAAGCCCGTGCACCACACCTGCTGAGCCTGCGCTCTAGAGGCCGTGAGCCACAACTACAGAGCCCACATGTCACAAATACTGAAGCCTGCACGCCTAGAGCCCATGCTCTGCAACAAGAGAAGCTACCACCAAGAGAAGCCCGTTGCACCACAACGAAGAGCAGCCCCCGCTCGCCACAACTAGAGAAAGGCCACGCACAGCAACAAAGACCCAACACAGCCAAAAATAAATAAATAAATAAATAAATAAATAATTTTTTTAAAAAAATATGACATACAGAAAATACTTGAAACAGGAGGTTTCTGGGGCTGTGAGTGGTTCAAGGTTCTCAGCACTGCAATTCTAGGGATCCATTTATAGTCAGAAGGTGGTCGCCATAGCTCCAACCATTGTTTTCATATTTGACAACCTCCAAGGCAGGAAGAAGGGTTGAGACAAAAAAAGAGTTCTTTTCTCTTTTACACTGGCCAAAACTGGGTCCCAAGCCCACCTCTAGACCAATCACTGAGAGCAGAAATAGAACTATCTTGCATCACTCATACTTTGTCCCTTGGACACATTTTCACTAAACAAAACCAGGAACGATTGGGGAATGGCTGTTGGATGGACCAACATCATCTGCTATAGCATCTGTTCCCATTTTTCAATCCCCAGATACCTACAAGACCCCCTCCAATCAGAAATGCACTCTAATAATTCCCAAAATGTGCCCTCCAGAGAGATTCCAATAACCTCATTCCCTTTATGGACAAGTTTTCCACCTTCATCTTGTCAGCCTCTTCCTCAGGGCACTTAGGATTACAAGTGTCAGAATTCCACTAAAACTAGTTCAAGAAAAGAAAGAAGTTTTGTTATAAGGAGACAAAGTAACTCACAGAAGCCAGGGGCAGCGACGGTAGTCTGGCTTCAGTGCAGGATGGTCAAGAAGCAAGGCAGCCACTTCCGTCTCTCTGTCCACACAACCTCTGAGCCTGCTACAGAAGCAGTGAGGCTTTGTTTGCTTTTCGGTACACATCGCACAGTCCCTGAGACCACACAGCCTTCCAGTCTGGCGTTGACAGAGGCTAGCTGGCATCTCTCAATGCAAGTCCAAGTCCCAGAGAAAGAATCAGGTGAAGCCATACCTGGTCCATCAGCAATGGGCAGGAATCCCAGTCACATGGCTCAAAGGCAGATGCCAGGGGCCACCCCTTGGGGCCTGTTTGCCAAAAAGTAGGGAATGAACAGACCTCAAAGTCACCCTAAAGGGGTCTGTACGAGCTCACTTTGCAGGAAATTCACCCTTCTCCTGGGACATCAGCCTCTAAGACCCAGCAGGCCAGAAGGAGGGGAAGGAAAAAACAGCAGTCATCCCAGTACGACCACCTGACCCTCCCATCTCTGGGGAGCACAGCTGGTGGGCACAGCTGGAGAGGAGGGAGGAAGCCATACAAATGCTCACCACACTCCGCCCGGCAGCCACCCTCTGTCTTCCCTCCTCCCCGCTGTCTCACGTTGGCTCCCGCCCAAGGCCCTTCTCACTCTCACACCCACCTAACTACACTCACCCTCACGTTCGACGCTCCACTCTGGGCCCCTTTCTGCCAAAATGCTTTCCCACACAGGGGTCCCTGTCTTCCAGCTCACTCTCCACGCACATGTCTACCTCAGAAGTGAGCTCGGTCTATTTTAAACTCCTATAGCTGTCTGCCATCTGTCTCGTCTGGGGGCCTCGTGGTCTACTGAAAGAACAGAACTGAATTTGGAAACACGGAAACTGAAGTCTGGTTCCGGTCCCACCATTAGCTCCAGGACCTCGGGACAATCATGGACCCCTTCCCATAGCTGACAAAGAAAACTCTCTCTTAGTTAGTTCCTGGGGCTGTGGGGAGTATCAGAGGAATGAAAGATAAAACGCTTGGACAGTGAGGTGAGAGTGGACAGAAAGGTCTTTGAGGGCGTCTTCACCGACACCCAGCCATGGCAGGCACTGTTCAGGAATTACTGGCTTCCTTTACTTCTCTGACCAGACACTCCCAGTGTTCTGGGGGACCAGCCAATGCCAGACTGGGAATCCTCAAGTCCATCCGGGTGCACTGATGCTTGGAAATGGTTACCATGGCAATCAGCTCTGCAACTTGCTTCGTGAGTGATCCTGAGCAAGTCATCAACCTCCGGGAGCTTCAGATCCCTTCAAACATGACCACGCATCTGTTCAGTCACCAGGTACGACCACAGTATTGTCAAGGTGTGTCTCTAACATTGACACCATAATAGAACTGACCACACAACGTTGTTGCCTGCATTAAGTGGACGCAGGCCTTAATGCATGCAATTAATAACAATAATAAGATTAGTAACAATAATAATATTAAATGCCATCTATGTTTCGGGTCCTGCACTAAGAGCTTTGCATGTATTAATTCATAACAACCCTATGAAGCCCATAATAAGTACTAAATGCCCTTTGTCTGGAGACATAACAACCACAATAAGTTAGAAGGAAGAAATCTAGAAAGACAGACACTGAAAACCACATTTAACTTCTTTCCTAGAATCTGCAGACAAGTCATTTAAATGCTCTTCAAAAGAGCAACTCCATAAGCTCAGGTGGGAAAAAAAACATCCACCTTGAGCACCTGCTCATCCACACAAAGTGAGGCTGCCTCGCGGGCCCATCATTATCCCTCCCCACACACTTCCTGCCATCTTTCCTCAAGCTGTTCTCCTCCCCCAGATGCAAGCTTCCCACATCCAGAAGACACCAGCTGGCTGGGAGACAGCTGCCTTCCCGCGGAAGCAGAGTTACTAGGAGGTCTGATAGTCACATGAATCTCTACAAATCCCATATCAACCACAGCAGATGGCAGATAGAAGCATTACAGATGCAAAACATTACAGAAGGTTTTTAGGGGGTTGCATGTGGGGAGTCACATTTCACAAGACACTGTCTCCTATCCCCTCACCAGTCCCCCTCCTCACTGTCTCCCTCCCCGATGGGCTCAGGAACCCCCAAAACCTTCCCCGTCTATTCTGCAGGAAGGTCGACCTCTACTGTCTGAAACCCAGGCACCAGAAGAAAGGGAATTTCACCTTCTCCCGAAGGCTTTATCAAAGTATCAAAGTATTTTCCCACATAAAATAAGATCCCTTCCAAAACAAAACTGACGTAATTGATCTTTTATCCAAGAAATATTTGTTGAGCATCTATTATATGCCAGACACAATCCTAGGCCCTGAGGCTACCAAAGTATATAAGTCAAGAGGACAGCCTCCGTGCTTTTGTGGGTATGATCATGTATAAAGTGTTATTACGGTAACATGTGTTGAGGGACTGCTGTATTCCAGACATTGCCGAGTGCTTTCTATACGTTATTTTACTTCATTCCTCACAACCTCCTCTGAGGTATTTCATTCCTGTTTGACAGATGAGAAAACCGAGGCTCAGAGAGGTAAATACACTGCCCAAGACCACACAGCTAGGAAGCAAAAGAGTTTAAATGCAACCCCAGTTCTGCCTGATTCAAAGTTCACACTTTTAGCCAGTGTGTTCTGAAGGCCACATCGGCCTCTAGTTTCTAATTACTCAATAGCTCCCCTCTGCCTCCATGATGGACCCCAAACTCTGCAGCAAACCTTCCTATGATTTTCTATTATGATTTCCCAAAATGCTTTTCAGCCACCTGGATTCCTGCCATGAGGAGGGACTCACGTATCCTGAAAACATCCCTCATGCTTTCTCTCTCTCATGCAGTGCCCGCTCACTCACCTGTCCTCCCCAGTTCTCCATTCCGAAACTCCAGCTCCACCTGACAAAAGATCTCCTTACACAAAAGTTTAATACAAAAGGCAACTTCTTACTTTTTGCTTATGAGAAAAGAGCAACTACTCTATTATTCACATCCAATGCCAGGCCAGAGTACAAAATTAAAATAATGTATCGAGGTTATTTTTCCAGGTTAAAAAGAAAGTCACCAGGCTTCCCTGGTGGCGCAGTGGTTGAGAGTCCGCCTGCTGATGCAGGGGACGCGGGTTCGTGCCCCGGTCCAGGAGGATCCCACATGGCGCGGAGCGGCTGGGCCCGTGAGCCATGGCCACTGAGCCTGCGTGTCTGGAGCCTGTGCTCCGCAACGGGAGAGGCCACAGCAGTGAGAGGCCCACGTACCGCAAAAAAAAAGTCACGTTCTCCAGGAAGCCCTCCAGTCCCCCTACAGAAGTGTGTTTTCCAGCCTATATTGCTCACTGCCCTCTTCTTCTACCTTGCTCCCAGTCCTTATTACCGTCTCTTGCACACTATGGGCATCTATAGAAAGCTCTATGCCCCTAATAGCGATCACTTCCTTTCACGATGCCGAGCTCCATCCATCAGAGGCCCCCCTACAACATACGTGCCTCTGTGCCTTGCACAAGCTCTTGCTCAATAAATGTCTGCTGAAATAACTCTGTAAGTGCTTTCATTTCAACAGTATTTCCAAAGCCAGTGTCCCCCGCCTGGGGCCCGCTTCTCCTCTCACCAGAGTCGACGTGAGCTCTTGGGGAAAGCTCATCACACTCCGTGACTGCAATTACCACTGGTAGGTAACTGGGTCCCAATCTCTGTCTTGAGCCCAGATCGAGGCCCAGAGCCCCAATTCTGAAGATCACATGCCAACTGATCTGTGCCACTTGGACATAACTAGGCATCTACAAGGGAAACTCCAAGCTCCTTTGAAACATGTCCCTCTTCCCATGGTCCCCATCTCT
Source organism: Mesoplodon densirostris (assembly GCF_025265405.1). Taxonomy (NCBI): domain Eukaryota; kingdom Metazoa; phylum Chordata; class Mammalia; order Artiodactyla; family Ziphiidae; genus Mesoplodon; species Mesoplodon densirostris. The sequence continues at coordinate 48,963,992 of NC_082676.1, forward strand.
GTGAACTGCACCACCAGCCCACCCCGCACCCAAGCCAGAAGCCTGGGAGCCACCCCTGACTCCTCTCACTCCCAGTCAATCACCAAGGTCTCTCAGCAACACTCCCTAAATATCCCTCCAAGCCTCCATCCACCTCTCCTTCCTCACTGCAATCCAGGCATCCTCAAGTCCAGCCTAGATCACTACACCTGCCTTCTCCCACCAAGTCCCCTCCTCCAGCCTTGCCACCTGGAAACTCACCTTTCAACTGCAGCCAGATTGGTATCTAAAAGGCAAATCTAATCATGTAATACTTTATTTTAAAAAAAAAGACATCTGTACCCTCAGAATAAAATCTACACTCTTCCGTTGGACATATGAGCCACTTATAATCAGGTTCCTGCCTTCCTTTTCCCTAACCACATCCCCACCTTATAAATATACAAGGACAGATGCTCTGTGCCAGCCAAACCAAACTGAATCCTCCTGTGCCCTTGCATACGCTATTCCCTCTGCCTAGAACCCCCTTCTCCTTCTTTCCACGCCCTCCATTACTCAATTAAATCTATCATCCTGAAAGCTAGACTCTGAGATCATTTGGTCCTGGAAGCCTCCCTGATGCCTTCAGTTAGGTGCCCCAACTCTGCACGCCTCAGAATCCCACTCTTACAGCAACCATAGCACCGAGGCCCTGTATGGCGCCTGCCTGTTTATGAGTCTGTATTCTCTACTAGACAACGCTTCTGTCATGGCAGGGACTTGCCAACTGTGATCACTGTTTCACTGTTGGACATCCCCCACCACCACCTGACACAGCAGGTATTCAATTCATACCTCAATGGATAAATAAATCAGGTAACATGCACATCAAGGCTTTTGAGAAAACTCTTGACTAAAATAATCTTGCAGGGCAATATTTTGAAGCCTGGGAGCTGCCTGGCAGACTGAGATGGTTTATTCAAGTTTTTAAGACGTCTTCTTGTTTGGAAAAAGACAGGACCATCTCAGGCAGGGTTGCTAGGGTTTAGCATTGCAGAGCTGACAGGACAGTGTCGAGAACAGAGTCTCTGGTACTCTGCTAGAAACTGTGGGAATACGAGCTCTCTTTCCAACCTGAAGAACACACACGTCATGGTTAATGGGGGAGAGTCAAGGAGTGACTAAGACGGAATGAGCACCCATGGCCACAGATACCCAAGGACCAGCCCGGCCTGAGAGTACCCCAGGGGCATGTCCTGCAGAATGAAAAGGGAAAGGGATGCCTCTTCCTGGGTAGGAATGCACTGAGATATTCCCAGAGCAAAGGACAGGGATCCCAATGGAAGGCACCCCAGGCAGAGATTTTATAAGGAGAAATAGCCCCCAAAGGGATAATGTCAGTGTTTTCCTATTTGGGGCACTTTCTGTCTCATTCCCCTTTCCCTCCTCTCAGCATCCTTCTAGAAGCTGTGTTCCCTTCTTCCTCCACTGAGTGTTTAGGATTTGAGGTAAATTAGAAAGTGGTTAAATAACTGTATCCAAAATATACTCACAGTCAGATGCTGACCTAGAAGGCTTTGTCTAATAGACTGCAAAAAGGTCCAAGGAAATAGCCAACCTCAATAGCCTGTTAAATATTGATAGTTTTACCCAGATCCGGAATGAAGCTATATGGGGTCTACTCTCTAAGTGTGCAGATGATGTGCAACTAGGTGGGCCTAGGGAGGCTTTGAATTTTAAAATCAGGATCTATTTAGGAAGTAATGAAACTATTAGGAAGTAATGAAACAAAGATGACTCTTAGAGTCTTGTGTTGGGTCTTGAAAAATTATTTATACATGTCCCTAGAAGAAACAGAAATGGGTTAGCAGAATGAACACAGAAATATAGAAGGTCAGTTGGATAGTGGACACTAAGTCAAAGATTCTGATTCTCCCTGCTTCCAAGCATAGAGCAGTATGGAACCCACGCACCTGCTTTGAGGTTAGATATGGCCATGTGACTCACTTTGGTCAATGATATGTGTTTGGCAGTGATGGGTACTGCCAGGGAGAGCTTCAAGAACTACAAGACTTGCCAAGGTCCCCTTTCCTTCCTCAGTGATTATGGAAGCATATTTCAAGTTAGAGTGTCTGTTGGCCAGGTCCCTTTTGTGAGCACAACAAGAAACCTCTCCCCTCCCACCCTAGCCAAACCATGTTGATTGTGGTTGGGACTAGAAAGAATGTCAGGAACTAGAGTGATGCCAACATCAGCTCAGTACTCGGAGAGACTCTATGATGACTAGAGCTGCCCAAATATACCACTTTGAGAGCAGTATGTTAGTAACTCAAGACTGGATGGTCACCACGATATGCTGTGAAGCATTAGATGGTACAGTGAGTACTTACTTGACCTTCTTTTAATAACAATAACACATATCCTTCTGAAGAACTGTCCCTTCCCCACTCTTAGCCCACATAATTCAAATAGTGTTAATTCTACTCGAATTCCAAGCATGCACAAGGCTGGCCAATCAGAGCACTACTTTCTCATTGGCCCTGGTAGCCAATTCAGAAGCAGTGAGATACAAGAGAGATGAAGCTACTCTTCCACACGTGAACTTGAACCTAGAGGAAATGTGAGGAGAGCTTCCACTGCCATCCTGCGATAGTGAGGGGAGGCTCTTCTCTTTGAGAGTGGAGCCAATAAAGAAGAAGTAGAGATGAAATGAGAGAAACCATGTCCCAGTAACATAATGAGTCCCTGGATCAAACTATACCTGAGCAGATACCTTTAGATTTTTCAGTTACATAAAGCAACGAATTTCTTTCTTTCTTTCTTTCTTTCTTTTTTTTTTTAGGACTGCAGGCAAAGCTGCAGCCTTTTTTTTTTTTTTTTTTTTTTTTTTGCATTACGCGGGCCTCTCACTGTTGTGGCCTCTCCCGTGGCGGAGCACTGGCTCCGGACGCGCAGGCTCAGCGGCCATGGCTCACGGGCCCAGCCGCTCCGCAGCATGTGGGATCTTCCCGAACCAGGGCACGAACCCGTGTCCCCTGCATCGGCAGGCGGACTCCCAACCACTGCACCACCAGGGAGGCCCCGAATTTCTTTCTGAATTAAGATAGTCAACTGGTACCCCTTTTAATAAGGCACCCACTCTCCAGCTCAACACAAGCCCGACCACCATCACTGCTTTACACCCAACCCACTTCACTCATTTATGCTTCCTGCCTGGATCCTGTAGGATTTGATTTCAATCCTTTTACATTTACATGTGTGTCCACAGATAAATATGAACATGTTATTTTAATCGGCGAACATCTTTTTTGAACATTGAATTTCAATGTTTTCATGATCTTACATTAGTGTTCCATGTACCGTACACTAAACATCTCAATTGGTAATTAACCATGAACTATCATGGCCGCAAGCCTTTGCCCTGCCTGCACTGCCCTTTCCCTAAGCTTTGCGGATTAGAACTCAACTGATCCTGCAAAAGTCAACTCAAATGCCTTCTTCTTGTGAAGCCCGCCTTAATGACTGCCCTCCAAGAATTATGATTCAGAAGTAAAGGTTCATTCCCCAGCATTCTTGTAACCTGAGAGCGTATCAAGTCTTAGCCCTTATTTCTTCCCACTCTGCATTACACTTTTGTAGGAACGAGGCTGTCTCTTCATGAGACCAGCGGATTTCCAAGGGCAAAGATTTAAGTCTCTAGCACCTTCATAATAACTTACTTAATCACTCACTAGGTGCCAGCATTTTACCCACCTTTTCTTGTTTAAACCGTATCACAACCCCTATAAGGTGGGTCCTATTAATGTCCCCATTTGAAAGATGAGGAAACTGAGGCCTAGAAAGACTCAAAGTCCAAGAGCAGTTTTCTTAACCACCATACCACCAGGGCACACTGCTTCCATTACCCTGTACTTAGAAGGAAGTAGAATCTGTAGGGTGAAACAACATTTCCACCAAATTCTGCAGGGCTCTTGAAGGATTGCCTTTCCCCTCTTCCATCCCCCTTCCCCAGACTCTGATCCAAGCACTGGGGGGACTGCAATGGGCTGTCTCACCCACTCCTCTCCCTTAGAGACTGCAGAGAACACTACTCTCTGCTCCCACACGTCACCTGACAGCGGAGCTGGGTAACCTTCCCTCATCACACAAGCCTTTCCAGTAGCTCTGCTTCCCTCTGAAATTATATTAAATTGTTCCATTAGTGTCAAAAAAGGAAGATGCATGAGACTTTTATGAATTTCCTTTTTTAAAAAAGTTATCTTCAGAACTGTGCTTGTGCTGACTGCTTCCAGAAAGTTGGAGGTTATTTGGGTGCAGAATTTATTTGCAGAAAACCGCAAGATCGGTCTAAATGCCAGAGTTTACTCTAGTTGACTTGTCTGAAACAATATAGATGTGATAATGCAAAGTCACGGAAATCGACTTGAACAGATATTTCTCCAAAGATGATAAGATGTTCAACATCACTCATCAGTAGGGAAATGCAAATCAAAATCACAATGAGATACCACCTCACATCCATTAAAATGGATACTATCAAAAAAAAAAGGGACTTCCCTGGCAGTCCAGTGGTTAAGACTCTGCAGAGGGCATGGGTTTGATCCCTGGTCAGGGAACTAAGGTCCCGCATGCCACACGGCACAGCCTAAAAAACAAACAGGGACTTCCCTGGTGGTGTAGTTAAGAGTCCTCCTGCCAGTACAGGGGACATAGGTTCGAGCCCTGATCCGGGAAGATCCCATATGCCGCGGAGCAACTAAACCCGTGTGCCACAAAGACTAAGCCTGTGCTCTAGAGCCCACGAGCCACAACTACCAAGCCCACATGCCACAACTACTGAAGCCTGCGCACCTAGAGCCTGTGCTCCGTAGCAAGAGAAGCCACTGCAATGAGAAGCCCGCGCACCTCAATGAAGAGTAGCCCCTGCTCGTGGCAACTAGAGAAATCCCGTGGGCAGCAACAAAGACCCAACGCAGCCATAAATAAATAAATAAATTTATTTATTTTAAAAAAAAACAGAAAATAACAAGTGTTGGTGAGGATGTGGAGAAATTGAAACCCTTATGGACTGTTGATGGGAATGCAAAACAGTGCAGCCACTATGGAAAACAGTACGGGGATTCCTTTAAAAAATTGAAAATAGAATTACCATATGATACAGCAATTCCACTTCTGGGTATATAGCCAAAAGAATAAAAGCACAGCTTGAAGAGGTATCTGTCCATCCATGTTCAAAACAACATTATTCACAATAGCCAAAAGGTTTCAGAAGCAATTCAAGTGTCCAGCAATGAATGAATAGCTAAACAAATCGTGGTATACATATTCAATAGAAAGAACATGGATGAACCTTGAAGACATGGTGTTAAATAAAATAAGCCAGCCACAAAATACAAATAAGGAACCTGGAGTAATCAAAATCATAGAGACAGAAAGTAGACTAGTGGTTGCCAGGGGCTGGGGGAGAGAGGAATAAACAGTTGTTGTTTAATGCATATAGTTTCAGTTTTGCAGGATGAAAAGAGTCCTCTACACTTAGAAATGGTTAAGAAGGTCAATTTTATGTTGTGGGTATTTTACTACAAGTTTTAAAAATCATGGAAATCAGTAAGTATTCTCTCTTTATGATAAAATGGTACAACCCGGAAAGGACCTCGGGAGTGCTGCATCGATGCTCTGTGGAGTAGCGGGGTTTGGGTTTATGTTGGGGGGGGCGGGGTTGGAGACAAGTTGTTGGGAGCAAATTGCTGTTCCCAATGAGCCTCCATCCCAAATACCAAAGACTATGAGGCTCAGAAATCTCGCGGGAGTCCCTGCAGCTCCCCACACACGGCACACGTGGTGGAGGAGAGATGCTGAGTGGAACAGAGGCACAGCCAAGAAACATCATGGCGGCAGGAGAGGGGCTGCGCGCTCCAGCGGCTTTGAGCTGCAGAGGCAGAGAAGGAGGGATGGCTTAAGGGAGACTGATGAAGGAAAGCACGAAGATAAGTCTGTACCCCTCCATCTCGGCTCCCTCTATCCCCTGCCACTTCTGGGTATCTAAGCTGACAAAGAGATTTCTAGAGATCTAAACTTTCCCTTCTCCTTTAATCAGAGACTGAAAATGGTGAAAAGAGAAATGCCCAAACTCTTGCAAAACCCATCTCCACGGTCAATATTGGACCAACGTAGACCAATTCTGCATAGAACCGGAAACAGGAAAGCCCCTTTGCCTCTGTGTGCATTCATTCACTCAGAAGTATTATCTCCAATTACAAATCAGAAATGATCTTGGTCCAATGAAGAAAACAGACAAAAATCAGTCATTTTTTTCTGGTAAAACTTAATAATTATAAAGCCACAATGTAAAGAAAATGCTATGAAGGAAACAAATTTGTCACATTAATGAAGAGTACGGGCGGGCACAGAGTCCTCCTGTGGCGGATCTGCTCGGTGCACACCCCATGTCCATCTCCCCTTCCCTCTCACTAACAGAACCCCGACATTGCTCAATGTTCCCAATAAAAATATTCTAACTTACAGCTTCCCCTTCAGTCTTGGCCAATAAAGATATACATGGATCCCCTGGGAAGAGTATCATTATCCCTTCTGAAGTGAAAAAGACAAAGCCTTGAAAGGAAAAGACTTGTGGCCATTCCATATTCTGCATGCCTAGAATGTAGACTGAATGCTGGGAGGTTCTGCAGCCGTTCTGTGACCATGTGAAAGAAAACTACCTGCTAAGGCTGGTGGAGCAGGAAGAACAAAGAAACCTGAGACCTTAAAGACATCATCCAGCTGCTACACAAGTTCTGGTTATCTACATTCTTACCTGCCTTTTTTTTCTTTTTGCTTGATCCTATTTTTTTTTAATTTTATTTATTTATTTTTGTCTGCATTGGGTCTTCGTTGCTGCATGCTGGCTTTCTCTAGTTGTGGTGAGCGGGAGCTACTCTTAGTTGCGGTGCGCGTGCTTCTCATTGCGGTGGCTTCTCTCGTTGTGGAGCACGGGCTCTAGGTGCATGGGCTTCAGTAGTTGTGGCTCGCAGGCTCAGTAGTTGTGGCTCACGGGCTCTAGAGTGCAGCCTCAGTAGTTGTGGCACACAGGCTTAGTTGCTCCGCAGCATGTGGGATCCTCCTGGCCCAGGGCTCAAACCCATGTCCCCTGCACTGGCAGGCGGATTCTTAACCACTGCGCCACCAGGGAAGCCCAATCCTATATTCTTATTACTGCAACGGTATTATGTTGCTTTTGTGTGATAAGAAAAACTAAGTGAGGCTTAGAAATATATTTGATGGATAATATAGTTACATGACTCTCTAAACACATGTAAATTTAAACAACAAAATGAATGTTTCACATTCAAAATATTCACCTTAGAAGGTTTAATAAAGAAAACTGGGTCTACCTGAAATTCCTAAAGAGGTATACCAGAAATATTTTCAAGCCATGACAGGTGCATTAGAATAAGTGAGTAGCCAAATTATGTTCAAACCACAGCATCACGCAGATCTTTAATCATAAAAGTGTTAAGGCTATAAACTTCTCTCTAAGCACAGTATTGGCTAATCTCCTAAATCTTTTTCGTATAGCACTCTATTTTTCTTCATTTATAGCCTCTCTGCAATTATAGTTTTGAGTCCTATTTAATCCAAATATTAAATATTTATGTTATTTAAGAATGTAAATTTTAATTGTTTGATGGTTAAATTTGGTTGGATATTTGTTTCACTCCATCCCTCACAAAATAGGTAACATAATAAAGAATGAGTCTTTATTCTCGACTTGATTCCTTTTTCACTCAAGTAAGGAAAACTTGGTCATGTGGAATTGACTGAAATTCAGGGGGAAAGTAATAGAGCAAGTCTCTCCTGGTGGATCTAGCTTAATTCATCAATGACAGATCATTACTCCCTGGGTTTTCCCATAGAAACCCTCTCAGCTTCTCCATCACCACCATCCCAGTTTCCTTTACATCCTTGTGGGCTCCCTCCCATCCCTCCAAGTGTGGGAAATGCCCCATTCCCAAGTCAAATCACCCCTCCTGTTTAGAGAGTCATGAGATTCATTTACTTATACAAAATGACCCCCACCATCTCTAGGAGGTTTTCACTGTCCTTGCTAACAAACCTCATTCAGTAAGACCCCCATATTGTCCTCTGATCATACTAACTTGAAGTGTTTCCTCGATCTATTCAAAACATTCTGGGCTAGCAATGTAAGACCACCAGGAAAGTCAAAGATGTCAGATGTGAAATGCTTTCATTAGTCCATCACATGCCTTCAATTTGGAGGCAAGTGGATGTTTCTAAAGCAGACACAGAATTCTTTCTCATTTTGAATCAGCTTTATGAGATCACTTACCCTGTGACACTCCTCAACCTCTTGCCAGAAAGTGTAAGAAACATCTGATCCTCTGTCTGGGCCTCTGCTGAAACATTTTCACAACCAAGTATAAATGAAGGTCAGTGCCTCTGTTTTAAGTGTGGTCCATCTGGAGAATGGCAGATAGGTCACAAATGGCCTTTTGCCAGTGACCGCCACCTGGCATGCGGCTCACCAGCTCTGTTCTTTGCCTTTGTCACTCAGATCTGTCCAGGCCAATCCCATTCAAAATCTGGACCTGCAGTTCCTCCTCATCTCTGAATGGGCATCCTTCCTTTAGCTGCCCCTGGCCAGGCCATATGGACAATGAACTTGGACAAAACCACAGGAAAGGTTTCTCTGAGTCAATACACACCAATTTAAAAAACACTCCAGGGATATCCATACCATGGACCATGATGTGGTCATAAAATAGAATAAGGATATTCTTCAGGTACCAATATGGAACAAACTCCAAGATATATAAAGTTTAAAAAGCAAGGTAAGCTAACATTTGAATGTGTGTGTTTTGGGGACAGAAAATAAATATATATGATTTGCACGTATATTATGGGCTACTTCCAGAAGCATACACAAGAGATTGGTAATATTGGTTGCTATAGGGAGATAAATTGAGTGGCCAATGACGAAGGGTAGGAGAGACTTTTCAAGGTAAACCCTATTGCACATTTTAAATTTTGAACCTGTGAGTGTATATAACTATTTGAAATTTAATTTAATTTAAACTTTCTCGAAAAGTGATCAGCCATATAATAGGAGACAATGATGCCTGATAAAAGATGCCACTGATCTGTATTTCTTGCCTTGGAAGGATGTTATATTGTGTTCATTGCAGGGGATGAAAAGCAGATTTCAGAATAATGTGTTTTAATTTTGGTTTCTAACTTTAATTTAAAATGCATATAAATGTTGATTAAAATCTGCAAAAATATAAACCAAAATGTTAATAGTCGGTTTTTTCCTGAGTGGTGGAATTACAGGTGATTTTTACTTTCTCCTCTTGGTACATCTTCATTTTCTAATTGAGAATTTTTTTTAATATTTTTAAATTTTTTAAAATGAAGAATCCACCTTTAAGCTTTTGTCCTACACACACATGCCACTCCTTCCTAGGGAAGGCAGGGGTTCCTACACCACAGGACCTCGCAGGGAATTACCTTATTTGGAGGAGTGACAGAAGGCTGCCAGGAAAGAGCTCCTTGGCCAGAAGCCGAGGGAGGAAGGCAGGACTTTTCAAGGCAGAGCCATAAACCTCAGCATCAAATAAGCAGCCAGGCTCTCATTTCAGCCATGTAAACAGTAATGTGTATTCATTAAAACTGCATTAGTTTAAGGAGTCCCCAGAGATCGGGGCTAACAGGCTGGAGGTGGGGAAAGAGGCTGCAAAGTGCACCTGCTGTTTCCTAAGGCAATGCAAACAAGCTGAAAACAGCCAGGGCAGGGCCACCCAGAGGGGCTTCATGGCTCTCCTCAGTTTTGCTAAAGGTAAACAAAGATTGAGAAAAGGAAGCATCCAGGACCCCAAACATCTGGCTTGCCTGGCCCGAACCTTTCCTGTTAAATGGTTCTTGAGGAAAATGTAGGCCTGGTGGGCATCCCTAGCACGGTCCACTGCACAGCTGGACTGGACCACGAAGATGGCATCACAGGCAGGCTACTTCCCCTTCCCTTAGAGGCCAGGCATCACCTGAATGAGTGAAACCAGCCAGGCAGAAGAGTTGTGGCCAACATGTGTTGAGGCTTACTCTTCAAAGGTCTGTACATGTCTTAACTCATTTAAACCTCCCCAAAAGTGCCCACTCTGTGAGGTGGGTACTAGTACCATCCCCATTTATAGGTTAAAAAAAATGAAGCATAGAGAAGTTAAATAATCTGCCCAAGGATACCCAGCTATATGGCTGTGTCCAGACTTGGAAGCATATCTCACTCCCGAGCTCATAATCTTGGTCACAACACCATTCTGCTAGTTCCAAATCTCGCCAAGCATCCAATGCAAACCAAAGCTTTAAAATGATGAGCCATGACCCTGTGCCAAGGATCTTCTGAGTAGCTAATGAGAGTAGGAACCACAGTTATCAAATCCACAACTGCAACCGGTGAGCTATATTTGCCCCATTGTATAGATTAAGTAACTAAAGCTTAAAGGCTTGGGTGTATTTCCAGGTACTGGGGAGCATTCTCAGTCCCTCAACAGGAATGGAGAGTGACCCAGCCTCTGTGCCCAGGAGGGTGGCACAGCAGGGGCACAACTTAAGCTAAGGAAACCCAGAAGAGTGGCAATAGCCCCCAGCTGCAGGGAACAAAGATTCCCTCTCATTCCCGGTGCACAAAGCCAAAAACCACCTGAGCGGGAATTCTGAGATGCTCCAAACCTTCCCCCACGGAGCCAGAAACATGAGAAGAGCTTCGTGCCCCAGAAGTGGGAGCCAACCCGCAGCATCATGCCTGCCTCTCCCTGCCCTAAGACATCTCTATCTAGAGCTTTCGAGGTTAGCAAGTCTGACGTTAACTGTTTTTGTCACATCCCGCCCTTCTCCCACACTCCCAAATGACTCCCCTAAAGCCTTGGGAAGGAGCAGCTGAGGCTCACAGCTCCAGAGCTGCTCCTTCGCCCAAGAATGAACATCGCCGAGGGCTCAGCTCCAGGGACCCCACCCTGACTGCCTCTCTGCCCCATAGAACTGCTGTTATATGACCCCGCCTGTCACCCCAGTTCACCAGCCACCAGATCTAAGCTGGGACAATCAGATTATTTTGGAGACTTTAGAATGGACGCTGAGATTCAAGGGGAGGGACACCAGGCAGCTATGGGACGTCATCCTCCATCTAACACGTAGAGTAAAAGACAAGGTGAGCAAGGAGGTGAGAATGGTGAAAACAGATGAGGAGAAGTGGAGATGAGAGATGGAGGCCCCAACAGTCTTCCAGTTCCCAATTCTTCTCCCTCCTTTCAACCAGGCTGACCTTTCTCTTGGACCCAAGCAATGTCCCTACATTCTTACGCTAGATTTCCCTTCTAGCAGTAGCTGACTCGAGTTGGTTTCTGTTTCTTACAACCAAAAAAGGTTAACTAACACACCCACCTCTCTCTCTCCTGGGACCTCTGGCTGATGCACCCAAACAGCTGGAAATAAGTTAACTGAAGGAAAAACTGCAAGCTAAAAGTAACACAAACAGAGCGAGAGCCAACCCTGGGGCTGGTTCCAGGCTGGAGGGAGGCTCCAAGGAAGGTCAAGTCACCAAGTATCTATTAAGCATCTATCAAGTAAGGCTGCACTGTGAGGGGAACAACGGACCACTCAAATACAGACCCTGTCATCAAGAGCTTATAGTGGAGGGAAAAGGTTCACCAACAAAGTCATTAGTAAGAAATAAGAGGAAACATGCAATTAAGGGTTAAACTGTAGATTCTAAGCAAAAGGTGAGTTCTGAGAAGTCTAGTTCTCTGGAGGATGCAAAGGGATGGATCACATCCCAGGTCAGGGCAAAAGGCAGCATCTTTGAGGAAGGAGCGCTTCTTAGGGACAAGAAGAAATCTACTTTGGCTGCACTGAGGCTCCACGGAGTGGAAGGACATAAGGCTGGAGAGACATGTGGGAAACAGTGTGAGGAGGGGGTCACATCCACGTTACTCTCCCATCACTATACCCCACCGTCCTGATATCTGCCATATCCACAAACCGTTTGCAATATGATTCATATTTTTCTTTAAATTGACTTATTCTTTAAAGCATTTTTAAAATGGAAATTGTCTGGAAAAGTTAAACATAGAACATAACTCATATGGCCCAGCAATTCCACTCCTAGGTAAATACCCAAGAGAGTTAAAAACATGTTCACACAAAAATTGTATGTGAATGTTCATAGCAGCATTAGTCATCATAGCCAAAAGGTGGAAATAACCCAAATGTCATCAGTTGATGAAGGGATAAACAAGACGTGATATATTTTGATGGAATATTTTTTCAGCCATAAAAAGGAATACTGATACATCTACAGCATGGATGAACCTTGAAAACATTAAGCTAAGTGAAAGAAACCAGTCACAAAGGACTGCATATTGCATGATTCCATTGATATGAAATGTCCAGAATAGACAAATCTAGAGACTAAAATTAGATTAGTGGTTGCCAGTAGCTGGGGGAGGGAGAAGTAGGGAGGAAGAAATGGGGAGTGACTGCTAATGTGTCTGGGTTTCCTATGGGGGTGATGAAAATGTTCTGGAATTTAGATAGTGGTGATGACTGCACAACATTGTAAATATAAAAACGACAGAATTTTACATTTTTACATGGTTAAAATGGGGAATTTTATGTTACGTGAATATTTATAAATTTTAATAAAATTTAATAATTTTAATAATAATAATAATTTTTTAAAGGAAACAGAATGAAAAACCAGCATCTCTTAACATAACTAGAAGCCAACCACAAACATAAACACAAAGAAAACAAAACAATGTTAGTTTCATTCTGCCTTAACATGATTCCATGAATGGGATTAGTACCCTTATAAGAAGAGACCCCAGAGAGGTTGCCTCCTCTCTCTCTGCTCTCATCAAGTGAGAATATGATGAGAAGACGGCTGTCTGCAACCCAGCAAGACAGCCCTCACCACGCTGGCGCCCTGATCTCAGACTTCCAGCCTCCAGAACTATGAGAAACAAATTGTTGTCGTTTAACCACCCAGTCTGTGGTATTCTGTTACAGGAGCCCGAAAGGACTAAGGCATTTGTGATAGAGAAACGTGGAAAAAAACTCAAAGAGCAGGAGGACTTGGTCAAGCAAAATCGGGCCATCAGGGCTTCCCTGGTGGCGCAGTGGTTGAGAGTCAGCCTGCCGATGCAGGGGACACGGGTTCGTGCCCCGGTCCGGGAGGATCCTACATGCCGCGGAGCGGCTGGGCCCGTGATCCATGGCTGCTGAGCCTGCGTGTCCGGAGCCTGTGCTCCGCAACGGGAGAGGCCACAACAGTGAGAGGCCCACGTACCACAAAAAAAAAAAAAAAAAAAAAAAAAAATAGGGCCATCAACACAGCACAAGAGTCTGCACCATGGGGGCTTCCCTGCTGGCACAGTGGAATCCACCTGCCAACGCAGGTGACACGGGTTTGAGCCCTGGTCTGGGAAGGTCCCACATGCCATTGAGCAACTAAGCCCGTGCACCACAACCACTGAGCCTGCATGCCACAGCTACTGAAGACCGCACGCCTGAAGCCTGTGCTCCGCACAAGAGAAGCCACCGCAATGAGAAGTCCGCACACCGCAACGGAAGAGTAGCCCCCGCCCACCACAACTAGAGAAAGCCCGTGCACAGCAACAAAGACCCAACGCAGCCATAAATAAACAAACAAACAAACAAATAAGTAAATAAAAAAGAGTCTGCACCATGAAAGACTTGTGTCACGGAAAGGTATCTACGGACAAGGAAAGTGGATCATGAACCATGAAGTAAAAAGGATAAGCGACATCAGTTTGCAGTCTGGATTTGTTCATCCCCCAAATAGGTATTAAGAGTCAGCTCTATGCCAGGCACTGTTCTAGGCACTGTGTACAAATCAAAACAAACTCCTGTCCTCTGGGGACATATATTCTAGTGGTGTGAGGTGACAGCACCCTAATGACATGCAGGAGGAATGTGGGTGGTCCCTGGGGGGGCAGGGGGGTGACAGTGGGCTGTTCTTCATCATCTTCTAGTTACACAACTTCCTCCTATGTTTTCTCTATATTGAGTACGTGAGGGGTGCTTTGAAATAAAAGAAACCCCAAACCCCTCAGCAAGGCATCCTGAGTCTGGCTCTCTGTCTCCCATCAGAAGCTGCATCCCGTGTTGGAGCCACATCTGGGGAGGATGTGTGTTGGTTCAACATGCTCCACACGGGTGCCTCTGCAAAAGCTGTTCACCTGCCAGAGCTGCCCTCCCCACACTCTGCCTGGCCCATCAAACTCCAATGGGACCCCCTTCTTCAGGTCACTCTTACATCTCGACCGCACACGATAACAATCATTCCTCCTCTGCAGTTGTCAGCAGTAATCCAGACCCCACCTCTAACTGGCTAATCTTCGGAGCCACTGTTCTCCTCTGCGTTTCTTCCTTCTCCCAGGCCCCAGGGACTTCACCCACCTCTCTCTTTCCTCTTCCCTCTCACTGCTACACCTGCCTATTCAATATGGAATTTCTCTCCCCAACTGCCACCCCCAATCTCCCAAACACATGACCCTTTTACTCCTAAAACAGTAAACTGACACACCCTCAAATCACAAAACATCTGCCACCTCAGGTTTCAGAGTCACTGCTCCTGGATGCATGGCCAGGTGAAGTCCTTTGCCTGGCAGTGCACTTGGCAGGGGGAAAGGCTCAGGCTGGGCCCAAGGGAGTTCTGGGAGATTCTCTGCAGGGTCTGGGGGGAACTGGGGCCTCTGATCTGTGAGATAGAAAGGCATCTCCCTTCCTGGCTCCTAGATGTCTGGCACCCTTGAGATTGTGGATGACGGAATCTTAGAATAAGAAAGGGCTTGACGTGCATCTAATCAAGAGTCTGCTCAACCCAGGTCTGATAAAGCAGCGGTTCTCAACTGGAGAAAATCTAGGGCCCTGGACATTTTGGTATGCCTGGAGACGTTTTTGATTGTCATAACTCAGGGAAAGGGTTATTAATACTGGCATCTAGTGGGTAGAGGTCAGGGATGCTGCTAAATATCCTACAATACACAGGACAGCCTCCAATAAAGACTTATTCAGCCCAAAATGTCGGTAATGCGGAGAGTGAGAAATCTTGCTCTAACTAAACCCCTCCCACCACTGGGAACTCACTTTCCCCTCCCACTGCCCAGGCAACCCACTGCTGCTGCTCACGGTATCTCTGGCCGAACCTGAAACAGGCGGACCTTGGTTCCATGTCTTTACTGTCTAAAATCCTTGCTGTCTAGCTGACTCCGGAGGCTCTCAGAAAATGAGTACAAAATCCCTCCTCCCTAATTTAATATATGATAAAGGCGGCATTTCAATTCTGTGGGAAGCGATGGATTATTCAATAAATGGTATTGGGACAACTGGCTGGCCATCTGGTAGAAAATAAAGCTAGATCCTCACCTCCCTCCTAAAGCCAAAATAAATGCCAGATGGATTAAAGATTTAAATGCAAAAAAAAACAGTTAAAGTAGTAAAAGAAATTGTGGGAGAACTGCTCCATAATCTCATTGAGGGGGAGGCCTTTCTAAGCAAGACACAAAATGTAGAATACATGAAAGAAAAGATTCATAAATCTGACTAATTAAGAATGTTTAAATATCTACAGAGTAAAAAAAATTCCATTATAAACCAATTTTTTCAAAGTTAAAAGAACAATTTTATATACTATACTATTATATCACATTATATATGAAACATATGTCAAGGCTAACAAGTTCTTTTAATAATAAAAACCTCTTAAAAATCAATAAGAAAGTAGGAGAAAAAACAGGCAAAACACAAGAGGCAATTAGTTCACAGAAAGAGAAATACGAAGAGTTTTCAAACATAAAAAGGTTCTCATAAGCAAACAAAGGCAAATTAAGGAGAAAGTGAGATACCTGTTTTCCATTGATCAAATTGGCAAAATGAAAAAATCTGATACTATTTTGTGCTGGTAAGGATCTAGGGAGAAGCTGTCTAATGCAAGTGCAAACAGATCTGCTATGGAAAGACATTCAGAAGCATCAACCCACATTTTAAAGCACATACCCTGGGCTTCCCTAGTGGCACAGTGGTTAAGACTCTGCCTGCCAATGCAAGGTAAACGGGTTCGAGTCCTGGTCCGGGAAGATCCCACATGCCGCGGAGCAACTAAGCCCGTGCACCACAACTACTGAGCCTGCACTCTAGAGTCTATGAGCCACAACTACCGAGCCCACGTGCCACAACTGCTGAAGCCCACGTGCCTAGAGCCCATGCTCCACAACAAGAGAAGCCAACGCAATGAGAAGCCTGCGCACCGCAAGGAAGAGTAGCCCCCGCTCACAGCAACTAGAGAATGCTCGTGCGCAGCCAAAAATAAATAAATAATTTTGTTAAATTAATAAATAAACCACATACCCTTTGCCCAAGTGATCCCAATGCTATATCTATCCTTGCATAGTATCCAACACACATAGGTAAATACAGAGAGGAATGTTCGTTACCATATTGTTTGTAATAGCAGGAGACTGTCAACCATGTCAATGCCCATTGTCAAGGGACCATAGTATTCATCAAAGAGAATACTATGAAACACTTAAAAATAACTGAGGCAGCTCTATCAATCCCATGAGATTGCAATACCAGGAGGAAAAGCAATATATGAAATGGTATTATATTTTCAATTGTGTAAAGAAAAATGGGTGAGTGCATTCAGTCATTCATTCAACCAATACTTATTAAGCACCTACAACATGCCAGGTACTGTTCTGGATGCTGGGGATTCCCCCAGGAGTGAGTCCATCAAAGTCTGTGTGGGGTGCACAAGCTTGGAAAATTATTAGAAAGAAACACAGGAAACTGATAACAGGGGAGGCTCTGGGATGTCAAACTGGGCAAATCAAAAGTTTATCCTATGCAATACTGGGGACATACTTATACAAAGTTATTCTTTGTTTATCCAAACTTTAGATTTCACTGGGCATCCTGCTAACTGGGCAACCCTACTTTGGAGGTGCGGGGAGGAGAATGAGGCATCCAGGATAGAAGGGAGATTTCCTTCATGCTCCTGTACGTGGAAATGTATTGCACGGTTTGGTATAATAATCAGGCGTATGTATTGCTTTTTTTTTTTTTTTTAACCTGACATGACTGAAGAAGAAAAGAGGAGAAGTTCCATGGATGTGAGGCCCAACTTTGCATAAGCTGCAAAGTACATTCCTGGGCAGCCCTCAGAGCAGTCTGGCTGCCCCACAGCCGCATTCCAGGGCCAGCTGCTTCTCTAAATGGAAGCGCTCGGCTCTGTCCCACACCCAGGCAGCAAGTTAGCAAGCAGGATTCCGAGCTGTGCTATTTAAAAAAAAAAAAAAAAAAAAAGTCCAATGCAAAGAAACAAATGTAGAAAACAGTGGGGGAAAGAAACACCAGGCAAGCTAGAAACTAGCTTTTTCCAAGAGAACAGAGAGAAATAAAATGTCACCTTTCTTTTTTTTTTTTTTTTTTTTTTTTTTTTCTTTTTGCGCTATGCGGGCCTCTCACTGTTGTGGCCTCTCCCGTTGCGGAGCACAGGCTCCGGATGCGCAGGCCCAGCGGCCATGGCTCACGGGCCCAGCCGCTCCGCGGCATATGGGATCCTCCCAGACCGGGGCACGAACCCGTATCCCCTGCATCGGCAGGCGGACTCTTAACCACTGCGCCACCAGGGAGGCCCAAATGTCACCTTTCTTAAACAGCCTGGCTTTAAGGATCTTTTGGCCCTCTCAGATCATCTCCATCTGTCCTTACCTCTTTCTTAGGAGAGATTTTATCACTCAAAGAGGGAAAGTGCATTTTATGTAAAGATCTCCCAACCTTCACGTCCCAAACATATTTTGAGCACTAACAACAATAACTGATGTTTATGAAACACTCACTATATGCCAGGCACTCTTCTAAGTATTTTAACCAATATTAACTCATTTAATTATCTCAGCAACCCCATGAGACAGATGCTATTATTATCCCTTTTGTACACATGTGGAAATTGAGGCAAAGAGGGGCTCAGTAACTAATGAAGATCACACAGCGGGTAAGCAGAAGATTTGAACCCAGACAATCTGACCCCAGAGCCCACACCCTTCACCACAGGCCAGGCCTGCCGTAGGCACTGGGTGGTGAACAAGATAGACACACTCCTGCCCTCGTGGGGCTTACGGTTTGTGAGGGCATCTGATCCTCCACAGGAAACAGACAAGCTAGTGGCAGAAGTGCCAAGTTCTAGGACAAATAGGACTGGGAATATACCACCATTCATTTAGTCAACAAATATGTAACAAGGGCCTAATACGCACCTAGAATTGCTCTAGGCTCTAGAAGACGCAGCCTCAAACAAGACAGGCAGATCCTCAACACCGTGACACTCATGGTTCAGTGAATGTGCAGGAGGAATTGTAGACACCATGTCCTCAAAGGCCTGTCTGGGGAGGGGCTCTTTGAGCTGGGGGGACACTGAAAGCTAAGACTGTACAGCAAGGGCTCAGCATTTGAAAAGTATTCTAGGCAGAGGGACCCGCATGCCACAAAGACCCTGGGTGGAAAATGAGTTCAGGTTGATCCCCATCCCCAGCCTCAAGAACGCTTCCACTGCCTCCTTGGCCCCTCAGCCTTCTCCTCCTCCCAATCTTAAAACCATGGGCCGCACTTTGCTTTTATACTGATTTCCCCTGCCAGCTATCTGCAAGATCTAAGGCAGAAACAACTTAGCCGCTTACAGTCCGGAGGCATGTGCTTGCTGGATGAATTCAAGTGTTGTGTTGTTTAACTCCCCAAATTAAGGCACTCTGGGCACTCTGACTGTTCGTGCTCTGACCAAGCTTTGAGAATCTTTACCGCCGATGAGAGAGGAAGGAAGCGGCAATACCAGTGGCTAGATGTACAGAGCAGACCTGTCCAAATACACAGGGAAAAAACCAGGACTGAAAGCAGCAGAATCTCCATCTCTCTCCCACTCCACCTCTCTCACTCAACAATCTCTCTCTCTCCCCACCAGATCTCTCTCCCTCCCAGACACACACACACACACACACACACACACACACACACACACACACAGAGGTAAGGTGTTCTTCCTGCCCCTACTCACAAAATCCTGGGGCCCTGTATCTTTCTCCTAAGCAGGAAAACAAAATCAGCACGCTTCACCACAACCCTCTGAGTGAGAGAAAGAGTTTAGAAATAATACCTGTCAAACTTCGAGTCCAGTTCCTGAGCACATACACATCAAAAGATGACAGCTATTATTGTTATTGTGCAGAAAATAATGGTGGAGAGTGGAAGTCTAGAGTCAGACAACTTCAGTTTTAGTCCTAGCCAGAAGATAGCTGCGTGACCTGTCTGTCCAACTGCTCTGCCTCAGCCTCCCCATCTGGAAAATGGGTACCTTTATAGTAGTGCCTGCACCTCGCAGGACAATGAGTTACTGCAGGGGAAAAGGCTTAGAACAGTGTTTGGCACTGAAAAAGTACTGTCTTAATTGCTAACTTCCACTACTGCCACTACTATTATTACTATTTCGTCATTCTTATTATTAAAATCCAAATCGAAGTCACTGGTGAATTCTCAAAGGATTTTTGATTAACTACAAAATAGCAGTGGCAAATATGCCATAATTATGCAAGATTAGCATCAGGGGAAACTGTGTGAGGAGTGTATACAGGCACTCTTCTGTATTAACTTGGCAACTTTTCTGAAACCTAAAAGTATTCCAAAATAACAAGGTTCTTTTTTTAAAAAAAGGCAGAGGCAAACATTTTCTCACTGCCTCCTCAGGTCTTCTCCCTCATCAGCAGAGAAGTCCAAGTTTCAGAAAGGACAGAACGTCATCCACACAGATACACACACACCCCGCCCCCCTGCCCCGCCCACCCCACAGCAGCCTGCCCTCTGCTCTGCAAAGCCATTTATCAACTGGCTGTGAGTTGAAATCAGGTCTCTCCGCAGGGGTAAAAATCCCAACAGGCTCAGACCTCTACTCGCCATCAGGTTTTCTCCTTTTTCAATGAATATTTATTGAGCGCCTACTGTGTACCGGGTACCCCTCCAGGAGCTGGGAAATACAATGAGCAAGACACACACTCAACCGAGGTATCTTTCTGCACCAGCGACAGGAGCTTAGAGAATCTATTTGCAGGCCAGCGTCCTGTGGCCTCCAATGCTGGGAAACAGTCACTGCAGGGTTTCTTTTTGGCCCCTTGAACCTGTGGGACCTCAGAGCAGGTGCTGCTACCAGCCAATTCCTGCAAGAGAGACTCCGGGAGTGGCAGGGTCGGGGGGGATCCTCGCAAGCTCGGACAACAGTCCGCAGCCTGGGGAACCCAACCAGGCTGGCTCCCGGGCAGGTCTGGCAGAAGCGACACGTCGTCTCATTTCACTCCTAATTCACATTCCAAAGAGATGGGCAGAGATGTCTTTAAAAGAAGACATTTCTCTCCCACGGCTTCCTCCTCTTCTAATTCCCTCATCTATCCTTCTCTCTCTCCCCTTCCGCTGCTAGCTGTTTCCTGCAGATAAAAACACCCCACAACTTCCAGTCTGCATAGCAAGATTGCAGCCAGCAGGCTCTAAATGCCGACGCTCCCAATCAAACAGCAGGCGCCCCCGTGGAGTTAACGATATTTTTTTTAACCAAGAGAACCCATGCCTTCTACTTACCCTTAGGAGAAAGTCCACTGGGGAAGGGGGTGGGTGCGATCGGTCAGGATGGATTGATTGGCTGCAGAGAGAGGCTCTTGCTGCGCTGTATGAACCGTGCTCAATTTGGAAACATTATACCCCAAACCATCACAAAAGCTCAGAATGACAGACACAGTTTACATTTCCAAACCATCCTTGGGCATTGCATTTCGATTAGGGAAGAAAGCTCACCTTATAGATTAGAGGAATCAATTCCAAAGCGGGGAGAGGTAGAGGTTCCACTTTCAGCTCAGAAACCCACAGGAGAAGGGGAGAGTCAAGGACCAGAAATAGGGCCCATGAAGAAGTACACACAGAGTCAGATCCCGTTGTTATCAGAACTCTCTGGCCAAGTTTAAAACACACATGCCTTTTTGGCCAGCAGTTCCATTTGCAAGACTTTGGATTAGAGATGTACTAACACATGTGTGTCCACAGTTGGGTACCAGGATATGCACTACAGCCTTGTTTGTTAAGGCAAAAGACTGGAAATAGCCCAATGCCCATCACCAGGACACCAGGAGACATGGAACATCTGTAGAAGGGAACACTGTGCAGCTATTAAAATGAATGAGGTAGCCCTATGTGTGCCCTAAGATCTCTAAGATACATTGTCAAGTAAAAAAAGGCAACAAGCAAAAAACAATGTGCATAAGGCGCTGCTAAGGGTATAAAAAAATTCATATGTGTAATATCTCTTTACTAATACATGCAAAACTAGCAACAGTGCTGTCCTTCCAGAGAAAGGAATTGGGGGCTTGGGGACAGAGGTGGAGGGGAGATTTTTTGCTCCTGTATACCTTTGTTGTACCTATAGGATTTCAAACTTTGCATTATATACTCAAAACAAACTGTTTTAATGGGTAGTAGATAAGTAAAAATACCTAGGAAAAGAAGACAAAGGAAGTTATATAATTAAGATCAACAGATGCATACATACACACACACACACACACACACACACACACACACACACACACGATTCCCTAGAAACGGTGATAATTGATACCCGCCTCCCTCCATTGGTTTTACAGAATTGGTACTTCATAGGATGAGATCAGGGTTTCTCAACCCTGGCACATTGACATTTTGGACTCTACAATTCTTTGTTGTGAAGCTGTCCTGTGCATTGTAGCATGTTTAGCAGTATAACCTGGCCTCTGCTTGCTAGATTCCAGCAGCAACCCTCCAGTTGTGACAAACCAGACACAACCAACTGTCCCCTGGGGACAAATCACCTGAGTTAGGAGATAGGGTCCCAAGGAACAATAACTGTGCCTTCTTTATTTCCTTCTCTCCATACTTAATGATGTACCAAGAGTTCTTACGGATAAATAATGACAAATGAACAAAAGTAATTTACAAGGCTTTTTCCAAATTTTTACTTACACATACATGTGCGTGCGCATACACACACAGTTTGGCACTGGGGCTCTCTGAATGCTGAGAAGGGCACATCCATCATTCTGTTTACACCACTAAGTTGATATTTGATGTCTGTAACCAGGGAAATGGCCCTGGTTCTCAGCAGAGAGATTTAGGGGAAATGTCTTCCCATCAGTGAAAGAACAGGGAATGTATTGGTCTCACCAACAGATAAGGAATGGAATGTGCTATCTGCCCTAAGCTGTCTGTTCTTTGATAATGACTATCCCTGACCTTCCATGCCCTCTGCAATGCGGACCAACGTTACAAATGCCAACAGCCAACCCCTGATGTCCCTGCTGCCTGAAGGCCAACATCTCCACCCCCTCCTTCCTTGGGAGCAGACGAAGAAGCAGTTGTTTCACATGCTTGGCTGTGCTGAGTGGCAGACTTCCTCTTCTGCAGAAACTCCAAGAGTGACCCCAACAAAGAGGTCATCAGGAGGACAGAGGACAAGTCCTGAGCTCCAGTGAGAACTACCTCTCACCCAATACTCTCCATAAAAGAATAGTAACAACTACTGTCTTTGGGGCACTTACTATGGCCCAGGCGTGGTGCTAAGAACTTCACAGACACAAATTCATGGGATCCTCAAAACAACCCAACGAAGTAATAAGTACAATCATCATCACCCCACTTTACAGATATACAAGTTAAGACACAAGGAGGTAAAATGGCTTGATCGAGATCACACAGCTAAGGATTGCATAGTGCCTGGCAGACAGTAGGTTCTCATAAAGTAGTTGTATTATTATTTTGTTAATGTTGCCACACTCCTTCCTATCTCAGGGCCTTTGCACAGGCTATGCCCTCTGCCTGGAATGCTTTTCTGCCAATATTCATCTAGTTTTTTTTAAACTTCCCTTTGTCAAGAAAGATTTCTCTGACCCCCAAAATAAGACAGATCACCTTGAGACACATTCCCACCCACTCTATTCTTCTTACTTATAGCACTTACCACAACTGTAATTATGTTATCTGTATAATTGTTTGCTTGTTTGTCTCCCATATGAAATGGTAAGTTTCATGAGGTAGGGACTGGGTCTAATTTGCTCACAATTTGGTGAGCACCTAGCACAGTGCCTGGCACAGAGCAGGCACTCGATTAAATAGTGGATGGACGTAAAAATAGAGGGAAGGAAGGGCCAGAGGGAGGGAGGGAGGGAAGGAGGGAGGGAGGGAGGGAGGGAGGGAGGGAGGGAGGAAGGGACGGAGGGAGGGAGGGAGGGAGGGAAGGAGGGAGGGAGGGAGGAAGGGACGGAGGGAGGGAGGGTAAGCAAATAAACAAATGACTCAACTTTAAAGATAAGCACAGTTGGGAACTCCCTGGCCGTCCAGTGGTTAAGACTCTGCACTTTCACTGCTGAGGGCCTGGGTTCGATCCCTGGTTGGGGAACTAAGATCCCATAAGCTACAGAGTGGCCAAAAAAGAATAAAAATAAAAATAAATCAATAAAGATAAGCAGGGTCTTAAGAGATCAAGTAATCCAATCCCCTCCTCATCTTACAGTTGAAGACAGTAAGGTTCATGCAGGTTAGGGTCAAATCAGACAGGATCCAGTATTAGGATCTGGTCAGTTGCAGAAAAATTGGTCAGTTCCAGGAGCAAGAGCTTCCAGGTGACAGATGGATGCACCAATAGCAGGTGCGTAGGAGAACCCTCAACAGGTAATATCTGCATTCAATTAGGGCTCTACCCAATACAATGGGTGCATTTAAATTCATCCCAAGTACCTTCTTCCAGGCTTATAAAATCAGTCTGATTATCCCTTCACAAAGTCTAAAAAAGAAAAAAAAAATTTCTTTCACACATCAACAAGCTGTAGTCTTTAGATTCAAAATGCCCTTGCAAACCCACAGGAAACGCTGTTCTTGTGTATCATGTCACAGCACGAAGTCCCCACTTCCTTCGGGGGAAGAATGAAGCCATCTGGCAGGAGTTGCTCTCAGCTCTTTCCCGCCACCCCCCTCCTGCTCAAGGCTCTGCAGAGCTCGCACATGCCTCCCCACCCCCTGGTCCTTCCCACTCCAACAGAAGCACCGAGCTTTATCCTCATGGGCCCTCCAGCCTGTTTATACAACTAGGTTCTACACTCTAAGGGGTGCATATTTTATATGGTCAACACCTCGCACAGAGCCTGGCACATAGTAGGCACTCAGTAAATAGTTATTGGATGGATGGATGGATGGATGGATGAACACTCCATCTGGCTTGCGGATGCCCTCTCCAACTCTTCATTTGATAACCTACAAGAAATTAACTGTGCTTCTGTGTATTCCTTTAATTCAAAAGCTAATTGTTGAATATAAAAAAAAGAATTTAATGTAAGCAACATTAGACTAAGGCTATTTCATCTCTCGGGGCCTTTGCACATGCTGGTCCTTATGCCTGGAACACCCACCCTCCTCTCTTCATTCACACAGCTAATTCCACCTCTTCCTTAAGGTGCCAGCATTGCTAAACAGGTATCCCCACACATGCTCACTATTCTCTCCTCAAGCCCCTTATCTGTTTCCTTTATAATTGTTTTTAACTTTCAGTCTATTTTTCTGTTTACTCTTTTTTGTCTCTCTCATCCTCTAAGGAGGTTTGATGAAGTCACAGACTAGCTCTATATGACACGCTTTTTTCCCCAGCACCTAGCATAGTGCCTGTGTATAGTATGTGTTCAATATCTGTTGATTGCATTAATGAATCAATCAATTAACTCATTAAAAGGGAAATGGATCCCCCCAAAATAAAAGGTGAATATTAAAACAAGTAAATTTTAGGAGTCATAACTCAAAAAGTCTTCTTGAATCATATAAAATAATGCAAATATCAATAACAATTCATGTGAAATCAAATACATTCCAATTTTTTCATAAAATACTGGCTGTTAAATCTTCAAAGGCAGGAGAGTAGATTGAGAGAGGGAAGTAGAAACTTGTAAAATCCCTTGTCTTGCAAATATGTGAATGGGTTGAATTATCCCACTTAAAGACAAAGATTTATAATTTGGAGAAAAAAGTCAAAATTCAAATATACACGGTTCATGAGAGACTTGCTGAAGATAAAATGATACAAAATGAAAATGAAGAAATGAGAAAGCTGCCATGAGTAGAAATATTAATATCAGACAAAGAAAATTTGAAGCATGAAAATACTACACAGGACAAAGCTAGGTGTTTTGTATTCATAAAAAGTACATCAGTAATAACAAAACCAATAGTGATATGGATTCCACGTGCCCAGCATTATGTTAAGCACATTATATTGACTACATCATTTAATTTACATATACAAAAGAAAAAGTTACACTGGCATCATTATTACCAGTAAGCTTTTAGGAGAATATAAAACTGGCCCATCATTTGCTAAGAGCAGCCAAGAAGGATTTAACAGTGAAGACTGGAGAACCATGAAGCTCTGACTCCAACAACATAGAAATAAATTCAAAATACATAAAGCAAAATTTGTTTTAAAAAATCACTATCAGGAACTTCCCTGGTGGCACAGTGGTTAAGGATCTGCCTGTCAATGTAGGGGACATGGGTTCGAGCCCTGGTCCAGGAAGATCCCACATGCCATGGAGCAACTAAGCCCGTGTGCCACAACTACTGAGCCTGCTCTCTAGAGCCCGTGAGCCACAACTACTGAACCCACGTGCCACAACTACTGAAGCCCACATGCCTAGAGCCTGTGCTCCGGAACAAGAGAAGCCACTGCAATGAGAAGCCCGCACTCGCCGCAACTAGAGAACGCCGGTGCACAGCAGCAAAGACCCAACGCAGCCATAAACAAATAATTAAATAATATTTTTAAAAAATCACTATCGTAGTGGGAGACTAGCATACTATCCACTCTTTGACAAATCAGTAGACATTATTAAAATTATATAAGGGCATTTAGCTCAAGAAACTAGGAAAAAGTCATAAAACTGAGAAAAGAGTGAGGAGGAAAACAGGAATTAAAATATCAGGAAACAACTGGAAGATAAATTTGAAGGGTGGTTATTTGAAAGGGAAAATAAAACTAACATTCTGGCAAAGCTCATCAAAAAAATTTCAAAAATCAAAAATAGGAACTTCTCAGTAAAAATGAGAAAAGAGACAGAACTGCAGGTGGCAAGGAGATTTTTCAAATCACTACAGAACAACATATACAGTCCCATACTTCAATTAAATAATCATTCCTCAGAGAACTTAACAAATTTGAAAGCCTATCAGTAATGATCATGGAATAAATTATAAAATTTGTCAAATAAGTAATTCCAAAAAAGGGCACTAGGCCCAAAAAGCTGTCTTATTTGGAGGTACTATAGAAAATTAAAGAACATTATAAACCCTTTGCAATTTAGACTCTAAGTAGAAAGAAAGAAAAGACAGAGAGAAGATAGACCGTAATAGCGAACCAAAAAAAGTAAACTACAGACCAATTTCACTGATGAATATAAGCTC
Source organism: Mesoplodon densirostris (assembly GCF_025265405.1). NCBI lineage: Eukaryota > Metazoa > Chordata > Mammalia > Artiodactyla > Ziphiidae > Mesoplodon > Mesoplodon densirostris. The sequence goes on from NC_082676.1 coordinate 48,990,545, forward strand.
AAAGATCCTATATATAATGTAAATAAATTTAACCCAATACCATAGTACAAGAATAATACCAGAACGAATCAAGTACTGGGGAGACAGCAACAATAAAGGTCATACGTTGTTTTGGTGTTTTACAATGAGCATGTATTTTTCAAAAGCAACAATGTGCTTTTCTGTGAGAAAATTAAAGCAATGATTATATCCAGTGATCAAGAAAATTTGGAAATGCATGGACTCTAGGTGAGGGTATAAATTGCTTACAGCCTCTCTGGAGAGCAACCTGGCAACAAAAGCCTTTAAAATGGCCATACCCTTTGACTCAGAAATTCCAATTTTGGGAACTGTGATGGGCTGCCTGCAATAACGGTCCCATTTTTTTATGCCTCTGGTAGCCATGCCCTTTGGCAATGCCCTCTGAAACTAGCTCTGAGTTTGGCCATGTCACATGTTTTGGCCTATAGGACAGAAGCAAACTTGTCACTTGAAAATAGTTTGTGCACTGGGGACTTCCTGCTGCTCTTGCAGCTCTGTGACTGCTAGGTAAATTACCAGGCTGGCCAGCTGGAAGATGATACCATCACCATCCAGAGCAATCCACCAGCTGATTACAAATGCATGCACGAGCCTAACTGATTCCAGCAGAGACCAAAAGAACTGCCTGGCCCAAAGTGCAGACCTGCAGAGCTAAACAAATAGTTGTTGTTTTACACCACTAAATTGTGGGATTATTTGTTACACAGCAAAAACTAACTAATACACAAACTTATCCTTTGGAAATATTCAGAAGTAGCCATCTATAAAGATAAATATACAAAGATGTTATTTATAACAGTGGTTAAATAATGTTAAATAATATGGGGCTGCTTAGGTAATTGAATATTTATTCAATGAAAATCTATGCAGCTATTAAAAATCTTTTATAGCAAAATTTGAGGTGGCAAAATATTTATAAGATAGTAAATATTCTTAGTTGAAAAGAAGGTTATAAAATCTATAAAATAATATTATGGTATAAGACTTTTTGTAAAAAATGAAAATAAGTATACGTCTTTATATGCATGGAAAAATACTGGAATGACAAAAATGTTACCTACCAGTCTTCAAACATGATGGCTTTTTTCCTTTGTTTTTTTCCTACACTCTTCATATTTTCTTCATTGATCCTAAGTCAGGGCTTTTTTTTTTTTTTTTTACTCATTTATTCATTTATTTCTGGCTGCATTGGGTCTTCGTAGCTACACGCGGGCATTCTCTAGTTGCAGCGAGCGGGGGCTACTCTTCATTATGGTGTGCAGGCTTCTCATTGTGGTGGCTTCTCTTGTTGCGGAGCACAGGCTCTAGGTGCACGGGCTTCAGTAGTTGTGGCATGTGGGCTCAGTAGTTGTGGCTCACAGGCTCTAGAGCACAGCCTCAGTAGTTGTGGCACACAGGCTTAGTTGCTCCGCAGCATGTGGGATCTTCCTGGACCAGGGCTCAAACCCATGTCCCCTGCATTGGCAGGCAGATTCTTAATCACTGAGCCACCAGGGAAGCCCATAAGTCAGGGTTTTTAAACAGTCACTGGGCTGCTCTGGGAGCTGAACCTGGAACACTCTGAGCCCACCAAAGGCCACTGCTGAGAAATCAGATAAGGGGTAATCTACGCATGGATGTTAGAAAATCCTCCTAGTATAATCCCTATTAAAGCACCCTAAGCATGGTGCTTGTCAGCATAGCTGGGAAAAGCAAAAGGAAAAAGAGCTGGAACAGGCCGCCATGTTGCTGGCAAAGGCCTTCACCATGGCCAATTTACTGAGTTCAAGTCCAGCAAGGTTACCTGGCTTCTTCCTTCTACTCAAATCTCATTCTCTCTTCCAGCTTCTCCCTGTCATGTTCCCTTCTTACTTTTCCCTTTATTTACTCTTCATTTGGATTTTCTCAGAGTCCCTTTGGGAGAAAGAGAAAGGGTTCAGGCAGGGGGCTGGAGGGGAGGTATCCAAAGGTGAAGCACATCCAGGGTCTTAGCATGGCTTCCATTACACTCCATCAGACCATCCCTAGAATTCAAGAATAAGCACCAGAGCCATTCCAAGTTCACCCTCTAGACTAAGTGACCAAGGGAGGTAGATTTCCAATCCTGCTAAAAGGATGATGATTTATTTATCCCCATACTAATAAGCTGGTTCCATTCACATGCTGTTGTGGAGATAGGACCTGGGTCAGATGATAGGCTGAGATCAGAAGACTTGGATAATAGTCTAGTTCTGATGCTAACTGGATATCAAACCTAAGAATTCACTTCACCTCTCTGGGCCATCTTTTCCTCCTCTGCAAAATGGGCCTAATACACCCCCTTAGACTGTGTTAAGCTCCCATAAGAACTGATGTTTGTCTCATTTGTTCGGTGCTAGATACCAACAGGTACTCAATACATATATGTTGAACAAAATAAATAAAACATTGATCTATTCACTCACACAGGGCTTCATATGAAGAACAGATAAATGGGAATGCGAGTGCTTTGGCTGTATAAATCACATTACAAAGACAATGTATATTTTAATATTTTTTTACTAATATAAAATAGAAATAACATTATCTTGGAAATAACATGCTCATGCCTTGAGGTAAAAGCTCTTGCGCTTTGCAGAACAAGGTTTGAGAATCACTGAAGTAAGAATTAAAGCTCATGACCTTAAAATGATTGAATCCACCAAATCAGCCAACACTGCATCCTGAAGCAACGGATTTTTTTTTTTTTTTAAACCAACCATGTTGTCAGCCTTTAAAGTCCAGGGCATAAAGCACAGAAGGGCAAAGGGGGTGCTACTTCACAACATTCTTACTGAAACAGTTGTGGGGAAAAGTAAGCTTTCCCAACACATCTGTCTACCACCAATTAAAGTGTGAAATGTTGAGGCCCTCACCAAAGACCTCCTCTCAAGGGCTCCCAGTAACAGGTACATCTTTATCAACAAGACCAAGGGAGTCATGCCACTTATTAACAGGCTTTTGTTTCAGCAAATGTCACAAGGAGATGTGGGATCCAGCCATCTCCCAATTTGCACACACTTGAAAGCTGTTGGTGTTACAGCTCTGGGAGCGCGTGGGCAGGGGGCCTATGGTTTTTCACACATTACACTGGAAAGGATTCTAACTGCACAAGAAGGTAGGTTGTGGGATGCCAGCCAAGCTAAACACTGACAAATTCCCTTCTGGTCAGAGCCTTCAAAATTTCTGTGCTGTCTTGGGTGAAAGCTCCTTTCCTGGGTCAATGTGATGGGCAGACACGTGGCATCCTCATTCACAAATTGCTTCCCTTAGATGCTCATCAGCCTCCCCAGGTCATCTACACAGCCCCCTGCAACTGGGTGTTGGATCTAGAGCCAAAATCACCACAACTGACCAGTTCTTCTAATTAAAAATTCATGCTGCTTTTTTGTTGAACTGGCGATTCTAGAAAAAATAATAATAATAAACCCTGACAAACTCCTGGAGACATACCCAATACAGGAAACTGGGCAATGTACCTTAGGAAATACCCAAGAGAGCCCCCGTCCCTCAGTTATGATTTTTATTATTTAAAAAAATATATATTTATTAGCACATGCTCAAAGGGAAAAAAATGGAGAACATAGATGCATGCACCTGCAAACATATATATATATACACACATACATACACATATACACATACATACACATACACACACATACGCAGACAATAGGACTCACAACCTTACCACTCAACAATAAGCACGTATAAAAACATACAAGAACAGGGCTTCCCTGGTGGCGCAGTGGTTGAGAGTCCGCCTGCCGATGCAAGGGACACGGGTTCGTGCCCTGGTCTGGGAAGATCCCACATTCCACAGAGCGGCTGGGCCCGTGAGCCATGGCTGCTGAGCCTGCGCATCTGGAGCCTGTGCTCCGCAACGGGAGAGGCCCCAACAGTGAGAAGTCCGCGTACCGCAAAAAAACAAAACAAAAAAAACATACAAGAACATCTTATGACCCTTTGTTTTTTCCCTAAGCATACACGTAAAAATAAACATCCTATTTCATATCCTGATTTTTTCCTACCTAGCCACGTGTCATGACCATTTTTCCAAGGAAGGCAACAAGTATTTTTTGTAACAGTCTAAAAATCTATCATATGCTTTAGCTTTATTTACCTATTGGATAGTTTTGATATTTACAATTATTCTCTGCTACAAATAGCAGCACACATCTTTATACATATCTGTTTCCTAAATGGGCTCAGGGAGTGAAGATAATTTAAGTAAGGAAGTACAAAAATGATAAAGCCAGATATGCCTTCATGGATATTAAAATATCCTAAGATTATGGTAGGAATTGCTGCGGGAAGAAAGATCATGAATCAGGTCCCAGTGTCTTCAATAAATGGGAGGAGAGACTGGTCTGTAGATGAAAGAGGGGAAGAAGCAAGAGGGCAGATTGGTCATTGAATATGAGGCTTAGAGGAGAGCTCTTGAATGAGAGTAGGATCTTCAGGAAGCAACGACAAAGAACAAGAGGAAAGCAAACTCCTGACTCCAGAAAGATTGTTGTTCCTGAATGGAATGACCTCCCCAGGAGGAAGTCAGGATCCTCTCCAGGCAGGAGGAAGGGAAAGCACTCTACAGAGTCAAGTCCAGAAGGCAGAGTGGAAAGAGTCAACAAAGGGATCAAGAGAACAAGGACCCAGGTATGAATGAGGTGGTGACACTGGGACTGGAGCTTGCCTCTCCGCCCATAAATGAGAATTACAAAGATGGGAAGCGTGGTTGGAGGTGACCAGCCTCCTAAGTCCTCAGTGGGGCACAGGTCATTTTGCTTCCAGAAATAGCTAAGGGTCCTGGGTAGTGTTTCTCCTAGTTTCAAAGAAGTGGCCAAAGATATGTTAGGTTTAAAAGACATTCTGCTCTGGGTGACAGCTGTCACAGAGAGGACAAAGCCCCCTACAAAGTTCTGAGCAAGAAAACATAGCCTTGATGTGGTCAAGGACAGTCTCATAGCGTTCAGGGTAGCTTCTTGCAATAGACTAAGGACACTAGGAGGCTTGCAGAGAGACAAAGAGATCTATCTTGGGGATTTTTTTCTTAATTCAGGCAATAAAATTGGAGAATGAAAGGTCAGTGTGTTCCTTCTCAAATATTAGCTACCTCAGTAAGGATTTTCAAGGGAGCTGTAGAATATAGGATTCAGTAGAACTTCCTAAAAGTTAAATAGATCTATTCATAAATTGCCTTATTTAAAGAATATGTATTGAGCATCTACTATGTGCAACACTCCATTCTAAATACTAGAACAAGAGAAGTGAACAAAAGAGAGTACATTGTATATAGTTAACAACAAATGAATAAACATATAATAAAATGTCAGCTAGTAACAGGTGCTATAAAGTAAAGGGAAAGGAAATAAAAAGACTATGGTGTTATTGTACACAGGTAGATGAGAGGTGAGAGAGGACTAGTCAGGAGAGCTGGGTTATATTGTGGTAATAAACAACCCCCAAACAGGCAAAGGTTTCTCTTCCTCTCACACTACATGGTCATGCTAGATCGGCTAAGGGACATGTTCTATGTCTCCAGGATCAGGTTGATAGAGAAGCCTTTAACTCAAAGATTGCTCTGGAGAGTCTAGAACCAGCAATGAAATGCTTTGGCATAAAGTGACATACGTCACTTCGGAATATAACTCATTGTCCAGAACAACTCATATGGCCCTACTCACCCACAAGGAAGCCAGAAAGTGCAATCCTACCATTGGTCTGTAAAGCCAAAACCCAGAAATATTTAGTGAAGAGCATGAGTGCTTATGAAAGATGATAGTTAAATGGATGGATAGATGTAATAATAGTAATCGTTATCACATAGCACTGCTATGAGGCAGGTACTATGGAAAGCACCTTACACATACTGACTTATATAACCCTGGTAACAATACTATGAGGTAGGTTCTATTATTATTTTCAACATCATCTCATTTTTGAGATTGGATGGATGGATGGGTAGGTGGGTGGATAGATGGATGGATAGGTGGATGGATGGATGGATGGATGGATGACCAGTCATGTTGACTGGCAATAACAATGTCAACTAGGAAAATATAAGAGCTTGACTCATGCCACCAGTAGAAAGGGACACATACACCTGCAGGTCTCACATTCATTTCACCAGTCTTGGTCATCCAACTATGTCACCACTTACATTCTCAACAGCTGCAACAGAAAAAAAAAAAAAAAAAAAAAAAAGCTGTCATAGTCTTCCAGGCAGAAGGCCAGAGGCCCATGTAAACATACTGCCTGCTTGCCACTGAAACCCTTCCAGCCGTCTTGGAACCACAAGCCTGGTACCCAGTCCCCACAAAGAAGCTCCTTCTTGGCAGGTGGGGAGCAATAACTCCTCACAAAGACGGGGACGACTCAAACAGGCTGAGGTTGAGAACAAGCAGACGTGACTAAGGCGGTGGAAGGAGGGGGAACAAACTGGCCGTTACGGCAAAACCAGTGGTGCCTGAGTCAAAAGCAGTGGGTTTTGAGGATTTCCCCTGCTCTGGCCCCAGCACACACTTAAAATGGGAAACAGTTACTGAGCAGCATTGTGCTTGCTAACAACATTCAGCTTCCTGGATAAAGAGAATACAGAAAGGCAGCAGGGAAGATAGTTTTGAATGTTCTACCCCAAAAACATGGGTCCTGCTATGGCCCATGAAGGCCCATCATCTCCCAGGGGAGGAGGGCTTGTCTGCCAACTCATGAAGCCACCAGGCCCACCCAAACAGCTTTTACGGAGCTTCCTCTAGCTGAGCCGAGCTGTGCTTTCCACGGCTCAGCCCAAGTGTCTCACCAACTCAGCAACTTCAAAAGCCACCCAGATTCAGCATCTGCCCTAGGAGGCAAGCTGAGTCAAGAGAGGGGATCAATTTACCACTGAGGTCGCAGCAGTCCATCAAGGAGAAAGGACTTGCCTGAAGTTCTCTAGTCAGGCCCTGCTATAACCAGGCTTGGAAAATGGAAATGGGTGGGGGTACGTGATGCCCTAAAGGAAAAGGGGGAAAGCAGAGTAAAGCAAGTCAGATTCTTGTAGTTAGCTGTAGGAGCTAGGAGCACTCAAGAAAAAACCAGACCTGGGAAGATGCCTGGAACCCAGCTGGGGAGAAAAGAGCTAAAGCCACACAACTGCTAGCCATAGGGGCCGGCACCCCCAACTAGAGCATCATTCAAGGATACTGCCTGCCAACCACTCAGTTTATGCAGTGCCTGGGGACTTGGGGATTAGTTCCAGAATCATCTTTGGGAAGGGAATGGAATGCAATAATGTCCATGGCCCAAGCGACCCCAGGCTGAAAATGGAGCTTCTTTTCCTAAAGCCCAAGATGACAGGTAGAGAACTGAGTCAGGCTGAAATGTAGGAAGGAAGGAAGGAGAGGCACACACCCAAAGAAAAGAGACCGCCTTTGTGCGGTGCTCCAGGCAGAGAAGAAGGGGAGAGATAGAACATGAGGCACCAAAGGAAAAAAGTGGGAGCGTAATAATGATAACCCTTAATTGAGCACCTACTGAGGCCAAGAACTCTTTTCACTCCTTAACATGTTATATGCCAACCCTCACAAAGACTCTAAGAGGTAAGATGGGGTTGAATGCCTTGCCCAAAGTCACACTGGCTGCAACTGGAACCTCAGTCTGTCACAGTCCAGAGCTGGGTTTCCTAGAGTAACAGAAGCAAGGAAAGGAACCAGGCAAGAGAAGCCCCTCTCAAGAGAAGAGGTGACCCATCTACAAGTTAAGATGACCTCCCATGACAGAGCCAGTCAAATGCCAACAAACAGCAGAGAAGGTGGTTAGAGACACTTTTCAGTGTAAGGTTTGGGTTCAAATCCCAGCTCTGTGACCTCCAGCAAGTCTGTCAACCTCTTAAAACCTCAGTTTCCCCATCTTTAACACAGTAACAACATATTTATCTCAAAGGGTTGGTTTGAGGATTAAAAGAGAAAACAGATGTAATATTATAAGCACAGTGCCGGCACACGGCAATCACTGAAAGTTAGCTAATGTGCTAATGTTATTGGTATCATGCTCCTCAGACCTGCTGGTGCCTGATATAGGATCAAAAAGTAATACTCCAAGACCCAGGCCACTTTATCACAAGGTCAATTTGGTGGGGGCTCAGAGGAGCTTAAGGGTCCTAGAAAGACATCCAAAAAATACTTTCCCCACCAGCTTTCTACTTGTCTGAAATATACATTTCCCAGCACACAGGGCTTTCATTTCCCCATTTAAAAACAAACTCAGGGGCTTCCCTGGTGGCGCAGTGGTTGAGAGTCCGACTGCCGATGCAGAGGACACGGGTTCGTGCCCCGGTCCGGGAAGATCCCACATGCCGCGGAGCGGCTGGTCCCGTGAGCCATGGCTGCTGAGCCTGCGCGTCCGGAGCCTGTGCTCCGCAACGGGAAAGGCCACAGCAGTGAAAAGCCCGCGTACCGCAAAAAAAAAAAAAAAAAAAAAAACTCAGCGCAGAAGTAGGTTCTCACTGGTGGGAGCGTGGGTGGCAAAGCTGAGGGCCAATCAGGAGTGTAAAGAGTGTTTTTTTAAAAAAGACGCTGAGGGGACTTCCCTGGTGGCGCAGTGGTTAAGAATCCACCTGCCAATGCAGGAGACACGGGTTCGAGCCGTGGTCCGGGAAGATTCCTACATGCCGTGGAGCAACTAAGCCCGTGTGCCACGACTACTGAGCCTGTGCTCTAGAGCCTGCAAGCCACAACTACTGAAGCTCGTGCACCTAGAGCCCGTGCTCCGCAACAAAAGAAGCCACCGCAATGAGAGGCCCGAGCACCGCAACCAATAGCAGCACCTGCTCGCCGCAACTAGAGAAAAGCCCGTGCGCAGTAACGAAGACCCAATGCAGCCATAAATAAATAAATTTATTAAAAAGAAAAAAAGACGCTGAGGAAAGTGCTAAAAAGCCTCAAAATGTCCAGTCTGCCTAAGAAACACAGGATTGATTGGGTTAATAAAAAAGCATAATGATTAGTACATTTCAGTCTTAAAGAAATAATACGAGTAAAGAGAGGGAAGGTTAACATCATTGGGACAGTGGCTGGCACATAGCTGGCTCTAATGAACAAACTTTATTATTATTATCATTATTATTATGTAAGACTAATAAAAAGTATTATCTTTGTTATTATTATTTCTGTCATTATTATTATTGATTCCTTTGAGTGATACTTCACATGTATCATCTCACATCATCTTCACAATAACCCCTGAAAGGTAAGTACTATTTTTTTTTTCTTTTTTGGCCACACCGCTTGGCATGCGGAACTTCCCCGACCAGGGATCAAACCCGTGCCCCCTGCAGTGGAAGCACGGAGTCTTAACCACTGGACCACCAGGGAAGTCCACTAAGTACTATTATTATCTTCAAATTACTGATGAGGAAACTGGAGTCCAGAGAAATGAAATAACTTGCCCAAGATCATCCACCTATTGGACCTGGTTCTCAAATCCAGGTTTGTCTGATCCCAAAGCCCCTACACCTAATCTCTACCCTACTATATCCATTCAATCATCAATATTTGCTGAATGAATAAATGACTCCATGGAGAAAAGGGCTGCTAGGATGCCCCAAAAGAAAAGGAGATGGCCAAGCTCCCAGGATCCTCAGGATGCAGTGCTCAAACAGAAAGGCAAAGAGAATGTTCACATTTTTCTAATGAGATAATCTTTGCAAAGAGGAGCTTGGGCCGAGGGAAGGAGCTTGGGCTTGATCTCCTTTGTAAAGGAAAATGTAAACATATGACAAATGTAAGTTCCTGGGTCCACATGTATACTATATGGCGGAAGTCTACAGAACTTCTGATGAGGTTTGCTTACATCGAGAAGGCCTTAGCCACTGGTGATGGACACAGTGCCGCAAGCTCAGTATGGGTGTGAGAGTCAAGTTAGGGTCCAAATCCCAATTCTGTAACTTGGAGTAAGTAACCTATACTCTCTGAGCCTCTGTTTCCTCACCTACAAATGCTGCCAATACGGTAGCCACGAGCAACATGTGGCTATTGAATACCTGAAATGTGGTTAGTTTGAATTGAGACATGCTGTAAGTGTAAAATACATACCAACATTTGAAGACGTAGTCTTTCAAAAAAGTTGAATATTCCATTAATCATTTTATATTGATTACATGTTGATATGATAATATTTGGGATATAATGAGTTAAAGAAAACACTAATCAAAATTAACTTCACTTGTTTCTTTTGACTTTTTTATGTGGTTACTTAGAAAATTTTACATTACATTGTGTGACTCAAGTTATACTCCTATTGGACAGCAGTGATCTACAAAATGTTAGGAGGTTGATATGAAGTTCAAAGAAGATGTCATATGTTAAGAGTTCTAGGCGTCCAGTACTGTGTTCATTTCCCTCCCCCACCTACATCTGATCCAGAAAGTCCTTTCAACTCCCAAATCTGCCAATGTCTCTCCAAACATATCATGTCTGTCTCATCATCTCTCACCTGGATATCTGCAGTGGACTCCTAACTCATCTTCTACTTCCACTCCAGCCACCAAGAATCTATTCTCCATTCAACAGCCAACGGGAGATGTTTTAAATACAAATCCAGTCCTTTCCATCCCCTACGTAATAACCTCCAGTGGCCTCCCACTGCACTCAGCACAGAAGCTTATCCCGGCGTAAGAGGCCCCATGTGATATGGCCCCTGCCCACCTCCCCACCTGCTTCTCCATCCACGTCCACTAGAACCCAGATACAAGATCACGCTGAGCTGGTTTCCTCCTCATGGCCTTGACACTGCTCATCCCAAGGGCCCAGAACCATACTTTCCCCCATTCTGCATGGCTGGCTCCTTCTTACCTTGTGGTTCTCAGGTCACATGTCACTTGGTCAGGATGGTCTTCCCTACCTAAAGAAGACACTCACCACACCATTCTGTTGCCTTCTCCTGGTTCAATCTCTTCGTGACATTCACCACACACTGAACTCATTGTTTTTTCAATTCATTTACTTGGATATCATCTGTCTTCTTGCTGGAATATCAGCTCAGTGAGGGCAGGGATCTGTCTTAGCCATTCTAGCTCCACAGCCTAGACTGGCAACTAGAACATGGCTGGTGCCCAATAAATGCCAAGTGAGCAAGTGGCTGTGCCAGCTGGAGCTGTGGAGGAATTAGAAGCCAGGTCCCCAGAACAGTCTGCCAGAGACGCTTCCACTCCAGCCATGCCACGTCTGGGTATAATATCCAAAAGAACAGAAAGCAGGGTCTCAAAAAGATATTCATACACCCATGTTCACAGCAGCATAATTCACAGTAGCCAAAATGTGGAAGCAACCCAAGTGTCCATCGACAGACGAATGGATGAGCAAAATGTAGTGTATACGTAACACAGAATATTATGCAGCCTTTAAAAGGAAGGAAATTGACACCTGCTACAACATGGATGAACCTGGAGGACATCATGCTAAGTGAAATAAGCCAGCCACAAAAAGACAACTACCGTACGATGCCATTATACGCCACATCTAGAGTAGTCAAAATCATAGAAACAGAAAGTAGAATGGCGGTTACCAGGGACTGGTGGGAGGGGTTAATGGGGAGTTGTTTACAATGGGGACAGAGTTTCAGATTTGCAAGATGAAAAAGCTCTGGAGCTCTGCTGCTCTGTAACATGAATATGCTTAACACAAGTGTACTGTACACTTAAACATGGTTCAGATGGTAAGTTTTATGTTTTTTACCATGAGTTTAAATTTTTTAAATATTTTTTAAAACAATAAAACTTCCACCTATCTCAGGGAACAAAGTATAAAGCTATACCTAAGTCAGCTAAAAGGAGAGGAAAAAAGAACAAAAATTGGGGAAAGAGCCAGAAGAAAAGAAGTTAACACAGAGCCCCAAAAACTGTCCTGTCCATTTTTTGACATTCACCTTTGGAAGGTGGACACAGAGACCCATGGATCTGGGCCCCCATGAGCATCAGGGGAATTCAAGAGGAGGCAAACACTCCTATTAGCACCACTACTAAAGACTTCCTAGAAATCTGCTCTGAGGATCTAATTAGGGATGCAGGCGCGGGATGTGCTTATAATAGTGAGAAATGGAAACACCTCCATGACCATCTTGGGGCACCTTTTAAATAAAGTATGGTCAAGCCATGCAACAGAGACTACGGAGTCACATTAAAAAAAACAATGATGAAATCTGACTTGACAAACGAGCAGTCTTGAGTGTCACCATGACCCCGTTTGTGTGAGAGAGACAGAGAGGGATATATACCTAGGTATTGACATTTCGGGGAGGGGTGAGATTATTTGCTTTCTGTGTATTTTGTAATGCTCCCTAACGAAGATATATTGCTTCGGCAGTGAGAAGGCATTATCTTTAAGAAGAAAACACGGCAGAAAAAAATGTTTACAAGAAAACACTGGGGATCCCAAAGAAAATTCTAGTACCCTGAGAGTCAAATTATAGCACAGCAAGAACGCCCGGCAAGGAACAGAAAACACAAAACTTCAGTTACGTAATTCAGGAAGGCCCGCAGAAGCTGCCAGACACCCGCAGAGACCCAAACAGACCTTTTGGAACTCAAACCAGGGCGGAGAAAACACACAAAAAAGTAACAGGACCCATCCAGAGATGAAAGATTAGGTGCACAGAATCACAGGGACAAAAGTGAGTGTAAGAAAGAGGAGGCAGGAAACAACATTCAGGCTTCTTTCAGGGGCCATGGGGGCTTGCGGGGGATGGGAGGGTTGGTAAGCATACTCCCCACACCCTCTGCCAGGGAGCCCCTATAGTTAAGCTAAGGCTAAGAGGAAACAGCCCTTCTATTTAGCCTCATCTGCGTGAGCACAGGAGGTGAGTCAGGCAGCCCCTCTAGCAGAGTGGAAAAGCCACAGGAGCCTGCCATCTGACCTAGCTTCCACGGTGATTTCTGTACTGGGTGGGGATACACACAACAATGCTTAATAGTGTGACTCTCAGAGCTGGGGACAAATAAAAATAGTAGTAAACACTTTCACAGCATGTGTTCTGTGCCAAGCATTGTTCTAAATTTTATATATATACATGTATCCTCATTTAATCTTCTCAATGACTCTATGAGATAGTTATCACTCTTATCCCCATTTTACAGATGAGAAAACTGAGGCACAGAGAGGTCAAGTAACTTGCCCAAGGTCATACAGTTAATTAATGGCAGAGCCAGGATTCAAACCCAGGAAGCTGTGGCTCCAGAGTCTATGCTGTGAACCATAGGCTGTTCTCTCTTAGCTATCCAAAAGACCACAAACAAGTGCTTTTCTCAGACTACTCTGACGTCTGTTTGTAGGAAATTCACCTCAAGGAGAAATTACACAGAAAAACCTCAGGGTTGAGTATCGTTGCACCTCATCACAGGCTATGAAAACAACCCAAGCTTACCCTACGAAGCCACTTTCCCACTCCCACCTCCCCTCCTTCTTCAGACCATGGCCCTCAGTATTCTCTGCTTCCTAGGTACCCACAAAACATGAAAACCAGCTCTCCGCAGGGGCCACACTGCACTCACCACTACACTCCACTGTCTTAACACATGCTCTGCAATCAGAGTAAGTCAGACCCTGCTCTACACTCCCCCGCTACATTACCTGAGGAAAGCTAATTAACCTCTCTCCACCTCCATTACATTCGTAAAACAGGAAAAACAGTATTAAAGTCTATACTCATTACTCACAGATTCCATATTTGCAAATTTGCCTACTTGCTAAAATTTATTTATAACCCCAAAATCAACACTCACAGTATTTTCATGATCGTTCTCAGACACATGCAGAGTGATGAAAGATTTGAGTCACCCGACGCACACATTCCCAGCTGAGGTTGAACAAGGCTATGCTCTGCTTCCTTGTTTCAGTTTTCAGGTTATAAACAAGTATTCTTTTTGCGGGAAATCGGTACCACGTGTTTCGCATTTTTATGCTTTTTTTGGAAACTCAGCTGTTAAAAATGGCCCAAAGGGTGTGTTCCTAAGGGCAAGAAGGCTGTTATGTGTCTTTCGAAGAAAATACGTGTGTTAGATAAGTTTCATTCAGTTGTGGTCCTGTTGGCCACAAGTTCAATGTTAAAAAGTCAACAATAAAGTGACTTTAAACAGAAACACACATAAAACAATGTTACGTATCGATCGGTTGACCGATCGGTTGACAAAAATGTCATGGCCAGAGGCTCACAGGAAGCTGACCCCATATTTCCCCTAGGAGCAATAGTTCAGTATTCACTAATTCGGCGTTTGCAGCAACTTTATAGGACATACCAACCGCAAGTAATGAGAATTGACTGTACCTCACAGTACTGTCAGTCTTAAATGAGCTGATATCACTAAGGCACTTAGAATAACACTTGGACCATCTGATGGGCTAGGTAGGCATCTTCCTTTATCACTTATACACATTCTTAGCTTGAAGACTGAGGTGAAATAAAAGAGAACTAGGGCTCCACCCAGAACAACAAGTGTTCTTGACTTGAGTTGAATGGATAAAATGAGTCGGAAGACAGAAGTAGCATCTTAAACACATGTGACTTCCCAGAAGTCTTCCCATAAATGTTCTGATTTCCTGTCTCTGCTGAAAAAATGACAAATGAGTGGGCCAAATATTCAGAAAGAAGCTTTGACCATGTGGCACACCATTGGTGATGAGCTCAGAGTTGACAGTGGTTTTATGTTGAGGAAAGAAGACTCCAGGGAGCATCCACGGTGTTCACCCACCTAAGATCCACTCCCCTTGGTTTTCCTCCTTGGTTTTCCTTGAGGAGTATTACCTGGGGTCTTGGTGGGGGTCAGCAATTCTGGGATGGTCATGTGACTTCAGGTAGGCCAATCAGAAGCTCACTCTCTGGATTTTGCATCTAGAACAAAGTTATTCATCCTGCTTATGGTGTCTTGAAGGAATGAACCATTAAGTCTTGCTTTCTAGATCCCCAGAACGTCTCTGGTTCCAGGACTTTCCAAAGCCTACATCTTCATCTTTTCCTTCACATCTCCGATTTCTCTCATATCCTGCTAATAAATTCATTTCTGCTTAAATTAATCAGAGTCAGTTTATGTTACGCACAACCAAGGATCCTAACCAAGACAGGAATTTCAAGGGAGAGCCTTTTTTCCATCCCCCTTCCCTTAGACTTACACCTCAGAATAAAGGAAATTCCAGCTATTCATGCACACAGAGGTCTCACAGAAATGGGACCTAAGAAGTGGCCAAAGCAGGCAGCTTTTATACTTTTTAGGCAAAGAAATAATAAATTTGTAAGGAATTGACAGGACAAAGAAACTTAGGTTTTGGACTCTCAATGAGTGAAGAGTTTGGACTTAGGGCAGCAAATTAAAGAAGTCATAGGTTTCTTTATACAGGCTCTCAGCCTAATTCCCCATCTCTGGTGATATAACTGAGTGTCTTCTACCTCCAGATGCAGGGAGGGTACCTTTCACAGGAGAGATTTATTTCCTGCTTTCAGGGAGACAGAGAGAAGGGTCAGAGTGTCCTTCTTGTGTTGGTCGTTTCTTAAGTAACTTTAATTCAAAATAATCAGTATGCCATTGAGGCACATTTCGGGGCAGCCTGCCCTGGGCCCCAGCAAAGCCAAACATATGCAGGGCCACTGGTGAGCTCTGCTAAAGGGGGACCCCGGCTGCTGGGCCTCGGTCCTGTCTCTTTCACTATTTTCATGATATGACTTGAAGAAAGGATCAAATGAGTTGGAAGACAGAAGTAGCATCTTAAACACATGTGACAGAATGGATTTAGCACAAGCAATCAGAAGGTCCAGAAACCCAGTTTCTGAGTCCAGGAAAGCAAGTTGGATTAACAGGGTTTTAGATTAAGCACTTTTGAATCACTTAAGGATTTCATCAGACAAAAAGCTAGTGAGTCAGCAGTACGAGGGGGCTGCCAAAAAACAGTTAACGAGTTTAGACAAATTGAAGTATATTATCTACATCAGTGATTGCAAATCGGTGGCCCACATATTGTTTGGCCTACAAAAATTGTTTTTTAGTTTTAAAAAAGTAAATAAATTACCAATACTCCCAAATTAGAAGTCTTCCCATAAATATTCTGATTTCCTGTCTCTGCTGAAAAACAAAAAAAGAATCTGGCAATGCTAGGCCTGTGCTGACATACTGGCAACAATTGGCTTGAGCTAAGTGGCCACTCCTTTGAGATGGGGCACACTCCCTTTATTTTGCCACTGTCCCTACCCCTCCCTGTGGTCTCCCCATTACCAAGACTTGCCAGTTGCCAACTCTCATCACACTTGGATGGTTATTTTCCCTATGGTACAATTAAAAAGATATATTCTTCTGTACCCACGTAATAAAGGCTGTATTTTTTTTAAAAAGGGTGTGTTTCCAAAAATGACATACTTCTTTGTAGAGTGAAGAAAATTCTTATGGTTTAATATACAGGTATTTCTTAAATCTAGGATGTTTCATGAGATCAAGTTATCTGCCTGTGCTCCTGTAGGAATTTGAATTTGTGAACCCCAATCTATAACATGAGATGTCATGGTTCATCTCTATTCAGGGATAGGCAGACTCTTGCTGAAGTGTTACACAGGATTTCAGAATCCATTATTTATAAAGTACATGGACAAGCTGGAAATTTGAGGACAGGTTCAAGAACTCTTAGCTCACACATACAATGAAATTCACACATATGCTGGCTGCCCATTCCTTTTAATGCCTATATGTTGACATGGAAAGATTGACATTTTTGGTAAAATCAGAAACTTGTGGAAATGAATGTTTAGCCTAATACTATTTTAGTTAAGTATATGAATATGTGGGTGTAGGTATATATTTGTTATAGGCATAGAAGAGCAGTTTTCCCATCCAACCTTGAAATTCAGAGATTCTGTGACATTTCCATATTCATGACAGCCAAATATAAGATCAGGAAGTGAGCAAGTGATTTACAGAGGCAGAAGGCAAGAGTCTAGTGTAATTAGAGGTTAAGAGTGCTGGGGAATACTTTAAAAATAATGATTTTTATGAGACTGAGTGGGAATATATGTTTGAGAGCCTCAACAGTAGGCAGAAAAGCAGCCTTGAAGTAGATATACTGATAGTAGCTGCCTCTAGTTGACATTTTTTGGGTTTCTTCTCATCCCTGACTTCTCTAAAACCTATAGAGGCGGGATCCCAGCTATAGTGTCTTCCACATCCATACCCTCTTACACGCACACACAAACACGCACGCACACAGCTAAATGGCCTGAGTGTAGGCAACCGACCCAGTGGGGGCCATCAGATTATCCCAAGAAACTTAGAATTAGACCTAAGAGATGCTATCTGTCCCAGTTGGGAAATACTATGAATATGGCCAGAAAGAGCAGTTGATCCAGCGTAAACATAAGCCAAGAAAGCCAGAGAAGGGAGAACAAGGCAGACGCATAGGAAGAACCCAGGGCCTGGAGACAAAGAGAGGCTGAAAGGGCTCAGCTGCCTATGCTCTTGATGGCTGGTTTTCCAGTTCTTCTATCCAGTCACTCATGAAGCTAGGCTGAACTTCCTGCCCTTCGATCACAAAAGAGAACCTCCAATACTAACAGTAACAACATAGGCAGCGGCTCACGTTCAGAGATGCTTACCATCTATCTGCTCAGCAGTAAGTGTTCTACATATATGAACTCATTTAATTTTCCTGAAAACCCTATGAGACAGCTAATAGTACCCCTCCTTTTAACCCCCCCATTTTTTATAGGTGAGGAACCTGAGGTGCAGAGAGTTTAAGTAACTCCCCAAAGAGCACCCAGCTAGGAAGTGGCAGAACCGGAACCAGAATCCAAACAGTACAGCTGCAGAGGCCTTGCATTTAACCATTAACTGTTCTACCTCTTGGCCTCAGTTTGCGTGAGTGAATTTCCATCACTTGTGACCCAAAAAGCCCTGCCTGAGACCCAGAGAAGCCACATGGACTTGGGGACAAGTAGCCACCTGGAAGGCACTGTCACGGGAACCCTGCCAGTTCTTCTTGCTAAGTTGGCAGGCAAAGGACTCTTTCCTGCATCAAGGTGGTTGCTGGACCAGGGCCTTCAGACACAAGCAGAGCCGCGGGGAAAAGCCATTCAGGCACTGATATAGCATCCCTTGGACCAATCTGTGTTGGGTACCCACTCTGTGCCAGCTTTTGTTCTAGGAGCCAGAAAATTAGCAGAGACTAAGACAGGCAAGGGCCCTGTTTTCCCAAAGCTTACTTTCTAGAAGAGGGAGATACACGAATGATTCTACATGGTGACAGATGCCATGAAAGGAAAATAGGAGGGTGATGTAATAAGAATATTGAAAGGGATACTTTTAGGTAGGGTAGTTGGAGAAGGCTTCTCAGAGAGGCAACGACTAAGCTGACATGGAGATGATGAGAAGCAGCCAGGATCCTAAGAAGATTCACAGAGGCACCGTGGTGGGAAGAAGCGTGCGATCTCAAGGAACAGAAGTGGGCGTGGTGGCTGGAGCACACGTCCGTTCCACCCCTCAGTGGGCCGGGCATGTGCAGAGAGACGCGACCCTGCTCCAGAGCCTGAGAAGGAGCGAGTGGGGTAGGCTGCCAAGATGGCCGGGTCTTCATTCCCCACTGTGTCCACGCCCTTCGCAACGTGGCTTTGCGGCTCCTGTCCTCCACTCCCCACTTCTCGAAACTGGGATGGCCTGTGACTGGTTTGGGGCCAGTGGAAGCAGCAGAAGTGACAGTGTGCCAACTCTGAAGCATTTCTCAAGAGCCCTTGCATGCTTGCGTCCTTAGAACCGTGGAACCTTGCCCAACTGCCCAGGAACAAGCCTGAGTAGCCTGCTGGATGGGGAGACACACAGGATCCGTTCTCTCTCTTCCGCTCCAACAAACACACATCCCAGTGCTGGACACACGCGTCAAGCCGTCCTAGACCTTCCAGGCCCCAGGTAACCTGCCAGCTGACCACAGACACACGAGTGAGCCCAGCCAACATCAGCAGAACTGCCCACTTTTGTGCAGTTTGGGGGTAGTCTGTAATAAAGAAATAGCTACTTCATACACCTAGGGTGATGCCCGGACAGAGAGAAGCACTGTAGGAACAGTCAGAAACAGCCCATGAGGTAAGACAGGAATAAAGACACAGACCTACTAGAGAATGGACTTGAGGATATGGGGAGGGGGAAGGGTAAGCTGTGACAAAGCGAGAGAGTGGCATGGACATATATACACTACCAAACGTAAAATAGATAGCTAGTGGGAAGCAGCCACATAGCACAGGGAGATCAGCTTGGTGGTTTGGGACCACCTAGAGGGGTGGGATAGGGAGGGTGGGAGGGAGGGAGATGCAAGAGGGAAGAGATATGGGAACATATGTATATGTATGACTGATTGACTTTGTTATAAAGCAGAAACTAACACACCATTGTAAAGCAATTATACTCCAATAAAGATGTAAAAAAAAAAAAAAAAGAAAGAAAGAAAGAAACAGCCCATGAGAGGCTGTTTTGTGGCTGTGCTTGGCAGCCCTGCCAGGGTCCTGACAACAGCACTGCTGCAGGGAGGCTCTGCCACAGCCCCAGGCTGATGCCCTGGAGCAGCAGCTGCTCTTGACACCAGGAAACAGCAACACCCAGTGGCTTCATTCACTGAAACTCTGCAGTGAGAATCAGACACACTTGGCTTTAAATCCCAGCCCTGCCTCTTACCAGCTGGGATAAGTAGCTTAACCTCTCCCATCTCTGTTTCCTCACTTGATAATGGAGTAAATATATAAAGCACATTAGAGAGTACCTGTCACATAGACATAGCACTTTTGTGTTGTGTAAGTTTACAATTATTACATATAAACAAAAGCGAGGGAAAGTCCCCACGTGAGGCCCATATCACTCACTGGTGGTATGTGAAAGAAGTTTAGGTGAAATATAGACATGGCATTCAATCATGGCAAACTATAATAAGTAGTGGTTGTTCCCTTTTCAATTTTTTTTCAATCCTCGTGATTCTATCAAAGGAGAAAGTCTCAGTTTGGTGCTTATATGTTTTGAACACCACTCTAGATTTGCTAAATTCCCTTTTGGAACAAAGCAGGGGGGTGTTTCAAATTCAGATCCTTGTCAGCCAATAGTACCTTGCTAGAATTTCATATTTTTTAATTATATTCATTTTATAGTTACTAGTTCTTTATGATGTTATTGTTTTTCCATTTATATAGTGATAAAGTTTCCTTTAAAATAAATGTGTTGAAATGAAAAAGCAGACCGTTAAAAAACATTTTTTAAAAGACAGAGTGCACACAGAGCAAATATTATGAAGAGCAGAATATTAGGGAAGACGGAAATAAGGAAAAGAACATGGGTAGAATATGGAATTCAGCCTGGTTCAAAGTCCAGCTTACCCAAGTTAGCAGCTATAAAACTGTATTAGTCAGCTTTGGCTAGGTAAGGCTACAATAACAAGCAACCCCAATATTCCATGGCTTACGACATGCAAAGTTTAGTTCTTGCTCATGCTACATGTCACTGCAATTGTCTGTGGCTCTGTGGCTTTGCCCCATGTGTCTTTCATACGGCAGGATATAAGCCAAGGAAACAGCCCTTGCTTGGTCCTGGGGCAGAGGGGAAAAGAGTAATGGCCAAACCATGCAATGGCTCTTAAAGCTTCTGCTTAGATGTACAGTATGTGAAGTCTGCTCAATTCTACTGGCCAATGTGTGTCACATGGTCAAGCTCCACATCAACAGGAACAGGAAAGTTCATCCCTCCTGTAAGTAGATACTATACCTCACATAGCAATGGATGGGGATATATAATCCTCTTACATGGAGAAAGCAAATAATTGACTCAATAATATAATCCACCATAATGACCCTGGGCAAGTCATCTCATTTTTACTGCCCCATTTTTGAAATGAGAATACCTACTTCAGAATGAAGCTCAATAAATATGAATTCCCTTCCCCTTTCCCATCTTCTGAGATTCATTCAGAGCAGCTCAAACCAAATTTAGAAAGACCTTGGTAGACCAGCTGTATTCAAATGTTTAGTCCAAGACCTGTAAACAGCTAAAAACAAACCCAGTGATTATTCAGGTGAGATGAATGTACTCCCCTCCTAAGCAGGGACTTAGCGGACTGTCCCTCTATGCCACTCATGTCGCCACCTTATGAAAATCTTACTGGAAAAACACTTACCAGTTCCAGAACTAAAGAGAAAATGGTTATATTAATTGACATCATAATATTAGTGTAGTAATTAAAAGCATACATTTTGGAATTGGAATCATGGCTCTGTCATTTGTATGTGACCTTGAGAAAGTTAAGTAACTGAGCCTCAGATTTTCCATAAAATGGGACAATAAACTATTTAAGTCATAGATTACTATATTGAGATAATTCATATGTATGGCTTATTACCGTGCCAGGTCCAAATAAATGCTCAATAAATAAAAACCCTTATTAATGCTGGTACATGTCCCAAAGTATAGATATTCAAGCATTTCACATCAACGTTTGGCATCCAGTATATCCAGTACCCTTGCTTATACCAGTTGTATAAGCCTGAGTTCAATTTTTATTTCCCATTCTTTGATATGGTACACCGCACTGCTCCCTGGAAATCCTGTAGAAATTCCCTGACCTTGCCTCTATCTATAAAGGATTTTCAATTCTTTTTAAAGAACCTGAAGAAACAAAAGGTACAAAAGTCATTTCTGAAAGTGATAAATGGATGTGGACCATGGCAACATCGGTTTCCCCAGCCTTCTGTTCACAGGGCATTTCAGCAAAAGGCTGCTGTCAGTATACAAGGAGACCCTCACAGAAAAGACCCTCAAGGACAGGATCTCCATTTACTCTTTTTTGGAGCTGGATTCCCTGTCTTATGTGTGGTGGACATTTTTAGCAACAAAGCTTATTCCATCTCCCAGCTGGAGGACTTGTCACCAATTACTTGAAAAAGAGATGAATAATTAAACAGACTTTTCTCTCAAGATACTAAGTGGAAGTGTCTGGGTAATAGTGAAAGGTTAGAGATAATAATCTCCCTGTAGCTCACAGCAGTTTGGTCTATTTCTTTTTTTTTTTTTTAATTTATTTTGGCCACACCCCGTGGCCTCCAGGATCTTAGCTCCCCGACCAGGGATCGAGCCCAGGCCATGGCAGTGAAAGCTCTGAGTCCTAACCACTGGACCACCAGGGAATTCTCAGTTTGGTCTATTTCTAAGTCTGCTCAAGCTTTCAAAGTTTCCTTCCTTGTCTGCACAAGTTATGACCCTGAGTTAATCACGTAAGCTCTCTGAGCCTCAGTTTTCTCACCTTTAAAGTGGGAATGATAGATTGCTTGGAAACACCTTGTTAGACTTCAAGAGCCAAATCAAGATAAGGGAGTATCTCATCTGGACATTAGAGTGACATAGGAGTCAGGATTTGAGGAAAATAGACCTGAACAAACACAAACACAAATAACTAGTGTAAAACAAAGAACGTGGCTCACCAACCAGTTCTACAAGTATGGAGCCATCAGCCACTGCAGTCGCTAACAGTGCACTCAGAGAGGAATTCAGGTTGAGAGACAGGAAGAGGCACTCAGCCTTGAAAAAACGGCCCCTTAGATAGTCAGGTGTGTACCTCAGGAAGAATTTTAATGACCCCAGAATCTTGCATCTGCCCATACATAGAAAAGCACTAAAATCATTGACATGAGATACCTGTTCCTTGTGACTACAGTAATCTTTACTGAGATGTGTGCTTGACAGCTACTCCCTAGCCAAAAATCATATATACAACTGGCTTCTCCCCCTACCTCTGCAGGGCTGGTCCTCAGAGCTGCCAAGAGGCTGTCTCCCAGGCTGCAGTCCCCAGTAAGGTCCCTGAATAAAACTTAAACTCACAACTCTTAAGTTGTGCGTTTTCTTTCAGTCAACACTAGTGAAGGACTGGTGTTTAGTAGATTAAAGTGAAAATTCCTACAAATCAACAAGAAAATGTAAAAATGGGGGTGGGGACATTTATAGAAGATGAAATGCAACTGTCCAAGAAATATGTAGAAAAGAAACCTCACTAGTAATCAAGAAAATGTCTATTAAAATTAAATGTTGGGCTTCCCTGGTGGTGCAGTGGTTGAGAGCCCGCCTGCCAATGCAGGGGACACAGGTTCGTGCCCTGGTCCGGGAAGATCCCACATGCCGTGGAGCGGCTGGGCCCGTGAGCCCTGGCCGCTGAGCCTGCATGTCCGGAGCCTGTGCTCCGCAACGGGAGAGGCCACAACAGTGAGAGGCCCACGTACCACCATAAATAAATAAATAAATAAATAAATAAATAAATGTCATTTTTCTCCCCTCAGATTGGCAAAAGTGTTAAGGCTTGGCAATATCATAATTTAAGGAAGATGTAGTAAAACAGAAACACACACTGCTGGTGGGAATGACACCAGTCACTCTGGAGAACATTTGGCAGTATCTATTAAAATCCAAATCGTGTACCCCATTACCATGCCATTCTACTTCTCAGTAACTAGAGAAACACATGCATGTGTGTGAGACATGTACAAGGATGCTTATTGCAGTACTGTTTGTAATAGACACCACCCCTAAAAAAATAGAATCTAAATGTTCCTCAAAAGGGAGTGGCCATAAAAATGGGAGAAAGGTCATACTGTGGAATACTAGGGAGTATGTAGTTAAAAGTATAACAACAGAGATCGCTCTTCAAAACACTGTGAAGTGAAAAATCAAATTGCAGTGTGATGAGTGACGTATGACACCATTTAGTATACGCACACATAAACTCTACCATATAATCTGTATGGATACAAATATGAACAAAGAAGAGGTTCTAAGAAGAGACACAAATGGGACCTCTGGGGAAGGGAGAGAGGACCTGGATTGGAATGTCAAAAAAGCCAGAAACGTCTTTAATACCTTATCTATGCTATTTAATTCATCTTAATGAGATTATACTTATGCATTTCTTATGAATTTAACGTTTTCCTTTAACACAGCAGGACGATCTCACTGCATCATCCATGGTGGGTCACAAGGTCTAAGTTGACTCCAGAATCAACAGAAGAGATATGCTTATGGGGATAAATATGGCCATACTTATTACCACATGACTGAGGCTTCTGTCTCCCCAGATGCTTTCTCTTTACTCTGAGAAACAGGAAGCCAAGGCACACCTAGCTTTTTGCTATTCCAATAGCCTAAAGACCTACAGGCTTAATCCCTTCCCAGGGGCGATAATTAACATTTTTAATGCAGGCACTTTACTATCAATATAACTCTATTATACAACTGCTGCTCTTATCTACTTAGGTGTGAAAAAGAAGAGGAGATGCTTTAAGGGTGGAGGATAAGCAGAAAGGATAGAATTCAAAGGAATTCACAGAGCCTGGGAGCAATCTGGCGAGGTAGAGGTTCTGAACCCTGGAAGAGGTGGGTGAAGAGTGAAGACAAAGTTGAAAAAACAGATTCTTTAGCATGACATCCAGAGCCTTTCATATTCTGGGCTTAAGTCTACCTTTCCAGAACCTTCACTCAGTTCCATCTAGCCCAAGGGGGTGTCAAGTGTGAAGGGTAAGACCTCTGACAATGGAAGGGGGTAACCAACCAGCCAGAGGCATCAGCTGAGACACAGGGACCAGCCCAAGAAGTGCATTCAGGGACTTCCCTGGTGGTCCAGTGGTTAAGACTCCACGCTTCCACTGCAGGGTCCATGGGGTTAGATCCCTGGTCAGGGAACTAAGATTCCACATGCTGCATGGCGCAACCAAAAAAAAAGGAAGCGCATTCATCCACAGTTTCTTGCATTAAGAGACCTCATGGGATAAGAACTATCCTATCTCCACTAAAGGGACTAAAGGGAGGGGAAATGGAGAAAAAGGCACTACCTTATGTTTCCCATTTGATCACAGCACCCCTCAAAAATAGGTTTCTGCTTTAAGACGTCTCTAAGTTTTTCTCTTTCCCAGCACTTATTACAATCTATAATGATCTTTTTTCCTTGTTTACTTGTTTATAAACAAGGAAATGTAAGTTACATGAGCAGCAAGGACTTTCTCTGTCTTGTTCAGCACTGTATCCCCAGTATCTGGCATACAGTAGGTGCTCAGTAAGTTGTTTTTTGTTTGTTTTTTTTCATCTTGAAGGTGGAGATATTTCCAGAAATATAGCAAGAGGCTTGAAACATAGTACCTGAGGGTGGCATAGATTGCTGAGCAGAAAGAATGGTTAAGAAAGAGCACTGGAAATGACCATTTTGGAGGGGACTTTTTTGTTCCTAAAGTAAAGGGCATAAAACCACAAGATTTTATGAGGATTCTTCTCTGTGACTCTGTAGGTTGTTTAAAAGTCGGAAACACCATGCCAGCAGTTCCACGGAGGAGAAAAGGAGATCCTTATGACAAACTTTCAAAGTTTGACCTCAGCTTAGCTAAGATTTTATTCCATATCCAGTAGTGACAAGGCTGGTACAAAAATAAGAGCAGTCACTTCCTCTTTTATGTTTTAAACAGAAAGAGAAGAGGGAAAAAAAACTTACTGAACTCTGAACTTCCTCTCCTCTAACCACAACTTACTACTGGCTTACTTTGGTAAAATAATTGCCAAATAAATAATACTTAGGTATCTTATTGGCGCTGCAAAGTTTCTATCCGAAACTCTGCCTGGAACATTGCCTACTGGTTCCAACCTTTTCAAGGAGCCCATCCAGGGATCCTGACTGAGAGGGGACAAAACTGTCCAAAGGCTGCCAAGAAACTGCTGAGCTCAGCTCTGTGGCTGCTGCAGCTCTACTCACAGGACAGACATCTGCCACGCCAAAATGAAACTGAGCCCAAACTGGCAGACTACTCCGAGGCACAAATCCACAGCCAGATACCCTGGAGGGGCCTTGGACATAGGGTGCAGCAGCCTGAGTCTGGGCGCTGGCTCTACCACTTACTTACCAGCTCTGTGATGTTGGGGAAGTGGCTTAACCTCTCTGGGCATCCGTTTTCTCATATGTTAGAAAGAAAAAAGGCTTCTGTTTCTGATATGGTCAAGTAAACTCCAAATGGACCCAAGCTTCCTGCAGATAACAAGTTTAACTCTGGACCAAAAAACAAAAAAAATTTCTTTTATTAAAAAAAATTTTTTAACCTGAAAGCACTGGAGAGTGAACAAAAGAAGGCAGATTCTGGAGTAAGGGAGCTGAAATCTGAAAGAAGAGAATACCATTTCACAGCTTTTACCCTGAGAATAGGCTGCAGTCAGCATCAAGTGGCAGCTAAAACTCCAATATAAAACCTTAAGTCTTCCTGGCTTGCAGAGCCAGAAGACCAATTTCAGGTCAACCACAGCTACTGGAAAGTGAGGAGGGAATCCAAGGATAGAGAGAGCCCACAGAGGAGCCCCAACTTCTGAGTACAGGCAGACCTGGGAGATACTGCGGGTTTGGTTCCAGACCACCGCACTAAAGTAAATAATGCAATGAAGTGAGTCACACAAATGTTTTGATTTCCCAGTGCATATTAAAGTTATGTTTACACTATACTGTAGTGTATTAAGTGTGCAATAGCACTATGTCTATAAAAACAATGTACATACCTTAATTGAAAAATACTTTATTGCTGAAAAATACCAACACAATTACAGTAGTAACATCAAAGATTACTGATCACAGGTCACCATAACAAATGTAATGAAAATGAAAACATTTGAAATATTATGAGAATTACCAAAATGTAACCCAGGGACACAAAGTGAGCAAATGCTCTTGGAAAAATGGTGCCAACAGACTTGCTCAACGCAGGGTTGCTGCAAACCTTCAATTTGTAAAAAACACAGTGGGAATTCCCTGGCGGCCCAGTGGTTAGGACTCTGCACTCTCACTGCCAAGGCCCGGGTTCAATCCCTGGTTGGGGAACTCAGATCCCACAAGCCACACAGTGCAGCCAAAAGAAAAGAAAAAGAAAAAACAGTATCTGAGAAGCACAATAAAGCAAGGTATGCCTGTATTAACTCTTTCCAAGTGTCTGGCTGACTCTTGAACCATGCACACATGGGACAGCCTCAAAGATAAAATAAAAAACAGAACTGACATCTGAACTAATGTCCAAGAGACAGTTTACTGTCCAACCAAGTCAATAGCTTACTAAGATGAAAACTTCAACATTCCTCAGAGAAATACAACTGAATCCAGAATCTCCACAACATAATACAATGTCCAGGATACGATCTGAAATTACTCGACATATGAAAAACCAGGAAAATATGACCCAATCTCAAGAGAAAATACAACCAACCAAGGAAAACAGGGAGGAACAATTCTTACTAGGTTAGGGCAATAATCTGAAATTGTATGAGATACAATGCATTCAGCTGCAAGTAACAGAAAACCCATCTGAAATGGTTTAAGCAGTAAGAGAATTTATTGTCTAACAAGAACAAATTTCCAGAGATAGGGCTACATCAAGGTTAGCTAATTCAGTGGCTCAACGACATCATGAAGGACACAATTCCTCTCCATCTTTCCACACTGCCATTCACAGCATGTCAGCCCTGTCCCTCATGGTTAAAAGACAGCTGCCACAGTTCCAAGCCATGACATGAGGTACTTGAAGAAAAATCCTTTATCCTGGGTCGCCTTCCTTCCTGATTTGTATGCTGTCTTGTGAGAATATGACTCTTGGTACTTACCACAGTCTTCTTGGGACCAAGAGGGGAGATACTGATGACACTTGGAGGATGGCAGAGCAAATAACTGGGAGAATCCCCAGTCTTTCATGACCCTGTTAAGCCTCTGATTAAACAAATCCTCGAATCACCTACCTCCAGACAGCTTAAGTGTTCTACTATTAACAACCAAAGCGTCCTATCTAAAACAACCACCAGAATTGGAAAGCCAGTAACATTTGCTCTAAATAGAAGACAAGCATGAAAAACACAATGAAAATTATAATTATTAAATCCCAACAGCCACATAGCTCTGAGCCTGAGGTTGCCTCATTCTTTTTTTTTTTAAAGAGAAATTAGCATGAATTCAAAAGATGTCTGAGACATGGTAGCACCACACTGAGAAATCCTCCTTAACAACCAGAAGAATTAAAAGATAATTGGAGGTAAAAAAAAAAAATATATATATATATATATATATATATATATATATATATACACTCACATAGACGTATTTCCATGATGTTTAATGTCACACACAATTAAAATCTTTGAGTACCACCAGTAATATGATTTAGGTATTTTGAAAAATACAGCCCTGTATTAATAACTCCCAAATATTTACCACCATGCCTGACTTCTCATTATTCCCAATTGCCTTTTGGACACCTACACCTGGATATAGCACAGGTATCACAAACTCAACATAGCCAACGCACTGTCTTCACCCCCAAGCCTTCTCTTCTTGAATTTTCTCCTGCTCTTTCTGGTACCCCTATTCACCAAGTACCCAAATGAGAACTCCCTTAACAGCTGACAATTATTCATACTACTTTTATTGTTCGATGTGCCAGGCAAAGTGCTGCCCTGCCCCACACAGACATTATATCTGATCCTCAGAAATCTCTGTAGAAGGTACTACATTTACCCTATCATTTACCCCTTTATAAAAACTAGGAAGCTAAGGATAAGAAATTTGCCTGGGGTCACAGGAGCTGAATCCAGATCTAATCCTCTTTTTTCCTACTTCACAAAGCAAATAGAGACCATCAAGGAAGAATTCCTCAACTGACCTTAAACTTATTTCCCACTCATTTTCCCTTCTTTTCTCATTTCCACCTGTGCTCTCCGCTCTCATCTCCTGGGAAGCTATCTTCCTTGGAGACACCTTACTTTACTGCGTTTTCGTCAGCACTTAGCGCTTTCAACCTCACCAGGTTCAGGAATCCTGGAGAACTTTCTCTCTACTTTCAACGTTCTCCTGCCTTCTCTCTGCCTCTCCAAATCTTCTCTTCTCCAAGCTTAACATTCCGAGTCCTTCAAATACGCCTCTTAACAAGTGTCCCTTCTTTCTCTGGCTTCTCCTCCACCCTCGCTGACACTCTTCTTCACTCTCTCACCTCTTCCGCTGCCTCGAAACTCAACTTAGAACTTGAGCTCCTCCGTGCAGCCTCCCAGGACCCTGGGACTCGAGCTGCTCCCAGAATCCCCACCTCTATCACCATTATAGTGCATATTACACTGTGTTATAAATGTTTGATTTATGGACTTTCCTATGAGAGTGGGGGCTGCTGGAGGGGAGAAACATGCCTTATTGCTCTGTATTACCCCCTGCACATGAGGGGATGGCCAAATATGCCAGCTGGACCACACTGTGCTATTATTCCTTTTATATTACTCTCCTCTATGTGGATTTTGGAAAATACACAGGAATGTAAATGTCAAGTGAAAAAAAATGCACAACTTAAAAGTTGAGAATTATGTTTTATTTGGCAGACAAAACTGAGTACTTAGGCCCGGAAGACAGCCTCTCAGATGGGTCTGAGGGAAGGCTCCAAAGAAATAAGGGATCCTGAGTTCTTCGCAACAAAATGCAGGTGCAGACTGCCGCCCTCCACCCAATCAGGAGCTCCACAGGATGGGCTGCCCTTTGGTTTTCAGAAGCTGCCAGTGGGTTCCAGTGTGTTGTGTTATGATATCAATGATTTTTTTATTATATTGTTTTTCTTCTTGGTTTGTTTTCTTGTTTTTTGTTTTGTTGGGTTTTTTTTTTTTTGCGGTACGCGGGCCTCTCACTGTTGTGGCCTCTCCCGTTGCGGAGCACAGGCTCCGGACGCACAGGCTCAGCAGCCATGGCTCACAGGCCCAGCCACTCCGCAGCATGTGGGATCTTCCCGGACCGGGGCATGAATCCCCGTCCCCTGCATCGGCAGGCGGACTCTCAACCACTGCGCCACCAGGGAAGCCCTCTTCTTGTTTTTTTTTATATTACATATTTAAAAGGCAGTATCTTTTGTACTGCGAATTTGCAGCAGATGCATAATACACTTTTTTTTTTACATCTGTTGGTGTGTGTGGTCTGTGTGCTTCTTGTGATGAAAATAAAACTTTTTCTTTATAAATGCAAAAAAAAAAAAAAAAGAGGTCAAGGAGGAGCCAGGATATATAGGGGTCTTTGCAACAAAGACCAGGTAGTGGAACATCAAAAGATTACTGTTAATTAAAGAAAACCAGATATCTCGAGTTAACGAATTTAGTGCCTTTCTATGTATGGGAAAATGCAAGAGTCTGGGCTCACTGAAATCATTCCTTTGATGTGCACCTTAGCTGTCTAGGGCCAGCGTCCTGTGCTTTCCCATCCTGAGTCCCCTCAGGGTGCACCGTTGGGGGCGGCTGCAGTGGCTGAGGGCTTGGCAGCGGTCAGCCCATTTTCCTCCATCCTGAGTTATGTGGCTGACGGCTCGATGGCTGCAGCACCCTTTGTTTGCTGATACGTCAGGCAACATTTTTCACTCACACAAACCACACCTTGATATGTCACTATGCCCTGGACAAGGGCTGATCAAGGGTCCTGGCAGAATCCTTGAACCACAAGCTTCATAATCAGATGGACTGGGTTTATCGCCCTCTTCAAATACTTCTTGGCGTCAAGTCCTGGGTCAAGTTACTTAATATCGCTGAGCCTCCGTTTCCTCATGGAAGGAAAATGAGACTTATCTCCTAGGGTGCCGCAGACTTTAAATGTGATCATGTGTGAAGCATTAAGCTCGGTGCCTCAATAAATTAGAACAGCTCTTTGGGGAAGTTCTATCCTTTCATGGACATGTCTGCTGTATGTGAACACTTCCTTCCAAATGATGCAAGGACTTCATGCTTTTCAGTCAGTCCTCCCAGCTCAGCAACTCATGCACAAAGAAATCAGCTGACTGCCGTCACATGACTACCAAAAGACCTCAGAGCGGAAGCCACTTTCTGAATTCCTTATTCAGGGCCACAGCTAAAAATCTACAGATGTGCTAACTCCCTCATTGGACAAACACAATTTATTGATAATATTTTCTCCCACTAGGGAATTTCCTCATCCTGTCAAGTCTTGCCAGTTTCACCCACTGCTGTAGCAAGCACACTTTCCCAGCTCTGAGGGATGAGCCAGACCGCCGTCAAGCACCCCAAACCTGCCTGACCGCTGTTCCCCCTCACTCTGCCAGGGGCCCTCCCCCCCCGACCCCTGCACCAATGTTCTCTCCCACCCCAAGCCCTTCACCTTAGTGACTGGGAACTCAGAATCTGACTCAGACAGTCCTGAATTCAATCTGGGCTCTGCAGTTCTCAGGAAAACGCTTTATCCTTGCTAAGCCTGTTTCCTCACCTGTGAATGGGGATAATAATAATAATAAATCTTAGCGGAGGAGGAAGATTCAAGGGGATGAAGTTTGTGAAATCCCCGCTCATTGCAAAGCCCTCAAATAGTAGCTGTCACTGTCATCACTATCACCAGCGCCATCTCGACATTCCTTTTACACAATCCTAAACTCAGATCTATGTTTGAATCCTAACTCTATGTAGCTTTGGAAAAATTTCTTAACTCTTTGTGCCTCAGTTTTCTCAGCATAAAATGGGAATAATAACAGTAGCAACCTCATCGGGCTGTCGCCAGGATTCAAAGAGTTAATACATGTAAAACATTTAGAACAGTGCCAGGCACGTAGTAAGTACTAAATAAACGTCAGCTCGAGTCAGCAGCCTTTGAAGGCCTTATTTGAAGACGTCCACCAAATGGAAATTTCCCTGGCCTGTCTCCCCAGCTAAAAGAGACCCTGCTGGGGACACATACGCTCAAGCCCGAACAGGTCTAGCCCAGATTTCATTTTTCTCTTGAACCTGACTTTTTTTTTTGTCCCATCTGGAGTGCCCCGGCCTTAGACCCCAAATCAGAGAAGGCCAAAAGGGAAACACAGTGAGGCCAACTGTCATTTCAGCCCCCACCTATCGAGGACACCGGAGAATAGAAACACACCCTGAATCCCAGCCCTTGGAATGCCCAGCTGGAAGCTGACCTCAGCAGAGGGCCACCAGGCTATACGGCCCACCTCCATGCCTGCACCTGAACACCTCCTCCTCCCTCCCTCTGTGCTGATTCTGTTCATAAAACGCTTCTTTCTCAACCCACATGATCCCCCAGGAAAACCAGTTCTTTGTCTGCACAAGAGGGACAGCTCTCTGCCAGCACTTGACACAGCGCTGGAACACTTCACCCAAGTGACAGGTCAGGCCAGGCAGTTCCATTTGAACCAATAATTCCATTTTAAAAAACTCTTATTCCACACTTAGAATTCTATTTGGAAAAATAACTCTTATCAGTGATATGTTTAAGGCTCAAAGATGATCATCAAAATAATCTTGGGATAGTGTGATGGGGTGAGAATAAAACATCTAATTATAAAGAATTCAAAACAATGCATTTATATCATCTCTAAAAATAAATAAAGCCTCAACAGTCCATGGACCTCAAAAGTCAACTTCATGAGCCTCCAGCACCTCTTGTCTATACTTTTCACAACGACTTTCAAACTGTGCTGACCATCACCCACAGTGAGACACACATTTTACATCTGACCCAGTTCACACATGCCTATATATGTATACATGAAATAGAAGTTTTATGCAACAACACTTATGAGTGTCATGCATTCTATTTTCAAGTTTATTTTTTCATGGTGTTCATGACCTACTAAATTGATTTCATGACCCTCAAATGAGCGAAGATCCACAGTTTAAAAAACACATTTAAAGGAATTCAAGAAAACTCTCTCCAGAGTGGAGCTGCAAGGAGGTGTAAAGGTGAAGGTCAAGGCACCGAGGTCACGGAGTCCAGGCTTAGAATAAAGAGGGCATCTCCTGTGACTCAGGAGAGCATGGTAGAGGGAAAGTAAGGGGAGGTATGTAAATCCAGGTCTCCTCCCGGGTAGCTAAATGACCTTGGGCAAGCCATTCCCATGTCCTACTTGGATTAAGGCTCTCTGTAAATGGTATTTCAGTGCTGGAAGATACGGTCTATGAATCTACATAGCAACTAAATCAGTTCTGGGAAGAGGCCAAGGATGAAGGCCCGCAGGGTTACGAACAGTCAAGGACATACGGTTTGGAATGTTCAACCTCTAAGAGAGAACCGGAAACATGTTGTGGACCCCGTAGAGCAACCCCTAGACCCTACTCACACCTGTAGGACCAGGACACTCCCTGCTGGGAGTGCTGAAGGCAGATGATTCACAGATACATCCTCCCTGGGACTCTTCCCTTAAAGAAGAAGGCTGTCTTGCCCAAGGTAATGCCAGCTCCCCAGAGCAGCCCACAGCCAGTGCCCACTTGTTGTGGGTCCCCACTGTTCCAATTCTGAAGGGCCATCCCAGCTCCAGCCACGGGATTGGCTTTGGCCTCTAATACAACTATTGCACTGCAGTTCAACTTCTCTCTTCCCTGCCTCCCTCCGTCCCTTACAGGTGTTGTTCCCAAGAGCTCCTCCTCCCATAAGCCACCTGTTTGTAAATCTTCATCTTTGAAGACAAAGCAGCAGTGACACTGGCCAGAGTCACAGGAGGAGACTGAAATAAAAATGGTGGCTTTAGGACACTTCTCAAAGGTATTTTTGAGAATTGTTTTTCAGAACTAACATTTAACAAGCAATCCTATGTTCCTTGCATGCCAGGTCTCATTCAATCCACACGGCATCCTAGGAGGTGGGCTCTGTGCTGTTACCTGCATTTCACAGATGAGGAAACCAGAGATTAAAGAGGTTAAGAAAGGCACCCAAGCCCTCGAATGTGCAGCAATGGAGCTGAGGTCTGAACCCATGCCCTCGACCTCATCCCACTCCACTGCAGCTCTGTGATCACACGTGCCACACTGGATGACACGGATTCACTCACGTCTGTTTCTTTCTCAGATCTCTCCCTCCTCAAGGGCAGGGGCCTCGTGTTATGAATTTTAAGCACTTAGTGTAGAGCCAAGTCCACAGCAGGACCCGGGTGGTAGTAATGACAATACTTGGTGGTGGATTCGGTAGTGATGGTGGTGGATTCGGTAGTGATGGTGGTGGATTCGGTAGTGATGGTGGTGGATTCAGTAGTGATGGTGGTGGATTCAGTAGTGATGGTGGTGGTATTCAATGGTGATGGTGGTGGTAGTCAGTGTTTCATGTGCACTAAGCCTGGGCTGTGCCCTTTCCTAAAGCATTTGGCCCTTTCACTTCCCTATGACTTGAGTCCTGTTATTAGGTGTAAGCGGTGAGTGCTCACTCGGGACCCGCCGCAGATTCAAGGTCAGTCCAGCAGATGCATACTGTACTGGAACTAAGCAGCCATGAGGGCCACGTTGAAACTGGTCTACTAGGTCCCCCAAAATGCCACATGGTATATGCAGCTTCTCCCATCAAGAGGAAGAGTCTCTTCCCCCGTCTCTTTCCTCCTTTATTTCTGGGATGGGCTTGTGATTCCCTTTCACTCATAGAATATGGGAGCAATGACACTGGGCAAGTTCTGAGCCTAGAATTCTAGAGGCTGGGCCCCTGCTCGTGCACTGGGACTGCACCCACAACCACGTGACCAAGCTTGGGCCAGCCCACTGAAGATGAGAGACCACCTGGAGAAAGGCCCCAGGTGGCCCAGGTGTCCTAGCTGAGGCCCCAGACACGGGTGAGCCCAGCCATGAACAGCCAGTCCTTGCCTAGACCAGAAGGACCACCCAGCTGAGCCCAGTCCAAATTACTGACCCACAGAAACAAGAGCAAAATAACATGGTGGTGATTTGAAGCCACTAAAGGTTTGAGGTGGCTCGTTAAACACCAGATAATTGTGTCCAGTCAAATTAGGTGTTCAGTCAAACATCCAAAAGTAGAACTAACAAAAGATTCTTCCGTAGGAGAGATGACAAATAAGCAAAACACTTTCCCAAAAGAAGTAACCGGGTGAGCTTATTCCTGACTCAAATCAAAGAGTTTGTGATGTCCACCGGCAACTAGAAGCAGCAAGAATTCTGACCGGCTGGAAAACTGGAAATTCTGACAAGAACCAGATTGTTCTACCAGCTAAACGTAAAAAGAGTGTCTCTTTATTTCACTCTAAGCAACACAAACAGACTGTGTTCTCCCCCTAACATCCCCTCCTATGTTTGATAAGATAAAGAGGTCTAGAGTTTCACCTCTCAGGTTTAAAGAAGTCAAGTTAGAGGTAAAATTGGGTACACCAGCTCCAAGGAAGTCAAAGGAAACCATGGCTTTGTGAACTAGAGTAGGGTTTGCTGTTCTCAACACTTACCTGTTGTCTTTTGCTCCCGAGCTGGCCAACATGCAGTTGACGCAGCCCTGTGCCCAAGCTCCGGCCACGAGAATGTGAGCAGAAGTGATGTGTGTCCCCTCCTGGCTGAAGTGGTTCTGAAATGAATGTGCTTTCTTGTGTTCCTTCTCCCCTTCCACCTGCCCAGTGGAGAGTTACCTGGAGCCCCGGATGACTGGGCGGGAGGCTGCCTGACCAGGATCGCCTGCAGTGGTCTGTGCCATGAGTGAGAAATCAATCCCTTCCTCTCAAGCCAGAGGTTTCAAGGCTTGTCTGTTATAGTAGCTTTCACAGATTCTGACTAATACCTTAGCAAATAGAGAATGTTTTAAATGCAAGCCGTAAAAGTAGTTTACGAGCTCAAGTTTTCCTGGTATTAAGGGAGCTACATTACTGGGTGGGAAAACTGTCAGAATGTCCTGGCTTCTTTGTTCTACAGTTTGCAACCGACAGGCAACATTGAAATGGGAAGCAGATGTCCCCCCAAAAAGGCAAACAGCACCATCCCTCAATGGGTGACTGCAGAAGGCGCTTGTCTCCTGTACAGATTTCACTTCTGTGTGCAAAACTGAAAAAGTCCCCACTAACATTTCTC
This sequence comes from Mesoplodon densirostris, assembly GCF_025265405.1. Taxonomy (NCBI): domain Eukaryota; kingdom Metazoa; phylum Chordata; class Mammalia; order Artiodactyla; family Ziphiidae; genus Mesoplodon; species Mesoplodon densirostris. The sequence continues at coordinate 49,026,372 of NC_082676.1, forward strand.
AGATTCTCAGTGACTTAAAACTATGTACTTTTTTTGGCCACGCCATGTGGCTTGTGGGATCTCAGTTTCCCGAGCACGGCTTGAACCTGGGGCCTCGGCAGTGAAAGCGCAGAGTCCTAACCACTGGACCGCTAAGGAATTCCCAAAACTCTGTGCTTTTTAGTTGTTTCTGTTAAAGTGGAATATATGTTACAGAAAAGTGGGTACGTGTCTATAGCTCAATGGATGGTCACAATCTGAACCCACCATGTAACCAGCACCCAGATCAAGAAACAACATCGCCAGCACCCTAGTAGCCCCTCCTAGTCCCCACCAGCCCCCCTGTGGGTAATCACCATCCTAGCTGCTATCGCCTATGATTACTTTCACCTGTCCCTGACCTTCAAGGACATGGAATCATACAGAACATCCTGGCATCTTAGCTCACAGGTTGTTTGCAAGAGTCATCTACGCTGTGTATAGCTGGAGTCTGTTCATTCTCGTTGCTGTATGGTATTCCATTATGTACCCACTATTCTACTCAGATGGCCATTTCAGTAGCCTGCAGTTTATATTACGTCAAAGGTAATTATTCTCACTCCAGTCCACCAGGGTCCCAAAGAAGGGACTTCAGTGGAGAAACTCTTTATCTTCACAGTGAAACATGGCCAAAGCCTGAGGCTCTGCCCAAAGTTAAGACTGCAGCATTCACATACTTCTGAAAATCACTTCTCAACAGGCTTTAATGAGGGCAATTTTTTTTTTTGGTTCAAACAAAAATGACCAGAGCTTGTAAACTAGGAAGTGATACACTCTTTATAAAAATCACAGATCAAGCTATACCAAAACTAGCACCAAAAGCCAAATCAAATGACTCTCTCAATGGAGTTATTCTCCCCTATACCATTCATTCATTTAAAAAGTATCTACAAGCACATACCATATGCCGGGTATGGAGCCAAGTACTCCAGAAACAACATGAAATGAGACAGATGTGGTTGGTCCCTACTCTCACGAAAATTACTTGCTTGTGGGGAAGACAAACACTAAACACTCAAATAAATATACAATTAGAAAACGTAAAAGTGACAAGGGGTTATGAGACTACAGGGGGAACCTGATTTGGAAGATCAGGGAAGGCTTCTCTGAAAAAGTGACATTTGAGCTAACTTCTGAAGGAGAAGTAGGAGGCGAGTGGGGGAAGAGGAAAGGGAAGAGCAATTCAAGCTGAAGACAGAGCAGGTGCAAAAGCCCTAGGTTGGGCAGGGCTGTGTCATACTGAGAAAGACCACCAGCTGGGTCTTCAACCAGAAAGTGAAAAATGCAAGTGGAAGCGTGGTACAAGGGGAGGATTGTGAGGGCCCAGATCAGGCAAACTTGTAACTCATGTTAAGGATTCTGGAGTTAACCCTGGGAAAAACAGAGAGCCAGCCACCAAAACATAGACCTCTAACCAAAATAGAAAACGGTCCCTCGCCACCCTATATGCCAACCCTGCATCCCTAAGTGTACTGGTGGCGCAGATAGACTTATTAATACCTCCAACCATACATTTTGCTACGCACACAAAAAAATCCAGATAACTATCAAAATTCTCATTTGCCGCTTTGCCTAAACTGTAAAGAATGATCCCCCCCTTTAGGGAGGGAAGGTCTTCAAAATAGGGCTATTCCATAAAAATCCATCACGACAAGAGACCGTCCTGCAGAGCTCACCCTCTACCTTCCCCCACATTATTAGCTAGCTTCTTCAACCCAAAAGAGCACATGAACGTCCCACGCAGAGGCTGAAGGGACCCCCAAATTTTAAAGGTGAACTGGTCAGAAATCTCTTTGAAGTTGAAACGCCGTCAACACGTTTCCAAAATGAGGCAGCGGGTGGGGCAATCACAGATTTCAATTCAGCTTTCTGAGGTTTCCCACAAAATTAAAGCATCAAAAGCCAGGAAACTGTAGCGCAGGAAGCACTGCGCTCACCCATGTTCAGATCACCTCTCTGACGGCAGCTGAGCACTCCTCCCTCAGATCCATTGTCAGTTTCCCTGAGTGCGCTTGACCACGACCTGTAAGCACATTCATTCTTGCATCATGTCCTTGACTCAGGAGCATTCATCTTGCCTCCCAAGGCTCTAAACTCAGTAAGGACAAGACAGTGCCCAGCCCTAGAAATAATGGAAACAGCCCTGTTCATCAAGTACTCACTGTATGTCAGGCAAGGTGCTCAGGAAGCACCTGCCATGTGCCCTATAAACTAGGTTCTGTCACTGCCTTTGACCTCTGGAAGAACCAAATTTCAAAGAGTTTAAGTAACATGTTCAAGGTCCCAGAGTAAGAAGCCAAGATTTATACCCATGCCTTTCTGTCTCCAAAGCACAAATTCTTCACCACCGGTACAGCATGTGCTCAATAAACACGAGCTGGGTGCACGATAGCAGGAGAGAAGGCGAAAAGGAGTGGGAGGATTCCTTCTAGAGAAAAAAATCACTTCTGGGGCCCTCTACGGTTAAGGATGCAGTGAAGAGCAATATCCCTATTGTTAGAACCATAAAAACAACCCAGTAACCATCTCCCAAAATAGGATAATCAACAGTATGACTGACACGAACATTGAAACATCTCTTTAGGATGTGAAAAATGGCAGCAGCCCCTGGATGCTCTGGGAACGTTCCCCCACTGCTCCTAAATGGTCATTTCCGCTCCTCTTACCTGACCTCCAACCCTACCAGCCTGGAATTTCAGGATCTGAGTCACGGCAATTATGGCCTCAGAATGCATCTCATGCTCTTTTTCAAACATTTCGCCATTTCACTCACCCACACACATCTCGCTCGACAGCAACGACAACAGCCACTTCCTAGTCACTACGCTGCCTTCACGAGGTCCAGACCCCCGACAGGATGCTCCCCTCCCACCAGCTCATCCCTCACACACCCTCCTTCCTGTTCCCCGCATGAGCCCCTTTCTCTTCTCCAGGGCTCCACTTGTGCTGTCCTCTGCCTGAAACACCCTCCCCGGCCCCCGCCCCCGTGTCAATCTGGGAACTCCTACTCCTGCTGGAAGATTGTTCCCAAATGTCAGTTCCTGTGTGGAATCTTCTCCACCCCTCCTAGGAGGAAGGATGTCATTCAAAGCTTTTTCACGCCCTCGGTGTAACACTTCTCATTTATGTACCAGAAGTAATTGGCCATGTGCTGTTCTCCCCTCAAAAGACGAGGGAGATTTTCAAGGAAAAGCATGGTGTCTTATTTCTCTCCAAAGCCCATATTGGAACCTGACATTATACAATATATTTCTAAGTTACTTGTTAATTGCTATTCTTCTACTAAAATGTATTAATTGCTATTCTTCTACCAAATGTCTCTGAGAGCAGGGATTCTGTCTTGTTCACTGCTCTAGTTCCAGTGCTTAGAACAGTACCTGATGCATGGTAGGCACTCAATAAATATTTACTGAATGGATGGATAGATGGACAGATGGCTAGATGGATGTGGAAGTGGATGGATGGATGGATGGATGGATGAATAGATGGATGATGGATGGAAAAACAACTGGGTGGATAGAGGAATGGATTGGTGGGTGAGTGGGAAGATGGATGGATAGATGGATGGGTAGATAAAGGCAGGACCATGTTTCACCAGCCCAGGGTCACAAAGCCATGGAGAAACAAAGCCAGGATAGGAAATCAGGTCTGTCTGATATTTGAACCTTCATTCTTTTTATTTTTTTTCTTTTTTTTTTCTTTTTGCGGTATGCGGGCCTCTCACTGTTGTGGCCTCTCCCATTGCGGAGCACAGGCTCCGGATGCGCAGGCCCAGCGGCCATGGCTCACAGGCCCAGCCGCTCCGCGGCATATGGGATCCTCCCAGACTGGGGCACGAACCCGTATCCCCTGCATCGGCAGGCGGACTCTTAACCACTGCGCCACCAGGGAGGCCCTGAACCTTCATTCTTAAGCCCAATTTTTACTGCCTGTCTAGAAGCCCAAAGTCTGGTCACTGGGCAGTGGCAAGGTAAAGGAAGAGTCTAGAATTCCCCCCAGGAACATGGTTATTGTTGAGCAAAGTTAATTTCCATTTACTTAGCAAATGCCAAGACTCAATAAGGGGGATCAGAGCCCTCTTAGTCTGGGTCTGAGTTCCCCTTCTGACCGGGTAGGGCAAATTTCTGCGCGTGGGCTGAGGGAAAAAGAGACCTCCAAGAGATACAAACAAGCAGGCCAAGGACAATGAAAAGGTAACAACAACAGCAACAATAACAACGGTAATATTAAAAGACTGACACTCCTGAATAAAGGCTACCGTCTCTTCCAGAGCCTGCAGTTGCTGTGCTTTTCAACCCTCTGTAACACAGAGCTTCCTTCCAACACCAAACATTTCCAGGGAAGACACTGAACTCCCCTTCCCTACTCACAAGGAGGAAAAGCCAGTAAGAAATCAGGCCCAGAGGTAGAACAGCATGAGGCTCAACATTAGGTAAAAGTGGGTTAGTGGTAGAAACTAACACATCTTTATGTTTCCATAATTCCCTGTAGTCCCTTTATAATAAAAACAATAAAGAACATTTACGAAGTACCCAGATTTGTATTAGAGGGACTGAGACTTTCTCCTTGAAGGAATCAGAAAAATGGAAAGAGAATTGACAAAGGATCTTTTTCTATGTGTGAGTCAACGCTGCTTATTGTGAAACTACTTAAAAATTATCTTCCAAATAAGAGAAAACACACTGCCTAAACCAGTGGAATGAATGGTTGTAGAAAATCAGACATGGACCCAGGATGAGGAAGGTATTCAGGAGAAAATGAAAGTAATCCTGTGCCCCTGAAAACTGGCTTTCAGCTCACAAATGCCTTTCACTGATAGATTTTGCTCTCTCTCTCTTTTTTAATTGAAGTATAGTTGATTTACAATGTTGTGTTAGTTTCTGGCATACAGCAGAGTGACTCAGTTATACACTTTAATACTTTGCAATAAACTATAATGGAAAAGAATCTGTGTGTGTGTATATACACATATATATGTAGAACTGCTCTCTCTTTTTATTTATTCTCAATCTATTGCCTCAGACTTGCCCCTCCACCTCTGAAATGATCTGATTCTTCTCCTTTAGAGCAGCCACCTCGAACTGCAACCCCTGAACAAAAAGGAAGTCAGTTCATTATGAGTGATTAGCTAAGAGGAGATGACGTTCTCTGTCAAACTGAGAAAGAAGCCATCTTAACGTAGCTGTCTAACTCTACTAAATATTCATCTTACTTGCAACCATGGCACAAATAAAGATTCAGGGCTTCTCCACAGGACGTCACAGAGATAAGACCTCCTGCGTATCTTTATCCAGGTTATAAGCAGCTTCACAGTACAGATTTTTAGCTCTGGCTCCTTGACAACTCAGACTTTCTCCAATTACCTCAAAGAATGAGAAGTTGTCTGCTTTTTGGTTTTTGTTTTTGTTTCTGTGCAGCATGTGGGATCTTAGTTCCCTGACCAGGGATTGAACCCGAGCCCCCTGCATTGGAAGCTCAGAGTCTTCACCACTGGACTGGCAGGGAAGTCCCTGGTTTTTGTTTTTAATTCCCAGGCCCAAGAATTCCCTGACTCCACCCCAACCCTTACATAGGTTAGCATCCCCTACACATTCCCATAGCACCCTGTACATTTCCTTCCAAGTACTTAACAAGAGTGAAATTAAATATTGGTGCAATGCTTTGTAGAATGTCTCATCTCCCCCATTACACTGTAAGCTCCACGACAGTAAGGATCCTCTCAACCTCATTCACCCTTGTATTCCTGCCATCTAACGTAACTCCTGACGCAGAGAGCTTAATGAGTGAATATTTTTTGGAAGGATGGATGGATGGATGGACAAATGGATGTATGTGGTAAATATATAAATTTCCTACCAGACTGTCAAGCAGCCATCACACCTCCAAATACCACAAGCAAACATTGTGATTTTTGTATACTCTATAAAAAAGCTATCACACAAGTTCAATGGAGAGATAGGATGAATGAAGTCAAAGAATCCTTGAGATTAGATCAAATGCCAAGAATAAGGGACCAAGCTTTTGAACACATCAGCCAGAGATGTTGAACTGTTTGGCTGATCCCCCTCCCCACCCAAGAATTAATTGGACTGCAAAGACAAAAGACCAGAGGATTAAAAATTGTACTTAATAATTTAACGACCTGTAGCTGAAAAGCATCAAAAGGAGATGCATAATCTCAAAATTGTGACGTACTGATCTATTTGCGTGTGTGTGCACATGTGTGTACACGTGTGCACGTGTGTGCATGTGTGGAGAAAGAAAGAGACAGACGGAGGAAAGAGGACCCCAACAGCAAGAACGTGTACAATTTATTTTCAAACCTTCGGTTTACCTTTTGACCAGTTAACTTCTCTATATCTTTTTCTTTATTGACCCAGATACACTATAAACATGCTATATCTGGTTCTGGGCAGTACCTGAAGTATCACTGGTAGTCAGAAATAATATATTTTTTAATGAGTTTCTAATAACTGGTATATCATATCAACTAGATTTTCAAAGGTCATGTTTTCCATATTTACTTGGAAAGGCATTCTGTTGCCCAGTGACAGGAATTGGCTGTTGCCTCTTCAACAAATCAACCCTCCTTCTTGCTTAGACCCAGCATTAACCTACCCTTAAATTTTTAAATTTCATTTGGGATTTTGAGCCCCAATTCCCACTTCAGGTGGAAAAAATTAAAAAGTCAAACCAACAAACACAAATTCAAAAAGCCTCTACCTTTTATCCACATGGAACCCCCAGGACACATTCAGAAGAGCCAAGAGATACGTGGAGCCTCACTCACAGGCCTCTGGGATCTGCTTCCGAGAAGGGAGGGAAGTGGAATAATAGAGGCTTGACTGCACACAAAAAAGGCCCTATTTATGATTCTACTGAGAAAGTTCAACCTGAAATTCAGGATATCATAGTTCCTAGGGAAAAATATGCCAAAAATAAAATGAACCTTCGATTCATCTTTGACTATTGTTTTTAAAAAGTACATATTCTAATCTCAAAGTGTTAACTACAGACTAAAATAAACTTGTATCCTGTAAAGTTGATGTTGATGAAACCAGCAATGGTTGTATTCATGCAATACTTTGGGGATTTTTAAGAATAATGTCTATTAGAAGGCTTAAAAAAGCACAGGGAACTATACTCAATCTCCTGGGATAAACCATAATGGAAAAGAATGTGTAAAACAAGAATGTCTCTATGTGTGTAACTGAGTCACTTTGCTGTACAGCAGAGATTGACACGGCATTGTCAATCAACTCTACTTCAATTAAAAAAATAAAATAAAATAAAAGAAGGCTTAAAAACTTGTTCTCTAATCTATACAGGAAAGGAAAGAGCTGGTTTACTCATTATAGTCATCAGTGCTAGGTCTACATAGTCAGAAAATTAGTGCACTGGGGTTCTTCTAGAGGGTCCATGGCAAGTTTAGATTTTTCTCACAAGAAGGGTGAGAAAAGACAACCTAAACAAGCTGGCTCTCTGGGGCTAGACTCACTGGTGTCACCTAAAGTCTATGAAGAAACATACCGAAGAAGAAACCCATCTAAATACATGAAAGAGACATAGTCATTTAATGAGTTCCCAAATTAACTCTCTCCCCTTTTGACACAGTTTCCTACAGCTAATCAAGTAATAATGATCATCTCACTTAGAGTTATCGATAGTGGATATTTCTCTTGTACCACCTCATTACTCCTCACCGTAACCCTATGAGGTAGGTACTATTAGCCCATTTCACAGATGAGAAGACCGAGGCCACTACAAATGGATGACTTGCCCAAGTTCACACAGTAAGTAGGTGGCAGAGCACAGATTCAAACCCAGTTCTGACTCCAATCCCATGCTAGGAATTCTGAATCCCTATATTTTATTGCCTCCCTATTTCTAATTAAGTGACTTCCTTAAAAATTTTTTTTCTCTCTCTGCCCAACTGTAAAAGTTTCTTTGGGTAAGAGCTTAATTCCACCCAAAGCCTTGTGTTAATTACAATCACAGCACAAATGTTGGTCCGTGGCTCCTCTAAAGAATGTCACAGAGAGAAGTCTGCCTTGCTTATCTGAGCGGTCCTATTTCTAATCCAGAATTTAGGGAGTTTCATAATAGAGATTCTCAGCTCCAGTCCCCTGTCACCAGAGACATTCTTAAACTACCTCACAGAGAATGGTTTTATAGAAAATACAGAGTGGAAACAAAAAGGGAGAAATTATGTAGCAGTCAATCTAGAGTTCTGTACAAAAGCAAGAAAGTCTATTCTTAAACTCCCCTGAGCTCACAGAAATCCACAATTTCCCATGGTTTACGGACTTTCCATCCTTCCTATCTCAAGCCATCCCAGCACCCCCAATTTCCATGGCAGCACCATGGAGCATGGGGCTCAGTGGTTTCCTTGCCTTATGATCATCCTACACAACTCCTACCCAAGAAAGGCAGAGACTAGATCCTCTCTCCACTTCTACTTTTGAAATGGAAAACCCCCCACCATAGCTTTTATCTGGGAACATGGCTACCTGAAATTAACCTTACATTTCCCACATACTCCTTTGCAACAAGGCGTGGGCATGTGATTAAGTTCTAACTAATAGCATATAGGCAGAAGTATCAGAGGCAACTTCCAGGACAGTGAGCATGTGTCCTTCACCTTTCTGTACCTTTCTTCCTCCTGCTGGCTGAAATAAGGCTGTGATGACTGGAGAGTCCAGCATCCTTCTTGGACTCTGAAATAATTTTCACTCCTGGGATAGTAGAGCAGAAAACTGAAAGGAACATAGCACCTTGGGCTCTGAACTTCTGACTTTGGTGAGAGAATAAAACCGTATGTACTTTCTATAACATACTGATCCCATTTTAATTAGATTCACTTTAAGAGGAAAAATGTGGTACAAAAATACTCAGATAAGGAACTCCTCTCTGATTCCAAAACTAGTCCCAGGTATCTCTGAGCACATCTGAGGATAATCTGTCACCTTCCAGGATATCCCGAAGCATGAGATCCTAAGCATCTCAATTTCAAGGGCTGTCAATGTGCCCCTTCCCCTCTCTTGCTCCTTCCCACTCCAGCCCAAATGGAATTTACTACCAAAGCAGTGACACAGGGTGACCAGACGTTCACAGCTGGATTTAGACTCTCACCTGGCAGCCAGTTCCATAGCACATCAACCCTGCAGAGCCAGTCTCCTCTCACACCAGCTGCCCCACCAATGGGTTACTTTGGAGACAATCATAGGAGCTGATATTTTCTGAGTGCTTAGTCTGTGCTGAACTCTGATCCAATTATCTTATATACTGTAACAACTTGGAGCCGCTCAGCAATATTTTAAGGTAGGTATTGTTACATGGACCCATTTTATACACAAGGAGCCTGGGGTACAGAGAGGCCAAGTAAAATGGCTGGGAACTCTCAAGCCAAGATTCAAACTCACAGTGGTAGCCTGATAGCCTGTGCACATGTTCACTACCCTACACTGCCTCTCAGGGAGAGGAGAAAAAGAAAGGCAATTAAAAAAAAATTTTTTTTTAACATGCCTACCTCTAAAGCTGCCATATTTCATTAGAAACTTTCATTCTGCTTTACTCACTGCACCAGAAAATGCCTACCATTTTCCTGGCTTTGAAAAAACAGATCTGCTGCTTCAGATGTGTCATTACCTGCACACTGAGAAGTTAACTTTCCCAACCGTTAATAACTGCAGAGCAGGTGGGATAGGAAAGCAGCAATAAAAATGTTCAAAAACCACCCCTGACCTCAGCAAGAGACAAAGACAGAAACCGACTCATGGAAGTGAGAGGTAACCTCAAAGATCTTCTACGTGTTCCCACGCTAAGGCACCCCTGGCATTCTGCTTAAGGAGTCAAAGTTCTAGAAAACAATCCAACCGTGTGCACCAAGGCTGAAATTACTGCCATTTAAAGGAACGTGGGAAGTCCTCTGGTGCAGTGCATAAAATTGGGGCTCCAAACCTTGGTAAAAGAGGGCAGGGGTTGGGGGTCTACGAGGCTCACTGGCTGAGCGGGCTCTGCCCAGATCTCAGGTGAGAGGTCATAGAAGTCTCCGAAGAAACCAGTGCCACACTGCCAGCACTCCGCACAACTGACAATGCCACTCACTCTCATCAGGGATCACTTTACTTTCCTCTGGAGGGTGGAGGTGCTACAACAGAACTGTCAGTCAGTGCTAAGTCACATCTCAGACTCTTTAACATTCAAATGTTTTCTTCCCCTGATCTAAACCCAGATCGCCAGGGCAATCAACTTGCCCCTAAGACACTCCCCAGAAATGTGATATTTCTCACCAAACTCAACCACGTGCACCTGGTCTAAAATGGGGGAAAGGGGGGACCTTCCAGACCAGAGGTTGCAAACTCAAATGCCTTACAGGGGCCAAAAATGGATGAAGCAGGCCTGGTTGGGATTGACTGAGACAAAATGGTGCATGTGCACCCTGTCCACAAAAACTGCTGCTCTCAGCTCCAAATGATGGTTCTAAAAAGAAAGTGGGACCAATGCTCAGCAAACTTGAAGCTGCAAAGTCAGATACTTTATGAAATCTCCCAGTTCTAAAATGTTGGCATCAAATTCAAAAAATGTTTGACAGGGCTTCCCTCGTGGCGCAGTGGTTGAGAGTCCGCCTGCCGATGCCGGGGACTCAGGTTCGTGCCCCAGTCCGGGCAGATACCACATGCCGCGGAGCGGCTGGGCCCGTGAGCCATGGCTGCTGATCCTGTGCATCCGGAGCCTGTGCTCCGCAGCGGGAGAGGCCACGGCGGTGAGAGGCCCGTGTACCGCAAAAAAAAAAAAAAAAAGTTTGACACCCTAAGGGCTAAACAAAACTACAGATGATTTGGCATCTGGAGAGCAAATCCGCAACCAGAGACAGCCGAGTCACCACTAGGCTGGGCATCCCTGGCTAGGGTCAAGGACCTCAAACCCGATGCAAAGACCCAGTCACTTGGAGTCCTTCCTGTATCTAGCCAGAAGATAGAAAGTGCAATTTAAACCAGGATCTGAGAAGCACCCCAATAGGAACCACTTCTTTCAGAGAGGGAGGACGCCCAGGGGACAACCACAGTCGCCTTCCTAGGGGATGCACCATCTGCAGAGGCAGGGGCCACCTGTAGAGACCTCTATGAGGCAGGGGAAGTGGAAGGACACATGAACAGGAATTGGGGGGGGAGGGTATCTCAAGAAGAAGTGGCCAGGCAGGATAGGTTCAGGAGAACCTATTCTGACTCTTCTGGTGCTGGTTAGGGAGAAAGGGTGGATGCACTTCCTTGGCCAGCTGAGCCTCCCAGCTCCACTGGTCCTTCCTGGATGGAGCATCTTTGCCCCATGTACACACACCACTTTTAAAGACCTGTGGTGAATTCCTAGTTTGGGAGGTCACTCTGACAAATGTAATTCCTTCACTCTCTGCCTATCTCAGTCACTTCCAGAAAGTCTTTTTCACCTTCTCCTCCCGCAAACAGCATCCTTAGAACGCCACAGCCTACCTTGGCACTGGAATCCTTGCTTCCCGAAGCCCCTGCAAAGGCAGAAGGAGACATGTCAGGCAGCCCGAGGGGCCCAGCCACCAGTTAGTTCCCCCCTAGAGTCACCCCACTTCCCCCTGCCCCCCCTAGCCCAGGTGCAACCTCCCAGCCACAGGCGGGTACCCAAGAGTCTTCCGCCTCTGCGGGGGAGGGGGTAGGTGGGAGCTCAGCGGTAACCTCCACCTCCCCTCAAAAGGCAGAAGAGAGAAGGCTGCGACCACCAGGTGGCGGGGTGGGGGGAGCGTTTCCGTCTTGGTGGGAGGCGGCGGGCAGGCGGGAGTTCTGCCCACAGAGATGCCCAAGTGCCCTCGGGGAAAGAGAAAAAGACGCATCGCGAGGGAGGAGGGGAGAGCCCCCGCGGCGGTGGCATTCCCAGGGGGACTGGGAGAGAGAGAGGACTCCCCATGCCTAGAGGGACCGGGGAGCGGAGGGTCCCCGCAGTGATGTGAAGGGGGGGAAACTGAAGAGTGGAAAGGGGAACCCAGGCCCTCAGGGAGAAGCAGTAAGAGCTAACACGGGGCGCTGCCCCCGGAGACACAGAGGAGGAGGAAAGAATGCCCCATGCCCGCAGGGAGACAGAGAAAGGACACCCAGGGCGCTGCCCCCAGAAAGGAGGGAAGGGGGTGAGGGTGCCTCGAGCCCGGAAGGAGACAGAGAGATAGGGAACCCCTCACGAGAGGGCACTCGAGGCGCTGCCCTCCCGGGGAGGGAAAGCGGAGCCCTGAGCCCTGTGGAGAAAGGGCGCCCGCGCCGCGACCCCTAGGCAGCTGGGAGGAAGAGAGGGCACGAGGCACCCGCGATCGGCTGTCTGGGACCCCGGAGAGCGGGAAGCCGCAGGACTGTCCACCGGGGAGTCCGGGACAGAAGGGTCCGGAGCGGGAGCCCGGGATCTGGGGCCGCGGCGGGGCTTATCCTCCTCGGAGGCGCGGGGGGCGCGGAGGACGCGAAGAGGGGGTCCCCGCGCGCGGCGCTGCCCTCGGAGCCCCGGGAAGGTGCCCTGAGCCAGCGCGCTCTCACCAGATGAAGTCGGTGCAGTGGCTGCAGAAGGTGGGCTGCTTGAAGAAGCGGGCTGTGAATTTGTGGTTCTTCACCTCGTGCACGTTCTTCTGCCGGAGGGCGCCTTTGCGGGCGAAGCGCACCGTGCTCTCCTCGCCCTCGCTCGGCGGCGGCCCCGCAGCCGGGTCAGCCATCTTGCGCGCGGGGAGCGGGAGCCCGAGAGGTGCCGGCCAGGGGCCGCGGTACCGCGGGCTGCGGGCCCGGGAGGCGCGGGAGAAGGCGGCCGCTCTGCCGCCCGGGGCCGCGGACGCTTCTCCTGCGCCGGCTCTGGCGGCCGCGGCGCGCGGAGCTGGGGCTGTCACTCGCCCAGCTGCAGCCACTCGACCAGCTGCGCTTGGCACCGCTGGCCCCAGCTGCGGGGGAGGGAGGCGGAGCCGCGGGCAGACCCCGCCTCCATCATTTGCATCGCCCCCGGGCTCCGCCCAGAGCCGCCAGCTGCTTTACATACTGGCACCCCGAGGCTGCCGGCCTCCCAGAGAAGCGTTCTCAGCCGCAGCGCTGCGACGCGGGGACCGCAGCCAGGGACCGCCAGACCTGAGCCTCGCCCGCTACCTCGTCCTCGGCCTGGGTTGCATGAAGGCGATGAGCACCTTGGGTGCGCCCCGAGGGAACCGAGAACGGGGGCTGAGGCCTGGCGGGGGTAGGGGGTGGAAAGGGTGGGTGCGACGGTTTCCACCCAGGCCACTGCAGAGACTGGTACCCATCCACCCTGTATCCGTGCCATTGGTCATTCTGCACGCGTCTCCTGGAGGGATGGGCTACCGCTGTCACTCATTCGGAAAGGGCTGTGGATCCACACACTTACACACACATACGCACACACTACTGCAGAGGGAGGGGAGGGGCAATCTTTACTTTATATATACACGTCTAACTCCACCACAGAGACAATTCTTGGCTTTGCTTGCCTGACCATTTAGAAGAAAACTCCCTGCCTTCTGTCCATCCCCTCCACAAAGAGACTCAGCTTCCTCAACTGTGATATGGGGCCATTAAAGGGCATGGGGAGAAATGTAAGAGGCCAGTATTTCCTCAACTTTCATTCATTCTTGACCCCTCTTCACAAATGCTGGTAATATTTGTGCACCATCTAGAAAAAAATCTCTATCTAGTTTCTGAGTTCAAATAGCAAGACGTATCCTTACTATGAAAATCTCTCCACGTGCTGCCACTTGCCCAAAACACCAGCATCCGAGGCCCTCTTTTGTTTGTTAAGGGAGATTCACAAATTTTAGAGAGATGTTAAAGACATTAACATCCAACTGGGGCTCTCTCCTGGATGGAATCTGAAGGATGGAAAGGTAACCAAAAGAGTAATAATTGTCTACATAAGCAATGCAGTGTGATTTAGTGCCCCATCCACACACTGCATCTAAACATCCCCCCACCATGCCCCACACTCTGGGAACACAGTGCTGCATTAGACTATGAACTCCTGCACTAGACCCAGGCTCTGAGAGGAGGCTCTGCTCACCATTGTGTCACCTTGCGCCCAGCTCTGTGCCTGACACCTTCTCAGAGCTCAATAAATATTGGTTGAATAAGTGAGTAATTGTGTGAACAAGTGAGTGAATGAAAACTTAAAGGACATTACCCCCTACCCCCAACCCGTGTCCAGTAGGTGTTCAATAATAATAAACATCAGGTGCTAGGAGGGTGTCAGAGGTACTTGCAGTGTCTTATTTAGACCTCTCAACAACCCTGTGTAGGTCTAGTAACTTTTGTGATGGATAAAGACAACGAAGCTCAGAGTGTTTAAGATAGACCTCCGAAGTCACATTGTTGTTGAGTGGTGGTTAAACCTGCCTAAGTACAAAGCATACCAGTGACAAAAGGGTGAAGGAAAACAGGATGGAATTGAACCAGCTACGCTGAACTTCTGCCTAGTGAAGCTCAGGTCCTACTAGGATGATTTTACCTGGAAGCTGCTGAGTCTAAGTCGTTATTAAGTGGCATGTGGAGAGCAATGGCTGTCATAATAGAATGTCCTTTTCCTACGTAGTAACTCAAAGGAAACAAGGAAAAAATAGCATTCACTTTTAAGGTTGACATGTTTGGGAAACTGGACGTGCCTGTCTATTATTAGTCCTTTAAGAGGCCCCATCAGCTCCCAGGGAAGCTTGTGAAAACATCCCAGGAGACACTGCTGCTGAAGTTGATTTTCTTTGAACTGATGAGCTGGAAGCTTGAAGCCCACATCCTGCCTTTTGAACCAAGAGCTCTGGATGACTTTGGTCTGTAACAACAAACAGTACCTCATGGGGCCTGGGCCTAAAGATGCAAGGGCTGGTAGATCCTGAAGAACCACTCAATTCCTGGAGGGGCTGCACCATCTGAATATGAGGAACACAGTTCCCATTGGACCCAGATCCTATAGGGCAGGGGTCTCAGACTTGTGGCCCTTGGACACATTCTTTTAGCCAGCCCAGTGAACATTTATTTTTTGGTTCACATTGGTAGAATTTCACCTAAATATCCAGATTCTGACTTCTCTAGGAAAAAAATTTATGGTTACATGGAGCCTGCATTCCTCTACTTCCTCATTCATTTGTTTACTCATTCAGGATTGAATTTATTGAGCACCTGTTACATGCTGTTCCACACACCATTAAATAAAACAGACAAAAGTCCCTGTCTTCATAGAACTAATGGGGAAGATGGACAATAACCTAATAAACTAACAAATCTATACTAGGTGGCATGGAGATTCATGCTGTAAAGAAACACAAAGCATAGTAAAGGAATGAAGAGTGACAGCCACCAGGGAAATCCTCTATGAAAAGCAAAGACCTGAATGAAGTGAAAGGATGAGCCATTGGGCTATCAGGGTAGAGAGAGTTCCAGAAAGAGAAAAGAGCAAATGCAGAGGACCTGGAGAAGTAGTGTGCTTAGCATGTTGCAGAAGCAGCAAGGAGGTCTCTGTGGCTGGAGTGGAGAGAACAGGTACAAGACAAGGTCCATAAAAGAGCAGGGCCTTGTAGATGTGGTAAGGAGTTTGGACTTAAGATTACCCTGGATACTATGCATAAAATAGACTGAAGGTAGAAAGAGTAGAAGCAGGGAGAGCATTTGAGGTCATTTGAATAGAGGAGGCAAGAGATGATGACAACATGGCATGGTGCCCCTTGGAGAGAAAGGGCAGTGGTTCTCTGTACAATGGGCATGGGCCCTCTAGGTCATTAGAGCCGTCACATGGTCCACTCTGCTTATAAAAGAATGAATGCTGGCCACTTGAAAGATTTCAGAGGCAATGAGAAGGCAGTTTGCTCTGGGTGGAAATGGAGTCCAAGGGCTCTTAAGCTTAGGCTTCAAACTTGCTGTATAGATTAGTTTCCTGTGGCTGCCATAACAAATAACTGGAAAACTAGGAGGCTAAAATAACAGAAATTTATTCTCTCACAATGCCAAAGGTCAGAAGGCTGAAATGAAGATGTCTGCAGGCCTTACTCCCTCTGGAGGCTTTAAGGAAGTATCCTTCCTTGACTCTTCCAAGTTCTGGTATCTGTCAGCTTTCCTTGGTTTCCTTGGTTTATGGCCACATCACTTCCATTTCTGCCTTCATCTTCACATCAACTTCTCTCTGTGTGTCAGTCTTCTCCTTTTCTGTCTAATCTCCCCGGTGTATCTCTTACAAGGACACTGGTCATCGGATTTAGGGTATGCCCAGATAATCTGTAATAATATCTTCATCTCAAGATCATTAACTTAATTATATTTGCAAAGACCTTTTTACCACAGGAGTTAAGACATGGACATGTCTTTTGGAGGGGCTACAATTCAATCCACTACAGTGCATAACCTTGGGCAAGTCACTTCTTCCCTCTGGGTCTCACTTTCCTCCATTATAAAATAGGGGCAGAGATGTAGTTTGCCTTCCAACTCTTTCATTATAAGGCAACCCTCTCACCAATACAGTAGTCACTAGCCACGTGTGGCCACTGAGCATTTGGAATGTAGCTAGTCTCAACTGAGATGTGACTGTAAATGTAAAATATATCCTAAAACATCAAGTACTTAGCGTGAACAGAATGTAAAATATCTCATAAATAATTTTTATCTTCAGTGCATGTTGAAAATATATTTTGGATATATTGGGCTAAATAAAATTTCTCTCTAAAATTAATTTTAGGGCTTCCCTGGTGGCGCAGTGGTTGGGAGTCCGCCTGCCGATGCAGGGGACACGGGTTCGTGCCCCGGTCCGGGAAGATCCCACATGCCTCACAGTGGCTGGGCCCGTGAGCCATGGCCGCTGAGCCTGCGCGTCTGGAGCCTGTGCTCCGCGACGGGAGAGGCCACAGCAGTGAGAGGCCCGCGTATCACAAAAAAATAAATAAATAAATAAATAAAATAAAATTAATTTTACCTGCTTCTTCTTACTTTTTTAATGTGGCTACTAAAAAATATAAAATTACATACGTGACTTACATTATATTTCTTTGGACAGCCCTATTCTAAAGAATAGATTTTAAAATAAATTAAAATTTGTGAGTAGATAATATAAATAAAAATTCATTTCTATTCTATGTAGAATCAGTAGTGGTACCTTGACTGGAGGCTGAAGAATCTGCTTTCAAGATGCTCACTCACAGGGCTGATAAGTTGATGATGTTAGTTGAGAGCTCACCCAGGGCTTTGAGCCAGGGACCTTGGTTCCTCTTTAGGTGAGCCTCTCCACTGGCAGCTTGAGCTTCCTCAGAACATGGTGGTTGAATTCCAAGAGTGAGTGTCCCAAGAGATAGAAAGTGGAAGATGATAGTTCCTTAAAGCCTGATCTGAAAACTGACACAGTGTCATTTCTGATATATGCTATTCTTCAAATAGCCACAGAGCCTTTATTCAAGGGGAGACTCCATGTCTCAACGAAAAGACTGACAAAGAAATTGGGGGCCACCTAGGAAGAGCTCAATAAATATTTATTGCATTAATAAAATTATTCAAATTAATAAAATGTAACAATTCCCATCTGACATATAAGGAAACAGAAATTTGAAAAAATTAAGTCACAGTCATTCTAGGACTGCTACTGTTAATAATTAAAAGCTAATATTAAGAAACAGGAAAGTGTGGCCCAATCAAAGGAAAAAAAATGAACCAGCAGAAACAGTCCCAGTGAAAGACAACACAGAGAACCTACTAGGCAAACACTTTAAAACAACCATCTTAAACATAATCAAAGAACTAAAGGAAAACATAAAGTCAAGAAAATGGTGGATGAACAAAATATAAATATCAAGAAAGAGATAGAAGACCTCAGAAGAAACCAGAAAGAGATTCTAGAGCTGAAAAGTATAGAAACTGAAATGAAAAATTCACTAGAGGGACTCAAAGGCAGATTTGAGTAGACAGACAAAAGAATCAGTGAACTCGAAGATAGGACCATTGAAACTATTGGAGAACATTTCTCCAAAGAAGCCATACAGATGGCTAAAAAGCACATGAAGAAATGCTCAGCATCATTAATTATTAGAGAAATGCAAATAAAAACTACAATGAAGTATCACTTCCTACCACTCAGAATAGCCATCATCAAAAAGTCTACAGAGAAGGCCTCAGACTTCCCAAAAGGCAAGAAACTACCCACGTACCTGGCAATGTGGCTGACAGGGTCTTGGTGCTCTGGCTGGGTGTCAGGCCTGAGCCTCTGAGGTGGGAGAGCTGAGTTCAGGACATTGGACCACCAGAGACTTCCTGGCCCAATGTAATATCAGTCGGTGAGAGCTCTCCAAGAGATCTCCATCTCAATGCTAAACCCAGCTCCACTCAGTGACCAGCAAGCTCCAGTGCTGGAAACCCCATGCCAAACAACTAGCAAGACAGGAACACAACCCCCATTAGCAGAGAGGTTGCCTAAAATCATAATACGTTCACAGACACCCCCAAAACACACCACAGGACGCAGTCCTGCCCACCAGAACACAGGCACTAGTCACCTCCACCAGGAAGCCTACACAAGCTACTGAACGAACCATACCCACTGGAGGCAGACACCAAAAACAACAGGAACTAGGAACTTGCAGCCTGTGAAAAGGAGACCCCAAACACAGTAAGTTAAGCAAAATGAGAAGACAGAGAAATACGCAGCAGATGAAGGAGCAAGGTAAAAACCCACCAGACCAAACAAATGAAGAGGAAATAGGCAGCCTACCTGAAAAAGAATTCAGAGTAATGATAGTAAAGATGATCCAAAATCTTGGAAATAGAATGGAAAAAATACAAGAAAGGTTTAACAAGGACCTAGAAGAACTAAAGAGCAAACAAACAATGATGAACAACACAATACGTGAAATTAAAAATTCTCTAGAAGGAATCAATAGCAGAATAACTGAGGCAGAAGAATGGATAAGTGAACTGGAAGATAAAATAGTGGAAATAACTACTGCAGAGCAGAATAAGGGAAAAAGAATGAAAAGAATTGAGGACACTCTCAGAGACTTCTGAGACAACATTAAGTGCAACAACATTCGAATTATAGGGGTCCCAGAAGAAAAAGAGAAAAAGAAAGGGACTGAGAAAATATTTCAAGAGATTATAGTTGAAAACTTCCCTAATATGGGAAAGGAAATAGTCAATCAAGTCGAGGAAGTGCAGAGAGTCCCATACAGGATAAATCCAAGGAGAAACACACCAAGACACATATTAATCAAACTATCAAAAATTAAATACAGGGCTTCCCTGGTGGCACAGTGGTTGAGAGTCTGCCTGCTGATTCAGGGGAGACGGGTTTGTGTCCCAGTCCGGGAGGATCCCACATGCCGCAGAGCGGCTGGGCCCGTGAGCCATGGCCACTGAGCCTGCGCGTCCAGAGCCTGTGCTCCACAATGGGGCACAAACCAGTGTCCCCTGCATCGGCAGGTGGACTCTCAACCACTGCGCCACCAGGGAAGTCCAAGGTACATTAATTTTAAGGCTACAGCAGGATATGTTTTTACGTACCTCGACACTTATGTAAAATCCACCACCAAAATACAGAAAAGTTCTAGCTCTCCAGAAAACTTTCCTGCACCTTTTCCCAGGAAATATCCCCTCGAGAAAGAGCTACTGTCTGACTTCTATTGTCATAGATTAGGTTTATTTACTTTTAAGAATTTTTTTAAATTGTGGTATAGTATGTAACATAAAATTTACCATCTTAACCATTTCTTTTTTCCCAGTTTTACTGAGATATAATTGACATAAAAATTATATTATTTTAAGGTGTACAACATAATTGATATATGAATATATTATAAAATGATTTTCACAATAAGTTTAGTTAAAATCATTCACCTCACATAGTTGCAATTTTTTTCCTTGTGATAAGAACTTTTAAGATCTACTCTCTTAGCAACTTTCAAATATACAGTACTGTATTGTTAACTACAGTCACCTTGGTGTGCATTACATCCCCTGAACTTATTTGTCTTTTAACTGAAACTTTGTGCCTTTGTACCAACTTCACCTATTTTGCCCACCCTCATCTCTACCTCTGGCAACCACCAATCTGTTCTCTGTTTCTATGAGTTTAGTTGTGTTCTTTTTAGATTCTACACAAAGGTGAGATCATACACTATTTGTTTTTCTCTCTCTGACATTTCATTTACCCTAATGCCTTTGACATTCATCCTTGTTGTCACAAACAGCAGGATTTCCTTCTCTTTGTGGGTGAATAATATTCCACTGTATATATACCACATTTTCTTTACCCATTCATCCTTTGAAGGACACTTAGGTTGTTTCCATGTCTTGTCTATCATAAATGATGCTTCAATGAGCTTGGGGTGCAGATATCTCTTTGAGATAATGATGTCTTTTCCTTTAGATATATGCCCAGTAGTGGAATTGTTGGATCATACAGTAGTTCTACTTTTAATTTTTTGAGGAACCTCCATACTGTTTTCCATAGTAGCTGCACCAATTTACATTCCCACCAACAGTACACAAGTGTTCCCTTTTCTCCACATCCTCACCAATACTTGCTATCTCTTGTCTTTTTGATGACAGCCATTCTAGCAGGTGTGAGGTGATATCTCATTGTGGTTTTAATAAACCATTTCTAAGTGTAAAGTTCATCAGTGTTAAGTTCATTCACTTTGTTGTGCAACCTGTCTCCAGAACTCTTTTCATCTTGCAAAACTGAAACTATTCCCATTAAACCACATCCCATCCCCCTCCCCTCAGCCACTGGCAAACACCTTCCTACTTTCTGTCTCTATGAATTTGACTATTCTAGGTAATTCATGTAAGTTGAATCATATAGTATTTATCTTTTCATGACTGGCGATCTTAGTTCAAGTTACTATGACAAGTTACCCTAGACTGGGTGACTTAAACAAACATTTATTTCTCACGATTCTGGAGACTAGAAATTTAAAATTAGGATGCCAGCATGATCAGGTTGTTGTGGGAGCTGTCTTCTTGGTTATATCCCCATGTGCCCTTTCCTTGGTGCATGCATGGAGATAGAGAGAGAGAGAAGAAGAAAAAAGGAAGGAGAAGGAGGGGGGAGAAGAAGAAGAAGAGAAGAAGAAGAAGAAGAAGAAGAAGGAGAAGGAGAAGGAGAAGGAGAAGGAGAAGAAGAAGAAGAAGAAGAAGAAGAAGAAGAAGAAGAAGAAGAAGAAGAAGAAGAAGAAGGAGAAGAAGGAGAAGAAGAAGAAAAAGAAGAAGGAGGAGGAGAAGAAGAAGAAGAAGAAGAAGAAGAAGAAGGAGAAGAAGAAGAAGAACAAGAACAAGAAGAAGAAGGAGAAGAAGAAGAAGAAAAAGAAGGAGGAGGAGAAGAAGGAGAAGAAGGAGGAGGAGGAGAGGAAGAAGAATTAGAAGAAGAGGAAGGGGAAGGAGAAGAAGGAGGGGGAGGGGGGAGGAGGAGGAGAAGAAAAAGAAGAAGAGAAAGAAGAGGGAGAAGGGGAAGAAGAAAAGAGAAAGTCTCATGTCTCTTTTTCTTTTTATAAGGGCATTAGTCTCATCATAGGGCCTCCACCCTCATGACCTCACCTAAACCCGATTACCTCCCAAAGGCCTCATCTCCACCTACCACCACATTGGGAATTAGGGCTTCAACAGATAAATTTGATACAAGGGAGGCACAAACGTTCAGTTCATTGTACTGGCTAATTTCACTTAGCTTAATGTTCTCAAGTTTCATCCATGCTGTAGCATGTATTAGTCTTGTCTATTCTTGAATTTCATATAAATGGGAATCATACTGCTTCTGGATTTTTTTCACTGTACATAATATCTGTGAGATTCATCCATTTTTTTGGTGCATGTCAGTTTTCATTCTTTCTTTTCTTTTTTTTATTGCTCTGCATGAATATACGACAATGTGCTTATCTAGTCAGTGTCGATGGCCATTTGGATTATTCCCAGCTGGGGACTACTTTGGAAAACTCTACTAAGAACATTTTTGTATGTGTATTTTTGAATGAATATGTATTCATTTCTCTTGGATAAATAACCAGAAGTGGAATTTCTACAACCAGCTATTTTAAATCCTTTGGCCTGACTCCAAACGGTTGGGGCTGGTTGTTGCTATGATGTCATACGGTCCTGTATGTACCCCACTCCCTTCACTGAGGACTCCTCCTGGGAGGAGGCTGTCTCCAGTTTCCCCTTCACTCCTTTCAGGGCCTCCAGTGCCTAGGTGGGTTCTCCAAGCACAGCAACAAACAGGAACTTGAACAGGAAGTAATTGTGGGTAAACACTGAGTAATAATGAATGCAGCACAATTAAACCCAATATTAGATCAGGGAAAGTTCTTGTTTGGTTTGCTAAATTCTAGAAGAAGAAACTGAAAAAATGAAGCCATGAGGGCACAAACGAAGAGTTCAAACATCCAGACTGGAACATTGTTCCCGTTACAGTCCTCCAGTCCTCCCAGGAGTAATAGCACAGTAATGGTAACTCAGCTCCCAGGGCAGACTTGCTGTTGTAAGGTTCCAGCTCTGCTACCCTCCTCATTCAAGGGCTGCAGGAAGAAAACCAGAGGCCTGCTCATTCTTTGTTAGAAGAGGGTTAGCAAATGTTGGAGACATGTTGAAAACCCACTAGCACCAATCTGAGATTTTCTTCTCAATGTTTCCAGAATAACTGAAACCTAGTTAAATCAGGAATGACTCTCATTTTGAGATTCAGTGGGATTTGGTGCCAGGTGAAAGCAATACGAAAAGTCATGGCAGGGTCCCCAATTTGGAATCAAGATGCAAAGGGATGACTAAGTCTGAATAGGAAGTACTTTCTCTTTCTCTTTCCTCCCATGCTGCCTCCTGGAAAGAAGGAACTCAGAGTGCCTTCTGCACAGAGAACTTGAATTGGGTAGACTAGATAGCTCCGCCCTAAGGCTTCCTTACTCAGCATTTCTCTGCAGGGCCAGGACTAGGGTGAGGAGAGTGAGGCACTCGACTTGAGTCCCAAATTTAAGGGGCACCAAGAAATCAGTAAGAAAAATCAATAATAGTTCAATATAATATATTTAAAAAGCAAAACTAATGCAAAAAAAAAAAAAAACATGATGAAGGAAACATCAACTTTTAAAACCAAGGTAGGATCTCATTGCCAGGATTAGGGTGAGGTAAGTGAGATTGAGTCATGTAGGTTCAGAGTAGACCTACAAAGAAATTGTCAGGATTATATGAGCTAAAGCTTGTAAAATGCTTGGAACAAGCTATAAATATGTTTTAATTATTATCATCATCATTATTATTATTTCATATTAATCATAAGTTCCTATTATCAGAATTATTATTATATTATTATGTAGTTATTATCACTATTATTACTTGGAGAGAGGGGGTTGTTTCATCACTTGGTGTAGTGGTGAGCTGCTGTTCCCATCCCTGCCTCTAAGCAGTCTTTCCTAATTCCTTGAATTTAAATTTGTTGCCCCTCACCTGTGCCCCTCTGGCATCCTGAATTGACCTGATCTTTGCACTTACCCTATATTGTGTCATCTGTTTATTCATCCATCTCCCCAGGCAGCCTAGGACTTCTGGGAACGTAGAGGCAGCCCTATCTTGTTTATCAATTTATCCTCCTCAGAGCAGAGCCCAGTGCCTGCCACATAATAACCCCTGGAACTATATTTATGGTCTTAGATGACTGAGAATTGGTGTCCAGAGACCTCTCCTCAATCCTTCTTCAATAAGATTACACCAGATTGGTCAGGAGTCAGGGGTGGGGGAATGGCAACCTTTTACATACCTGCCAACTCTCCTATTTAGCCTGAAGTCAAAGAATAATAAAATTATCACTACTGTTTCTTTTAGTGCTAACATTTATCAGGAACTTCATATATGTGCTAAGCATTGTTCTAAACTTTTTTCATGGATTAACTCATTTAATCCTCATGATAATCACAGAGATAGATAATTTTTTTTCCCCCAGTTAACTGAAACAGGCACAGAGAAGTCGAATGTGTGTCCAGGATCACCCAGTCACCAAGTGGGAGAGCTGTGCTCCAACTCCTCAATCTGACCCCGGAGTCTGTGCTACCAGGCACTAAATGAGACTTGGCTCCCCAGGTTCACAGAACCCGCCACCCACATTTGTAAGAAGATGTCAGCTTAATACCTGCCACCCCAAGCAATCTTTACTTAGTCCCTCTTATAACAAGAGAGTGCAAATAGCAAGGACATATGAGGAAAAGAAAATAGATTTTGTCATTTCTCTAAGAGGCCACCTGATCCCTGCATGTTAAAAAGAAATCTTTAATATAACATCTCTCTTTGTCCTGCAATTCTTTTATATGCTTGGCTGGTCAGCTTAATCTTCAGCTGGCCCAGGAGAATACCCATCCATAAAACTGCTCTTCTAGATGCAGTGTAGCCTGAAGACGGGAGACTTTAGAAAGCAGTCACAGTGCCAAATGTAGAAAGCAGCAGAGAAACCATCTGGTGAAAGGGATATTTCTTGCACACCTTGTATGTTTTTGGATTTTCATCAGTACATTCCAGGTTAAGGTGTTTTTATAAACAAGTGGCAATGTATCAACCTAGCATGTTTTCTTTGTACCACCCTGAATTCTTCAGACAACAGGATAGAATGGAATGATAGAATATTTTAATTGGAAAATGACTTTTTACTTATACTCACTTTTAGAACAGCTAATGTGTTCCCATTTGCAAAGGTCAGACTGATATCAAACGATTGTCATTGGGAAGTGAACTCCCACCTCAGCCATTCTTTCCACCCACTAGAAATGACCATGTTTATTCATTTCTTAGTTTCTTGTTCATCTTTCCGTACTTTCTTTATCAAATTTACCCATCTAAATATTTTAAAATGAGAATAAATTTTCTTATATATTCTTCTTTCCCCTCTTTCTCACACAAAAGATATCATATTATGTACAATATTCCGCACTTTGTTTGTTTGTTTGTTTGTTTGACTTAATAATCTATCTGGAGACCTTTCCATATTAGAGCATAGAGAATTTCATTAATTTTTACAGCTACATTGTATTCCATGTAACGATGTACCTGAATAGTTTAAATAGTCCCTAGTGGCTGAATACTTTGGTATTTCCAAACTTTTACTATTGCGAATCATCATGTTCTCCCTACCATGGTGCATCTGTAGAATAAATCCCAGAGCTAAGATCGCTAGGTCAAAGGGTAAGAGCATTTTTAAGGTTGATGGATGGTGCCAGCTTGCCCTCCACGAGGGCTACAACCTTTTGCACTCACACCAGTCATGATAATAGTGCCTGTTTCCCCACATCCTTATCAATAAAGTCTTTAGACCGTTCTCTTTTTGCCAATCTGATAAGTGTTAAATGGTATCTGAGTGTAATTTCCATTTGCATTTATCTTATTATGAGTAAGGTTTGGCATTTTTCATAAGGACAGTGAGTTAAAACACTTTTATTGGGGACTTCCCTGGTGGCGCAGTGGTTAAGAATCTGCCTGCCAATTCAGGGGACATGGGTTCGATCCCTGGTCCAGGAAGATCCCACATGCCATGGAGCAACTAAGCCCAT
Source organism: Mesoplodon densirostris (assembly GCF_025265405.1). NCBI lineage: Eukaryota > Metazoa > Chordata > Mammalia > Artiodactyla > Ziphiidae > Mesoplodon > Mesoplodon densirostris. The sequence continues at coordinate 49,051,924 of NC_082676.1, forward strand.
GCGCGGCCACAACTACTGAGCCTGCGCTCTAGAGCCCACAAGCCACAACTACGGAGCCCACGTGCCACAACTACTGAAGCCCACACGCCTAAAACCCGAGCTCTGCAACAAGAGACACCACTGCAATGAGAAGCCCGTGCACCGCAACGAAGAATAGCCCCCACTCCATGCAACTAGAGAAAGCCTGTGTGCAGCAACGAAGACCCAATGCAACCAAATAAATAAATAAAAATAAAATAAAATAAACACTTTAATTGTGAGTGACAGAAGCTCATTAGGGCTAGCTCAAGCAAATGAAGGGGAAATTAGTATTAAAGAATGACAGAAGTGTTTCATGACGTCAAGAGCAGAAAGCTAGCCAAGCCCCAGGAGAGACTGGATCTAGAAAATGGAAAAACATTAACTAGATTCCCTGTCTCTGTCTCTCCCTCCATTCATGGCATACAACCTCCTCACAGCCCCCTAAAGTACCTGATACATTTCCCATCCCCCACAGGCGCTATCACATAGTCTAAAGTCCAAATACACAGTTTCTGCCCCAGTGCATCCCTAGTCCAGTGAGCCATAGTTGGAGGTGGGGATGATGAGGAGAATCAGAAAACACAATTTCCGGGGCCCACTTATAGTAGTTGCCTATTGCATGCCTACGGAAAACCCACTGCCCCTTCACTAATTGTCCATCCTCCATGGAGCATTCTGCCAAAAAGACAGAAGGCTTCTTTTTTTTTTTTTGGCAGAGCTCCACTTGGAGGATAGTCTACTCCTCTCTGCATGACCCCAGTGTTTTTCCAAGGCAATCATGGCAATTCTATTCCCTTTGCAAGGGATGGTTTTAGGAATAGACAGGATGCAGCTCTAGCCAATGATACATAAGGAAACATTCCTCACTAAAAACAGATACAGTGTCAAGATGGGCACTCTCCTGTTAATGTATGTTGTTGGGTCTGTATGTGACTGTATCAATTAGCTTGTGCTACATAACAAACCACCCCCAAATCTAGTGACTTAATATAGAATCATTCATTATTTCTTATGATTCTGTGCGTTGGCCAGGTGGTTCTTGTGGCCTGGGCTTCCTCAGCTGGGGCTGGATGGTCCAGAACAGCCTCACTCACATGTCTGACAATTGACAAGCTGGTTGGTCTAGAGGGGGTCAGCTGGGGGGTGGGGGAAGTGGCTCATTTCTATGCTATCAGCAAGCTGGTCACGAAATAGTGTCTCAGGTTCCAAAGTGCAGCAAGAGAAAACAACAACAACAACTCCAATGTGCAAGCACTTTTCAAGTGTCTTCTTGTGTCTCCTTACTATTGTCCCATTGACCAAAGCAAGTCACATGACTAAGTCCTAATGAGATGGAGAAGTAGAGTATATCTCTTGATGGGAGTAGCTACAAATAGTGTAGCCATTTTTGCAACCTATCACAGTGATGCCTAGAACTCTAGTCATCTTGGGACCATGAGAGGTACCAGCCGGAGGATGGCAAATGAGAAGATGAAAACAGTTCTCAATGATGATGTTGAACCAATGACGTTGTTAACCCTGCAGAGATGCTTCCTTGAAAGTTCTGGTTATGTCAGATAATTAATTTTCCTTTCTGTTTAAGATAGCTGAGTTGGTATTGCATTATCTTTGCATATCAGTTGAGGTGTTGGGGGTGATATTTCCCAGACAACAAAAGATGGTTTGCCCACAGCCAGACATCCCAGGTTGGCTGGATATAAAAAAATTTCTGTGAAGAAATCCTGGCTGATTGCATGCCTAATATGAGCCAACTGGGATGGGTAGTTACCCAAAACTCAAACTTAAGCATCCTTAATATTATGTAGAGTCCAGAAAATTACAAGCAAAGTCCAGTTCTGAGGTCCAAAAATCCAAATACACACATAACTGGTTAAAGAGAGGGTATAAAATGTAGAGGATGTAAAAGGATGTGGGGAGGTTTAAGCTCCATGTAAAGATATAACTTGTGTGATGATGTCTGTCATGGTCTCTGATGTGTAGGACCTAAAGAAAAAGGAGAAAGACATTATAGGAATATTAGGAAGCAAGTAAATTGGACATTTACTTAATGTCAAATATGGCAAAGAGATTAAGAACAGAGACTGTAAAATTTTTGTCACTGGTCACCTTAGCAAGAGCAGTTTCAGGGGCATGATATGGTGAAAAACAGACTATCAATTAAAGTGTAAAATAAAGAAGAGAAAAGAGGAATAATAAATATAGAATGCTATATTACCTAGGACTCTTTTGATTATGTACCACATAAACCCAATTTAAACCAGTTTGGTGGGAGAGGGGAGACTTGGTGACGCTTATAATTGATTTGGTGGCTCTTCAATCATAGAAACATCAAAAGGTAGCTAGCTTCAGGCATACCAGCATTCAGAGGTTTAAACTACATAACTGAAACACTGTCTTCTTTTCTCTCCATTTCTTGGTTCTGCTTGTCTTCGTCTCAGAAAAATCTTTGTCCACATGGAGAAGTAGAGGACATCCTTCCCAATGGCTCTTGTGAAGAAGGACTTTGAATGGTCGAGCTTGAGAGACCTGACCATCTCTGGGCAAGGAGATAGAGTGTTCTCATTGGCCATACACTTGTTAGCTTCTGTTTCACCAAACCACACAGATGAAACATTTTTATGGAATAAGGAGAGTGATGATTCTCTAAAAGAAGAAAGAATGGGGGAGTGTATAACAGAGTTTTTAGACATGACACCAAAAGAAAGGAAAAATTGATAAATTGGAGATTAAATCATGAAAATTAAAAAAGTTTTCTCTGTGAAAGACCTTGTTAAGAGGATGAAAAGATAAGCTACAGACTGGAGAAAATATTAGTAACCCACAAAGGACGAGTATCTAGAATATATTAAAAACTGAAAAGTTAACAATAAAAAAAAATTAGAAAGTGGGCAAAAGACATGAACAGCCATTTCACATCACAAATAAGCACATGAAAATATGTTCAACATCATTAACCATCAGGAAAATGCAAATTAAAACCACAAAAATATATTACCACACACTCATCAGAATGACTAAAATTGAAAAATAGTGCTACTACCAAATGCTGATAAGAATTCAGAGAAACAAGATCACTCATACATTGTTGGTGGGAATGTAAAATGGTACAGTGACTCTGGAAAAGAGTATGGCAGTTTCCTACAAAACAAAATGTGCTTGGGACTACATCATATTTGAAAAATTTTGTGCATCAAAGGGCACAACCAATAGAATAAAAAGACAATCTACAGAGTAAGAGAAGATATTTGCAAATCATATATTTGACAAGGGATTAATATCCAGAAAATATTTTTTAAAACACTGCAACTCTACCACAGAAAACAAAAAACAAACAAACAAACAAAAAACACTGCAACTTTACAACAAATAATAAAATAACCCAATTTAAAAATGGGCAAAGAACTTGAATAGACATTTCTCCAAAGATGATATACAAATGGCCAATAGGCATATGAAAAAATGCTCACATCACAGACAAATGCAAATCAAAACCACAATGAGTTATTACCTCACACCCATTAGGATGGCTGCTATTAAAAAAAAAAACACACACACACAGAAAATAACAAGTGTTGGTGGTGATGTGAAGAAATTGGAACCCTTGTACATTGTTGTTGGGATTGTAAAATAGTGCAGCTGCTGTGGAAAACAGCATGGAGTTTCCCAAAAAAATAAAATATAGAATTACCTTATAATCCAGCAATCCTACTTCTAAGTATATACCCAATAGAAGTGAAAGCAGGGTCTCAAAGAGATATTTGTACACTCACATTAATAACATCAGTATTCACAAGAGCCAGGAAGTGGAAGCAACACAACTGTCCATCAATGGATGAGTGGATAAACAAAATGTGGTAGATACATACAATGGAATATTATTCAGCCTGAAAAAGGAAGGAAATTCTGACACATGCTACCAAAAGGATGAAACTTGAGGACATTATGCTAAGTGAAATGAGCCAGCCAGGAAAAGACAAATACTGTATGATTCCGCTTATATGAGGTACCCAGAAGTAGTCAAATTCATAGAAATAGAAAGTAGATAGTAGTTACCAGGAACTGGAGGGAGGGAGAAAGTGGAGTTGTTGTTTAAGGGGTGTAGTTTCAGATTTGCAAGAGGAAAAAGTTCTGGAGAACAAATGCTGCACAACAAATGTGAATATACTTAGCACTACAGAACTACACACGTAAAAATAGTTAAGATGATAAATTTTATGTACTGTTTTTTTTACCACAATAAAATATAAAGACAGATGATTGATAGGTACATAGATAGATAGATAGATAATAGGTAGATAGATAGATAGGTAGGTAGATAGATAGATAAAAGTAAATAGATGCTTGCCATATGGGCTTAGCAACTGCACTGCACTCAGATATTTGTCCTAGATAAATAAAACCTCATGTTCACACAAAAACCTGTACACAAATATTCATAGAAACTTTATAATAGCCCCAAAATGGAGACAATCAAATGTGGGCAAATGGTTAAAAAAACTACAGTACATCTATATGGAATAGGAATACTATTAAAAAAATTTTTTAATAATGAAATATTGATATACACTACTTGGATGGATCTTAAGGAAATTATTCTGAGGGAAAAAAATCCAGTCCCCAAAATTACATACTGTATGTTTCCATTTATACAACATTCTTGAAATGACAAAAATTATAGAATTGGAAAACATATTAATTGTTTCCAAGAGCAAGGGAGAAGGAGGAAGGGAGGTGGTGTGGCCATAAAAAGACAGCATGAGAGATCCTTGCAGTGATGAGATTGTCCTTTATCTTGACTATGGTGGTGGTCACAAAGCCTAAACATGTGATATATCACATGACACTAAACACACACAAACACACGAGTACATGTAACACTGGTGAAATCGGAATAGGTCGGTTGATTATACGTGCTATTGTGCTACAGTTATACAGGGTGTTTCCACTGAAGGAAACTGGGCAAAGGCATATGGGATCTCTCTGTATTATTTCTTACATCTGCACATCCATTTACAATTACGTCAAAATAAAAACATCTTTAAAATGTATACCATATGTACTTTTCTAGACGTTTGAATGGAGAGTGATGCAATCATGATTTGCGGCAAAGGTAGTGTTAAGAAATGGAGTTTTATTTTTTGTTTTTGTTTTTGTTTTTTTTTGTTTTTGTTTTTGTTTTGCGGTACGCGGGCCTCTCACTGTTGTGGCCTCTCCTGTTGCGAAGCACAGGCTCTGGACGCGCAGGCTCAGCGGCCATGGCTCACGGGCCCAGCCGCTCTGCGGCATGTGGGATCTTCCCGGACCAGGGCACGAACCCGTGTCCCCTGCATCGGCATGCGGACTCTTAACCACTGCGCCACTGGGGAAGCCCCGGAGTTTTATTTTTTGATGATAAAGACATCATCAGACTGGGAGAAAGAAGGCAATGGCAGGCAAAGGATGAAAGTTCAGAGGATAGAGAATTAATTGCTGGAGCAAGGCTCCTGGGGAGAAGAGAGGAAATACAATGGATGAAGAGATGAAGCACTTACCCTTGAAAACTAGAGAGGATCCTTGTCCTGGAGGAACACAGTGACAGTGGTAAGGACTGGGAAAATACAGATGTTTCAAAAGGGAGGAGGGAGAAGTTGAGGTTGTTTTAGCTTGTTGGCCTATATATTTTCTAGAAGTAAAGTCAAAACTTGGGAATAGAGGCACAATCACGTGGGGGCTTGAGGAAAGTGGTAAAGCCTTGTGTCATGGAAAAGTGAACAACTAAAGATTTTTTAAAAGATTTTGACCAGCATAAAAGTCAAGCTAAGGATGGTGTGTTAGTCAGGGTTCTCTAGAGAAACAGAAATAATAAGGTGTATATGTGTATATATACATATATATATATATATATATATATATATATATAGAGAGAGAGAGAGAGAGAGAGAGAGAGAGAGAGAGAGAGAGAGAGAGAGAGAGAGAGAGATTTATTGTAAGGAATTGGCTCATGTGATTATGGAGGCTGGAAAGTCCCAAAATTTGCAGGCTGAGTAGGCAAGCTGGACACCCAGTAGAGATGATGGTGTAGCTCCATTCAGAATCTGAAGGCCTGAGAACCAGGAGAGCTGGTGATGTAAGTTCCAGTCCAAAGGCTGGCAGACTACACCCAGAGAGAGCCAATGTTTCAGTTAAAGTCTGAAGGCTGGGAAAATCCAATGTCTCAGCTCAAAGTCCATCAGGCAGGAGGAGTTCCCTCTTACTCAGGTGAGAATCAGGCTTTTTGCTCTATTCAGGGCTTCAACTGATTTGACAAGACCCACACAATAGGGGAGGGCAATCTGCTTTACTCAGTCTACTGATTCAAATGTGAATCTCATCCAAACACATCTTCACAGACACATCCATAATAATGTTTGACCAAATATCTGGGCACCCTGTAGCCCAGCCAAGTGGGCACATAAAATTAACCACAACAGATGGAAACTAAGAATTTTTCATGAAGCCAGAGAGTATGATGCTATGATTCCTCTCCAGTCATACTGAAAAGCCTGAGAATAGGAACTGAGAAAATGGATGTCCAGAAAGGCAGAGGTGTGGAAGAATTGGGATTATTGGCCTGAGAGGTGTTCATTGGACTGACCACAGTCTTGCAGCTGGGGAGAAAAGTGAAGCCAGAAGAGGTTGAGGGACCAGTGGCATTGATGAGATTGAAAAATAGGTTAAGTGGAAATGAAGGTGTGGAAGAGGTGGGAAGATGGGAAGTTATGATCAGTAGGTGGAAGTGTCCCTTTTAACATTTTTCAAATAGAGCCATTCTGGCTGATGCCCAAGTCCTGGTGTGGCCACGAGAGAGTAGAGAAGATCGTTAGTTGAGAAGATCACAGAACAGTCATCCAAAGTGTTGGGAAAGTGATCTGTAAGGACACTAAAATTGCTCACAGTGGTAATGGAGAGGGGAAGAAGAAATTACCTCCTTAGAGAGCCAGGTTTCAATTAAGGCAAAGTGTAGAGCTGGCTTCTTGTGGAGAAGATTCTACAACATGCTCGTTATGAGTGCAGGCGATAGATGTTAGATAGATGATAGACAGATAGATAGATAGATAGATAGATAGATGTATGATAGATAGATAAGTACACATATAGGTACATGTATTCTGACTACCTAGATACTTAGAACCTCCCTGATTCCTGGCCTCAAAGACTGACCTTTAGTTTACCTGCAGCTATTTAAAAATCTAATAATTTTTTTCTAAGGTTAGCCAGAGTCCGTTTACATTGTTTACAATGAAAGTATCCTGAATGATGCACTAAGGCAATTGACTCTTGCTGCCATGATGTGGAGATAGTTATCACAGACATGCTCAGTTTCACGAGCCACACTTCAAGGACTCTGGCAGAAGAAAGCAACACTGGAGACTTTTATTTCTTTCCACGAGAAGAGCCTAGGAACAAAAGATGTGAGTTGCCAAGAGATTTTCAATTCTCTGTAAGGAAGAACTTCCTGTACATTAGAGGTGCTCAGCAATTTGATGGAATGAATGGAAGGAAGGAGGGAATGAGACAAGTTAAGTTTTTTTTTAAATTTATTTATTTTTGGCTGTGTTGGGTCTTCGTTGCTGCACGCGGGCTTTCTCTAGTTGCAGCGAGCAGGGACTACTCTTCGTTGCAGTGCACGGGCTTCTCATTGCGGTGGCTTCTCTTGTCATGGAGCATGGGCTCTAGGCATGCGGGCTTCAGTAGCTGTGGCACACGGGCTCAGTAGTCATGGTTCACGGGCTTCTAGAGCGCATGCTCAGTAGTTGTGGTGCACGGGCTCAGTTGCTCCGTGGCATGTGGGATCTTCCTGGACCAGGAATCGAACCCGTGTCCCCTGCATCAGCAGGCAGACTCCTAACCACTGCACCACCAGGGAAGTCCAAGTTAAGACCTTTTGATGTCATTGCCTTTGCTTCTTCTTAGTTTGGAAACCATGCCATGCATGGGAACCCCAGCCATCTAGATCCTCTGGAAGACAGAAGGCAGGCTCCAGATTTAAGAGTTTCTCCTTGTGTTGAGCTAAATCCGGCTCCCTCCAACTTCCATATAACATTCTTCACTCCGAGAATAAATCTATTGCCTCTGCCATATGACAACCCTTCACACATTGGAAAACAGCTCTCATACCCCTCCCTCTCTCCTAGCAGTTCTACAGGTAAAACCTTCCTACTTCCTTCTGCATTATAGTAACAAGTCCCTGAATATCTAGTTGACCTTTTGTCTAAACATGCTGTAGTTCCATTGCCTTTATCAAAGTGGAGGGCCCAGAAGTGAGACACGGTGCTCCAAACATGGTCTGTTCTGTGAAGGATGGGGAATTTTTCCTGCTTTATTTCTAATGTTATTCTCCTCGTAATGTGTCCTAACTCTGCCACACTCACAGTTGGCCTGTGTGCCCATTTCCCTCCATCCTGTCTGCATATCTCTTACTAGGCCTCAACCTCACTCTGCTTTCTCCCTGCCCTGTTTATAATCGTTCCTGGGCCTATCTTTTTTCCTGCCTTCTTGAAGCACCTTGGTGAATAGCAGCATCAGTGACTCTGGAACATTAAGGTAGTCACGGAAGAACTAAAACTTTGGTGGAATTCCTTACATCTACTTATTGTTTTGTAAATTGATGCCCATACACGTAGGGCAAGGAGAGATGGAAGAAAGAGGCAGCCACTCCAGATTGGTAGGTGGCCAGGGTAATACGCAAACAAACTTACATATGAGGCTTGTCTTAGGCTACTGCAAGATGAGTAGATCTCTGCACCCACCTGCTAGAATCTGAAAAGTTTATGTAGAGGTCTTAGCAGGGTTCAGTCACATATCTAGCCCAGAATGTGTTGACAACACACTGCTCTCTCAAGGCTGCGTCCTTGGAACAGCTCTCACTGTGGGAACAGTGGGCCGAACGCTCACATTCCAAGGATGGGGTGGGGGTGAGGAGTCTCCCGCTGCCCGGGTCAACCGCCACACACGTCCTCTCCATGACCTTCTCCAACACTATTGTTTCAGCCTCCGTTCCTCAAAAGAGCAGAGCCTGAAAGAGGGGTTTAACTTGGAAAGTGATTCCAAAGAGGTGGAGGATGAAGAAAAGTGAATCAGAGGAGTGAGAGCCACCTAGGCATAAGCTATTCAGCTGGTTACCACCATGGGCAGCTAGGGCTCAGTCCTGCAGAGGTCCCTTGCAGGAGCCATGGGGGATGCTCTTCAGAACATGGGACTCAAGAGGGGAGTGATACATCCATGGCTCCCGTCCTTCATTTGTCAAGGGTTGCTCCGTGGCTGGTCAGCCCCTTGCACATCCAGGTGTGTGACTGAGTCAGAATAGTTGTTCAGGTCCTTACATTTGCACCATCTGGAGGTGGCAGAAAAGCCCTGGGATAGAGAGTGACAGGTACAGTATCACTAAAGTGAGATGCTCTCTGTTTGCAACTGGGCACAACTAGGTGCCACAGTGCTGGCTGGAGTAAAAAAGTGAACCTAAGAGGATGTGAGGGAGAGCAAAAATGTGTCCTAGGCATTTTTATGGTTTAGTGCTGCAGGTTTTATTATATATGGGGATAGTGACATGACCAAATATCTCAATCCAGTCCTGATAGCAACACAGAAGATTCCAAAGAAGCATCTCTCCTTGTCCATCCTGTTCCATGCCAATTCCTCCCCAGGCTCTGGAACTCATGCCCAGCTCCTGGGGGACTTTGCTCAACAAATACTCCCTAACACCATGAATCTTCAACTAGACTTCCATGATGCACCAGAGCAGTGTGGGTCTTTCCCTTTCCTCCATCCACACAACAGCACCAGGGGGCCTTCCCCTCCCTTGTCATTCTTCATGCTGTGACATAACCATGGAGGTCTCCTCGTGGTCCTTGACTGTTCATAGCTTCAGCTGAGACTGCTTTAGAATCTCCTGTTAGCAATTCATGCCCAGCCTCATCCCTATCGTTGGTAGCATGTCCTTCTTTCCACCTTTCAGACACGTCATCTAAAATCTATCCTCGGGCTTCCCTGGTGGCGCAGTGGTTGAGAGTCCGCCTGCCGATGCAGGGGACACGGGTTCGTGCCCCGGTCCAGGAAGATCCCACATGCCGCGGAGTGGCTGGGCCCGTGAGCCTGCGCATCTGGAGCCTATGCTCTGCAACGGGAGAGGCCACAACAGTGAGAGGCCCGCGTACCGCAAAAAAAAAAAAAAAAAAAAAAAAATCTATCCTCACTGGAGGGCTCTTTTTGTAGACACACTCCTTCATTGGGTGCTCTCTCCTCCTCTTTATTCTAATCTACCATTGTGAGCATTTCCCAATTCTCTTGATCTAGCTTCCTCTCCAAGCCTCATTTTTTCTTAATTGTCTGATATCTCAGTAGTAGTTCTGACTCTTTCAGATGCAAGTGAGAAAAACTGAATGTAAAATGAATTGAGGGGCTTCCCTGGTGGCGTAGTGGTTAAGACTCCGCCTGCCAATGCAGAGGACACAGGTTCGAGCCCTGGTCCGGGAAGATCCCACATGCTGCGGAGCAACTAAGCCCATGCACCACAACTACTGAGCATGCGCTCTAGAGCCCACAAGCCACAACTACTGAAGCCCGTGCGCCTAGAGGCTGTGCTCTGCAACAAGAGAAGCAATGAGCAATGAGAAGTCCGCACATCGCAACGAAGAGTAGCCCTCGCTCGCTGCAACTAGAGAAAGCCCGCGTGCAGCAACAAAGACCCAATGCAGCCAAAATTTAATTAATTAATTAACTAATTAAAAAAAATAAAAGGAAGTATAAACACAGACACTTTCACACATTGTTGGTGTGAGCACAGGTTGGTACAACTTCTCTGAAAGGAAATTATTAGATAACTATCAAAAATTTTAAATGTGGGGGAAACCTTTGACCCAGGAACTCTAGTTTGAGGAATTTATCCTAGACATACTCTCATATCTAAGATGTTTGCTCAAGGTTATTTTTTCGGTCCTTGCTTGTAGTAGCAAAAAACGGGAAATAATCTTTCCCAATTAATGTTATATTACAGAACTCCCATATAAGGATACTACAAAGCCATTTTTTAATGAGGTGGATTTTTATGGGCTCTGATACTAAACAAATTCCAAGACATTCTGGTGGGGGCATGAAAGTCTGTATGTGATACACCCACTAGTGGAAAAAGAGTCAAGGATGAGAGAGAGACAGAGAAAGAGATCAGAGACAGAGACAGAGAGATACAGACAGACAGACCGACTATACACAGAACAAGTCTGAAAACCTACATAAGAAAGTGATAATAGGGACTTCCCTGGTGGCGCAGTGGTTGGGAATCCGCCTGCCAATGCAGGGGAGACGGGTTCAAGCCCTGGTCTGGGAAGATCCCACATGCCGCGGAGCAGCTAAGCCCGTGTGCCACAGCTGCTGAGCCTGTGCTCTAGAGCCCATGTGCCACAACTACTGAAGCCCGCGTGCCTAGAGCCCATGCTCCTCAACAAGAGAAGCCACCGCAATGAGAAGCCTGTGCACCGCAACGAAGAGTAGCCCCCACTCACCGCAGCTAAAGAAATCCCACGCGCAGCAACAAAGACCCAATGCAGCCAAAAATTAAAAATATAAATAAATAAATGTATAAAAAAGACGAGTACATAGCCATAAAATGTGGGGAAAACGTTTGGAGAGGCATGTCTGATAGCTAATTAATTTAAATAAAAAAAGAAAAAAAGAAAAAAAAGAAAGTGATAATAGTAATTGCTCCCAAGGATTCAGATAAAAGAGAAACTTCATTTTCATTATATACACTTTGTTACTCCTTGAATGTTACCATTTTATTATTATTATTATTATTATTATTTTTATTTTTTATTTTTTGCGGTACGCGGGCCTCTCACTGTTGTGGCCTCTTCCGTTGCGGAACATGGGCTCCGGACGCACAGGCTCAGCGGCCATGGCTCACGGGCCCAGCCGCTCAGCGGCATGTGGGATCCTCCCGGACCGGGGCACGAACCCGCGTCCCCTGCATCGGCAGGCGGACTCTCAACCACTGTGCCACCAGGGAAGCCCTTATTTTTTTCTATAAAATATTTCAATGAAAACTACTAAGAGGTTGGAAATGCGGGAGAGGAGGAAAAGAAAATAAAGCTCCCATAAGCCTAGTTAAAAAATTTTTTTTTCTACAAAGAAAGACGATCCCGTCCCCTAAGTTATCCACTAACAAGTATTGAGTTCAGGTTCTTGCAGAACTGTTTCTGTTTATAACAACATGGTGGAATGATATTTTGCTTTCATTTACAGATTTTTCTACACTTTCCCTCTCCCCACTGTCTTTCCTGCACCCAAGCAGGCAGAAAGCCAGCTTTGAAAGTTCTTGGCCCAGAGGAGGTTCGTGGCAGGTCTAAAAAGCAGAACACCGCCAAGATTTCTTGGCTTTGCTCCAAAAATCCAAGCCCATAGGAGAGTGTAGAGGGTTTGCAGAAGATCTAGAAGGGAGAGGAAAGTTTTCAGGAATAAAAGGAACTGGAGAAGACAAAGATGGTGAGTTTATGTTTTACACCGATAGAAGGTCGCTCCTATCATAGTTGTGTCTGATTCACCTCTCAGGGGCAGAAAACAAAGCATGAGCGCTGGGAGGCATTTACACATTCAAACAAGAGGAAGAGGGCAGTAGGGGAGCATGAGGAAGAGGAAAGGAGAACTTAGAGCAGCTCGAGCGTGCCAAAAATAAACTAGAGGAAGAAGCTAATAGTGTGATCAGATAAGAAAAAGAAAGTACTGCACGGAGGAGAAAGAATTTCCATTAGGGTGAAGGACATGAAAAGGCAATTCACAGACAAGGAAATACAAATGGCTTATAAACATAGGAGAAAACATTCGCTCTCACACACAATTAAGGGAATGCAAATTAAAACAATAATGAGATACCATTTTCCTCTGTCGAACTGGCAAAGACAAGGTAGACGCCAGCCGGTAAGTGCCTCTGCGCAAGTTAGAAAATGGCGCCCCCTTCTGGGAAGATGCGTCTAGTGACGGGGGACTGGGCGCGTCCTGGATTTCAGTGCCACTTGCCCCCAGCCTGGACCTTTTGCAAACAGACTTGTGTCCCTCTGCAAAACAGAAAGAAGGTTGAGAATACATCTTAGAAAGATGCTGAAAAACAAACACTCTCCCACTCCTGAAATAACATTTTCTTGTTTTAACACTATAATTCTAAATAATATGATTATACCTGTATGTCTTAAATTACCAACTTGAAGCTACGTTATCTCTGTTGCTAAGAAAGAAGTGAAATTTAGCTCAGCTTCATTCTCCTTTCCTGCTTTCCCGGTTTTTGTATGATAGTATTTTTAGTGAATTCCTACAGTTAGTCAAGAAATATGTATTAAGAATCTAAACACAGTAGGTTCTTTTCTAGGTGCTTCGTTGTTCTTGCGACTTTATTATTTTTATCTTTTTCTTGCCTTTATGATTTTAAATAATACATTTAATCCTTTATTTTTGCGATCCACAGAAGCCATCCTAATTCATATGAATTCAGGTTTTTGCTTTTGTGCTTTTGCAAATATAGAAACTAGCTCTGACTAGAGCTTTAAAAGGAGTGGGGGCTTGCAACAAGAAATGGGTGCTGGCTGGATACCAGGGTGTTCTACAGAATCCAAGGAAGGGCTGAACAACCAGGGTTCAGCAGGGTCAACAGCCAGGACAGCTTCTGAGCCAGAGCAGCAGCAGGAATGTGCCGAATTCCTCCAGCTCCACATGGGTCCAGGGGTGTTAGGGTCGTGTGGTATAGACATGGCTGCCAAGACAGTTGCAGAGAAAGGGGATCTGTTGCACCACAATCCCCAGACCTGGCGCCTATCACACAAACATTAACCTGTCTATGCATCAGAATGTTGCTGAGTGAGAATGGACTCAGGATCTTTTTGGAGGAAAAATAGATAATATGTCCCCTATATCCCTTGACAGAACTACCTAGAGACCAGACTGCCCATGCCCCCAGGGGCCTTGTTCTCTCCCCCGCCAGAGAATCCCCAAGTTTTTTTGCACCCACTCTTCTTGGCCAATCACTCCCCTTCTTTTGATGCAAACCTTGCTTTGGTGGACTGAGTTTATAAGCAATCTGGGCAGAGGAACCTGACTTCTGTGTTCTTTTCCTTTCTGAACACAAAGGTGCTGGCCTGTCCCCTGATGGAAGCCGCCAGATAACCTCAGGGAGGGAATGACTGAACCACATTGGGGTTGGAAGATGACTACTGCAGGGAAATCCATGTGAAATGCTTAGAATAGAGCCTGGCACTGGCTAAGTACCATATAAGTGTGTGCTCAAAAAACCAAAACATGCTGTTAGCCTTGGTGTCACACCTACCTGAGTTCAGATTCCAGCCCCGCTACATGCTAGTTTTGAAGCTTTGAGCTGTGTATTCGTTTCCTAGGGCTGCTGTAACAAACTGATGGCTTTATAAAAATACGTACATACATAAATGCGTTGTCTCACAGTTCTCCAGGCTAGAAGTTTGAAATCATGAAGTCTGTAGAAATCCTTATTTGCTTCTTCCTAATTTTTTTTTTTTTTTTTTTTTTTTTGCCACGTGGCGTGTGGGATCTTAGTCCCCAGACCAAATATTGAACCCGTGCACCCTGCAGTGGAAGTGCAGAGTCTTAACCACTGGACCGTTAGGGCAGTCCGGCTTCTTCCTACTTTCTAATGATTTTCCAATTTCTTCTGTGTTCCTCGGCTTGTAGGTGCATCACCGCAATTCTCCATCTTCACATGGTGGCCTTCCTGTGTCTCTGCATTTAGTTTTCCTTCTGCAAATGCCTGTGTCCACATGTCCCCTTTTTATAAGGATACCAGTCATGTTGGATTGTGCTCTCCCTACTCCTGTATGGCCTCATCTTAACTAATCACATTAGCAATGACCCTACTTCCAAATGAGGTCACATTCTGAGGTCCTGGGGTAGGACTTCACCATATTTTGGGGGGATTACACAGTTCAACCCATAAAAGCTTGTTTCTTCACCTCCTAGGCCTCAATTTCTCCAAGTGTAAAGTAAGAATAACTGTGGCTGTCTTGTAGATCAATATATCTAAACATAGAAAGACATTTGAGATAGTTCGCTCAGACAAATAGGAAGTTTCAGAGTAAAACATATGCCATGATTTGTGTGTTTGGATGTGAACAGAAAATTTCTGGAAGGATGCATAAGAAATACAGCAGTGTTATCTCTGGGGAGGGGGATTGGTGAGCTTGGAGGGCAAGGGGAGGAGGGGTTGAACCTTCCCATTAGGTCCCTTTAGTTCTGCTTGACTAGCTTTATTTTGTTTTTATAATTTAATAATAAAAAAATGGAATAAACCACAGTGGCTTCTGCCTGGTTGTGTTGTTGTGAAGATCAAATAAATGTGGATTGTAAACCATTTGGCCCGGTAAGTGCTCGCTGAATGGTGACTGACTGTGGGTATTCTCATTGCAGTTTTCACCAAAACATCCATTTAATAGACAAAAACTGGAAACAAGCTAAATTGTCCAACTAATGGGGAAGATTTATTCAAGAAACTACTGTTCAGCTACTTGATTTATTATTAAGCAGCATTAAAAATTACATTGACCACGGGCTTCCCTGGTGGTGCAGTGGTTGAGAGTTCGCCTGCCGATGTAGGGGACACGGGTTCGTGCCCCGGTCTGGGAAGATCCCACATGCCGCGGAGCGGCTGGGCCGTTGAGCCTGCGCGTCCGGAGCCTGTGCTCCGCAACGGGAGAGTCCACAACAGTGAGAGGCCCGCATACCGCAAAAAAAAAAAAAAAAAAATTACATTGACCAGGGCTTCCCTGGTGGCGCAGTGGTTGGGAGTCCGCCTGCCGATGCAGGGGACGCGGGTTCCTGCCCCGGTCTGGGAGGATCCCACATGCCACGGAGCGGCTGGGCCCGTGAGCCATGGCCGTTGAGCCTGCGCATCCAGAGCCTGTGCTCCGCAA
Organism: Mesoplodon densirostris; assembly: GCF_025265405.1. NCBI lineage: Eukaryota > Metazoa > Chordata > Mammalia > Artiodactyla > Ziphiidae > Mesoplodon > Mesoplodon densirostris. Next base: position 49,067,880 of record NC_082676.1, read on the forward strand.
CGGGAGAGGCCACAGTAGTGAGGGGCCCACGTACCGCAAAAAAAAAAAAAAAAAAAAAAAAATTACATTGACCAGAAGTCCATAATAACAAGGAAAACTATTCACAACATAATGGAAAGGGAAAAATAAAAAGCAAGATACAAATTTCAAACTTTGTAGCATTTAAACAAAATAATGTAAAATCATGTAACCAATATACAAGAGTAGCTTTACCAGTGTAGCAGGATTATGAGTATTTTTTTTAATCCTTCCTTTTTTTTTGTCATCTTGTTAATAGTTTCCTTTTTTTTTTTTTTTTTTTTTTTTAAGGAACATGCCCTATTTTTACAACAAGGGGAATAAAATCATTGGAAGTAATAAGAGACTGAGAGATTAAATGACATTTAAGTGATATTATTTCCCCTTTAGAAGGATTTCATATCCAGGCAAATGATCACCCTCCCCACTTTACAGAAATCCTCATTTTCCAGAGAGAGAGAGAACCAGCTCCAACATCAGCACTGAGAAGCTGATACCGAGCAGGACCCTGTGGAACTCCTGGGCACAAAAGCCTTTCTGTGTCCCCCATTTCTTTGATTACAGGAAATAGGCTTCATTCAAGCCTCCATGAGTTCCATCAGGCAGGTTCAAGCAGTTGTTAATTAGGGAAGGGGGGATGTAAGACAAGGTAGGAACAGTCAAAAGAAACAATAGTGCAGCCTTGGGGCAAGGTCCTGGGTCCCCATCAAGGGATACACATGGACTTCCCTGGCAGTCCAGTGGTTAAGACTCTGGGTTCCCAATTCAGGGGGCACGTGTTTGAACCCTGGTCGGGAAACTAAGATCCCACATGGCTCATGGTGCAGCTTTAAAAAAAAAGGGTGGGGGATACACACAACAGTATCCTTGAGTTGTTTTGCAGATATCGAAACTACCACCAGGTGGGAGAAGTTAACTGTCCAACCAATCAGAAGAATGTCCACAAGCTGACAACACCGTCTTTGAACCACTACTATAAATCTCCTCACTAGCCCCTCCAGGTCAGGACACACAGTTTTGAGGGCACTAGCCTGCCGTGGCCCCCTTTACCTGGCAAAGCAATAAAGCTATTCTTTTCTACTTCACCCAAAACTCTGTCTCCAAGATTTAATTCAGTGTCAGGCTACAGAGGCTGGATTTGGCTTCAAAGCTACATTTTCAAATTTGCAATGATGATCTCTCAAGTTGCTATATCTTTCCTGACATTTCCTTCTTCCCTCTAGTTCCACAAGCCCTTTTTAAACTTTTAAGTTTTCCTTTCCAAATGTTCCAGTGTCTCCTGTCTTTCTTTGACCTGGGAACACCTGTATTGAGTGAATACGAGAAACAGAGTCCATGTTCCCATGTTCAATTTTCCACCTTAACACTCGGCAACTGGCCAAGCAACCTGATAGTCCCGATGGTCTGTCTTCTCTGAACAGACCCAGAGCTGTCTACTTCCATAATTCTTCTTATTTGAGATCGTAAATGTCCTTATTGTTGAGTGGCGAGGGGAACAGCCTGCTCTTCTCTTGGGGGTTTCTAATCCTGCAGAGTTTAGGTCCTGCCTCAGCCCCCTGCTACCTTTTCCCATCTTCTTGGCTGCTGCCAGGAGATGGTTCTCCCAGGGGTAGTTTTCCTTAACCCTCTCATATGGGAGCTTTCACTAGGGATAATTCCCAATTCTGGGTCATGAGGGCCAGGGCGGGGGGACTTAAATGCCTTCTTTCACTCCACTCTCCCTTTCCACCCTGCATTCCTAGCTCACATTCATTATTATAAAAACATATCATTTATTAAATGCTTATTATCCAACACCTGAGCTCCAGTGTCCTCCTGTCTCCTCATCTTCCTCTGAAATATTTGAGTAAGATCTTAAGACCTTGTCAAGAGGATATAAAGACAGATTATAGACTGAGAAAATATTTGCAAACACATATCCAACAAAAGATTAGTATCTAAAATACATAAAGAACTCTCAAAACTCAACAACAACAACAACTAAACCCACAAACAATCCAGTTAGAAAATGGGCAAAAGATATGAAGAGTCATTTTACTGAAGAGGAGATACAGATGGCAAATAAGCACATGGAAAGAGAGAAATGCCAACCAAAACCATGGTAAGATATCACCTCACACCTATCAAAATAACTAAAATAAAAAATAATGACAATACCAAATGTTGGCAAGGATGCAAAGAAACCTACATCACTAGTGAGAATGTAAAATGTTACAGCCATTCTGGAAAAATTTCTTTAAAAAACTAAAAATGCAACTGTTATACGACCCCAGCAATTGTGGTCTTGGGCATTCATCCCAGAGAAATGAAAATTTATGTTCATACAAACATCTCTCCATGAACATTTACAGCAGCTTTATTCATGATAGCCCCAAACTGGAAACAACCCAAATGTCCTTCACTGGATAAATGGCTAAACAAACCATGGAATATCTACACCATGGAATACCATTCAGCAGTAAAAAGGAGCAAACTATTGATACACACAACCAGTATAAATCTCCAGAGAACTATGCTGAGTGCAAAAAAAAAAAAAGCCAAACCCAAAAGGTTACATCCTATATGATTCCATTTATATAACATTCTTAAAATGACAAAATCAAAGAAATGGAGAACAGATTAGTGGTTGCTAGGGATTAAGGAGGGGGTGAAGGTAGGAGAAAGTGGGTGTGGGTATAAAATGGCACAAGAGAAATCCTTGCTGGGATGGGAATATTCTGTATCCTCACTGTAGTTATGTCAAGATTCTGATTGTGATTTTGGACAAGAGTGTTGCAAAATGTTACCACTGGGAGAAATAGGGTACATGGTACATGGGATCTCTCTGTATTTTTACTTACAACTGCATATAAACCTATAATTATCTCAAAATAAAGAGTTTATTTTTTTTACAAAGGGGAATTACAACATGTAAAGGAAAACTGATTGCTAAATATTACTCATCTCATAGTTAATACTTACATAGTACTTACCATGGGCTAGGTACTGCCTGGTACTTCAGGTTACTAATTTAACCTTCTCAAATCATATTATATAGTACTATTATGATCCTGTTTTATAGATGAGAAAACTGAGGTTAAGTAACTTGCCCAAGGTGACATAGTTAGTTAAGTGATGGACTTGAACTTTGAACTCAGGCACTCATTCCAGAGTCCTCGATTTTAGCCACTAGGCTGTGGTAAAGGTCAGGCCACTCCTCACCACTCTCCTTAGAGATACAATCTAGTTCTTAGACTTGCTGTTCTGGCCTCAGGTTCTTCCCTTCATCAGTGTTTCCTTTCTCAGGCCTCCAGAGTGTACATCTCCATCTCTCTTTTTAGAGAAACTTTCAGCCGCAAGAAACAGAACATACCAATGCATCTGTCTTTAGATTTTGAGGAAGTATTATCTCACATAATAAAATGATGGCTTCAGAGTTGGTTGATTCAGCAGCTCTGTTATATCAGTAAATCCCAGCTTCCTTCTGCTGTTCTGTTCTGCCACCCTTGACCTAGCAGCCTCCTCATGACCACAAGGTGGCTGTCCAAGCTCCAGGTGGTACTTTCTCACAACAGTATCCAGAGTCAGTAGAGGGATTGTTTCTTCCCTCTTTGTGTCCTCTCAATCAACAAGGAAAACCTCTGCCAGAAGCCTAGCACTCATGTCTCATTGGCCAGAATCACCTCATGTCTCCATGCCTAAGCCCATCATTAAACAAAGGGGATAGAAAATATGGTTTGTTTAGACCAATTATGCCACTTCCTGGGAGCAGAGACCACTTCCCCTGAAGAACAAGATCACATGGAGGACAGATGGTAGCTGAAAATAAAAAACAAAAACAGGAAGTTCTATTACAAAAGAGGAAGAGGAAATGCTTGTTTTCTAGGAAAAACTAAATTTTCATTATACTCTGCTCACAGGAGTGGGCTTCACCTTGGGATTCATCCTCCTCCCTCCTCAAATACAATCTCCTAGGGTCCAGCATGAATGATCAGAACAGGACAGGCTAGCTCAGCAGTTCTCAAACATTAATGTGCCCAAGAATCACCCTAGGAGACTGGTGGAAAGGCTGGAACTTGAACGTAAGTCCGTGTAATTCTAACACTTGGGCTTGCAACCACAGCACTGTTTAGCTCCTACGTGCCAGCTGTTGTCCTAGGGGCTCCCTTAACGCCCAGAGCAAAGCTAGGCCTAAGAAGTTTCCCTTTACAGTGAGCCCCTGTGACCTGGTTAATCTTTCAGCACATTTCTGTTACCCAATCAGGTCCAGGTGCTCACCGCTCAAAAATCAGAGAGTCAGAGAGAGAGAGGAAAGTTGGTGGAAAGGAGAGTTACTTTTAATCAGAATGCCAGTAGTCTGGGGAGATGGTGGACTTAGTGTTCCCCAAAACCATCTCCATGGATTCTGCTCAGCCTTGAAAGCTTTTAAAAGGAAAAAGAGAGGTAATCTCAGTAAACCATGGAGATGGGGGTCAGAATCATCGCCATCCCCCACTGTGTGCGGGTTTGTCAACTTCTTGTGATTTTGTTAGGGGAACCACTGACTGGAACCGCCTACCCTGGTGAGGCCTGATAGTAACCACTTGCTTGTGTTATCTTACAACAGGAGGTCCTGGTAAGGAACGTGGAACTAACAAGCTACCAGAACTGTAAGAATTGGGGAAAGGTCAAAAGGAAAGAGGAGATGCCAGTCTATATGTCCTGCCAACCTCCCAGACTCCTTCTCCCTGGAATCCATCTTGGCTGAGCGATGCGCATCGCACCAGGGAGGACCCTGAGTCAGAATGATTGGCCAGAGACAACTCGGAAACTAACCCCATTACCATAAAACCCGAGACTGCCTGCCACGTGGCAGAGCAGTTCTCCTGGGTCCCCTTACCTGCTGTTCTCCACCCGGGGGCCCCTTCCCAATCAAGTCTCTAGCTTTGTCAGCACGTGTGGATACTCGGACAGTTCATTACCGAGTGTTAGACGAGAGCCCACTCTCGGGCCCTGGAAGGGGTCCCCCTTCCTGCAACAATTTTTTTTAGATGCTATCTTGTTCCCACAGTTTGTTCCCAAGATTACTGAAGGGGGAGCTAGGGAAGAGTTCTGGTCATCGCTTAATTACTTATTCTTCATTTCTACTTCTTTGATATACGGAAAGAACCAACAGATTGGGCAAGGTAGTGTGTGGTCAAAAGATATGAAGGGTGGGCTTCCGTGGTGGCACAGTGGTTGAGAGTCCACCTGCCGATGCAGGGGACATGGGTTCGTGCCCCGGTCCGGGAAGATACCACATGCCGCAGGGCGGCTGGGCCCGTGAGCCATGGCTGCTGGGCCTGCGTGTCCGGAGCCTGTGCTCCGCAATGGGAGAGGCCACAACAGTGAGAGGCCTGCGTACCGCAAAAAAAAAAAAAAAAAAAAAAAAAAGTGAAAGGTGTGCTAGGGCCAGAGATGAGTAGAGCATGGGGGTGCCTGGTTTCAGGTTAGTGACAGGACAAGGGGGCCTCCTGCAGAGAACTCTTTCCTGCCAAAAGCTGCTTACATTTCTTCCAGCCAAAAGTTGTGCCTGGCCCCAATTCTCCAGTCCCTCAGGCAGAGACATCTGCTCTCCTTTGCAAGTCTCATCCAGGGATCTTCTGCAAAGTGGTGGCCCCATTGTGTGTTTCCATTCTGCCTTCAACCCATCCAGTGTCCTTCCTTTCAAAGAAGAAAGGGAGTATGTGTAATAAACAGATTCTTTCCTGACTTCTCAGATGACCAGTTTGTTCCTACCCTCTTGGGGCTACAATTTCCTCGTAAGCAATGTCCTGACCAAGAAATGCCTACAGTCTTTCCAAGCTTTGACATCCTATGGCCCTGGGAGTACAGAAGAGCCTGGAGGCATGTGTGAGTGAGAAAGGAGGGAAAGGAGAATACAATTATTCCTGCAGAACGTTGCCTTGCCCTAGGGAGAAAAGTGGGAAATCATTGATGCCGTTGGATCTCATCAGACACGCGAGCATCCGGATCATCCGTTAGAATACTTACTTGAATCTAGGAAACCAATGAGCAATTGCCAAAGCTACCTTCCTGCTAATGGTGCGCATTGTATTCCCGCTAATAAGCATTGATTGGCACCACATTCAAATGCAAATCTAGGTCTCTGTTGCTTACAAATAACTTTTTTGTTCTTTTAAAGGCAAGCCTTGGGGGACTGAAGAGTTTCAGCTTGATTGCAAATCTAAACTGGGGTTTGGAGATTTTATTCCTTCAATCCTTACCCCAAATTTGCTTGCTCACTCCATTTTCCCAGAGTCATCAAAAAATGTCCTTTTGGAGTAGACCTTAAATTTAAAAGGAGATGGTGGTCTCAGATCTAGTTAGAAGTTGGTACAGGTTCTAACAACCTAATAAGGGGCTGTCTGCACTAGCAGTATTATGAAAAGATGCCCTGCTTTTCCCACCTCTCTTGAATCTCAAGGTCTTACTATCTTGTAGTTTCCAAGTCTAAGAGTCTTTCATCTTAGTCTTGATATCCATTGTTAAAAAACAAAATTCGACCCAATAAATCATGAATCAAGCAGTATCCAATCTAGCAGACAGAGAAGAGCTCAGAAGAGCTATACAAGGCATGAGATTTTGTGAGCAGAAGGGAGAAGGAACAAGGAAGTTGTACTAGGCAAAAAGTGGATTGGTTATTGCAAGGTCATTTCCTTACAGGGGATGGCAGGGATCTATCAGGCAGGTTACCTAACTAACGTTGACCACGCAATTTCTTTTTTTTTTTTTAATAGATCTTTATCTGAGTATAATTGCTTCACAATACTGTGTTAGTTTCTGTTGCACAACAAAGCGAATCAGTCATATGCATACACATGTCCCCATATCCACTCCCTCTTGAGCTTCCCTCCCATCCTCTTTATCCCACCCCTCTAGGTCATCGCAAAGTACCGAGCGGGTCTCCCTGTGCTATGCTGCTGCTTCCCACCAGCCAACTATTTTACATTCTGACCAGGCAATTTCTGATTGACTGGTTTAAGATTCCATTTCTGGGAGAGCTGAACCTGTAATTAAGTCTTGGTTTGGTGATACGGGGCTTAGCATAAGTGACTTCATTTGGAGACTCTTTAACAGCATCATGTCAACACGTTACCTTAACACACATCATTGAAAACAGTGCTTCAGAGAATAACTGTTCCCCTGCCTGCACTTCTCCTGAGCAATCAGGATCTAGCTCAGACACAGTGGGTGTTTAATGGCTGCCCATTGAGCATTTAATACATTTATGTGCAGCATAATGGCCCACTTCTGCTGCCATCTTTTATTCTTTCCATCCATTTCCTACATTCTATGGAATGTGACCTCCCAATACTAATCCAAGTGCACAGAATCCAGTGCAATAGCTGAACTATTAATCAGGTTCATGAGGATTTTTTTTTTCTTCAGAGCTGCAGAGGCTGCTAAGCCTGGCTGGTGATATAGGCAACTGCCAGGCTCTACAATTGAGTGGCCCCTTGGGGGAGGCTGGTTAAGTGAGTTCATCTCTCCTCTCCAGAGCTGGTGCACTGGGACACAAGGGCTCAGGTCTGAGGAAGAAGGCAATATAGATAGGGCTTAAAGCACAGACTTAGCCACCAGATAGACCTGGATTTGAGGCTGAGCTCTACCCAATAGTGGCTGTGTGACCTGGAGCTAGTTACTTAACTTCTCTGAGCATCAGTTTCCTCATCAGTAAAATGGGGGTGATAAGAGTCTGTAGTGGATTGTTTACCATACCTTGAGTAGGTCACTTCCATAGTCTAATTTTAGCCGTGTGCCTTGCTTTGACAAATGCGACACCAGCAAATGTGATGCAAGAAGAAGCTGGAGTTGTGCTTGCACACTAGGGCTTACTCTCTCTTGCTGTTGAGAACATTTTCACCACCATGTGAACAAGCATGGGCTGGTTGATGAGAGGCATGTGGCTGTCACCCCAGCTAATGTCAGGCCAACTGCCAGATAATGTGAGTGAGAACATCCTAGACTATCCAGCTACAGCCAAGCCAGCCCAAGCCAAAATAAACTCCCAGCAAACCTGTAGAACTGTGAGAAATAATAAGTGTTTCTTATTTTAAGACACTATCTTTGGGGAAGTTTTGTTACACAGCAGAAGCTGACTGATACACATTTTCTCACCCAGAGTGACGTTTGAGCCTTAAATACATATACATAAAAAGTGCTTCAACCAGTGCCTGACACATAATAAGTATTCAATCAGTATTCATCACATCATTTGATCTCTGAAGCCAGGATACTGAGAGCTTCTTGGAGGTGATCTTCACTGAAACAGAGGGGGCAAGGAAAGAAAGTCTGCTTTATTTAGCCAATTGACCAGAACCAGGACCAGACCTGGCTCTCTGGCACAGGGCAGCTCTTCTAGACCCTGCAAGATCACGACCAGTCATTGCTGATCTACACAGATATGAGTATTTCATTCCAGTGCCATCTTGATGAGCTACATCTGCTGCAGGGTCAGTCAGAGGGAAGGGGGCAGGCCCTTCTACTCCAATGCCACCCACAAAATCCTGCCATCACCTATCCCAGACCCAATGAGTAACACACCCACCCACCCAGGTGGTCGACAAGAGCCACTTCCCCACTAGTCAACAGGTCTGGGGAAAATCTTGGCTACAGTGGATTCACATATGGAACATTTACACTTATACCCAAACTACAATACCTCTGAGCCTCCTGCCTGCACCCCATTCCTGTGTCCAAGGAGCAACCTCACCTGCACTCACACACCAGTTTCCCACTGCAGTCTGAAAACACAAAAGTTGCCAAGTTCTTTCTCTCTCTGTTTCAGACTGAGATGCAGGAAGCCACATAAAGGAAGGACTAACTGACAGTATCCCTTGTGAGAATGTCTGTGCTGGCACTGAGGTGCCACCCCCCCAATGCTCACAAAGCAAAGAGGTCTCGGAACTCCACACAGGGTAGATTCTGCACAGAACTGGCCCCTTCCCATCGCTACATCATTGCAACTGCTTGTTTCCCCAACAGTAGCAAAGGCTCTCAGAAAAAACAGTTCCGCAGACAGCATCTTTGAAAAGGCAAACATTGGAAACAACCTGATTGTCCCTCAACAGTAAAATGAGCTTAAAAAAAAAAAAAAAAGTGGGGCTTCCCTGGTGGCGCAGTGGTTGAGAGTCTGCCTGCCGATACAAGGGACACGGGCTCGTGCCTCGGTCTGGGAAGATCCCACATGCCGCGGAGCGGCTGGACCCGTGAGCCATGGCCGCTGAGCCTGTGCGTCCGGAGCCTGTGCTCTGCAACGGGAGAGGCCACAACAGTGAGAGGCCAGCGTAACGCAAAAAAAAAAAAAAAAAAAAAAAAAAAAAGTGTTGCTAATTCACACAATGGATGGAAAGCCAAGGAACATTGAGAATGCACAAACGCTCCATACAAGAGCTTGCATGCATTTCACAAATATGAAGTTAAGTGAAAGAAAACACTCACAAAAAAGTATTTTCAATAAATCTACATAAAGTTCAAAAACAAGCAAAATCAAATGGCATGATTCAGGGATGCGTTCTAAGGTGATAAAATAATGAAGAAAAGCAAGGGGCTGATTACCAAAAACTCAGTAACATTGTTTCCTTTTGGGGGTGGGGAGGAAAAGGTTTCAAAAGTAAAGAAATATGTGCGGGCTCTTGGGGGCTGGTTGTTCTAGTTCTTGATCTGGGTGGTGGTTACTTATATGGGTGTTTGTTATATAGCAATTCCTCATGCTGTCCACTTACATTTTATGAATTTTTCTATATGTGTTTTATATACCCCACCCACCCCCTAAAAAAAGATTTTGAAAAACAATTCTATAGCACATGTTCTTTACAATTCTAATGACAGAGGTTCAAACTTATTCCACGGAGTCCAGCAGATACAGATGCCAGGTCATCCTTTCCTCACTCCCATTGTTCCTGCCTTGCCTCATGGACTCAGATCCAGGATCCTAATACCTCCTTCCTACTAAGCCAGTTATACAGTAGGTTATACAGTAATAGCTCCCATGACCATCAATGGATGCAAAGGGATATTGATCATGGTGGTGATGGGAGTGGAAGGAGTTTATTTCTACCATAAGGTCTGAGCTCCTATTCAGCCAACCAAAATGCCAGTAATAGTAGCAGCAGGGTAATCGAGCAGGACCCTATAGGGTCTTCCCGAGACAGACCCCTCCCCCGTACCCTTTGCTTTAATTCCTCTCTGAAGTATCTAGATAAAAGTATCTGATGCACACTTCCTGAGCTGTTTTACAGATGCTAAAACCCCTGCCAAATGGAAAACATTAACTACTTGATGACCATGTGCACGTAGCCCCCAGACCTACTGGCACCTAAGGATTGATAATGTTAACCCCTGTGACACCGCCCTGTTACCTCACCATCAACCAATCAGAGAATTGTGTATGAGCTGATTACATACCCTGAGATGCCCCTCCCTCACCTGGCCTTCAAAAATGCCTTGCAGGCTTCCCTGGTGGCGCAGTGGTTGAGAGTCCGCCTGCCAATGCAGGGGACATGGGTTCGTGCCCTGGTCCGGGAAGATCCCACATGCTGCGGAGCGGCTGGGCCCATGAGCCATGGCCGCTGAGCCTGCGCGTCCGGAGCCTGTGCTCCGCAATGGGAGAGCCACAACAGTGAGAGGCCCGCATACCGCAAAAAAAAAAAAAAAAAAAAAAAAAAAAAAAAATTGCCTTGCTGAAACCCATCGGGGAGTTTGAGCTTTCTGAGCACTAGCTCTCTCAGACTCCTTGTATGGCACCCTGCAATAAACACTGCACTTTCCTTCACACAGCTGGGTGTCAGTAGATTGGCTTTGTTGCCAATGGGCGAGCGGACCCAAGTTTGGTTCAGTAACAGCAGCAGTAGCAATAATAGTAGCAATCTTCTGTGTGGTTATGGACCCCACTTGGAACAAGGCTAGAACTTGCTTGTACATCCTAAGTTGGACTGCCAGCCACACTTGGTCCCCACTCAGATTTACCTCAGCACATACTTCAACAGTGGGTGTGTGTTTGCAGGTCTGAAGAACAGAGTATATGCTCTGTGCCCCATCAACCTAAAGAGAGGAGAACAGAGCCCAGAAGAACACCAGACTTTAGGGGAGGGCAGAGGAGAGAAGACCTCAGAGGAAATGAGAAAGAACAGCCAAGGTGTGGTGGTCAGGAAGCCCAGGAGAAGACAAGTTTCGAAACGTGGAGTCAGGTTCAAATGCTGCAAGTCCTAGAAGACAGGTGGAGTCAGCCCAGTTCCCAGGGCTGTGATTCCCTTTGATCTCCGGTGGCCTTGACCTGCGGCGGCTTTAAACTGGATTTTGGTTTCCCGGCCAGAGATTGAAGTCAGGCCACGGCAGTGAGAACCCTGAATCCTAGCCACTAGACCACAAGGGCCAGTTGCCAGTGACAAGGCCCTAGCCCGTCGGCTTTGTAGAAATGAATTTCCACAAAGAGATGGAAAGTAGTGAAACCAGTAAAGTATTTATTTGGAGGAAAAAGAGTGTGTGTGAATAGACACACACAGGCGGGTTCAGGAGAGAATCGTGCCCTCGTGGTAGTTTGAATCACTTTTATGGGGCATTTCTTCTGGGTTTCCTCTGGCCAATCATCTTGCTTTGCCTGGCTCTGAGTCCCTGTTTGGTTTAACTCAGGGTCCTCCCCTATGTGTGTGCGCATCTCTTAGCCAAGATGGATTCTAGGGAAGAGGTCTATGGGTAGGTTGACATCACCTACTATGGGGTGACACCCCCTCCCTTTTTGACCCCCAAGGAGCCTTTCTGCGCATGTGTAGTCGGGAAGGTCTCCTTGACCTCAAGAATGGGATATGTGATCTCTTTATCTCTTATCTGGGCAGGGCTCATCGCCTCTCTGCCCCTGCCATTATTGTTATCTTAAAGTGTCCACCGGAGGCAAAGTCCAGCTATTTACCCTGTTCCTGTTGTCATTTCTATCTGGAAGTGTAAACAGGAGGCTGCCTGTAAATGTCTAACCTGGAGCCCATCTACCTCCTGCCTCACCTTCATCCACTATTTTCTATAAATTGTGCACATCTGTCCTAAAACTCCGTGAGTCTAAATTACATCCTGAAAAATAGTTCTGGAAGGAGGAACACAAAACTACTCCCCGTGGTTAACTTTGGGGACCAGGATGAGTCCAGTGAAGGAAGGACTCTCACTTTTTTACTTTCTATGCTTCTCAATTATTTTAATTTTTACAAGGAGCGTTCATGCATTTTAAATTTTAAATGAAGAAAAGAAAATAGCTACATGTTAACTAATACTAGCCTAATGATGTTGGAAGAAGGGACCGGTAGCACCTGACAACAGAAGAGGAAAGAAAACCAACTGGGGGTTGTTGATGGCAGATTGAGGATTCCACAGGTCAGGACTGAGGTGAGAGGTGACCTGGTCCAGGAACTGTACAGGTGGTGTGGTCTGCCCCCTGCTGGAAATACAACAGCAGGAGCAATTCCTGGTTAGGTGTTTTTAGCAGGCTCCCCCAGCCATCAATGATCTTGTAAAGATGGGCAGGAAATGAAGACAAAGGAAGAGGGTGATGATATTTGGGTTCTCATTAGTCCCTGGGGGCTCGGGACGTATGTCTGATGGCAGCTCACTTTGAGGGCAGCCTTCCCCCAGAGGCAACTGGAAATGAGGAGGAAACTGCTCTCTACCCACCCACCCCCACCCCCAAGGCAAGACAAACACGTCCAAGAAAGAACCCAGAGCAGAGAACAGAGGCGGGATGGAGGTAACAACAGAAGGTTAATTTAGTCTGGGCTTCCCTAGTGGTGCAGTGGTTAAGAATCCCCCTGCTGATGCAGGGGACACGGATTCATGCCCCGGTCCGGGAAGATCCCACATGCCGCAGAGCGGCTGGGCCCGTGAGCCATGGTCGCTGAGCCTGTGCGTCGGGAGCCTGTGCTCTGCAACAGGAGAGGCCACAACAGTGAGAGGCCCGCGTACCACAAAAAAAAAAAAAAAATTTAGCCACACTGTGTTCCAATTCTCCTGACATCAGAAATCAGCAAAGTGCCCTTTTCATCACATCCCAACAAGCACTGATGATTGTACCTTTTGTTTTGTTTTTAAAAAGAAAAAAATTTAGCCACACTGTGTTCCAATTCTCCTGACATCAGAAATCAGCAAAGTGCCCTTTTCATCACATCCCAACAAGCACTGATTGTATCTTTTGTTTTGTTTTTTAGTCTTCGCTAACTTGATTGGCAAAAAAGGAGTTTTCTGTGGCAGAGTTGACACTCTCTAAATTGCTTGCTTACTCGGCTCCTTGAGGATGCGATAGTAACTTTCGTCTTCTCATTCCCAGCATGTCACCTGACCCAGGATTAATGAGTAAAAGTGCCATAGCATTGTTGTTTTATTGACATTAAAATAATATAAAGAAATTGATGTATGTATAACTAAATCACTTTACTGTATACCTTAAACTACCACAACATTGTAAATCAACTATACTCCTATATAAAATGAAAAATATATATACATAAAGAAGCATCTTCTCCATTGGTTTAAGAAGAGTGAAACTGTGACTGCATGGCCCACAATAATGCAAATTCACGTATAACATAATTGGTAATTGGCTCCCATCATCACAAAAGTTTCACTCGGGTTATTTCATTAACATTGTAATACACAACCCTGCTTTTTATATAATTGGATTGTGGGACCTATATTGGAGAGAGGTACTCAGACTTTCTAGTCTGAGATGCTTCCACCAGGGGCCGTCACTAGACCTCTGAGAGGGGTTCTAAGAGAATGAGCACAAAAGGGAGAGGATAGTGTCTTCTCCACGGGGATCAGCAACCTATGGTCAGTGGCCCAAAGCTGTCTGCCACTGTGTAAATAAAGTTTTATTGGAGCAGAACCGTGCTCATACGTTAATGTTTGTCTGTGGCGGCTTTCACACCATAATGACAGAGTCGAATAGTTGTTAGAAACCATATAGCCCACAATGCCAAAAATATTTATTATCTGTTCATTTACAGTTAAAGCTTGCCAACCCCATTCTAATCCTCCCCTAGAAATTGTCTACGACACTTACCCATCTGAGAAGGAGCTACATCAGTGAGTGTAGGGCAGCATCCCAACATCTCTGTGAGGTAAGTACTATTATCCCCACTTTACAGAGGCCCAGAGAGGGTAAAAGAATTTCCCAGCCAATAATTGTTGGAACTAAGATTTGAAACCAGATAGTCTGGTCCTAGAATCTGCCTGCTTGACCACCACCTACAATGCTTCCTGAAAGTTTTCAGAAAGGGAAAACCAAAACCAGCCACATACAAAGATTCACACTCTTCAATAGCAGCGCAGAAAGCTAGGAGAAAAACGAAGCAATGCATTCAAATTTTTCAGTGAAAAAATATTTTCAACCTAAAATTCTACACCCTGATATAGTACAATCAAATATAGTGGCAGAATAAGGATGTTATCAATAATGTAAGCTCTCAATATATTTTCCCCTAATGCACTCGTTCTTAGGATGTTACTAGATAGTGTCCTCTACCAAAATGAGAAATTAAAACTATAAAGAGGAAAAGAGAGGTCTAGGAAAAAGGAAAGAGAATTCCTAGGATGAGGGTGAAAGGAAATCCAGTGTGCAGCAGGCATAGGGAGAGTCTGTTCAGAATGAAACAAGAAGACAGGGAGCCTCCCAGGTGGGAGGTTGTATTAGTTAACCACTGCTGTGTAACATATAACCCCAAGAGTTAGCAGCTTAAAACAACAAACATTTATTATCTCATACAGTTACTAAGGGTCAAAAATCTGCTTCTGGTTCAGGGTCTTTCATGGGGTTGTAATCCAGCCAAGGCTGCAGTCAGCCAAAGGCTTCACAAGAGCTGAGGGATCTGCCCATCCCCATGGCTGCTGGCAAGGGCCCCGAGTTACTTGTCCTGTGGGCCTCTCCACAGGGCTGCTCACCACGGGGAGCTGGCTTCCCCCAGTGTAGTTTGATCCGACGGAGAAGGGGACAAAGCCCAGGACAGAAGCCGAAATGTCTCTTATATGCTAATCTTGGAACTAACATACAATCACTTCTGCAGTATTCTATCAGTCACCAGAGGCCAACCCTTGTATAATGCGGAAGAAGACCACACTAGGTTTGAGTACCAGGAGATGGGGATCCCTGGGGCCGTCTTGGAGGCTGGCAACCACAGAGGTGTTCCAGTTACTGTGTAGGTGTAACAAACCTCAGTGGTGAAAAACATCCACTTATTATGCTCATGGATTTTGTGGATCAGGAATTCAGACAGAAAACAGAGGGAATGGCTTGTCCCTGCTACCCAATGTCTAGGGCCTCAGCTGGAAGACTCAAAGGCTGAGGGCTGCAATCATCTGAGTGGTTGTTTATTTATATGTCTGGTGGTTGATGCTGGCTGTCAGCTGGGGACCTCAGTCCTCACTATGTGCTCTGTACTTCTGGGCTAGTTTGGGCTTTCTGTCAGCAGTGACTGGGTTCTAAGAGTAAGAGACTTAAGAGAGACAGCCAGACAGAAAACAAGCTGTCTTTATGTCCTGGTCTCAAAAATCACACACTGTCGCTTCCACCACAATCTATTTGTCAAAGCAATCACAGAGTCCAGCCCAGGTTCAAGGGAAGGCAGATAGACTCTGTCTTCTATGTGGAATGACAAGATTCTGGAAGAGCATATGGGAGAGGAAATATTGCTGTGGCCAGTTTTGGAAAATACAGTCAACTGCAGAGGTCTTGGGAGACCGGAGGATGGGTGATACATTACCTGCTGTGCTTGAAGGTGAAGATATTCCTGAGAAGCTGTTGGTGTAGACAGAACTGGTGATGAGCATGTTGAAAACTAATAAAGTAAAATAAAGGAATTATTCATGCCAGGGAAAACAAAAACTTACACAAGAAGGAAAGGGAAGCATAATGTACGACATGGTTCAGCTAATATGGCATTTATATTGTCATAATAGTGTAAGCCTAAAGTATTGATTTAACCAAACCTTGTGCTACGATGAGGTTAAAGATGGGAATGGAAATGGGTGGGGAGTGTGTAAAAGAGTTAAATTCTTGATATTAGGAAGTCAGGAAGTAATGTTGTGACATGGTAATATAATAAGAAATATACAGTTAGTCATTGTCTCCAGTTCCTGGCACAGAGCTCCTAAAACCTTTGGAATTTCCTGAGTAATGGGATAAAGGAAGAATCTCCTATTATTCATAATTAACTCCTTTAACTAGACTTGAGTTTATGCAAATAAGGTGACTCAGTGGGCCCCTAAATGGCTTCCAGATGGGGGCTGGTTGCTGGAGGAACCAACCATGGGATTAAAGTGTTGGAATTTCCCCTGACCTCTAGGGAAGAGAGAGGAGCTGGGGATTGAACTGATCACCAATGGCCAGTGATTTAATCAATCATGCCTACATAATGGAACCTCCATAAAAACCCTAAGCATTGGGGTTTGGAGAACAACTCTGGGTTGGTGAACACATCGAGGTGCTGGGAGGGTGACGTGCCTGGAGCTTTGCTGCCCTTTGCCTCCCTGGCCCCATGCCTTGCCCTGTGCATCTCTTCCATTTGTGTGTTCCTGAGTTGTATCCTTCACAGTAAATTGAAACTAGTAAGTAAACTTTTCCTTAGTTCTGTGAGCTATTCTAGAAGATTATAGAACGCAAGGAAGGGGTTGTGGGAACCCCTGACTTATAGCGTTGGTCAGAAGTATAGGAGGCCTGAGACTTCTGACTTGTATCTGAAGAGGGGACAGTCTTGTAGGACTGAGCCCTTAATTTGTGGGATCGGACGCTAACTCCAGGTAGAGGATGTCAGAGTTGATTGAATTGCAGGACAACTAGCTGGTATCAGGGAATTGGTTGGTGTGTACGGGGGGCAGTCGAGGGAGCCCATGTGTGGCGTCAGAGCTGTTCTGGGGGTAGAAACAGATCGTAGCAGTAATGTCTAGAATTGAAAAGATAAGAAACAGCAGCATAGACATAGATTTATAAATATGTAGGTAAATCAGAGAAGAAATGGCCAAAGGATTTAAGGAATATGCCTCTTTAAACTGGGATTGGGTGGGTGAGGGAGGAGACCACCAGTTTCTACCTTGAACTTGGTGCATACTGGGCTTTCATATCCCGTCTCCCATCCTAGTTACCACACTGAGGTCTCTGCAGGCTGTGACCTTCAGGATACTGTGTCACCCTCTGCTGGGCCCCAACATGGCCTCTTCGGACCCTTCAAATCATGAGACACACCACCCAACTCAGCTTCTCTGAGAGGCACATGCCCAAACTAAGATGCAAAAGCCACCCGCCAGGAGCTGGCTTACCCTTCCCACCAGGCCAGGAACTCCTACCCTCCCAGCCTCGGAAAGGGAGCAAGAGTGTGCCCTACAAATGCTAGATTTGTCCTTGCCTCGTACCTGCCAAAATTAAACGAGCTCACCCAGATGGTCCTCCCAAGAAAAAAGGAACTGTCTACCCCAAGCCCAAACTCAGGTCTCTACCCTAAATGGCAAAAACTGCTTGTACTTGGCTTTTTCACTTTATCAAAGTCATAATGATGATGTCTACCATTTATTCAGTGCTTACACGTCTCAGGCACCATTCTAACCTCTTTGCATTAACTAGTTAATTTACTCTTTATAACAATCCCATGAGGTAGGTATTATTATTGTTGCTGATGTCATTGCTGTTATTATTATTATTCTCATTTTTAAGAGAAATGAGGCACAGACAGATTCAGCACTTCAGCATGGCAGCACAGCATCATCCTGACAAGCAAAGGCTCTGGTGCCAGAATGTTTGTGAGGAATCCTGCCCCAACCGTTTTTACTAGCTATGTATCTTTGGGTGTGTTCATGTCCCTTGGTTTCCCCATCCATGAAGTGGGGATAATAATTGTTCCTATCCCATGGGGTTATTCTGAGACTTAAATGAGCCTTTTAAATTTTAAAATTCTCAGGATAGTGCCCGGTACATATTAATTGCTATATATGTGTTTGACAGATAAGTCAACTTTCCCAGGGACACTGAGTCAGTAGGTGGTGAAATGGGATTTGAACCCTCACAGTGTGGGCTCTGGAACTGTCTCTCTTAACCACTCATTATGAAACCTATATGTTAAAAAATTTTTTTTATTCTTTTTTTTAAACTATAGGTGATTTACAATGTTGTGTTAGTTTCTGGTGTACAGCAAAGTGATTCAGTTATACATGTATATATTCTTTTTTATAAAATTAATTTATTTTAATTTATTTATTTTTGGCTGCATTGGGTCTTTGTTGCTGTGTGCGGCCTTTCTCTAGTTGCGGTGGTGGGGGGGCCACTCTTCATTGCGGTGCCTGGGCTTCTTCACTGTGGTAGCTTCTATAGTTGCAGAGCACGGGCTCTAGGCACTCTGGCTTCAGTAGTTGTGGCTCACGGGCTCTAGAGTTCAGGCTCAGTAGTTGTGGCACACGGGCTTATTTGCTCCATGGCATGTGGGATCTTCCTGGACCAGGGCTCGAACCCATGTTGCCTGCATTGGCAGGCAGATTCTTAACCACTGCACCACCAAGGAAGCCCCATGTATATATTCTTTTTCATATTCTTTTTTTAATTAATTAATTTATCTATGGATTGCACCGCACAGCTTGTGGGATCTCAGTTACCCGACCAGGGATTGAACCCGGGCCATGGCTGTGAAAGCCCGGAATCCTAACCACTAGGCCACCAGAGAACTCCCTTTTTCATATTCTTTTCCCTTACAGTTTATGACAAGATACTGAAGATAGTTTCCTGTGCTATACTGTAGAACCTTGTTGTTTACTTATTCTATAAAAAAAATTTTTTTAAGGGGTTATCTAGAAAGTAAAAATCTCCCCCTCCCTCCCCAGACCTTTATTCCCACTGCTCAGAAATAACCATTATTAACAGTTTCTTTGGTGTTCTCCATAAAAGTATCAACATGTATTGCTTATGATTTTTTAAATGGCCATTTTTAGAGCTTCAAAAAAAATTATAACTCAATGTCCAATCTCTACCAGACTCTCCATTATGGGTATAAGGAATATTTCTAGAGAACTCTACAATGTTTCCATCTGCACTGAAGGATTTATGTTCTCAACAGTGGAACAGAAACCAGTATAATACTTGGCACCCAGAGAACTGCAACAACCTCTTCAATTTATCGCCCTTGGCTAATGTCGAAGGCATGATGCTTAAAACATCAAAATTTAGGAGGTTGCACAAAAATGACACATTAAAAATACACATGCTTGCTTTATATTGCTAACACATGTTGGTTAGGAAAAATTAGGCCAAAAGCATATTCAGAAAAATATTTTTTAATGCACTTCATTGACATACTATGAATAAACTATTTCTAGGAGACTTCTTTGGTATACTGCTTGGAGGAGGATGGGAATTAAGACGGAAACTTTGGAAATTATAGGGAAATATATTTTTCTAGAATTGGCACAGTATCAGATAGGAATTGCATTCAGCTACTAGTAACAGAGATCAAGTTACTGTGGATTTAACAATTTTAGGGTTTATTCTCTGTTGTAAAAGGCTAGAACCGGCATGGCGGCTCCACAAAGTTATTTGGGATTCAGGCTCCTTCTCTGATTCTTTGTATATAACTTCAAACCTCAGGGTCAAGGTTGTCCATGTTCATGTTATGGCTATGGAGCTCATGTTGTAATTGGGTAGAAGAAGAGGAAGGGAAAAGAGGGTTGTCCCTCGCAGCTAAATCATTGTCCATTAAAGAGATTTAAAGGCCTGTTTACAGCTCATTGGCCATCCTTAACTGCAAAGGAACCAAAGAAATGTTGACCTTTAGCTGGGCACTTTGCCACTCCAAATAAAATCATCTTTTTATTTTTAAAGAAAGAGGGAATGGACAGGCTACAGTAGGCATCTAGCAACCTCTGCATTGGCACCTTCTCCAAGAAAAGGTATAACTTTGCTTAAGCAGGCACAAAAGTCTTAATCTTCCCAAATGTATTGCTCCTGTAGAGTCTCCCTGCTCTGTAAAGGGAACCATTCTCTAACCAGATGCTCAAGTCAAAAGCCTGCGAACCATCTTTGATCCTTCTTTTACCTTACATTCCAACCATGAACATGTTTTGTTGACACCCCCTCCAGGATATGTCCCATACCTTTCTAAATCTAACCGCCACTGTCACCATCCTAGTCCAAGTCCCCCTCTTCCTGTCTGGTCTTCCTGCTTCCACTCTTTTTTTTTTTTTTTTTCAGTGGCAGGTACCTAGGATTCCCCAGACCTGAAGAATCATGATTTCTAAAGAAAAGCCCCCAGCAACTCGACTCCAATAAAAATTAATTTTTTAAAAAAAGAAAGAAAAGCCCCCAAGCAGCTTCATTTTAAATAAATCCTTGGGTAATTCTTTTATTATGATGATTAAATACTAATAACATAAAATGTACCATTTTAAGGTTTACAATTCAGTGGCATTAGATGCTTTCACAATGTTGTGCAAACTTCACCACCATCTATTTTCAGAACTTTTTTCATCACCCCAGTGGAAACCTCATACCCATCAAGCAGTCAAAATCCATTCTTCCTGTCCCCAGACACAAATCTGCTTTCTGTCTCTATGGATTTACCTACTCTGGACTTTTCATATAAATTGAAGTATACAATATGTGGCCTTTTCTGTATGGCTTCTTTCACTTAGCATAATGTTTTCAGGATTCATCCATGTGGTAGCATGTGTTAGTACTTCACTTCCTTTTATGGCTGATATGTGGAAATATCACATTTTGTATATTCATTTTTTGGTAGACATTTGGGTTGCTTCTACTTTTTGGCTATTGTGAATAATGCTGCTAGGAACATTTGAGTACAAGTCGTTGTTTTGTTTTGTTTTTTAATTAATTTATTTTTGGCTGCATTTGGTCTTCATTGATGCCCACGGACTTTCTCTAGTTGCAACGAGCAGGGGCTACTCTTCGTTGCAGTGCATGGGCTTCTCACTGCAGTGGCTTTTGTTGCAAAGCACGGGCTCTAGGTGCACGGGCTTCAGTAGTTGTGGCACGCGGGCTCAGTAGTTGTGGCTCATGGGCTCAAGAGCACAGGCTCAGTAGTTGTGGCGCACGGGCTTAGTTGCTCCGCGGCATGTGGGATCTTCCCAGACCAGGGATCGAACCGGTGTCTCCCGCATTGGCGGGCAGTTTCTTAACCATTGCGCCACCAGGGAAGTCCCTGAGTACAAGTTTTTGTTTGAACATGTTTTCAGTTCTTTTGCGTATACACCTAGAAGCGGAATTACAGGGCCATGTGGCAATTCCATGTTCAAGTTATGGAGGAACTGCCAAACCCTGCTTCCATTCTGCCCCCTTATTTATTTTCCACACAGCAACCAAAGTGACTTCTTTAAAATTTGAAACAGATCATGTGGGCTTCCCTGGTGGTGCAGTGGTTGAGAGTTCACCTGCCAATGCAGGGGACATGGGTTCGTGCCCCTGTCTGGGAAGATCCCACATGCCGCAGAGCGGCTGGGCTTGTGAGCCATGGTGGCTGAGCCTGCGCGTCCGGAGCCTGTGCTCTGCAACGGGAGAGGCCACAACAGTGAGAGGCCCGTGTAAGGCAAAAAAATAATAAATAAATAAACAAACAAACAAATAAATAAAACAGATCATGTTATAATCCTACTTAAAACTCTCCAACTGGCTTCCCATTTCTCTTGGAATAAAATCCAAGCTCGTTATACTGACCTATATACTATGGTCCCTGCCCTTCTTTCCAATGCATCTCTTAACTCTGTCTTCACTTCTAAATGCTTTCTGTTCCTGCCTCAGGGCCTTCGCACTTGCTTTACCCTCTGGCTGGAGTGCTCTTCCTTCTAATCTTTCCATGGGAGACTTGCTCTCAGCCTTGAGGCCCCACCTCAAGCATCACCTCCTTAGAGAGGCCTTCACTTACCACCTTATCTGAAATAGCCGCACCCCGCCCTCAATTGCTGCCTATAGAATCACCCCGGTTTACTTTCTTTACAGCACTGACCCCTATCTGAACTTAACTCTTTAATATATGTTTGGTTGTATTGTCTGCCTCCCTCTCTAGAATATGAGCTCCATGACAGTGGAACTGTTTGTTTTTGCTAATCCCTATAACACCTGCTTTCAGCTCAGTGCCTGGCAAGCCAGAATGTTAATGAATATTAGTAATTAATTAAGTAATCATTCACTCAAAACTGAGTCTGAAAATTTTGCTCGGAGTTAGGAAGGAGATTGGTAGGGGTTTCAATGAGAAGTGGATGATCCAAATATTAAATTTAATATTTTTGTGAATTACAGTTGTGCTGGGAAGCGACAAGCAGACCTCTTGAATATCAACTTAGTATTCACTGAAGTATAATTATGAGAATTCATATATAAAATTGAAGGAAAATCAGGAAGAGTGTTTAATTAAAAGAAACACTTATATGATTGGAAACCAGCAATTTCTCAACAGACAGAATAGCTTAATGATTAAGAGTAAGCACCATGGACTTCACCACTTAGTAGCTCCATGACCTTGAGATTACTTCACATTCATACATAATTAAATGTGGGCTTAATTTAAAAATACCTAACTCCAGGTTTATTGTATGAATTAAATGAGGTAATGCTTGGGACTTCCCTGGTGGCGCAGTGGTTGAGAGTCCGCCTGCCGATGCAGGGGATATGGGTTCGTGCCCCGGTCTGGGAGGATCCCATATGCCGCGGAGCGGCTGGGCCCGTGAGCCATGGCCGCTGGGCCTGCGCATCCGGAGCCTGTGCTCCGCAACGGGAGAGGCCACAACAGTGAGAGGCCCGCATACCGCAAAAAGAAAAAAAAAAAAAAGAGTAGCCCCGTGCACAGCAATGAAGACCCAATGCAGCCTAAATAAATAAATTTCAAAAAATAAATAAATAATAAATGAGGTAATGCTTGTGAAAGGTTTAGCTCATTAAGTAGCCATTATTGGGCCTCCCTGGTGGTGGTTGAGAGTCCGCCTGCCGATGCAGGGGATACGGGTTCGTGCCCCGATCTGGGAGGATCCCATATCCCATACGGAGCGGCTGGGCCCGTGAGCCATGGCCGCTGGGCCTGCGCGTCCGGAGCCTGTGCTCCGCAACGGGAGAGGCCACGACAGTGAGAGGCCCGCATACCGCAAAAAGAAAAAAAAAAAAAAAAAAAGTAGCCATTATTATAATTATGCCCTTATAGCTACAATTTAGTAAAAATATAACAATTCAAACGGTATAGTTTAGAGTGATGTAACCATTAGAAAACTTTGCTAATCACTGAAAAAGAAACCATAAACTCTATATTATGCTCATAGGATATGTGAACTCACCATTCAATTCCTTTGACAAAAGTCTATTGAGCATCTACTATGCCAGACAACTGTCAGCCTCAGAAATATACTGTCCCTGCCCTTAAGGAGTCCACATTCTTAGGTGAAGGCCATCAAAAAGAGATAATTCTGGAGTGATATGATAAATGCAGTGGCTGGGATAGCTCTAAGAAGCTTCCAGTAGTTCCAAGCCCCGATGACCATCAGAAGTGATCTCCTGGGAAGTTGAGGTTTTAAAAAACACTGAAGTAGACACTACCGTTCTCCCCTTCTTCTAAAAAATAGAACTTTTAGCTATGGATTTGAGCATCCCAAATAAAGAGTACATTTCCCAGCCTCTCCTGCATCTAAGTAGACTAAGCTCTGGCCAATGGATGTGAGGGGAAGCAGTGCATGCAACTTCCAAGTAGTGCACTGCAGCGGAAGGTGTGTGCCCTCCCTCTTCACCTTTCCTCTCTTCCCATTGGCTGGAATGCAGAAGACACAGTGGTGTGCCAGCTTGGACCATGTAGAGGAGAGTAGCTTTCTAGGAATGGCAGAGCAGCAATGTGGAAAGAGTCTGGCCTCCTAACAGACATCCAGAGCAGAGCTGTCATGTAATCTTTGACTTTAATGCAAGAGAGAGGTAAATGTCTATTTTCTTTGAGCCATTATTATTTGGGGTCTCTGTCACTTGAAGACAAATCTATTTCCAAAAAATATATACAAAATTCCTGGCCTTACCTCTGCAACTTTTATTGTAGTAGGTTTATGATGAAGCCCAAGTAACTATATTTTTTAAAGTTTCCCAGGGAATTTATTTTGATGTTCAGACAGTTTTGAGAACTACTGAGTTGCAAATGGCTCAACAAAGCACTACCAGAAAAGGTCTTGAATAGTAAGTAGGAACTAAGAGTGGGGGAAAACACAGTCCAAGGAAAGAGGAAAGCCAGAATCAGTGAGAAACCACATGGCACCACTGAGTAAGTACCTCAAATGTTTAGCACTCCTAGAACATGGAATAATAGGCATGCAGGAAAAATAGATGAAGCTAAAAAGACTGCAGAGGTAATGCATATCACAGAGGGCCTGGGCAGCTACCAAAATACTAGACCTTATAAGTTGTGGAAAACTGTTTAAGAGTTTAAAGGAGAGGAGTGACCCAATTAGACTTTTGTTTTTGTTTTAAAATGTTTACCGTCTTAGAACATTTGTCTTTATATGTTCATACACATTTTTACAAATGGGGTTATAATGTATATATTGTTGTCTTTTTTTTTTTTTTTTTTTTGCGGTAAGCGGGCCTCTCACTGTTGTGGCCTCTCCCGTTGCGGAGCACAGGCTCCGGATGCACAGGCTCAGCGGCCATGGCTCACAGGCCCAGCCGCTCCGCGGCATATGGGATCCTCCCGGACCGGGACACGAACCCATATCCCCTGCATCGGCAGGCGGACTCTCAACCACTGTGCCACCAGGGAGGCCCTATTGTTGTCTTTTAATGACAGAAAATATTCATCTGTAGCATCATTTAAATTATTTATTTATTTATTTATTTATTGGCTGTGCTGTGCGGCTTGCAGGATCTTAGTTCCCTGACCAGGGATTGAACCTGTGCCCCCTGCAGTGCAAGCGCGGAGTCCTAACCACTGGACCCCCAGGGTATTCCCTATAGCACCATTTTAAATAGATAAATACCACCTCATTTTATGAATAGGTATTATTTTTAACCAGTCCCATTATAGTGGCTTCATCCTTCTGCAGTTTAACTAAGCTGGAACTACATTTCCAAGAGTTCCCTTCTCTATAGTCTGGGTTACAGTTGGCCATGAGAAAAATGTATGCAGGATTGGGCAGGCAGAAGTGAAGGAGATGTCTTTACGCTCTGAAGGTCAGCGTATGGCACTGTTGCCACTCACACACGTTATGGCTGATCTGCTGTTTCACCTTGTCTGTGTGGGGCAGCAGCCAGGCCTGCGGCTGCTCCAGCAACTCTGGGTCTCCTTTGGCTTCTCCAAATCCTGGGAGATGCATGTGATGGGTGCCTGCCCGTTACCCACATCGTCAAGGCTGCAGGTGGTAACAGGTTCCACTCTGTCCTCACCGGCTCCTGTTCATCTTTGCATTTGCCGACTTCATGTATATTTTTCCTTCCCAACTGTTGACATCAGGCCCAACACCAGAATTCAGAAAAGCCACCCCCTTACATACTGACTACTGGACCACTGATGACCTGTTCCCGCAGATGTGCAGGGTCTAATCTCTATACTAAGTTCCTTAGTCCCTTTCACCCTTAGTGGTTCTGCTTCTCTGACCAAACTCTAACTGAATCCTGTCTCTGTTCATCGGATTCTCTGGGAAGCAGACACTGAGACGGACTTAGGAGTGCAGTTGGGAGTAACACCTGGGAAGATAAAACAGTGAAGAAGCAGGATTGGCTAGAGAGAGCCTCAGATCGCAATGCAGACTTGGCACAGGTTCAGCCAAGTCAGCAGGGAGCCCTGGAGCATAGTTTCCTGCTAGAGGAGTCCCGTGGATGAGCAAAACTCGCCAGGCTCTTGCACCTTGCTCAGTCCTCAGCCAGGGCTGCCTCAGAAGAACGTGGCCTCTGCGTGAGAGTACGGCGGATCCGGAACAGATCAAAGGTGGAATCTGCCAGCTCCAGCACTCCTTGCAGTGAAGGACAAGTTCATTCTTTTTTTTTTTTTGCATTTTTTTTACATCTTTATTGGAGTATAATTGCTTTACAATGGTGTGTTAGTTTCTGCTTTATAACAAAGTGAATCAGTTATACATATACATATGTTCCCATATCTCTTCCCTCTTGCGTCTCCCTCCCACCCTCCCTATCCCACCCCTCTAGGTGGTCACAAAGCACCGAGCTGATCTCCCTGTGCTATGTGGCTGCTTCCCACTAGCTATCTATTTTACGTTTGGTAGTGTATATATGTCCATGCCACTCTCTCGCTTTGTCACAGCTTACCCTTCCCCAGGCTCTTCAATAAGTGGTGCTGGGAAAACTGGACAGGTACATGTAAAAGTATGAGATTAGATCACTCCCTAACACCACACACAAAAATAAGCTCAAAATGGATTAAAGACCTAAATGTAAGGCCAGACACTATCAAACTCTTAGAGGAAAACATAGGCAGAACACTCTATGACATAAATCACAGCAAGATCCTTTTTGACCCACCTCCTAGAGAAATGGAAATAAAACCAAAAATAAACAGATGCGACCTAATGAAACTTCAAAGCTTTTACACAGCAAAGGAAACCATAAACAAGATCAAAAGACAAGTTCATTCTTGAAGGGACACCCCAGAGGCTGCCCCGCCCACAATCACACAGTTAATTGACTCCGGTTTTTCACGTTGCTCTAAACAATACTTAGGTGAATAATCTAGCAGGTCAATCTTTTTGCACATCCATACATATTTACTTAGGATTAATTCCCAGGAATGAGAGTTCTGGGTCAAAGCATAGGGCCAGTTTTGAGGCTTTTGATTTATAAAACCAGAGTGATCCTCAGAAGAATCAGGGTTTTAATTAGAATTTAATGAACACTGAGGCTGAACATTTTTATATGACTTTGGACATTTGTATTTCTTTAAAAAAATTTCTTGTTCATATCCTTGCCTATATGATATTCATCCTTTTTAAAGGATTTGAAAGAGCTATTTATATGTAAAAGATTTTGACCCCTTGTCTGATATGTATAACGCAAATGATCCTTCTGTTTGCCCTTTGTCTTTAACTTTTTTCATGTTTTTTTTGATATACAGAATTTTTTATATATTTAATACTATTAATAGTTTCCTTGGTGATTATTCTTAGAAAAGCCTTGGCCACTCAAGATTACATTAATATTCAATTATATCCTTTTTTTAACCATGATGTTTTATTTTGTGATCTGATTTGGGGGGGTCTAATATATAAATATATAATGTTTTATCATACTGTATAAACTGTGTGTGTGTGTGTGTGGGTGTATAGCTGTCCTTTCTTTTTTTGTCCCATTGATCTTTCTGTAGCAATAGCCCAACTGTTTTAATTATTTTGGTTTCATAATAAATATTAACTAACATATAGTTAAGCATACACAAATATATTAAGCATCACCTGTGTTAAGTACTTAACAACTTTGTTTTAATTATTTCAGTTTCATGATAAATATTAACTATTTAACATAACAATGTTTTGATAATTTTTATTTCATGATAAATGCTAACTGGTAAGGTAAGACCCATCTTAAAATTTATTTTTTTTAAATGTCTACTTGTCTTCCCTGTAAGGTTATGCATCTGTTCCTATATCCACGTGTGGCAAGTAAAAGACGGCCATAAATTTTTTAATACTCCTCCCCTCCAGAGAGAGAATCTGTCTCCCCTCCTCTTGTGGGCTCTGTGACTGGTTTGTCCTGATACATTATGGCAGAAGTGATGTTGGGCCAGTTTCCCGGCCTGGGCTTTTCCACTTCCTGTCTCTTAGGACACTGTCTCTCAAGCCCTGAGCTGCCATGGAGGAAGTCCACAACCTTCACATTGCCATGCCAGAGAGCCCAGACTTCAAAGCATCCCTACCAAGGTGCCACACCTGTAAGTAAAGCCAGCTGGACCCTCCAGACCAGCCCGTGTGCCAGCTGAATACCAGAGTGGACTCAGTCAACACCACGTGCTGCAGAAGCATTGCCCAGCTGAGCCCTGCCCGAATCCCTGAACCACAAAATCATCAGGTATAATAAAATGGTGGTTGTTTTAAGCTAAGTTTTCAGGTGATTTGCTATGCAGCAACAGAACATCATATGATAGAACATCATGACTCCCTATGGGAGTAGACTTTCCTGCTCTGTTGACTTCAAGTTAGACTGTGACTTGCTTTGGCCAATGGTATCCAAGTAGACAAGACATATGGCAGGTCTGCACAGAAACTTAACCACGTTTCCTGCAGCTCTTTTGCTGTCCCTCTGCCATGTGGCATGTCCCTGACAGAGGCTGCTCCTTCAGCCTGCGTCCTGCAGCATGAAGGCATGTGGAGCAGAGGGCAGCTGACCCACAGCTAACAACATACAGTGTAAGCAAGGAATAAACTCTTGCTGTCTTAAGCCATCAAGATTTAGGTGTTGTCCACTATCACAGTCACACTTAGAATAACATACTACACAGCTGTTATTTCTCTCCCCTTTCATCATTATTGGGAAAGCCCATTTCCCATGATGAAGTCTGAAGATGTCAGATATTCATTTTCCCAGCCTCCCTTACAGCTAGAGGTGTTCTTGTTCTGACCAACGACAAGTAAAGGGCAATCTATGAGTGGGATGTAGTTTTGGGAAATATTTTCCTCAGCGATCAAAATACAGACACGAAAGGAGTTATCTTTAGCTGCCCTGGCCACCCACCTGTTCTAGACACTATTCCTGTGAGGGTGTGTTGGCTAGAGCCACAGCAGCCATCTTGTAACCATGAGTCAACAAACCTGAGAATTAAAAGCCAATATGCTGAGGAATGGAGGGTTAACAAGATCTTGGATCTTTAATAAAATTGTTGAGCCACTCAACATCTCTAGGACTGCCTACCACCAAAAACATCTTATAATGTGAGACAATTGTCTCAATCGTGTAAGCCACTGTTAGTTGGTAATTCTGTTATTTGTAGCCAAAAACAAAAAACAAAACAAAACATTTAACTAGTGTACAGTTATCTGCTGATTTTGCCTTCCCAGAACCAGCATGCAACCTTTTTCTTCTGGCAACAGCATTGTCTTTTAAGGAATCGATACCACACACACACACACACACACACACACACACACACACACACATTTGACGCAGCATTTGGTACAAGTGAGATTGCAATCTCCAGCTCCTGGGGTGAGCATGTGACCAGCCTGGCCAATCAGAGTGGTACATCCACCCAGCTATAGCGAGATTTACTTCTTTAAGCTGAGGTTCATTTCTGTGTCTTTTGGCAAAGCTATTGGGAAAAAGAGGCTCCCTTTTCATTGGGATTGCTGCTGGGGAATGAAACCAACACAGAGAAAAGCAGAGTACAGAGAGAAAAGATGGATTTCTGATGACATCAATGAGCCTTTGGGACTGTCCTTTGCCAAGTCTACCTTTGGACTTTCTGTTCAGTTATATGAACCAACAAAGTCTTATTATTTCATAAGCTGGTTACAACGGAAAGATTCCTGACTGATACAGACCAGAGTCCTGGTTTACAGGTAGGGCCAAGGGGCCTCAGCTGAAGTAAAGCAGGTTGGAGGGCAGGGTGACATAGGGGAAGGACAAGACATAATAACTCTACGAGGTACTGCTGTTATCTGTCTCTTTCATGGATGTTGGAGGCTGACGCATTGAAGGGTAAAGTTCCTTACCCAAGGGCATTCAGTGAGTAATTAAAAGGGTCCAGGTTCAATCTCAGGCTTTTTTTTTTTTTTTTTTTTTTTTTGCTGTACGCGGGCCTCTCACTGCCGTGGCCTCTCCCGCTGCAGAGCACAGGCTCCGGACACACAGGCTCCGCGGCCACGGCTCGCGGGCCCAGCCGCTCCGCGGCATGTGGGACCCTCCGGGATCGGGGCACGAACCCGTGTCCCCTGCATCGGCAGGCGGACTCCCAACCACTGCGCCACCAGGGAAGCCCTCTCAGGCTTAATAGAACTCCAAAACTCAACTTATTTTTATTGAACCACACTGATTCTCAGGGTAGCTCTATAACCAAGAATCAAGTCTATGTAATGCCTCATAAACATCAAGAAGAGTTTTATTGGTGTGGGCTGGGCAGGGCAGAGGACAACTCATAGCTTCCTTCTATTGTATTTGAGAGTCAAGTTCAGAATTCTTAATTATTTTCCTGATTAGCCATAATTAGGTTTATACAACATTACTACTTAAGTGCTACTCCCCAGGGCTCCTACACACGCTGTCTCAGGTTCAGTCACCTTGGCAAGGAAAGGGGCTTCTGGAATTCCCATCTTATTTTCAGGATATGTAGATGGGTTCTTCCAGAAAACCCCAGGTCAGCGAAAGACCTTTGCAGCAGCCCTGGTGGAACAAGTGGGGGTTGTGCCAGTGCCTGTCCCACACCTCTCTGGGAATCGCCTCTCAAGTGGATCCCAAGCACCAGGCCTTCAGCTCCTCCCTTGATGACTCTTGCCTTCTGAGCCCAGCAGGTAGGCAAATTCACAGGCCCCGTTTCCAAGCTCACAGTCTTACCAGGTGTGGACACAAATGTCAGCAAAGGGCTGTTGCTCTTAACATTTCCAGCTCTGTAATAAACCGTCTGTTGTAACGCCTTGCTACTTGTCCCTGGACCTGACCTGGTGAGTGGACTCCATTTCAGTGCTCAACCTTTACCAAACCCAAGCTGACTGGCAGCCAGTCCGAGAAGCAGGATGCCCAGCCCACCGATGGCTGCCTCCAAAATGGTCCCTGGACCCAGGACTACTGCCTTCCAGTTCCCCCAGCCAGTGGATCCCAAAGTGTAGGAAACACAGTGCTCATGTACCCAAGATGATTTTCAGAGGTAACCCCACAGTTCTAAATAACCCCAAATCACACAATGAAAAGGCGATTCTTTCTCCATCCTGTAGATCACCACAGAGGAGCTGTGTTTCAGGCAGGTTTGTCTTTTTTTTTTTTTTTTTTTTTTTTTTTGCGGTACGCGGGCCTCTCACCTCTGTGGCCTCTCCCGTTGCGAAGCACAGGCTCCGGAAGTGCAGGCTCAGCGGCCATGGCTCATGGGCCCAGCCGCTCCGCAGCATGTGGGATCTTCCCGGACTGGGTCACGAACCTGCGTCCCCTGCATCGGCAGGCGGACTCTCAACCACTGCTCCACCAGGGGAGCCCCAGGTTTGTCTTTTACAACTCTTTAACACTTGCTAATCTCTCTTTTTGACATTTGTTTGTTTCTTTCTATGTATTTTGTTTACGGCAGTTTCTAATTTACAGGAGTGATATTCAGTTCCTTTACAAGCTCAAATACATAAATTTTTAAACAAGTCAATTCATAGACAAATAATAAGTAAATAATGGCACAGCTCGTAGAGACTGTATGGCAACAATGACGAGGGTGGTAGACAAATCACTGCATTTGGCAACTGCTAATGACAGCACAGGGCTCCCCACCGGTGTCATCAGAGCCCCCCACCCCCAGAACAAATCCATAGGCAACTCTGTCAGGGTCGATATCAAGAGGATGAGTTTCAGACAGTTTATACCACAGCAGCCAGACGGGTGCCCCGCCCTCCTGCCTGACAAAGGTCTCCAACCTCCTAAGCTTGGTGAGATCCTGAAGACTTCATGCTGAGAAAAAGTGGGGGCAGTTTGCTCCCTCACCCACCAGAATAGCAAGTAGAGGCTGGGGGATCCCCCAGGCCCTCCAGGGACCCTTATTCGGTCAGGAGCACTACTCACTGGCACAGAGCAGGTGTGGATCCAGAGGCTATGGGCCAGTGTTATGCCCGGTGCCTTGTGGTGGTTGAAGAACAGCTCACTGGTAGCTGTCACCGGGAGCCTGGCTGGAAGCTTTTTTTTTTTTTTTTTTTTTTTTTTGTGGTGCGCGGGCTTCTCACTGCTGTGGCCTCTCCCGTTGCGGAGCACAGGCTCCGGACGTGCAGGCTCAGCGGCCATGGCTCACGGGCCCAGCCGCTCCACGGCATGTGGGATCTTCCCGGACCGGGGCACGAACCCATATCCCCTGCATCGGCAGGCGGACTCTCAACCACTGCGCCACCAGGGAAGCCCTGGAAGCTTTTTTTAAAAATATTTATTTATGGGCTTCCCTCGTGGGAAGGGGGTGGGGGGAAGGGGATATGAGAATCTGTTGTTCAATGGGTAAAAGTTACAGTTATACAAGATGAGTAAGTTCCAGAGATCTGCCATACGACAGAGTGCCTAGTCAACAGTAATACTGTGCACTTAAACATACGTTAAGCATGTTAGGTCTCATGTTACATGTTCCTACTACACATGTTAAAATAAACCTAAAAAACAAAGGGAAACAGGAAATTTTTGGAGATGATGGATATGTTTATTACCTTAATCATGGTAATGGTAATACAAGTATATACACATGTCCAAACTCACCAAATTGCATACATTAATTATGTGCAATTTTTTGTATACCAATTATATCTCAATAAAGCTGGGGGAAAAGTCATTGACATATACAGTAATGGTGAATGCCGAGCAGCTGATGTGCTGATAAATGTTTAAAAACAGGCTCTCCTAAGCAGAAAAGTGCTAGACTATTGCATCTGCCAATGTCTATGGTGTAAATATTCCCACTGCAGCAATTTCAAGCTACCAAGTCTGACATCACTGAAAGCAGACTTAGGAAGATAGACGCACAATTGGCTCCCAATGTGTCTTGTATCAAAGTGCTGATACAAGACAACTCCAGCACAGGCCTGGGAAGGGATATGAGCGGGGTACCGACAGCATCTCCTTTACGTATAGCCAGAGTGCTTTGCTACAGACATAGAATCTCATGATTTTATGTGACTTTTACACTCTCTTCTGTGATATGCCAATGCTTGAACATCTTACTATGAAACAAAATGGAAGTACTCTCCAAACCTTTTAATTATTTCATACTCTAGGAAGGTATGTCTTGTCTATTATTTTTACATCACCTCTTCCCCCACTACCCACCTTCATCAGTGAAAACCCACTTAAGAAGCCAGACTTCAAGGATCCCTTCATTTGGTCAACCTAACACTAATGGATATCTCTTGTTTTGCCTGACCAGCATCATTTCCCCTTCTGATAATAACCCTGCATTTTCTTTTAAGCAACCATCCTTTACCCCATCTTGAGTCCTCCTCGGGCCTTATTTCCTGGCTCTGGCATTTAGCACATGACAGTCCTGGCCAAATAGAAAGTTCCATTCCCCTGGAGAAATGACAAGGTTCCAGGGGGGCTAATGAGACTCTTTGCTTGGAATTATTGAACAAGAAAATCTCTTCCCTCTGCATTAATAGGCTAGTAGGATGGAAGCCTGGAGCTGCTGGTGGCCATCCTCCACTACAAGGAAAGAGCCCACCTGAGAACGAATACAACACAAAAGAAAGCTGAGATGAGAGACAGAAAATAACTGAGTCCTGAGAGCATCATTTTGGTCCTTGGATTCAGCTGTGCCTGAGACACTTGCAGACTTTCCCAGTTTTCTGGATACTTCCACACTTTTTCAATATATGAACCCATAAAATTTTTTTTACCTGAAATCCCCTTGATTTGGGTTTTCAGTCACTTGCAACCAAAAATTTTCTGGCTGATTCACAGATCTGAGATCAAATGAGTTGGTAAACACCCCTCCAAACTTTCCTCTTTGGTCCTAGTTAGAGCTCAGTGTACAAGTAAGAATACAGTTCACTGGGGCTGGGCCTCCATGAGGAGGAATCCCAAGCAGAACTGGTCCATGTAAGCTACCCATGGCACAAAGGGGGTCACTTCAGGATCCGGATGCTCATTTTCTGCTCGATGTTCATCTTCTCTAAGGACTGTGGGGAGATGGGTGGTAGTCAAGAGGCTTGAATTCCAAACCTCTATGCTTCCAACCTCCTCTCCCATCCCCCAGGCCCCATGATTCCCTGGGGGACCCCCTCTCTTTCTGCCCTCCTCCTTCCAACTTCATTTCCCATGTCCACCTGTCCTAGGGACTCCTGGTCTCAACTTCTCAGGCCTGAGGGCATCCTGACCTTGGCGAACTCCAGGAAGGACACAGCGCCATCCCCATCTTCGTCGGCTTCCTGCACTGTGCGGTCGGCAATGCTCTCCAGCTGCTCTTCTGTCACCTGTACCCCAAGCATCAGCCGGAGTACCTGGGTGGTGGAGGAAGAGACAGAGACAGCCATAAGGAGGAGGCGCAGGGACTACTAACACCATCCCCCAAACCTAGTCCGCATCACCCCAAATGTTAGTACCAATTTTGTAATCCATCCCTCATTCATTTTCCCCCGATTCCAGTCACTTCCCACCACAGCCCCCAATAATTCCCCCATTGCTTCTCCATCCAACTCCCCCATCTGTCATTCACTATCCCACTCTCACCTCAGTAATGTGCCCAAGCTCATTACTCAAGCCCAACCTTAGAACCCAGTCTCCACCTATCCTCCACCCCATCCCCCATCTCATCCTCCAACTAGTCCCAAATCCATCCACCACCTCATCACATCTATCCCAGAGTTTCTCAGTCTCAGCACTATTGACATTTGGGGCCAGATAACTCCTTTTGGGGGGTGGGGTGGGGAGGGGGCCACCCTGGGTATTGTAAAATGTTTAGCAGCGTTCCTGACCTCTACCCACTAGGTCCCAGGAGCACCACCCCATCAACCAAAAAGGTCTCTAGATATTGCCAGTGTCATTCAGGGGGCAAAATCACCCCCAGTTGAGAGCTACCGATATATTTCCAACTTCATACCCAAATGTTCCCCATCCCATCTCCCAACTAACCCACACTCCAACCCCACCCACTCCCATTCCCCACCCAACACCCCAGTCATCTGCATCTCCCACCCACCAATCATCCCTCCATCGCCCACAGCCATTCCGTTCTACCACGCCCCCCTTCCCTTGGGTTCTTCCAACCTGCAGCATCTCATGCCTGGAGATCTTTCCATCTCGATCCAGGTCGTAGAGCTGGAATGCAACTGGGAAGAGAGTGGAGGGGGAAAAGGAAGGTGGGTCTTCCCTGGCTCTCTTCCCTTCAAAGTTCACCTTGGAGGAGTGGGGTGCGGGGGACACCAATGGGTCCACACAGGGAGTGGAAGGTGCCTGGGCCTTCTCAACGGGTGTGGTCAATCTGAGGTTCCACTCGGGTAGGGGGCACAGACTCACAGCGAAGTTTGTTCATTCTGCTGTTGAGGGGCTCGGGTGCCCTGGGGTCCCGGTTTCCGTGGTCCTCATCATCTACAGGTCGAAAGTGAGCCAGGACTCTGACAAAGGCTGGGAAGTCCAGTTGCAGACTCCTGGGGGGTGGGGGGAGGCAGGCAATGGTGCAGGCGCGGTGGTCGCCGTGGCCCTGCCTCTGCCTCTGCCTCAGTCGCTAACCTTCCCCCCCAGGCTCTCACCCCCACCTCCCCACCCGCGGCGAGGCTCACCCGTCAGGGAAGAAGCTGTCTATAATGCGGTCTCCCAGGGGGTTCACGGCCAGCGCCCCGATCTGCTGCAGATCCACGCGGCTGGAAAGTCAAAGTTTAAGGGGGGTGGGGCAAAGACGGAACATGGTCAAGGAGGGGATGGGGTCAGAGAGGCAGAGGTGAGAGGTCAGAAGGCCAGCTCCGGCTCACCTGAGGTAGCCCTTCTCATTACTGTCAAGCGCTCGGAACCGGTAGTAGAGGCGGAGCAGACTGGCCTGCGAGACTGCGGGAGCGGAGGCGGACGGTGACTCCCCGAGGACTCTGGGAACGCGGCCGAACCCCGGGATGCGCTCCATGCCCAGGGCGGCCGCGGGGGTTGAGCGGGGGGCGGGGGGCTGGCTGGAGGGAGGCTCCACCCGGGCCCCGGGGCCGAGCGGGCGGAGTGGGACCCGGGAGATCCGGGAGACCAAAAGAGACCAAAGCCACCCCCTCCATCCGCCTCCGGTCCTGCAGTCTGCCTCGACCCCGGCTGGAGGCTAGCTGGGTGCCCACAAGCCCGGAGCCGGGACCCCTGGGTGAACGCGCCCCCCGCCCGCGAGCCCGGCCGCTAGGATCTTCTAGGTTCTCCCGGCCCCGGGACCCTCCCCCGGAGCCCCCCGGAACCCCACCGGGTCCCCGGGCGCTATGCGCCGCACTCACAGCCGGTCTCCCGCTGGATGCTGTCCACGTCGGGGATCCTGGCGGCGTGGGAGCTGCGGGAGCCCATGGCCGAGCTGCGCCGGGGCCGGCGTCCTCCCCGCCCGCCTCGCAGGCGCGGCCGCGTGGTGGCCCCTGGGCCGAAGGCCACAGCCCTGGCGGGGAGCCAGGCTCCTGAACCCCGCCGTTCCTCGCCTCCCACCCGCGACCCGGGCGAATAGAAAACCGTGCCCGGGTGGCGGGGTCAGCGGGGCGAGAGCGAAGAACGCGCGGTTGCATCCCGAGACTCTGAGGTCGGGCGGGGAGGGGAGGGGAGGGGAGGGGAGGGGAGGGGAGGGGCTGGGCTGGGCCGGGTCCGCCGGCCGCGAGTCCCCGTTCCCACGCTCGCCCCGGCACCGACCCGCCTCCTCCCTCCCGGCCCTGGGCCTCCCGGGTGCCGCTGAGCAAGGCTCGAGGTCCGCCCTTCTTCATCTGGAGACAGAATCCAAGTCCTTCTGGGAAGTGGGTGACGGGTGGGCAGGGGAGCTAGACGTATTCGTCCCAATTCGGGATGGCCCCAGCCTGGGGCCCCCTACCCAGGCAGGAGGGCCTGGAGACAGAGGCCTTGAAAGAATCCCAAACGGGGCTGAAGCGAGGAGGGTTGGGAGGCGGAGAGCAAGGGCTGGTTTAAGTAGAAGGAGCGCCGGGTTTGAACGACTTAGATTGGAATCCCAGCTATGCTTCTCACTCTGGACAAGTCAGCGTATCTTGGTTTCATCTCTTTTGTTTGGTTCACATAGCCTTGTTGTTGTTTAATTGAGTCAATGCTTAAAAATCTGGATATTTAACCCCAAATCCCAAATTCCTGGCTTCTGAAAAATCAGATCTGACACCATGAGGCCCGCAGTCCTGCCTGGCGCCGCTTGGGGGCAGCTGGGAACAGCTGCCATGTGTAGAGGGGGCATCCTGAGGGGTCCTCCTGCTATAGTCCCCAGCCAGCCCGGCTGCTCCCTTACGAGCCCTACTGGGCTCTGGTAGAAGCTCCAGCTAAGGGACTGACTAAGCCCTCCGACCAGCCCTCAAGCACCAGGGGAATCCACATGCAGCCTGAGGGAGCGTCACAAACCTCACTGTCACCAACCTTAACATAATAATAATAACGACAGCAAGGGCGCTCATTTTTTTGAGCACTCACCATGGGCCCTGCACTTTGCTATGCCTTTTAAGTGCATTAACTCAGGTGCTTGCTACACTGCCATCTTCCCACTTTTCTGTGGTGGAGGCTGCCATCGCTTGAAATAGCTGTGAACTGTTATAAAGCATGTATCCTCCATGGGGGCCACATCACCCCCAAGGGGCAAAAATCTTCTTTTTATGTATGAAACACAGACACACATATAACACATAAATAGATATATTTATATATCTGTAGTATTAAAATTTCATGGGAGGGACTTCCCTGGTGGCGCAGTGGTTAAGAATACGCCTGCCAATGCAGGGGAAACGGGTTCGAGCCCTGGTCCGGGAAGATCTCACATTCCACGGAGCAACTAAGCCCGTGTGCCACAACTACTGAACCTGCGCTCTAGAGCCCACGAGCCACAACTACTGAGCACATGCGCCACAACTACTGAAGCCCGTGCGCCTAGAGCCTGTGCTCCCCAACAAGAGAAGCCACCGCAATGAGAAGCCCGCGCACCGCCATGCAAAGAGTAGCCCCCGCTCGCCGCAACTAGAGAAAGCCCGCGCCCAGCAACGAAGACCCAACACAGCCAAAAAAAAAAAAAAAAAAAAAAGATTTCATGGGAGAGGGGTGGTTAAGGGAAAAAAAAGTCTAATAATGCTCCTTAAGTGGGGGGTGATAATTTTTTAAAAGTTGAGAAACTCAGTTGTAAAGGAACAAGCACCACAGGTGTCCAGCTTTGCATGTATCATTACCCTCTCTTCCCCCATCATAATCACATATATACACAAATTTCCCAAGGGGAAAAAAGGCAAGCTGTTCATTACAAGGGTTCAAGTTCATACCCGCCTTGGAGAGAGAGAAACTGGAGAAACAATCAAGCCTCTAGCCCCAGGCAGAGTCGCACAT
The DNA here is from genome assembly GCF_025265405.1 of Mesoplodon densirostris. Taxonomy (NCBI): domain Eukaryota; kingdom Metazoa; phylum Chordata; class Mammalia; order Artiodactyla; family Ziphiidae; genus Mesoplodon; species Mesoplodon densirostris. The sequence continues at coordinate 49,106,005 of NC_082676.1, forward strand.
CAGATAAGCCTTGAAAATATTGATCTAAGAAGTGCATGCTTCTCTTTTCAGGTACCCCAGGGATTAGGCAACTGTCATAAAGAATGCCTGATTCCCTTTCAGATGCCCCACAAGGACTAAAGCATGCGGGAAACTACACTGCTCCCTAATGAAGCCAAGCAATCACTCCCGCGCCACCCTGGGAGTGTAGGACGGGTTAGGTTCTGAACCCAGGATGGGGTAAGAGTCCCTGGGAGCCTGCAATAATCATCTCAGTCCAGCTTGGGCTGCTGATCTTGGAAAGAGCTCGTCCAGCCTTAATCTCTGAGTCAGTGCTGCACTAAAGTAAATCAGGCCAGAGAGCAATTTACAACCCCAATCCACATACCATCACAAGCTTACAGGAAAACACTGTGCTAGAATTGATTCCTGCTTCATGCATACAAGTAGTGTTTAAATCAACTTCACAATTTACATGGCCACATCTTTTCAGGGCACTTAAAGGGGAAATGTTTTGGGGAGAATTTCATCTGAAGAATCTGTTGAATAGGATTCAGGCTAAACGTTTGTCATTTGCTTTTAAGCTGCATAAAAGTTGCTAGCCATTCTTGATGAAGCAATACTGAGGTTCAACTGGAAAAATGCAGATGCAAGAATAGTTGGGAAAATATAGAACACTTACAACTCAATAACAAAAAGACAGCTCCTTGTTTTTACAATGTTCTCAATGAGTTTAATATTTTAATATATGTTAGAGCTCCTTTTCCCCATAAAATTGCAGGTTCCTTAAGGGTGGAGGGCATATAAGAAATTATAGAACAAGGCCAGATACCTGGAAAGTCCAAATATCTGTGTCCTCCTGCTGAGAGCTCAGGACAAGAAGGCTTGACCAAGCCCCCCTTTCTGCCCTCATACTGCAAGGGGAATTTGGTTAGTTTTTCAAATTAAGCTTTTAAATTTGTCAGCTTAACAGGGAACTTACACATTCCAAACTCATCTTTCTAGCAAGAGTCAAGTTACACCACACACAAGGTGGCCTGTTTCCTGAGTTATTTAATTAGAATCTACAGATATCCACAGGGAAAACATATTTCAAAACAGGCTGCCTCTTTGGGAGAGAGTGGGGATGGGTGCACAAGTGTGGGAGGAAAGAATAAGACGATGCCCCTGGAAGATATTAGCTCCAGACTTGTTTTGGGAGCAATGATCTTCACACATTAGATTTCCAAAGACACACCTGGAAAGGAGAGTGGGCTGGAGCTGAGCTTGGCTGTCACCACGTGGAAGAGGGAGCTGAGAATTTCAGACAGCTGTGGTTCTTGGAGCAACCCTACCCAAGGGAATCACACAGAAAAGTCCCCTCCAAGACAGCTGTTCTGGTTACTATAAGGTTCAGCTGCTGTAACAAAGAGCCTCCACATAAGAATCGCTAGTAGAAGTTGGCATCTCTCTCATGTTTGGGCCTGGAGGCAGACAGTCCAGGGCTGGCCTGGCAGGGCTGCTCCAGGAAGCTCCTCTCCCTTGATGCTCTATCATCCCAGGGACGTTGCCCTCATCCAGGATGGACGCAGGCCAGGATGGACCTCCAGCCTCAGAGCTCACGTTCTCACCAGCAGGACAGAGGGAGAAGCAGGGAAAAGAGCCTGCCTCTCCCTCCTAGGAAGTATCCTAGAAGTCATGCAAATTGCTTCCCATTCCATTCTGGAGGGAGAGCTTAGTCACATAACCAGCCTAGCTGCAGAGGAGGATGGGCACTTCTGTAGTACTGGGCGACCATGTGCCCAGCTAAAATTTGGGGTTTCCAAATAACCCAATTTTTAAGTGAGCCAAAAAAGTCTTAAATTGACATTTCTCCAAAGATACACAGATGGCCAAAAGCACATAAAAAGATGCTCAATATCATTAGTCATTAGGGAAATACAAATAAAACGACAGTAAGATTTAATTTCACGCCCACTAGACTGGCTAGAATTTAAAACAAAACAAAACAATGGAAAATAACAAGTTTTGGCCATGATGTGGAGAAATTGGAACCCTCATACATTGCTACTAGAAATGTAAAATGGTGCAGCTGCTACGGAAAACAGTTTGGAGATTTCTCAGCAAGTTAAACAGAATTACCATATGAGCAATTCCACTGCTAGGTATATACCCAAAAGAATTGAAAACAGGTGTTAAAACAAAAACTTGTGCATGAATGTTGATAGCAGCATTATTCACAATAGCTACTATGTGGAAAGAATCCAAATGTCCACTGATTAATGAGTCAATAAAATGTGATATATCCATTATAATGGAATAATATTCAGCCATAAAGAGGAATGAAGTGCTAATACATGCCACAATATGGATGAACTTTGTAAAGTAAAATAAACCAGTCACAAAAGACCACATATAATGTTATTCCATCATAACATGAAATGTCAAGAATAGGAAATCTGTAGAGACAGAAAGTAAATTAGTGGTTGCTTAAGACTAGGGGAGCCAGTGGGAAAGGGAGTTATAGATAAAGGGTACCAAGTTTATTTTTGAGGTGATGAAAACATTCTAAACTTGTGGTGATGGTTACGCATATATGTGAATATATTTATCTCTTGAATTGTACACTTTAGACAGTGAATTATATGCTATGTGAATTATATCTCAGTAAAGCTGTTTAAAGACAAAAGCCAAGATAGCCTGAAAAACTCTGGAAAGTAAAAAGTAATGAGGGCAAACTAATCCTAACAGATTTTTAAATGTATTATAAAGTTACAATGAGCTATGAGGTAATAGGGCAGGAACAGACAGAAAAGAAACAGACAAGAAAGTCAGAAACAGACCCAAATACATGTGGGAATTTGACATGTGATAAAAGTGACATTTCAACTCAATGGAGGAAATGTGAATTACTCAGTAAATGTCATTTGGGACATCTGTCTTTGGGGGGAAAAAATAAAGCTGTACCCCTACCTTCACATACCAAAATTAATACCAGACAGAATAAACGTTTAAATGCAAAGTGAAACTATACAATACTAGAAGAAATCTTAAATGTTGTTATAGTCTTGAACTTGAAGGCCTTTTTAAACATGAAACAAAGCACAGAAAGCATACAGAAAAGATTGGCTTATTTGACTGTGTGAAAATTAAAATCTCTTTATGGCGATACATAGAGAGATAGAGATCTCAAAGTCAAAAAGACTAGCTGGGGAAATATTCAGTCTATATGAAAGACCAAAGATAATTTCCTTAGAATACAAAGATATCTTAAAAATCAAAAGGAAAATGACAAGACAACAAAAAGGAAAACCAAAAAAACCCACACCTCTCACTAGAAAAAATGGGATAAGATGTGAAATAGAAATGGTAAATAGCATAAGAAGATGCCCAACCTCACAAAGTTTAAAAGTACATATTGTCTCTAGAAAAAAAAAGAAACAAACAAACAAAAAAGTATGCATTAAAACAAGAGACTTTGTACCTTTGATGTGGTCAAGATGGCAAGGATACAGGTCATGAACCTCAAGTAGTCAAGAGTCATGTCTTACGGGGTCTTGCAGAGTCTTTTAGGTCACAAGTTTTATTTTAAGTGTGAGGGGACATCATGGTAGGGTTTAAGATGGAGAATGAGGGGGGCTTCCCTGGTGGTGCAGTGGTTAAGAATCCGCCTGCCAATGCAGGGGACACAAGTTTGAGCCCTGGTCCGGGAAGATCCCACCTGCCGCAGAGCAACTAAGCCCATGGGCCACAACTCTTGAGCCTGCGTGCCACAGCTACTGAAGCCCACGTGCCTAGAGCCTGTGCTCCACAACAAGAGAAGTCACTACAATGAGAAACACGTGCACTGCAACGAATAGTAGCCCCTGCTCACCACAACTAGAGAAAGCCCGCATGCAGCAATGAAGACCCAACGCAGACAAAAATAAATAAATGGGGCTGCCCTGGGGGCGCAGTGGTTGAGAGTCCGCCTGCCGATGCAGGGGACACCTGTTCGTGCCCCGGTCCGGGAAGATCCCACATGCCGCAGAGCGGCTGGGTCCGTGAGCCATGGCCGCTGAGCCTGCGTGTCCGGAGCCTGTGCTCTGCAACGGGAGAGGCCACAACAGTGAGAGGCCCATGTACTGCAAATAAATAAATAAATAAATAAATAAATTAATTAATGAAATTTTTTTTAAAAAAGGAATCAGGTTTGCAAAAAGTCATGAAGTAGGACAGTTCTGGACAGCTGTCCAGAACTTAACAGCAGAAGCCTTCACAAGAACAGTGCAAAAATGACTGGTTGACCCAGGAATCCCTCTCCTAGGTACATAGAAGAGAAATGAAAATGTATGTTCACCCCAAACCAAAAGGTGGAAACAACTGATGAATAAATAAAATATGGTATATCCACACAATGGAATATTATTCAGCAATAAAAAGAAATGAAGTACCCAATACATGCTACAGCACGGATGAACCTTGCAAACATTATGCTAAGTGAAAAACGCTAGACACAAAAGACCACGTGTTATATGATTCCATTTGTATGAAATGTTCAAAACAGGCAAATCCATAGAGACAGAAATAGATTTGTGGTTGTCTGAGGATGGGGTGTGGGTGTCCAGGGGAGGTGGAGAGTGACTGATAAGGGCACAGGGCTTCTTGTTGGGATGACTAAAAATTCTAAAACTGATTGTGGTGATGGTTGCACTCCTCTGTGGATACACTAGAGACCATTGAATAGTACACTCCACATGGATGAATTAAATGATGTGTGAATTACACCTCAAGAAAGCTGTTTTTTTACGAGAATGTCCTTTCCCTCTGCCTCTTAGGTTGTGAAAGGATTCAAGGGGCAGGCTAAGTCCTTTGCAAGTGATAATATAAAAGAATTTTTGTCTAGCTTATGACAGTGTATCTCTCTCTCTCTGTCTCTCTCTCTCTCTCACACACACACACCCTATCTTCCTATCTGTCTTTCTGCATCCATGAAGGGAGAACCACAGTGTCTCCTCTGGATCCCCTGTCCAGGTCCCCTTTCCCTGCCAGTGTACCCAACCCCCAGCTGCCAGGAGTATTGGCTGGTAACTCATGAAGCGCCCCCTTTCTGGAAAACTTCCCTCGGTCAAAAATGAGCCGCCCCACGGGGCTTCCCTGGTGGCGCAGTGGTTGAGAGTCCGCCTGCCGATGCAGGGGACACGGGTTCGTGTCCCGGACTGGGAGGATCCCACATGCCGTGGAGCGGCTGGGCCCGTGAGCCATGGCCGCTGAGCCTGCGCGTCCGGAGCCTGTGCTCCGCAACGGCAGAGGCCACAAGAGTGAGAGCCCTGCGTACCGCAAAAAAAAAAAAAAAAAAGAGCCGCCCTTGATGAGAGGTTATACACACATACACACATACACTCCAGGACCGAGCTCGGCCAGTGGCACACAGAGTAGCCCCTTTGCCCCCAGGAGGGATTTGCTCTGCAGTGAATTTGTGCTCCTGTGGGATCAGAAAGAAGCTGGCCTTCAGCTGAGATCACATTCTTGCCTCCGTTTGTATTCTCTGCCCTACCCTGCTTCCTTCACGCTCAGTAAATCAGTTGAATAAGAGTCCCCGTCTCCGGTTCTGCTTCTAGGAACCTGGCCTAACGCAGAGCCTTACAGAACAGAGAAGTGAGATTGAGCAGGGAGGAGGGACCAGGAGGGAATGGAGAGGGTGAGTGATGTCTTTTCCTCACTGGATCCCGTGGTTGTAGGCAGACTCAGGAAGCAGTGTCCCCGGTGGGTGGAGAGTTTCGTGCACCTCTGAGCTCAGGTTGTGTCGGGCCCAGCAGTGAAGTGTGGCCCAGAGTCCAGGCTGAGGCCATTCGCCCCATCTCTCCACTTAACCCCACACTCTTCAGGCACCCCAAGAGCTGGAGACATCTTGGGACAATGCCCAAGGCTTGGTCGCTGGCATTCCTGGGTGACAGTGAGGCTTCTGAAAGTTCCCATCTCCCAGTCCTCATCTCTAGAGGTAACTACTGTGGCCCCTCTTTCATGTGACTCTTCCTGAGATGTTTATGCACACACAGGGAAAGATGCATGGAAAACAGGGGTTCTTCCTAACAGAAAGGGATCTGTTCCAGAAGTCTCCCTCAACAGACTTCACTGTACATCTCATTGGCCAAGGTTTCATCACATGCTCCTACAAAACAACAACAAAAAATAAAAACACCAGCAAAGCTAATGGGCAAGTCTGGCTGCACATTAGAACCATGTGGTATTTTTTAAAATGCCAGATGCTGGGGACCCAACCTTAGGCCATTAAATCAGAAGCTGAGTCAAGGAAAACCACAAATCTAGGCACTTGGCATGTTTCATGCCTTGAGATGTTAGGTAATAATGTCATGAAACCATCACAATTAGCAAGACATTTAAAAACTAAGCATCCAATTCAACTAGAGTCTCATGAAGATAAATGCAAATTAAAACTAACCTGAGATACCATTTTTCATTTTTGAGATTGGAAAAAAATCCAAAAGTTGGATAAACACTGTTGGTGAAACTATAGGGAAATAGGCACAATCCTCCACCGCAAGTGGGTGTGTTGACTGGCGTAACCTCTGTGAAGGTCATGCAGGCGCTCTCTATCAAAGTTATAAATTGTACACTCCTGGCCCAGCAATCCAGCATCTAAAAATTCACCCTACAAATACATTTGCACACTTGTAAAATGGGGTGTACACAAGGTTATTTGATGTAGCATTGTTTTTCCCAGCAAAAACAAACAAACCTATAAACCACCCAAGTATCCATCATGTAATAAATTACAGAACCATGAAACACAATGAGACTGTAAAAAAAAAAAAAAAAAACTTCCAACAAATAGATATAGAAAGATTGCCAAGATAGATCAAGTTAAAAAAGCGACTTGCAGAACAGTGTGTATCACTGTGAATAAACATGCTATCTTTTCTGTAAAAAGCTGGGAGAATACAAACATATATATGCACATATTTATTTATATTTGCATAAGTAAATCTTGAAGACACCTAAGAAACTAATCAAAGTGGTGACTTGGAAGGTGGGAGGACACAGTGCAATTTAGGTTGAAGGGTGCTAGCAGTTGAAGGGGGACTTTTAACTTTACCTTTTTATCTGGTTAGAATGTATTCCCTATTCAAAAATTTAACTTAAAAAATTGTTTTAATTCAATGTAAAAGGGGAAAAAAATCTAGCATCCAGAACATGAAGACAAACCTCTACAATCTGAGAACAAAATATTTCATACTAGGAAATAAACAAAAAAAAAATTTTTTTAAGAAGATGTTGGAGGTAGGAGTTAATTAATTTATTTTTGCTGTGTTGGGTCTTCGTTTCTTTGTGAGGGCTTTCTCTAGTTGTGGTAAGAGGGGGCCACTCTTCATTGCGGTGCACGGGCCTCTCTCTGTCGAGACCTCTCCCATTGTGGAGCACAGGCTCCAGACGTGCAGGCTCAGTAGATGTGGTTCACGGACCTAGTTGCTCCGTGGCATATGGGATCCTCCCAGACCAGGGCTCGAACCCGTGTCCCCTGTATTAGCAGGCAGATTCTCAACCACTGCGCCACCAGGGAAGCCCCAAAATATTATTTTAAAAGTGTATTTCGGGCTTCCTTGGTGGCGCAGTGGTTGAGAGTCTGCCTGCCGATGCAGGGGACACGGGTTTGTGCCCCAGTCTGGGAAGATCCCACGTGCTGTGGAGTGGCTGAGCCCGTGAGCCATGGCCGCTGAGCCTGTGCGTCTGGAGCCTGTGCTCCACAACGGGAGAGGCCACAACAGTGAGAGGCCTGCGTACTGCAAAAAAAAAAAAACCAAAAAATAAACAAACAAACAAAAAAGTGTATTTCATCCTTAATTATATTGAAACAAAATAATTATGCTGTGTAACAGAGGCCAGACTCCCCCCAAAAAAGTAAATGCTGTATAATGCCATTTATACTAAACTCCACAAACTGCAAACTAATCTATAGTGACAGAAAGCAGATCAGGGGGTCAGGGAGCAGGGAGGGTGGGAAGGAGCATTACAAAGGGACACGAGGCAATTCTGGGGTGTGATGGCTCTGTTTGCTATCTTGATTGGTGATGATTTCATGGGTGTATACAGATGTCAAAACATAAAATTGTGCGCTTTTAATATGTGCAGTTTATAATCAATTACACCTTAACGAAGAGTTTTTAAAAGTTGTTTTCACCATTTTTCTCCATTTTTAATTTCAACTTTGTTATATTTTATAGTGCATACGTCTATAATATAAGGACAGGAATTACATATATAATTTATCAGTAATTTTACCCTTATTTGAGGGCTCATATTCAAAAACTTTCTCATTGACATGTACACACTGTATTTTAAATGGATAACCAACAAGGACCTGCTGTATAGCACAGGGAACTCTACTCAATATTTTGTAACAACCTAAATGAGAGAAGAATTTGAAAAAGAATAGATACATGTATATGTATAACTGAATCACTTTGCTGTACACCTGAAACTAACACAGCATTGTTAATCAACTATACTGCAATATAAAATAAAAAGTTAAAAAATGTTTTCTCATTTAGAGAGGTGTATGATCACAGATGCATGGGAACGACTGGCTGAAGCCAAAGTCAAACCCAACTACCTCAGCAAAGCCCACACTTTTAATCACTACACTCTACTGCCCCCTGCTGTACGTAGGTTTTGTAGCCATCCTTAACCTCCTCTAGACTAGTTCCCATGATTTTAAAGATGAGGAAAGATGAATCCAGGGGCAAAAGATTTTTATCAAAGAGCTACCTAGTATAAAATAGATAACTAATGAGAACCTACTGTTTAGTACAGGGACCCCTACTCAATGATCTATGGTGATCTAAATGGGAAGGAAATCTAAAAAACAGTGGCTATATGTATACATATGGCTGATTCACTTTGCTGTACAGCAGAAACAACACTGTAAAGTAACTATACTCCAATAAAAATTTTTTAAAAATCTATCTAGAGCCAAACTTTTCTAAACCACACACACACACACACACACACACACATACACACACATACACGCCACACACATATCCATGCATACACACACACACACATGCACACACACACACACACACAGCAAGAAGCAGCTCCAAGTCTCTCTACCACACCAGGCTCAAGGGAGATAAAAGAGGAACCATACAAAGCCATGAATGAGAAAAAACAAAAGTGAAATAATCTGGTCAAAGTCCGAACTTCAAAACCCTTCCACCGGGAGGACAGGGATGGAGAGGGTTCTTGGGCTCCACTCGAGGCCAGCCACCTTCCTCCTTTCTCAGGGTAACTCAAAAACTTAAAACCAAGTCTCTTGTCAGGCAAGGGGGCAAGAAAAGGTAACTATAAAAATCATTCTTACAGGTGGATGCAAGAGAGGACCGGGGTGAGGGGGGAAGAAATAGGTGAGGGAGATTAAGAGATACAAAACTCCAGTTGCAAAATAAATGAGTCCTGGGTATGCAATGTACAGTGTGGGGAATATAGTCAATAACTATGTAATATCCTTGTATGGTGGCCTGGCACACGTCAGACTCTCAGTATCTTTACCATTGTCGTTGTTGTTCTCTATCTTTTCTTTCTCATTCCTCCCAGTCCCTGTCTTGATGGGCTGGAAGGACTCATTCGGATCGGTTGTTTTCCTCTTCAGGAGCTGGCTTGGATCATGCTGGTCCATCAGCACCTCCACAATCAGGTTATTTATTTCAACCAGCGTCTCACCTGTCTCACTTTTCCAAAATTCTAGAAGTCAATAGGATCCAGAAGGATATCTCAGGACCAGCATTACACCCCAAAATTTAGAAAATACAAGCAAATATTAGAACCAGAAATGACTACAGCAGCAGCTTAAAATCAAATCACTGACTCTTTCCTAAAGTAGCATTTTCCAACCCCACAGCAAGATCCCTGATCCGAACATCTCAACTCATGTTGCTATCACCAACCAAAGGGAAAGTGTGTAGGCAAAGAAGATAGAAGAAAGAAGAGAGAGGAAAAGCTTCTTGTTTTCTTAGCTTTGCCAAGATGCCAATTGTCCTAATTTCCACACCCCTGATCTTAAAATTCCTGGGAGAAATCCCTCATCAAGTGGTTAATCCCCTCTTATTCTGGGGGTAACGTGGAGAGATAAGTCTACTATCTGTGGGATGTATCTGCTCTCTGAGCAAGTGACATCTTACACACTTAGACCAGTGGTTCTCGAACCCTAGTGTGCCTCAGAATCATCTGGAGGGTTTGCTAGAACACAAGTTGCTGGGCTTCACCCACAGAATTTCTGACACAATAGGTCTGGGGCCAAGGCCAAGAATTTGTCATTCTAACACGTTTCCAGATTCTGCACTATAAACAAGTCCCAGAAGAGAAATCAAAACTCCACTTATTCTTCAGTGATGTGAGCGATTTCTTGGCTGAATCAGATAATACATTCCAAATAGGAAGAAGAATATTTCCTTGATTTCTTTTATGCCATTCACAGACACAGAACGCTTTCAAACTTAATGTGCTTTATGAACATTTTCTTTCTCACTTTCTTAAGTCTAGGCAATCAACAAAACAATAAATCAGGGCTTCCCTGGTGGCGCAGTGGTTGAGAGTCTGCCTGCCGATGCAGGGGACATGGGTCCGGGAGGATCCCACGTGCCGTGGAGTGGCTGGGCCCGTGAGCCATGGCCGCTGAGCCTGCGCGTCTGGAGCCTGTGCTCCGCAACGGGAGAGGCCACAGCAGTGAGAGGCCCGCGTACCGGAAAAAAAAAAAAAAAAAAAAAAAAAACACACAATAAATCAAGCCTGGTTTGTAGCATCTGCTTATTTCCGTGGTGTAAATACCCCTGATGTGGCTGATTACAAGTTGCTAAAGTGATGTCGCTGAGCATGGAGTTGGGATGCTTCGATGCTGGTAGCAACCATATGTGGTAGTTCCACCATACAGATACCGTAGATGTAGATGATCTCAAGGGCAGAGAGAACAGTAAAACAATTAGGAAGTGATGAGTTTTGAGTATTTATTACGTTTGTCTTAAATAAAATATAATTAACTGTAAGTTTATATAATTTAATTTGCAGGCTCAGCGGCCATGGGTCACGGGCCCAGCCGCTCCGTGGTATGTGGGATCCTCCCGGACTGGGGCACGAACCTGCGTCCCCTGCATCCGCAGGCGGACTCTCAACCACTGCGCCACCAGGGAAGCCCTAATTTAATTTTTTTACAATGGTTGTGATTAACTGACAGCTCTCAAAATTCCAGAAAATGTAACAGTCGGCTCTCATGAACTGACTCCAGCACATCAGTGAAATACACACAAAGAAGTATGCAACCAGCACCCGTAAGAAGGAAAAACACAACATCACCAGATCCCCAGACGACTCCCTCGTGCGTCCTCGCGCTCACGGGCCTCCTTCCCTCAGAACCCTCGGTGGATAACCTACACCCTGACTTCCAACAGCTGAACCGGTTTGCCTGCATAGTAGATTACACCTATGGAATAGTAAGCCTGCAGTTTGAAGTATTACCACTAGAGGCTTCTCGTGAGGCACAGACAGAACGCTCCTCCTACAGGGCTTGGAACGCTGCTCCCATACCCAGTCTTGGGCGCTTACTCACCTCTCTCCGTCTAGGGGGCCGTTGGTTACTCACAACCCAGGGTGGGAGGAAGTAGAAAAATAGCTGAGCGCTAAATCTGAGTGTGGGTGAGTCCCCGGAGGAGTTGTGGAGCCACAAGTTTCCCGGGGGAGATGCAGGGACCAAGTTCTGGCAGAGGAGTCCCAACTGGGGCTTTAGCCTCAAACCCTAATGGGGTCTGCCAGTGACCCAGCGGGCAAATGAACAACGAGGATTGCTTCTGCCCGGGTCATCACAGGCCCATATGCCTTGGTGGCTCCTTTATCTAGACCAGATGAATCCATAGAAAAACATGTCGAGAGAAGAACAGGGGAAAGGAAGTATAAGAGAGTTCAAGTTCGGAGACTCGGGGACAAAGCTGGGTTTGAATCACTGCCTCTTCACTCAGTAGCTTTGTGAACTTGGGCAGATTTTACTTAACCTCTCTGAAACTTAGTTTGCTCATCTGTAGAATGGGAACAAAACCTTCCTTGCTAGTTAGTTGACAGAGTAGGTAAGATCCTATATGTGAAGCAAGGAGAGGGTCATATATTTTTTCAAAAGTAGTATTTTCATCATCAAGATGAAAAGGAGACTCCTATTTTGTTTGTGAAGGCATTCTAGTGCTGAGTTATGCACAAAACTGACAAAGTGTGGAAACATGGGGATTAAAATTGCTCTGCATAATATATAAACAGCTATTTCATTTGGGCAAGGACTTAAATGCACATTAATGCATACACACACTGCACATATATACATCTACTTTTACGTAAATGGGGTAGATACATAGTGATATTCTTCAAGCAGCTTTAATTTTTTTCTTTTTTGCTGGTTTTACCCCTTTCTTAGTATAACATACCATCTCTAGCATACCACAAATCCTTGTTAACAAACTAATATATTGCATTCTGTATTTTTATCCATATTCATATAAAATAATTTACATATAATACATACACACGGTTTTACAAAAATAGGTTCCTATAATGATCTTTCTGCATCTTGCTATTCTTAAAAATCTTTCTGAGTTAATAAATACACTCTATTATTTTTAGTGGATGCATAATACTCCAAAGTACAAATGTTCTGTAACTAGGTCAGCTATACCTCAGTTGAAGGCTACTTGCTTTGTTTCTACTGGTTTGTACTAATAACAATGTTCCAATAAGCACTCTTACATCTCTACCAGTATAAACCTTTTAAAATATATTTGTAAAATAATTTTATATAAAGATCTTTTATTTTTATGGGAAAGATCCTGAGAATGGCTTTTTCAGGTCAAAGGGATTATGCAATTTTTATTTTAAACAAATGTTTCCAGATTGCATCCAAAAAAGTCTGTAACAGTTTACATTTCTGCCAACCCCATATGAGAGTATGCTCTTCCCCAAATCCCTGGTAGCAGTGGGTTTTGCCTTCTTATTTTTGTTTGTTTGAGGATTTTCTTTTTATCATGGACATTTTCAAACATCTTGAAACCAAACAGAATAGTATAATGAGCCCCCAAATACTCACAACTCAGCTTCAGCAATTACCAACATTCTGTCATTACCGTAGCCTTCTTTTTAATTTTTGCAAATTTATGGACATAAAGCAATATACTTGTTACTTTTTAAAAATCTTATTTTTGCCTTTCTCTGACTGGTAGTGTTTTTGAGCACATTTTCACACGTTAGGAGTTCATCTTATGTAAGAGCCTATTCATAGCCTTTGTATATTTTTTGGTTGTTTGTCTTTTTCTTGTCAATTTATAGGAGAAGTTTGTTATTATGGATGTTAATCTTTATATTCTGCGTTGCCAATACTTCTGATGTTTGTTTATGGTATATTTTGCCCTTCTAAGGTTTTTTAATTTTTTAATATATTTTAAGTATACATTTTTTTCTTTTTTCTTTTACAGCTTCTATATTTTCTGTATCACAAAAGAAACTACCCACCACCACCACCAAATGTAAGCTGGTACAACCACTCTGGAAAATTTTTTGGAAAAATCTACGGAAGATGAACATATACATATCCTATGACCTAGAAGTTCTGCTCCTAAGTATATACACAACAGAAATGCATAGATATGTTCACCAAAAGACATGTGCAAGAATATTCATAGCACTCCATCATATCCAAAAACTGGTAGGGGAAAAAAACCCTAATTCCCATCAACACTAGGATGGATAAATTGTGGTATATTCATACAATGCAATACAGCAATGAGAGTGAACTACAACTACACTTGATGACATGGACAATCTCACAAAAATATTATTGAAAAAGAAACCAGACACAGAAGAGAATATATGGTCTGATTCTATTTATATAAATATCAAAAATAAGCAAAATTAATTTATGGTGTTAGAAGTCAGGGTAGAGTTTGCTCTTAGAATGGGGTATAAGGGACCTTGTGGGGTTGCTGTTCATATTCTGTTTCTTGATCTATGTACAGGTTAAACAAATGTGTTCACTGTATGACATGATTTGTTCACTTTTCTCTATGATATATTTCAATAGAAAGTTGACAAGATCCACTTGAAAATCTGCAAACAGATTTTTTTTTTTTTTTTGCGGTATGCGGGCCTCTCACTGTTGTGGCCTCTCCCGCCGCGGAGCACAGGCTCCGGACGTGCAGGCCAAGCGGCCATGGCCCACGGGCCCAGCCTCTCCGCGGCATGCAGGATCCTCCTGGACCGGGGCACGAACCCGTGTCCCCTGCATCGGCAGGCAGACTCCCAACCACTGTGCCACCAGGGAAGCCCCTGCAAACAGATGTTTATAGCAGCTTTATTCATAATTGCCAAGACTTGGAAGCAACTTGTCCTTCACCGGGTGAATGGACAAATAAACTGTGGTACATGTAGACAAAGGAATGTTATCCAGCACTAAAAAGAAATGACCTATCAAACCATGAGAAGACTTAAGGAAACTTAAACGCATATTACTAAGTGAAAAAAGTCATTATGAAAAGGTTACATACTGTATGATTCCAACTACATGACATTCTGGAAAAGGCAAAACTATGGCAACAGTAAAAAGATCAGTGGTTGCCAGAGATTGAGGGGGAGAGAGGGATGAACAGGCAGAGCACAGAGCATTTTTAGGGCAATGAAAATACGGTGGTGGGGCTTCCCTGGTGGTGCAGTGGTCGAGAGTCTGCCTGCCAATGCAGGGGACACGGGTTCGAGCCCTGGTCTGGGAAGATCCCACGTGCTGCGGAGCAACTGGGCCCATGAGCCACAATTACTGAGCCTGCGCATCTGGAGCCTGTGCTCCGCAACAAGAGAGGCCGCGATAGTGAGAGGCCCGCGCACCGCGATGAAGAGTGGCCCCCGCTTGCCACAACTAGAGAAAGCCCTCGCACAGAAACGAAGACCCAACACAGCCATAAATAATAAATCAATAAAAATTTTAAAAAATACGCTGGTGTATTACACTATAACGATGTATACCCGTCACTGTACATTTGTCCAAGAGAATGTACAACCCAAGCGTGAACCCTAAACTGTGGACTTTGGGTGATAATGATGTGTCACCGTAGGTTCATCGCTTGTAACAAAGTCACCATTCTAGTGGGGGATGTAAATAATGGAGCCAGCTCTGCAGTTTTAAGGGCAAGAAGTATATGGGAAATCTCTGGACCTTCCATTCAATTTTTCTATGAACCTAAAACTGCTCTAAAAAATAAAATCTATTTTTAAAAAATGAGTGAGAAAGATTTACTTTCTTCTTGATGGATAATTATGCCATGGCATTTATTGAATTTTCCAATGAATTAAAATATTATCTTTATTATTTATTAAATTCTCAAATATGTGTATATTTATTTCTGGATTCTCTATTTGATCCCACTGACATATTTTTCTATTTGTCAACTCCTGTGCTGAAATTATATTGATATTGTAGTTTTTACAGTATGTTCTGATACCCTGTAAGACAAGCCCCCTTCTCATTATTCTTAATTTTCACACTTTTCTTGGCTATTGTCTGGCATTATTCTTATATATGATCTTTATTTTAGCCAAGTATTTTTTTCCATACATTTATTTATTTATGGCTGCGTTGGGTCTTCGTTGCTGCGCGTGGGCTTTCTCTAGTTGCGGCGATCGGGGGCTACTCTTCGTTGCGGTGCACGGGCTTCTCATTGCGGTGGCTTCTCTTGCTGCAGAGCATGGGCTCTAGGCACGCAGGCTTCAGTAGTTGTAGCACACAGGCTTCAGTAGTTGTAGCTCACGGGCTCTAGGACACATGGGCTTCAGTAGTAGTGGCACGTGGGCTCTAGAGTGTAGGCTCAGTAGTTGCGGCGCACGGACTTATTTGCTCCGCGGCATGTGGGATCTTCCTGGACCAGGGCTCGAACCCGTGTCCCCTGCATTGGCAGACAGATTCTTAACAGCTGCACCACCAGGGAAGTCCCAATTTTAACCAAGTTTTAAAGACCATGGAGTAGATTTAGTATTATAGAAATAATAGAATTTCATTATACTTACAATTTAATTTAGAGAGAACTAATATTTTAATCACATTAAGTGTTCCCACACAGTCATATCTTTTTATTTATTCACATTTTGTTTTACAGCCTTCATAAGACTTTATAGTTTTCATATAGGTCCTGTGTCTTTCTAGTTAAATTTATTCCTAAGGACTTTCTTTTTATTGCTATCTATCATGATTGGAATATTTTTCCCATTCCCATTTCTGTTTTTTCCATTCTTTTGCTAGAATGGAGAAAAGTTATTGGTTTACGTATGTGTCCAGAAGCAGAGCACAAACCGAGGTGTGGTGAATAAATGTAACTTTTTATCTTTATAACCCAATTTAACTTCTTATTTTAAGCTCCCTTGTGCCAGGTGGAAGAAATTCATTCCCATCTGGCTTCTCCCAGCTTTTCTCCAGGGTGGGTTTAAATTCCATAGAGTTTACGTTGTGCCAGGAAGCAAGAGGGCACCGAGTCCTTGTCATGATCTGTCCCAGCCGCCATCCCCTGAGATGCCCATGGTCTCATTGTGTCCTATCTCTTGTCCTTACTGGTCTCTACTGCATTGTCCCTTTTTCTTTTTGTAGAGCCTTTCTCTCTCTCTCTCTCTCTCTGTCTCTCTGTCTCTCTGTCTCCCTCTCCCTCTCTCCCTCCCTCGGGCATGTAGAAAACCTCCCCCCCCCATATCACACTAAGCAGTGGAAACCTCCCTAGCACCCCCTCTCTACCCAGACATAGCACGCAGCATCTCCACCCAGAAGTGAGACACGGATCCCCTTGCCCTTGGATCCCGCATGTTCACATGGGGTCCCGTCCTTGGGTGAGGGGACTGCAGAGTGGTCCCCCTTTCTCAGAGACCTGCTGCATCTT
Source organism: Mesoplodon densirostris (assembly GCF_025265405.1). Lineage (NCBI taxonomy): Eukaryota > Metazoa > Chordata > Mammalia > Artiodactyla > Ziphiidae > Mesoplodon > Mesoplodon densirostris. The sequence goes on from NC_082676.1 coordinate 49,122,900, forward strand.
CTCTCTCCTTTCTACTCCTTATCCTCTCCATGTCTAGGGAATCTGTTCTACTCTCATTATTCATTCTCTTAAGTCTAGGTTCATGCCAAGAGTTATACAAATACTCAAAAGGTAGAAGAAGCTTCTTTTTCTCTCTGCTTCCTCATCCCTTCTCTGAGGCAATAAATTCAGAGCAGCCTCACTCAAATAGGAGAAGGGCTGTCAGGGGAAAAAGAAGCTCTGGAAGGGAACACATTGCTAATATTTCAACACAGTACCCACCAGATGTATAGGCGCAGGAAAAATCCAACACCGGGGGAAATACAACAGAATGTTAACAGAGATGCTGTGTTTCCAAGAGGTGGAACAATGAATGAGTGTTCTTTTCTTATTTATATATATTTTATATATATTTCTTGAATTTTGCCAAGTTTCTAAAACGGGTATTATTTATATCATCACACACACACAAATTATCTAAACCAGTTCACTTGTAGTTTGTAGTCTATGCAAATCAAATTTATCACATGAGAAATTCCTGTGAATCCAAGTATAATTAACAAACACAATGCACATTCCGAAACAAGTGTACAGTGCACAAAATATAAAGCATAAAGAAGGGCTCACTCACATGTTCAGTAGCTTGGGTCGGTTTCTAGAGTGGCAAGCAACCACTTTTGTTATGAAGTTAGGTTTGAGGGTATTGGATGAGCTAAGCATGAAGGAGTAACCAAGTGAACCAAAGACTTCATGATGTACATATTTCTAAAAGAGGTTTCTGTGCCATGAGGGAGTCAGGCTTTCCAAGGCTACATTTGATGACAATGTGGTTAGAGGATGCCTTAGGTTTGACAGGTTCTTGAAAACAGAGCCTGAGACAGGGATTCTTGCTCAAGTGACATGTTGGAAAGAACCCTTTAAGAGAAGAGGAGTGAGGGAAGCAGGATGGAAGAGCCAAGGAAGGAGGGGTCTCAGCTGGAGACCGGCTTCAGCCTCATCTCACGGGGACCTCTCGAGCACAAACTGCACCACAGAGTTGGTTCCACCTTGAGGCAAAAGGGCCAGTCTTTTGTACCTCATGTCCGTCAGTCATGGGCAGGGGGCACTGGGCTGCTCCAGTGGCCAAGGGCAATTCTGTAGAGAAGCAGGCACCCGTGAGCCCCTAGCACTCCCCCCTGCCCAGCAGCTGGGGAATGCAGATGCCAGCAGGCAAGATTTACTTGGAGTTACTTGGGCAAGCCTGGGTGACCATGGATTACAGTGCGGCTCAGGGTCAGCGTGCAGGAGCAGGTAACACTGAAGACACCAGTGATGACAGCAGAATTGGGGGTGGGGATGAAAGCTCTGGGCCAGCCAGCAAAGTCTTCATTGACTGTGGGCGGTGTGACCAGAGGGTCAAGGAGGACAAAGAGGAGGAGTGGGAGATGGTGGCAGAGCCAGGCTGCACGACCCTCAAATCAGCAGGGATTTTTACACAATGAAGGAGAAATGAATGAGTCGAAACTTGAAAACCAGCTGGACCCCTGCAGGCCGTCCCTGAACCAAGTCTGCCTGCAGCTAGGACTGTAACTGCTATAGCCAGGCAGCCTTTCATGTGTGCATTTGATATCTAACGCTTAGGAATCTGCAAGTTCTATGAAAACAGAGACCTTATCTCTCCTGCTTCCCAGTCTGGGATAACAGATAAACATTTATTGAATGTATAACTGACCCAACCAATTAATCTGTCATTGATCATTTCTCAGTAGAGGCTACTGGTATAGTAACAAAGAGCACAAGCTCTGAGGTCAGACATCTGAATCTGAATCCCAGTTCTGAGCCCCAGCTGTTACATGGGAAATGCTGTGAAGATTAAATGAGTTAATGATGGATGTAAAGCACTTGGTGCAATACTTGGCAGGTGGTACATTCTCCATAAGGGCCGCCGTTGGTAAAATCCCTTTTCCAGGAAAGCTCAGAGCCATCCCTTGCGGGGTGACCGAGGGATGCAGGTGTGAGTGCGATGGGAAGGGCGGGGGAAAGAGCAGAATTACGGGCTGAGGTTGCGCCCCGGCCCCTGCGCGCCCAACTGGCCCAGCCCGGGGCGGAGTCTCTTCCTGCCGGGCGGGAGCTGTGCGGTCCCCTGGAGGCCCCGGGGACCAGGCCAGCTGTGTGGACGCCGTCTATGCGGGCTATGGCGAGCGCGGCCCGGGAGTCCGGCCCTTGGTCCCCGTTCCTGCTGCAGCTCGCGGCGCTGCTCGGGACGCTCGGGCCACAGGTGAGAAGCGGGCGGACGCGGAGCCTCCAAGGTCGGGGCCGGGGGCGCAGGCGGCTGGGGCGCGGCGGGACCACAGCAGGCGCCTCTCCCTCCCCCGGGTCCGGGTCGCCCCAAGTCGGCCCCTGGCCTGAGAAAAATTCCTAGCTTTGGAGAGTTGCCGGTTGCCCCACGAGCTGGAGAGACTTGCCCGCGCGGAAGAGCGCAGGTAGACCCAACACCCAGCGCGTCCTGCAGCATGGGGGTGGGGGTGGAGGGAGGGGATCCTCGCTTTCCTGCCAGGCTTCCTAAAACTTCTGGAACCCCGGCTTCCTTGGAACTTAGGATCCACTTGAAGGTCCTCTGTCGAGAAATGCGCCCATACACCCAGCTCTACAGACAAATTCAGGCGGATCACAACGCTCCCCCACCCCTTACCCGTGACTGGAGCCCTGATTCACAACCTCTGGGATAAATAAGCCGGAGGTATGGGTATCTGGTGCAGCCCTGCCGGGAGCGGAAAAGTCCAATCTTATAGAAATGGCAGTGAGAAGGCAAAGCCAGGACTAGAATCCACATGTTCAGCCTGGAGCCCCCGGAACAGTTATTGGGATCATAGAAGCAACTGCTCATGCCACCCCGTGCCCACTTCCAGCTCAGGACCCACCCGATGGTTGCCAAGTAGGAATATGAGCACAGTGTGGCCAGATCGGGTGTTTCCAGAAAAACTAAGAAAAAAACTAGAAATGAGAAACATGAGAAATCTTGATTTTTTTAAGTGAAATCTTTCCAATTTTTTAAAAATTGGTAGCTAATTATAAACGAAATTTTAAAACCGATGATGGTCAAACAAAACTCAGCAGTGGGCAATCAGTCTGCAGCTTCTTCTCCAGGTCGCTCTCCCTCCTGCCACGCTGCAGATCACAAAACAGGCCGGGAGAAGAGAGGGCCAGAAGGCAGCTTCCTGACTCTACTCCGAAACCATTGGCTTGGCCCCAAGCCTGAGGGTCCTGGAGCAGGATGTGGCCTTTGCAGGGGTGCGGCTAGGCCACCCGGATGTTAGGGTTCCTGCTAGGAGCTCAGCCCCACCCTGTTTGCTCAAGGAAGGGCTGGAGCAGGTGAGTTAGCCCAGCAGGGGCCAGACGCAGGGCAGCACCAGCCCTCCCTCCCTTGGCCACCCCCAACTTGGTCCAGGGGGCCCGCTGGAGCCTGGCACCAAAAGCAGCTGGGCCGGTTTGGGGAGACGGAATGGGTTGGGGGAGGCAAAGGAGAAAGGGACCGGGCACTGGAACCAGAGAGATGGTGGTTCAAGTCCCGGTTCTGCCATTCATCTGTGTGGCTGGAGGCTAAATTATCTAACCTTCCTGAGCCTTAGTCTCCTTCACCTGTGCAATGGTGAGAATAATAGCCCCAATCTCTTAGGGAGGCTGTAAGGGTCACTGAAGTCCTTTTGTAAAGGAGCCAGGCGCCCCGGCTCCCACCGTAACCCCTCTCTAGGGTCGTGGAGGTCAGTGGGTGGAGCCAGCAGCTTCCCCAAGCCTCCTTCCTTCCTTCTCTGTTTCCCTCTAGGGGAAGGGGAGTCCCAGCCAGCCCTGCCTGGAGCAAGCACTAGGGCGGTCCCAGGCCTCTCAGAAGAGGTGACTTTGTTTCCACTGCAGGTTCAGACCTTCACGCCAGAGAACCTCCTGTTCGTATCCACCCTGGATGGAAGTCTCCACGCACTGATCAAGCAGACAGGGGACTTGAAGTGGACGCTGAAAGACGGTAAGCAAGGGCAGTCACTCCTCCCTCCTTGGATCTCGCGTTGGGGGGAGGTCACCTTGGCGTGGACGATGAGAACATGGGGTCTAGAATCCAATAAGCAGGTGTCTGCAGGCAGCTTTACCACTTACCAGCTGTGTGACTTTGGGAAAGTCACTTCACCTCTCTGAGCCTCAACGTCCTCACCTGTAAAATGGGGCCAAGGGTAACAACCCTACCTCACAGAGTTCTTGGGAGGATTACATTACACTCGTGACAAATACTTGGCTTGGTGTCTGGCACACAGTAAGAACCAATGTGAGGTATGCCTTTCAACGGGGAGTCTACTCATGCCCATGTCCCTGTCCCTACAGATCCCATCATCCAGGGGCCAAAGTACGTCACAGAGTAAGTGGACCCCAAGGAGCGGGCAACTGAGAGATGGGGAAGCCATAGTTGCCTGGAGGGGTGGGTGGGCTGGAAGTAAGGGAAAAGATTTGGGTCTGGAGCTCTGTGGTGCCTCCTTCGAGGTTGGGCTCCTACTGGTGGGGAAGTTGGAGGGGAGGGGCCCTCTTGGAACCAGGGGACGTGCACCCAACCTTCCCCCATTCCTCTCTGCCCCACAGGACAGCCTTTCTCTCTGACCCAGCTGATGGCAGCCTGTACATCTTGGGGACGCAGAAACAACAGGGATTAATGGTGTGTTTCCTACAGTGCTTGGGATGGGTGAGGGTCAGGGCTTCTGTTAGCCAGAGCACTGAAAGGGTGGGGGGCTGTATGGTCAGAATCCAAGTGTCCTGCAGAGGGTTAAGTCTGAGAGCACTGGGGGAAGGCTGTCTGGAGGGGTCTGTTGAAAGGGGGTGGTAGGGTGACTCTGGCTGTGTCTGCAGAGCAGGCTGACTGGATGACTGTCAGGCCTCTGAGGGCGTCACGGGGTTTCTCCAGAGGACTCTGAGGGTTTTAAGGGAAAACCTATGTATCAGTTAGCTTGTGCTAAATAACAAATTACCCCCAAACTCAAACTTAAAATACAAACAATTTATTTAACTCATAATTTTGTGAGATGACAATTTAGGCTGGACTCAGCTGGGTGGCCTTGACTGAGTTTGCCCAAGCATCTGTGGTCTGCTGCTGGTCAGCTGGCTCTCTTTCTGAAAACTCGTTGGTAGTTGGCTGGCTTTTGATGGGGGCAACTGGGCCAGGGGTCTCTCATCTTTTAACAGGAGAGCCTGGGCTTGTTCACATGGTATCAACAAGGGAACCAGAAGCAGCAAGAGAGGGTGAGGCCAGTGCATGAGCATTTTTCAGGCTTTGCTTATACAGTCGTCCCTTGGTATCCACAGGTCAATCGTCCCCCACCACCAAAATCCAAGGATGCTCAAGTCTCTTATATAGAATGGCATAGTATTTGCATATAACCTACACGCATCCTCCCATATACTTTATTTTTTTAATATTTATTTATTTATTTTGGCTGTGCCTGGTCTTAGTTGTGGCATGCGGGATCTTTATTTAGTTGCAGCATGTGGGATCTTTTAGCTGCAGCATGCATGCAGGATCTAGTTCCCCGACCAGTGATCGAACCCAGGCCCCCTGCATTGGAAACGCAGAGTCTCATCCACTGGACCACCAGGGAAGTCCCCCTCCCAGATACTTTAAACCATCTCTAGATTACTTATAATATCTAATACAATGCAAATGGTATGTAAATAGTTGCCAAGTGTGTGGCAAATACAAGTTTTGCTCTTTGAAACTTTCTGGAACTTTTTTTTCCCAAATATTTTCAATCTGCATTTGACTGAATCTGTGGGTTCAGAGCCAGTGGATAGGGAGGGCCAACTGTACTGCATTCGCTAAAGTCTCATCAGCCAAAGCTGGTCACGTGGCCAAGCGCAGAGTCAGGTAGTGTCAGAATTCTGACCGTGCCATGGGATGCCTACCAGGATGCTCTTACGCATGTGATTTAGGAAACGGAATTGGTAAGAAATAGTATGTAAGCAGGCAAGGTCCCAGCAAACAGGTGGCACACTACAACGGGAGAGTTTGAGGTGGTTTTATTAATGGGATTCCTTACAAAGGTGTGGGCCGAGGTAGGAAACCGCAGGACAGGGTGCTGTGTCCTATGGCCCATACCGTGGGGTGCCATTTATCAGCCCTAAGCTCAGAGGAGGGGAAGGATCCAGAGGGGGCTGGAGGAGAGGGCCACCTGGAAGGAGCTGAGGCCTTTGGGGGAGGGACACAGCCAGCCCTTGATGACTCTGTGGAGAGGAGACCCAGGAACACTCGCCCTGATTCTGCCCCTCCCCGTATCCCAGCCCCCGACTGGAAGCCAGAGCACAGGGCGCCCGCTGATGGAATCTAAACAAGTATGTCTCCCATGGGGAGGGCCGGGTGGAGAGTGGACCTCCAGTCCCATCCAGCTCTGGGGGTCATCACTGGGTCTTATGGGCAGGTGTGGTTGTGAGTCACATCACTCTCCCTGCATCGGGGATAAAGTCCAGTCGCCCTGACAAAGCACATCAGGGCCAGCTCACTTGTGCAGTCTCTTCGCTCACCTACAGGCACCCATGCATGCACACCCCTGCACACACACCGATCAATTTATTGAATGTGCCAGCTCTGGGGCTTCACCCAGCTTGTCCCCAAGAGTCTGGAACCCTCTTCCATTCTGCCTCTACTTCCCCAACTCAGTCAGGATGAGCCGCAGCACGCTGCAACAACAGCACACAAATCTCCGTGGCTCCACAGAGCTTGCTTCCTGCTGACAGCATATGACCAACGTTCGTCCCCCGGGGGCTCTGTACACTGTGGTCTACTGGAGACCCAAGCGGTTAGACACTCCATCTCAACCGAGGCTTCTCAGTCACCAAAGCAGAAAAGGAGAACGAGGTGAAGCGCACCCTGGCTCTTGGAGTATCCACGTGGACCTGGTCTCTTCTGCTCCCTCCCTCTGGCTAGAGCAAGTCTCATGGCTGTGCCCACTTTAAGCAGGAAAAGAAATATAATCCACCAGGAGCCCAGAAGAAGCAGCAGAATATTTGTGAGAAGTGCTCCCCTTCCCCTGGCTGTCTCCTACTCACCCCTCAAGGCCCAACTTAACAGCCAAACTCCTTCCCAATCCGTGGTCTTGCCTCCAGCTGACCTCACTTTCGGCCACTCTGCATCCCCACTCCCGGTGCACTGGCCTCCTTGCTGTTCCTTAAACATGCCCGTTGGTAGGCAGGTGGCCCTGCCGTTGGCCTCAGCATTCTGTCCCTCTGCTCAGAGCACTCTCCTTCCACATGACCCTGTGGCTCCCTCCTCCCTTGGCTTGGGTTCTTACTCCCTAGCTGGGCTATGTGAAATAACATCTCAAATCAGTGTCTATCCTGGTTCTCTGAGTTTGTTTTAATAATATTTACCACTACCTGGCATTATGGTATTAGGGTTTATGTGTTTTTGTTTGTTTATTATCACACACACACACCAGAAATGTAACTCTGGGCGGAAGGGCACTTGGTCAGTCTTGGTTACAACAGACTCCCAGCACCTGGCTAGTAATAGGTGCTCATTAAACGGTTGTTGAATGAATGAATAAACAACTGAACTTCTTCCATCAGTCCATCTTCAGTCCTCCACATCTGCATCAGGTACCCTCAACTTCATGTGCTCCCCTGTCATGCATTAACCGTACCAACTATAGGTTGTATGGACTTCTTTTGTTGTCTGTCCTGACTGAGCCCCCGGGAAGCCCCGACTCTCTTTCCCTCAGTATTGGCTTGTGCCTGGGGTGCTGTCTGGCAAGAGCTCTGTATGTGGAGTTTGGGGATTTTTTTCACTTTGATAGAATTTCAAATGTAAGGAAAAAATGCAAAGATAGTTCAGAGCAATTGTTTATTCCCTTTACCCAGATGCATCAGTTTTTAACATCTTATCACTTTCACTTTATCATTCTCTCTTAATAGATGGATAATATTACACATGTGTATATAAAATTTCTTTTTCCAAACTATTTGAGAATGAGTTGCAGACATTATGCTCCTTTACTCCCAAAGCGTCATTGTGTATTCCTAAAACAAGGATTTTCTTCTACATAGCCTGAGTGTAAATTATAAAAATCAGCAGATTTAACATTGATACAATAGTGTTATCTAATCCACAATCCAGATTAATTTTTTCAAGTTCCTAACGGTGTGCTTTATTGTTTCCAGTCCAGAACCCAAACCAAGATCACCCCTTGCATTTGGTCCTCATGTCTCTTGGGTGGAACAGTTCCCCAGCCTCTCCAAGGTTGTCATGGCCACTGAAGTTTTCAAGTCTCAGCAAGTGTTTTTGAGGTAGTCAGGCCAGGATCATGTGATCAGGTGGCATCTTGGCACAGGGAGTGGGATTTTCTGCAGCTCCTTAAGAGGTTGTGTAGCAGAGTGGTTCAGTGTGAGGCTTCTGGAAACTAACTGGCTACGCTCAAGGCCTGGCTCTGCTACTTACCAGCTGTGTGATATTAGCCACATTACTTAGCCCCTCTGGGAATGGATATGATAATAATTGTACCTAATGAATAAGTTGTATGTGCTTCTCTGCTCTTTCCACTCCCCAGAGACTGCCGTTCACCATCCCCGAGCTGGTTCATGCCTCCCCCTGTCGCAGCTCTGACGGCGTCTTCTATACAGGTAAGCATCTCTCCAGCCTGGGGTCCTGGTCCAGCAGGGACTGGACCTAGGTCAGGACGGGCCAGCTAGGCACAGCACGGAGAGGCTGCACACCCTCTCCAGGCCATCTTGAGAGTGAGCACATTTCCCACCTCCACAGGCCGGAAGCAGGATGCCTGGTTTGTGGTGGACCCTGAATCAGGGAAGACACAGATGACCCTGACCACAGAGCGACCCTCTACCCCCCGCCTCTACATCGGCCGGACACGTGAGTCAGGCCCCAGCTGCTCCCCGAGCTCTGGGCAGCCCCCCTTTTGCTCTGCCCAGGCCTGGCAATTGCTATCCAGGCTGGGTCCAGGCCAGTCAATCACTCTGTCAGTCAACAAACACTTCCCTGAGCACTGAACAAGGAGCGGGGGACACAGCAGTGACCAAAACAGAGCTGGTTTCTGCTATCCTGATGCTGCTTGCAGACTCTGGCCTCCAGGCTGGGTGCTCGGGAAGCCCCCGCCCCCATGAGATGACGTCCCCCGGGTGGGAGTGGAGGAGAACCACGTGGGCGCTCCTGGTAACCCGGCTTCTGGATGTCCCCAGAGTACACGGTCACCATGCATGACCCCAGGGCTCCAGCCCTGCGCTGGAACACCACCTACCGCCGCTACTCAGCAGCCCCCGTGGATGGCTCACCTGGGAAATGTGAGTGCCTCCCTTCTCTGGCTCCACCTTGGAGCAAGGTCCCCAACTCAGGGAACCCTGAGTGGTATCCACGACCAAGCCCCACCACATTCTGACCCACCTGAACTCCTGAGGGACCCCACGTACTGAATGACACACCCTTGACAGACAGCCCTAAGTGACCCCTCTCGACACCCAGCCTGACCCTCCTGTACCCTGAGCAGCTCTTAACATCCTAATTCCTCTGCACTCCCAATGAGCCCAGCCAGGTCACCCTGTGTGCTCCCCACCTCCTGAGTGACCCCAAACAACCCCTGCACACCCTGAGCAGTCCCCCAATGTTGAACAACCCCTGACAGAGGACCCTAAGTGACCTCCCCCAGACTCATCACCCCCTTGATATTATAACTGTCCTTCCCTGTGTTTCCTAAAACTGTACAAATGTTAGATTTTTAATCTTTGGTAATATGATGTTACAAAGAAATTGCTTTTCTTCTGTTATTGTTCAGCTCAGTCATCATATATGCTTAACCCTTCTAGTCACTTGGGTTATTTCATCTTCTTCTTTTGTGTGTGTGTGTGTCATTTCCCTTGGTATATCAGTGTCTTTGTTACTGGCCTCTAAGAACTCATTTATGACTAAGGATGCTAACCATTTGTCATGCAATGCAAATGAAACGCCATATTTTATTGCCATCAATTTACTATGGTGGTTTGTATTTTGGTTGTGTATTAAAATATAATCATGTTGTGTTTTAAAAAAAATAATAACTCTCCTTCCTAAATGCCTGAGTGACCCCAAAGGTGCCCTAAGCCACCCCTCAGACCCTGACTCCACCATTCCACATGAGAACTCATGCAGGCGACCTTGACACATCACAGGTGACACCCACAGGGCCCCTGGCTGACACCCTTCGCATTCTAAATGACTTCTACGTTACCCACATGTCTCCAGACCACCCTGATTGACCAGCGGCCAGACCATGACTGACTACCCCACATCCTAAGCGACAAGGACTGATTCACACACCTGAGTCGCCTTTGGATGACCATGACTGACCCCCTACATCTTATACAGCTGCCAGTTGACCCTGATCAAAGTGACCCAGTGAACTTCCTATGTCCTGATTACCCTCCAGGTGATCTCACCTGACATCCACGTACCTGAGTGGCCCTCCTGATGGCCCACCCTCAGAGCAGCTTCCCCACCTCAAGATGCTCTGAGGTGCCTCAGGTCAGGGCTCCCTGACCACATCTCCACAGCCATCTTTCTTGGCAGACACGAGCTACCTGGCATCCTGTGGGATGGGCCTGCTGCTAACGGTGGACCCAGGAAGCGGGGCGGTGCTGTGGACCCAGGACTTAGGCGTACCTGTGGTGGGCGTCTACACATGGCACCAGGACAGCCTGCGCCAGCTGCCCCATCTCACACTGGCTCGGGACACCCTGCACTACCTTGCCCTCCGCTGGGGCCACATCCAACTGCCCGCCTCAGGCCCCCAGGACACCGCCACTCACTTCTCTGCCTTAGACACCCAGCTGCTGTAAGTGCCCATGCCTGGGGACTGGGGAGGAGCTTCTGCAAGTATTGTAGCCCAGGTCCAATGGGCAGGTGTGATGTCTGACCATGACACGCCAGTGCAGCTGAACCAGGGGTCAAAATATTTCAAGCAGTTTGGTAAATAACCAGTGCCCTGCACCACCCCCCATGTGCTCCCAGGACCCCCTGGATGGCCCCACTGTTCAGCAACTGATAGGGTAAAGTCTGGCCTAGGAGGGGCCTCCATGTCTCCACCCCAGTGCTACAGCTGGCACCTGTTCTGCTTGGTAGGTACTATGTGTTTACTGATTGTTAAAAACTTTAAATATGACCCTTCCTTGCAACACCAAATACATTAGTGTCCCCATCTTGGGGAGCCGGGAGATAGACTGGGAAAATTGGGGATTATCCGTTCTTTCAGTTCATCCCAAAAATATTAATTGAGCACTTGCTATGTAGCAATTGCTTGCTAGGCTCTGGGAGTACAGTAATACAGCCAGTGTTCCTACCTACAGAAATCTCAGAGTCTAGTGGGGGAGACAGGTATGTAAAGATGTAATCATAATATGGTATGATAAAGGATGAGATAAGAGAAGAATAGGGTGTCATGGGAATGTATAGGAAGGGCACCGAAATCAAGACTGGGGGCAGAAGGCAATCATAGAAAGCTTCCTAGAGGAAGGGACCTATAAGTTGAAACCTAAAGGATGAAGAGGAAACAAGAGAGAGAGAGAGAAAGAGAGAGAGAGAGATCATGGCAACCAGGGAACAGATTAAATTCACAAAACAAATAAGGCTGGAGCACGGCTCTGAGCAGCAAATAAGGTCTGAGGCTGTTAAACAGGGATCTTGTAGGATCATTTAAAGGGTTTGGGACAAGGCTAAGGAGAAGCCACTAGAGGGTCTTAGGCAAAGAAGTGATTTGATCATATTTTCATTTCAGAAAGATAACTGGCTGCAGTGTGAAGAGTATCTTAGAGTTGTGGGGAGAAAGTGATCACAGAATATTGCATTAGTTCAGGCAAGAGATGAAGACAATTTGGACCAGGGCAGAAACGCTAGAGATGGAAATAAGTGGAGGGTAACAGATATTAAGAGGAAAAACCAGTATGATTTTGGTGATTAGAGCAAGGAGTCAACCATTATGCTCAGGTTTCTAGAGGAGCATGAGTGCCGTCATTTTCAAAGGTAGGGAGCACTGGAGGAGGAAGTGGTGGGGGTGAGGAGGAAGTGGGGGAAGAAGGGGGAGGAGCAGCTAAGGAATGAAGAGATGAGTTCAGATTTAGAAGACTGAGCTCATGGAAGAGGTCTGGGCTAGAAATAGATTTAGAAACAATGACTATAGAGTTTGTATCAGTTAGCTTTTGCTATATAACAAATCAGCCCCAAAATTTAGAGCTTCAAAACAAGCATTCATTATTTTTCAAGATTCTGTGGGCCAGCTGGGTGGTTTTCTGGTCTGAGCAGCCAGATGGTGGCTTGGCTGGGCCTGGACAATCTAGAATAGCTTCACTCAGCTCTCTCGTAGTTGGTGGACTATTTAGCCTACGGGATGTCAAATGAGGTCTCGCATGCCCCGCAGACTAGCCTGGGTTTCCTTCCTTGGTGGTCCCGGGGTTCCAAAGAACCCCATGCGTGGGCAAACTCCAGTGCACAAGCATTTCCAAGACTGTCTGTGTCACATCTGCTATCATCTCACTGGCCGAAGCAAGTCACTTGGCCCAGCCCAGAGTCAGTGTGGGCGGGGATAACACAAGGACACGGGTACTATGGTGACTGAAACTACCCACCACCATCACTCATTCTTCTCCCCTTTTCCTCTCCCCCACTAGGATGACGCTGTATGTGGGGAAGGATGAAGCTGGCTTCTATGTGTCTAAAGCGCTGGTTCACACAGGGGTGGCCCTAGTGGTGAGAAGTGGTCTCTGAGGGGCTGGAAAGAGGGGATGGAGAGAAGTCTCCCCTCACCACTCCTGACTCTCCATCTTCTGCCATAGCCTCGTGGACTGACCCTGGCCCCCACGGATGGCCCCACCACAGATGAGGTGACACTCCAAGTCTCAGGAGAGCGAGAGGGGTCACCTAGCACTGCTGTCAGATACCCCTCAGGCAGTATGGCCCTCCCTAGCCAGTGGCTTCTCATTGGTGAGACCCCCTCTACCCAAATTTAGAGTAGATAAAGGACCTGTGAGCTCAGTTTATGAGCTGGAAGGCTGAGATCACCTCCAACCCATTGACATTTTCCCTGCCCCTTAGGACACCATGAGCCACCCCCAGTCCTGCACACCACCATGCTGAGATTCCAACCCACCCCAGGGAGTGGGACTTCTGGGACCAGACCCTCAGGGGGCACCCAGGCCCCAGCTCTCTTCTTGGAGGTCAGTGCTAGAGGGGCAGAGGGCATGGGGCGAGATGCGGCAGGGGTGGGCAGCCCTTGGACCTTTTCCACAGGCTTCTAGGAATAACATTCAGGGGTGGGTCAACTGACCTCACAATTTCTCGGAAGGAAAACTTTCATTTGTCGTTATTGCCAGAAGAGTGTTAGAAGTGTTAAAAAGATATTGGCTATCTAAATTGTGAAACATGGGTCACAGTTTTCTTTATTCTTCTTCAGTTTAAAGTTCACAAAATATTTATCAAGTGAGAAAATGAAAATGGAAAAACTATAAAAGCATGTCCTCCTGGGAGAGAACTGGAGAAGAGTTGCTAATAGTTCAAGTTTAGAAGGAACAGGCATGACCTGGAGACATAATTCTCAAATCTGGTTGCTTATCAGAATCACCTAGGAGCCCATTCCAACCCCCGCTGAATTCAGAATCTCTGGAGGTGGATATCTGAATTTTTTGGTGGTGCCCCAAGAGTATCTGAATTTTTAGTGATACCCCAGGAGATTGCTGGTCCTCAGCTAGGTCTGAAAGTCCAGTCTACTGGGGCACCATGGTGTTTCAGCACCATGGAGAGGGCCAGGTTTCCCACCACTCACTCATCACCCCTTCAGCTAAGCCCAGCTCTATACTGGGTCATGAAGAAGCATTAGGGGTTCCACAGTGGGAGGGGCTGCTAAGAGTGAAAGGTTCTTTGTCCCCAGCTCCTGAGCCTGAGCCGGGAGGAACCTTCAAACCTGGAGCTGCATCCTGAAGAGAAAACCCCAGACATGTATCTAGGACTGGGACCCCAAGACCTGCTGGCAGCCAGCCTCACTGCTCTCCTCCTGGGAGGATGGATTCTCTTCCTGATGAGGCAGGTAAGCCCATCATCCCTGGCCTCAGGTCCATCTTACGGTCTTCCTAGGGGGAACTCCTAGCTCCTCCTCTCCAAGACCACTTGGCAACTTTCTCCCTCACCCAGATCCAATTCTGCCCCCTGCTGTCCTCTTAGCAGCTCCCAGAGCCCTTGACACTGTGCTGTTTATGCCAATGCTCCAGGGACAGGCCATCTCAGGCACAGCTTCTGGGCCCATCATGGGTCAGGGGCTGGCCAAGGCTGGGCCCTCTTAGGCCCCCATGTTTCAGCAGCAGCAACAGCAGCTGGCAGAGAAGCGGTGGCAGCAGGCTCCCCTGGCACCTGCAGGCCCTTCTCACATCTCACGGGATGCTCAGTCCCAGCCCTCCGGGGCCACCCCACGGAGCCGGAAGAGGTTTCAAAACCCCCCAGAGCAAGACCAGCCACTCGAAGACCCTGAAGGTGAGCTGACATGAACAGGAAAGGACAAAGTCAGGGACAGAAAAGGGAGGGGCAGATTTAGCTTCAAAGTCGGTATATTAGAAGCCACTGTAGTGGGGTAGACAAGCTTAAATGAGTTAATAGGAGAGAACTTCAAACTGTGCCTGCTATGTAGTTGAGCCCTCTAAAAATGTTTGCCATCATTTTTACTGTTGTCGTTATGTTCAAGGACCCTGGATGCAGATAGAACTGGGTATAGATCTAACTCTACTAACCGTTAACTTTGATGAATTGCTTAACTCCTCTGAGCTTCAGTTCTCTCATCTGTCAAACGGGAATAATAACACCCACCCCATGACATCACTTCATTATGAGAGGTTACATCACCATTACTATTAAATCAGACTATGTGATGTTATTAATATTTGTGTTAAAATAACATCATATTTGGTAACAATAAATCATCTAGGTACCAGTTGGTTCCTTTTCTCTTTAGGGCTTTTAATTTTTTAAATATTTCTCTTCTCTTTTCTCTATTTCATCCTATAAACAAGCCCTTTCAAGCTTCCTCTGGAATCTGTGGGATGCCCCAGGGGAACTTCCACATGCTTTTAGTGGTCAGTCCAGGCTACTTCTCTCGTTTCTTTGGTTCCGGGCTGGGCTGGCCTCGGTCCTTTGTGTGAACTGCTGCTGGACCCTCCTGTCGAACTGCTCAAACCACTGCCTTGGAGCCTCGGAGCCACTCTGCTGTGCCCTTAACTCAGCGTGAAGTCCGCCCCATGCTTGGCGTGATGCTCCCGTGCTGCTCCCAAAGTTCCCCCTTGCGTTCACCTCCCTGTGCTGAGAGGGAAGCAGCTCTCTTCCTCAGGGCTCAGCTCTTGTAGAAAGTCCCCCACTGCCGAGTTGCCTGAGCCCTGAGAGTTGCAGTTCCAGTCACTTCACTGGTTCTGGGTGGGTCCAAGTAATACCCCACTGCACCCTGAAACACTCATGTCCTTGGACCTTCTGACTCAAGCCAAGTCTTTCCCCAGATGACCCAGACTCCACCTTGTCCCAGGTGGTTCTCGTCAAATGACCTTGCTGTTCCTCCTGCCATCATCCTTCAGGTGTCCCTCATGACCCCGGTCCACGGTCCCAGTCATTGACAGGATGGAATTCTTTCCCCAGACGTCTCAGTCCCCTTGTGAGTCCGTAGATACCAATAATCCTCAGAGGAGGAGAAGAAAGGATGTTGAATCTCAGCCCTGGCTCATTCTTGATATATAAAACACTTAAACTTCTTTACTCACTATAAGAAAATAATCAAAGTGATATCAGTGCTTCAGGACAAGAATCCCAGCTAGAGCTTGGTACCTTTGTTACAAAACTCAATGGTAACAATCTCTCTATAATACTGGATTCCCTCTGGAATTTTCTATTTCTTTCACTTTCTTCGTTTAAAGTTTTCATAAACTTTACTTTGGTGTTTTCATGACCTCTAGGCAAAGCCAGGAAAGGACAGGCTGTTACTAGGCTCTGTGATAAATGCCGTGATGGGGTTGGGGAGGATACAGGGAGCTAGAGGAACACAAAGGAGGGGCATGTAGCTCAGACATGGGGACATGGGGATTGTCCTGAAAGGCAAGTCTAAGCTGTGATCCCAAGGATAAGAAGGAATTACCCAGGTGAACAGGGAGGAGGGGGCAGCAGCAGTCCAGGTGGCACCAGTAGATGAGAGGAAGCAGGGTACACGTTCCGGAAGCTGAAAGGAAGGTTGCAATCTCATGCTCATGGGTAGGGCAGGTGGATAAAGTAAACAAGTGAAGCAGCCACATAGGAGAGAGAATAGGGCGTGATGGGACTGTGGCAAACTGGAGAACAGGTTCTTGGGCTCAGCCTGCCTTGCTCACTGCTGCAATCTCGACCCAGAGCGTGGCTCAGGGAATATCTGTTGAGGCAGTGACTGACAGTGGCCACTGCAGGTTCTTAAACAGCCCTTCTCAACCGAATAAATATATACGGAGTGAATATGTGCCGAGCAGGTGTGAGGAACAGGCAGAGTTAATAGGCTGGGACTTGCCCATCCAATAGGCAACAATATGGAGTCCAGTGTATCAAAAATCTTTAGTGCAGGGAGAGTCAAATAAACGAATGTGGCAGATGGCAGGAAGGCTTCGAGAACCACTCTCCAAAAGAGCCCCCACCACACTGGCACTGTGTGGCAGCCTATTCTTATTCTTAGGACATCTATGTCAGGAACTCTGACCTTGGAAATCTTGCTTCTCCTCTTGGTGCGGGGAGAGGAACGTTCCTCGGGACCTTTATATGGTTCACAAAATCTACAGTGGAGTCCTGTCCCACTCTCATTTAACCTTCACAAATCCATCTACACGTGCTTGGTTGGGTGTCCTCCAGGACCACCAACTACATGGTACATTCAGCGGCAAGTGGGCGCAATCAAGCCTGAACCAGAGTTAACACTGAGAGCTAACATTTATATAGCGCTTACTGTGTACCGGGCACTTTTCTAAATGCTGTGCATGCATGAACTCGTATGATATTCACAACATTTTTGTGAGGTGGATACTATCATGACGCTGATTTTATGGAACAGAAAATGAAAGGTTCATGGCACCCCACCCCAGACTCACAAAGCCAGTAAGTAGCAGCTCAGGAACTCAAAAGCAGGTCAACTCTGGGATGTTACCTCTGTTTGCATTTTGGCAATATGCATGAAAATAGGTGACCACTTTAATGGTTTCCCAACCCGAGTAAAAGAAGCAACACCATACATCACATGTTCCTGAGGTTTTCAGAGGGAAGTCTGACTGTACATTGCTTCCCCATCATGTGACAACATTTGATTACTTTAGAACTTCTCTCCTGCATTTGCTGCTTCTCCATTATCATGATATAGAAGGCTGAGCAAATGGTGAATATGTTTGTGCAGACTGAGCCTCCCGGCTCATTATTATTATTTTTTTTTAATTTATTTATTTTTGGCTGCTGCGCCCGTACTTTCTCTAGTTGCGGCGAGTGGGGGCTACTCTTCGTTGCGGTGCACGGGCTTCTCGGGCTTCTTATTTCGGTGGCCTCTCTTGTTGTGGAGCATGGGCTCTAGGTGCGCAGGCTCAGTAGTTGTGGCGCACGGGCTTAGTTGCTCCGCGGCATGTGGGATCTTCCCAGACCAGGGCTCGAACCTGTGTCCCCTGCATTGGCAGGCGGATTCTTAACCACTGCGCCACCAGGGAAAACCCCCGGCTCATTATTTCTGCATTCAAGGCCAGAAGTCTGGCCTCCATCCCAGCATTGAGGGTGCTCCTGAATCTAGAGTTAGTTCTGAATCTAACCCAGAAAGCACATAGCAAGTCTTCACCTCATGCCAAGGGCATCCAGAGCAGGGAAGGCAGACATGTAAGAGACAGGAAACGCAGCAGAACGAAGCAAGTGGTACAGAAGAGGGGTCGGAAGTGCTCAGGGACCCTCACCTGGAGCCAGCTGAACACGGCTGGTTCAAACAGGCTTTCCCGCAGCTCTGTCCCTGCTTCCTGAGCTGCCGGAGAGACAGGCCCATCTTACTTGTGGGCGATGTGCTTCCAGCAAGGCTCTGGGCTCACACACCTGAGCGTCCAGGGTATACAAATTTCGGTTACTGCTTGCATCTCGTCAGGAGATGAGAGTGACTGTTTAAGCAAATAATCCAGAGCAGTGCTGAGGGACAGCTTAATACTTTTCTCACTGATCCCTGATGCTGATTTTCATTTGCTTTTCCTAGAGCTGATTAGAGAGACTGAAGCTGGCAGCTCTTCCTAAGGAGAGTGTTCTCAGGGCCACGGAGGGGCATGTAACTCTAGGGGCGCCAGATAACACTTAGCTGCGAGCATGGGGCCCCTTGGATCTGAGCAAGGTGCAGCCTGGTGCATTGTGAGGGGTCTCTCGCAAGCAACCCAAAAGGAAGAGCAGTAACAGTCCAACCCCATCCTTCTTAACAGGAAACCAAGGCCTTCTGGGAATCCCTGCTGCCCTAGAACTAACTCTGGGACAGCTCAACATCCAAACGCCCACTGACCCCGCCTCGCCCTCTTCCAGGACAGTCTTTTCTGCAACAGCATTCACCCTCCTCATGCTTACGGCTACCAAAACTCACCTTCCTGTTTGAAGCAAATTCCTCAGTTAAAAGGGTTTATTATTTGGCTTCCCTGGTGGTGCAGTGGTTGAGAGTCCGCCTGCCGATGCAGGGGACGCGGGTTCGTGCCCCGGTCCGGGAAGATCCCACATGCCGCGGAGCGGCTGGGCCCGTGAGCCATGGCCGCTGAGCCTGCGCGTCCGCAGCCTGTGCTCCACAACGGGAGAGGCCGCAACAGTGAGAGGCCCGCATACCGCAAAAAAAAAAAAAAAAGAAAGAAAGGGTTTATTATAACTGGTGGAGGTGGGTAAAGGAAAGAAACCTGGGCAGAAGATGCCAAAACAGGGAGAAGGATAAAAGAGGACAGTAGAGTGAACCTCTCCCCCACCCTTTCTTCCATTAATCCTCACGATAATATTGTGCAGGATCCTTACATAGGTCCCACTTTACAGATGAGAGGACCAGGGCACCGCGGTTAAGTCACTCGCCCAAGTTCACACGGACTGAGTGGCAGCACGAGACACTGGACCCAAGCAGTCTGGCACCAGGCGGGGCGTGCAAGGGGGAGGCCGGAGAAGGGCCGAGGTGGGGGAGCCGGGACTGGGCAGGGTGGTGGTCGTGGGCAGAGGCTCCCTGAGACCCCCCTCTCCCCTCCCCTCAGCCGAGCAGCTCACCGTGGTGGGGAAGATTTCCTTCAATCCCAAGGACGTGCTGGGCCGCGGGGCAGGCGGGACTTTCGTTTTCCGGTGAGCCGCAGCCAGGAGGAGCCAGGCTGGGGATGGCCACTGTCCCTTGGAGAGCCATTCTTTCCGAGAACCCCCGAGGTGGGCACAGTTCCTAACCTTTGCCTTCGTCTGCCCTCCGGGCCTCCGCTCGCCACCTCCCAGGGGACAGTTCGAGGGGCGGGCCGTGGCCGTCAAGCGGCTCCTCCGTGAGTGCTTCGGCCTGGTCCGGCGGGAGGTGCAGCTGCTGCAGGAGTCTGACAGGCACCCCAACGTGCTCCGCTACTTCTGCACCGAGCGGGGACCGCAGTTCCACTACATCGCCCTGGAGCTCTGCCGGGCCTCGCTACGGGAGGTGAGGCTTGTGCTCAGGGATGGGCGGGGGGCGGGGTCCTGGGCCGCGGGGTGACGCTCTGCCCCTCGCCGCTCCCCAGTACGTGGAAAACCTGGAGACGGACGGCTGGGGCCTGGAGCCCGGGATGGCGCTGCAGCAGCTGATGGCGGGCCTGGCCCACCTGCATTCCTTACACATAGGTACCGGCCCCTCCCGCCCTCCATCCAAGCTCCCGACTCCCCCCTCAGCTCTCAACTCTGCTCCGCTCTCACAGTGCACCGGGACCTGAAGCCTGGCAACGTCCTCATTACGGGGCCCGACAGCCAGGGCCGAGGCAGGGTGGTCCTCTCAGACTTTGGCCTCTGCAAGAAGCTGCCCGCTGGCCGCTGCAGCTTCAGCCTCCGTTCGGGCGTCCCCGGTACAGAAGGCTGGATGGCGCCCGAGCTCCTGCAGCTCCTGCCCCCAGACAGCCCCGTGAGTCCTCCCGCCGCCCCAGGCTGCAGGAATCCTTCCCTGCCCAGCGCCTCTCCTGTCCGGCCTCCAGATCACCCGCTGTGTGACCTTCAGTCACTCCTCCAAGCCTGTTTCTTCATCTGTAAAGTGGGGATAATTCCTCCCTTCTTACCTAGGGCAGTGGTTCTCAACCAGGGGTGATTTTTGCCACCTTTGGGCAATGTCTGGAGACATTTTTGGATGTCACACTTGGCAGGGGAAGGGAGGCTTGTTACTGCCGTCTAATGCGCAGAGGCCAGGGATGCTTGCGAAACATGCTACAACGCACAGGACAGTCCCCCAGGATGAAGAATTATCTGGTCCAAAATGTCAGTAGTACTGAGGTTGAGAAACTCTGAACTAGAAAATAGTTTTCATCTCTACTGTGCTGCAGAATCACTGGGGAACTTGAAGAAAATTCAGGTGCCCGGGCCCCACACCCAGTAACTGACCCCCAGTGACTGTAACGTGTAGCCAGCGTGGAGAGGCACCCCGATGTGGAGGGTTTGGGGGAGCATCACATGAGCTGATATAACTGGAGCACAGAGCAGTGTCTGACCCCCAGAGACTCTTGAGTTGGAGACCCCAGGATTATAGATTTTTGAGTTGGTGTGTAGGGGAAAGTCACAGGCATGGATGAGAGTAACACGCAAGGACAGTCACCAGGCAAAGCCACCCCACCCCCGAAGTTTAGAGAAAGCTAGGATTGGCAACCTGGAGGCCCAAGGGCTAAAGCACTGTTAGGAGCCTGTACAGGTTTTGATTTTTTAAATTAGCAGCCAGTATTTTAACTTCTGGGAAATTCCACATAAAAGCCTAGATTTCTGGATTCTCTTGGAAAATCAAAGCTCTGCCACCGAGAAACTCCCCTGGAGGCAACCAGCTGGAGCTAAGTGCCAGTGGCCATGTGTGGACAGGGCCAGCACCAGATCATACAGTCCTCACTGCTGCCTGATCGCCTCATGCGTGCCCAGCTTCACTTGGTTGTGTTGCCCACCAGACCTGGAGGACTGACACTTGGACACCTAAACTAGAGGCTCAGTAGAGGCAAAGATTCTGGATGAAAGCCGTGGGTCCCTTTCAACAGTGCAGAGGGGAGGGGATCTAGGGCCAAGAGGATGCCTCTTGGGAAGCGTCCTTGTGTCCTAGTCTGAGCCAGATCCCCAGCTGCCGTATCAGCCCAGGGGAGAACGTAGCCCGGCAGGCTTCCTGGAGCAGAGACTTCCTCCTCACGCTTGTCCCTCTGGCCCCCAGACCAGCGCAGTGGACATCTTCTCTGCAGGCTGCGTGTTCTACTACGTGCTTTCCGGTGGCAGCCACCCCTTCGGAGAGAGTCTTTATCGCCAGGCAAACATCCTTGCAGGCTCTCCCTGCCTGGCTCACCTGGAGGAAGAGGCCCACGGTGAGGGGGACCTGGGCTGGCAGAGGAGGGAAGCAGGGCAGAACCTGCGTGGGCCTGAAGCCATCTCTCCCTCTTGCCCCTACAGACAAGGTCGTTGCCTGGAACCTGGTGGAGGCCATGCTGAGCCCCCTGCCCCAGGCTCGTCCCTCTGCTCACCAGGTGCTGGCCCACCCCTTCTTTTGGAGCAGAGCCAAGCAGCTCCAGTTCTTCCAGGTCAGGAGGAAACCTGGGGAGCAGCCCCAGAAAGTCCCAAGTTTGGGTCCTGAGCAACAAGAAAGGGGAAGCCAGATTGGCTGGGGGAAAAGAGACTCGTCTACCTGTTCCAGGCAGCCCAGATCCTTATCTCAATCAAGGCAGAGCCCAGACTCCCGAACGCTGCCATCTTGGCACTGCACGGTCTCCTCAGCACAGCTTCCCCAGCCCAGCTGCCCCTCGTGAGGCTAGACCCCGTTCCTTTCAGCCCTAGTCGTCTCTCCTGCTATACCCGTGCCCAGACAGCCCATTCCACTTGTGTGACCTTGAGCCTCTTGAGCCCGTTTGCTCATCTGTAAAATGGGGACGACAGCACCTCTGTCACCGGTTGGATTAGACCCCGCACAGCACAGAGAAGCCACACTCCATAGGAGGCAATACTTACCCTAACCCGAGCAGCTTCCGCTGCGGCACTGCCCCAGCCATAGGACACTCCTGGCCTGTGGCCTCCGAGCCCGCTCAGGAGGCTCAGGAGCTCTGTGGGTCCTAGGACGCCAGCGACTGGCTGGAGAAGGAGCCTGAGCAGGGGCCGCTGGTGATGGCGCTGGAGGCGGGTGGCACCGAGGTGGTCCGGAGTGACTGGCACAAGCACATCTCGGTGCCACTGCACACAGGTAGAGGCCAGACTCGGGTGGCCCGGGAGGCCGAGGGGAGCCCAGCAGGGACGGCTGTGCCAACGACCTCCCCGTCCACAGATCTGAAGAGGTTCCGGTCGTATAAGGGGACGTCGGTGCGAGACCTGCTCCGTGCTGTGAGAAACAAGGTGTGTTCCAGGGCTTGGGAGGGGCCTGGATGGTGGGGAGGCTTGGTCCAGCTAAGCCCGGGTCTCTGCTCTGCCCCCTCCAGAAGCATCACTACAGGGAGCTCCCGGCCGAGGTACGGCAGGCGCTGGGCCCTGTCCCTGACAACTTCGTCCAGTACTTCACAAACCGCTTCCCACGGCTGCTGCTCCACACGTACCACGCCCTGAGGAGCTGCGCCTCTGAGAGCCTCTTCCTGCCCTACTATCCGCCAGCCTCAGGGGCCCAGGCGCTGAGCCCGGGGACCGCTGGGAGCTGACCTGGCCTGGCGTCGAAAAGACCAGCAGAGGCTGGGCCGCCAGGGACACCAGAGCAACAGTGTGGCTGGAACCCGGGTGCCAGGCACCCCTCGGGGAACACAAGAAGAAAAAGGAAGATTCATATATGTTTAATGTAATATAAAGGCAAGGAAAAGACAGTCTCGAATTCAATAGCAATATTCTGTACAATTCATATGGTGGGGTTGAGAGGGAAGGGGAAGTGGCCTCAGAACCCACACCGGGACATGTACAAAAATAACTTACACAGCAGCCCCACCTGCAGGGATGATGGAGCTTCCGCCCCAGCCCCCAGGGCTGGGGGACACCCCATAAAATAGCACCACGGGATCTAACCAGCGCGGACCGAGGTGCTGGTGGGGGGTAGGAGGGTGCCAGTCCAGAGGGGTGGGGGGGCTACGAGGAGGCCTTGAGGCGGTTGGTGGCCGAGCGTGAACTCAGCAGCTTGTCCACCATGGTGCGAGCATAGCGCAGCCGGCTGGCCAGCTCCTTGGAGCAGCCGTACTCCTCCAGGAGGCTCAGGCGGTACGTGCGGAAGTCCCGCTTCTCGTCGATGTAGGTCACGGCAGCCATCAGCGGGCACAGGATGAGTTTGGTGTGGTCCTGTGAGGGCAGGAGGGGAGCGGGTGGACAGACAGGGGGTTACTGGTGATTGAAGCTCCCAGCTGCCTGTGTGTCTTGGTGGGAGTAGAGGGAAGATATCCCAGCTGATGGAGGGGTGGGGGGCATTTCACTCCCTTCTGCTGACGCTGCCAAGGACAGGTACTGTGCCTCCCACTCCCCACCCAACACCGTGGGCCGCTGAGAGGCACAGATACCCGGCCCCAACCCTCCAGGGCCACGGCTCACCTGGAAGAAGTTGATCTGCACGCAGCCATTACTGAGGTGCAGAATGATGGCGCTGCGGGTGCGAAACCAGGTACGCAGGTAGGGTAGCCGGGCTAGCTCGTCGCCTTCCCGGGGCGTGATGTTGGCACCCGCCTTCAGCAAGTGTTCGCTCATGTAGTTTCGGAAATACTTGAGGAGGGTGATCTGGTTGGAAAGTGAGGGAGGGCGTCCGGAGTTAGAGCCTGTCCCCCTGGCAAAGCCCTCACTCCCGGCCAACAGCGGCCCACGCGGGCCAGCCAGCACTCACCTTCTTTATCAGGGAGTTGGGATGCGAACTCACGGTGAGGTAGGACTCCGTGCCATCACGCTCGATGTACTGCAGGCTGTCGCCATCGTTGTAGAGGATGAGGCGTGTTGAGTCGTTGAAGAGCACTCCCACGCTGTTGTCGCACAGCTGGTACCCTAGCGGTAGGTGGAGGGAGGCCTCAGAAAGGGGCGATGGGGGGCAGGGGGCCGTTAGGGGCTGGGACTAGGAAGCCTGGGATAGAGACGGGAGAGTGTCGAGAGAAGAGGATGTGGGAGCCAAGAAAGGCAAGAGCCTGTAACAACTCGAAGCGTTGCTAGGCAGCACCTGAGCCACCGCCACAGCTGGGAGAAACCTACCAAGGCCATATTTGTCCGAATAGTCCACCCACTTGCTGACCCAGAAGATGGGGATGCAGGCGGGATCCTCAGCCTCCTCTAGGACAGAAACAGACAAGATGATCGATCAGCACCAGCCTCTTCCTCTCTGGTCCACTCAGGCGGCCCACACCAGGGAGCTTGGTCAAGAGGCCTGGAGCCCTCTGCCAGCAACAAGCTTAGACAGGCAGAACTGAAGCAGAAAGTTACAGTGCAGAGCGCCGAGTCCACTCATGCATTCAGCTGACCCATTTATCAAAGGCCCGCTGTGCGCCAGATACCGTTACAGGCAGCGAGCAATGACAAAACCCAGCCCTCCCTGAGCTTGCATTCTGGCTCTAGGGATAGAGACCAATCAAAATAAATGTTCACAGAATATGTAAGTTACTTCTATCATGGCGCAAATCAGTGAGTTTTAAATGATTAAAAAATTGTGAGAAGATACACAATCCCAGATACGTGAAAATGTTATGTTCTGTGCATGTGACGATCCCTTCTTTTTTTTTTTTTGTTTTTTGCGATACGCAGGCCTGTCACCGCTGTGGCCTCTCCCGCCGCAGAGCACAGGCTCCGGACGCGCAGGCCCAGCGGCCACGGCTCACAGGCCCAGCCGCTCCGCGGCACGTGGGATCCTCCCAGACCGGGGCACGAACCCGCATCCCCTGCATCGGCAGGCGGACCCCCAACCACTGCGCCACCAGGGAAGCCCACGATCCCTTCTTTTAAATACAATAAACAAACACGGAAACTTTAGAAGATGTTAGATGAGAAGTGTTGTGGAGAAACAAGGCAAGTTAGAGGAGTGGGGGCAGGGAGATGATCATGGAGGTGACTCTGGCGCAGACACGTGAAGGCAGGGAGTGTGAGCCTTGCAGGGATCTGGAGGAAGTGCGTGCCAGGAGAGCAAAGGCCCCGAGGCTGGAGCACATCTGGGTCTCTTATTTCCACTGTCTTGAAGGCTACAGAGGGATTCTCTGAGCAGAGGAGACAGTGTGCGCCAATGTATACGGGCGGCACGTGGAGGTGCTGGAAGGTGGGGCGCTTGTGGAGACAGAACAGATGAGTCAGAAAAAGGAAGGGGCCTGACCATGGAGGGCCTGGGCCAGTAGGCTAACTTGTTTGCACTGTCATGTACAGGAAATAGGGGAAGTAAAGGTACTTCGGAGCTGGGGGCCTGGACAAGCCACCGGCACTCCGGGGCTGACTCCCCTCCCCTCGCCAGACGCCCCGGCCCTCAGTGCCCACCTTGCCTCACCAGCCCCCGCTCTGAGGGCTTGGAGGCGTTGACGCTGTGCAGCTGCTGCAGCATGTCGCCGAGGTGGCAGTCGACCGCCTCGCTGGCCTCCCGCACCACTGGCTCCTCTTTTTCCTGGGGACGCTCGGGCATGGGGTTCTCCATGCCTGGAAGGAGATGAAACATAGTCATTAGCTGGGCCCAAAGGCTGCAGGTTGGGAGGGCCCGGGATCCCCGGCCACAGCTGGTACTGCCCCCAGAGAAAAGCTCTTTGCACTGCCACTGCTTTAGGTAGGTGCCAGGTTATTAGAGCAGCAGCTGCCCTGCTCATGTGACAGCACCTGGTACTCACTCATTGGCACCTCCAGGGCCAGGCCAAGCCCTGTAGGAATGCTCATGCCCACACACAGCTATAGAGCTTCAGATGCTCAGACCTCTAACCCAATGCTGGGCCCTGCAGGGCACCTCTGATCACTCAGGGAGACAGCTAGAAGGCACGAGCAGCTTGGAGCTGCCTGGCTTCAATCCAAGAATTAAAAGCATCTTTTGCATCCAGGAAAATGGAAGGGTGCCGTAAATCACAACCCATCACCAAGATGGATTAAGCAGGCATTTAATGAAATGTAAGAGATTTTTTCCACCCTAAAATTTGCTTTATGTACTTACATGTGACTGAAATCTGAAAAGATAGATACACACTGAAATTTTAACATCAGTTATATTTGGGTGGTAGAAGCATGGATGATTTTTATTGTCTTTAGGCTTAAATGTTTCTTTCCCCACCAACATGTGCTAGTTCTCCTTGTGTAATATGAAATTCTTAAGATATTTAAAGATATGAATTTTCAATTGAAAAAATCTACGCTGTGATAAGGACTTAAGTGTGGAACAATAACATATTTGGGACTTGATTTAAAAACTCTAGCAAGGGAGTTCCCTGGAGGTCCAGTGGTTAGGACTCGGTGCTTTCACTGCTGGGGCCCGGGTTCAATCCCTGGTTGGGGAAGTAAGATCCTGCAAGCCACACGGCGCAGCCAAAAAAAACAAACATACACAACGAACAAACAAACAAGAAACCTCTAGCCAAAAAAAGGGGAAGAAGGTGGAAAAGATAAAAACAAGTATGGGCAAATGTTGGTAATTACTGAAAACAGATGATGAATAAATGGGGATTTATGTATTCCAAAAAAATTTCACCCTAATTTTGGCTAAGTTTTGAAGAATGCTTTATGTTCAAAAATTAAAACCGAAAGAAAAGCAATCCTTAAATAACAATATTACATTATGACTCCAAGATTAAATATCCATGAGTCCATACCGACACAAATAACCAAATAAATAAATGGGAGAGAAGTGACAGCTCTTCCTTACAGGAGAACTCCAATTAATGGATGTAGAAGGAACGAGAAAAGGAGAAAAGTCACCATTAGAATACCACAGTAGTAATTGCTGCAGGCAAGATCCACCATGGATGCTAAAATCAGTAGGCTAAAGTTTGAGAAGAAATAGAATCCTTTCAAAGTAACTCCTCACAAGGTATTAATTAATCACAAAAGGAAAAACAGTAACTCTGCACTGGAGGTACCACCTTAACCAAGTGATCACCAATCAAAGGAAACAGTAATATAACCAGTGAAAATATCAAAAATTAAAGCCAAAAGAAAAAAGTAATCCTTAAAATAGCAGTATTATAACTGAAACAAATGAACTCATATATTAAATTGGTGCTATATCCACAAAGAGAAATAAAGTATTTCAAGTGGCACCTTTTTTTAAGTGAAATATATGCCAAAGACAAATAGAACTGCAAGAAAATAAACATCATTTCATAACATACTTTATAGATGTTGAAAATTCATGTATATAATGTAAAGAAAAAGGGTTTTCAGTGTAAGGGAAAAAAATACAAGTATAAAATTAAAGAAGTAAAAATCTGATGTTATATTTAAATCAGATACTTATAAATTACCAAAAGAAAATTAAAGTAGTAACTTCACAGTGAAGAAAAAGATTGCTGTAAGAGAAGTTTCATCAATGTTAAATTTCCTGAACTTGATAACTGTGTCCTATGCTGTGGTTATGTAAAAGAATTGTTTTTAGAAAATATACACTGAAGTATTAAGTAGTAAAGGCCAGAATGTGTACAACTTACTATCAGATGGTTTGGGGAAAGAAATTTAGATATATATAGTGAGAGAGATAAAGTAAATGTAGAAAAATGTTAATTGGTGGAGAAAAGGGGGAACAAGATACAGGAAGTTTTTGTCTATTTTCACTTCTCATAATTTGAAACAATATCAAAATAAAATGTTCAAAAAGTGTGAATCAGAAATAGCAGCATAAATTCAAGGTCCCCGCCCCCTTCCCAATTATGTATTTCCTAATTCTGTTCTCTGAAGAGATCTAGAAACAATGACAACCCAAACAATGGGATGTGGTTTTGTAAGAAAATGTCCATCCTTTTAAAGAGATGCATACTGAAGTTTATGGGGTAAAATGACAAGATGTCTGGGATTAACTTCAAAAATACTTCAAAGGAACAAAAAAGGAGTGATGGAGCAAACATGACAAATCTTGATAAATGTTGAGTCTGGTGGGGATGTGGGGTCTACTGCATTGTGCTCTATGTGTACACCTGAAAAATTTCAACATTTTTTCCCAAAGAACCATGCAAGGTGATATTAGCAATTTTTTTTTTTTTTTTTGCGGTACGCAGGCCTCTCACCGTTGTGGCCTCTCCCGTTGCGGAGCACAGGCTCCGGACGTGCAGGCTCAGCGGCCATGGCTCTCGAGCCCAGCCGCTCCACAGCATGTGGGATCTTCCCAGACCGGGGCATGAACCCGTGTCCCCTGCATCGGCAGGCGGACTCTCAACCACTGTGCCACCAGGGAAGCCCAGCAATTTTTTTTTTAAATATGAATTTTTCAGGCATGGCGTTCAGCCACTCTCTTCTTTTGGGGCATGACGGGTCTGATTCCGCCATGGTAAGGTCTGTCTTTCCGGACAGGGCTGTGGGGAAGGGCATTTTGCCACATGAGGATGGGGACCACGTATTCAAGGACTGGGGCCTGTCCTACTGCACACCTGAGCTATGGGGGCCATCCATTCACACACCTGAGGCCTAGGATCTCTTGGGGTCTGCTGTCTACCCAGACCCCGGTTTACCTTTATTATTATTTTTTTTTTGCGGTACGCAGGCCCCTCACTGTTGTGGCCTCTCCCATTGCGGAGCACAGGCTCCGGACACGCAGGCTCAGCGGCCATGGCTCACGAGCCCAGCCGCTCCGCGGCATGTGGGGTCTTCCCGGACCAGGGCACAAACCTGTGTCCCCTGCAACGGCAGGCGGACTCTCAACCACTGCGTCACCAGGGAAGCCCCTGGTTTACCTTTATTGAGGACGGTGAGAGGCTTCCGGCTGCTGGGGTCCAGGCTACTGGGAGCAATTGAAAACCTGGGCGGAATGGTGAGGCAGGTGATGGGGAGGCGGGCAGGGATATAGCCAGAAGTGAAAAACTCGTCATCAAGCAGCTCCTGAATGGTTGGACGGGCAGTGGGATCTGTCTGAAGCATCTTCTGGATGAGGGAGGCGGCCACGGGGTTGATGTGCTGGAGCAGAGAGGGAGAGACGTAAGTAGGATGTGGTGGGGGACCCGAATGCAGCACTGCCGCAAAGAAGCTGCAGCCCCAGCCCCGGCCTCAAATATGCCATGTTCAGCAGCTATAAACATGCCAAGTTTCCACTAGCAGCTTTACTGAGTTGATAAGTGTCAACCTAAGTTGTGAGAATGACAATTTCTCCTTCCTCTTGGGGTCACTTTTTCCCAAAATTTGCTCTTGCATAATTCAAGTTGCTCACCACTAGAGCAGCACTTGAGAACGCAGGCTTCCAAGTCATAATGACCTGGTTTAAGTCCCAGTTCTGTCTCTTAATACTGGCTGTGACAACTAACCCAACTTTCTGAGCCTTTGTAAATTCATCTATAAAATGGGGACACAGGGCCTCCCTGGTGGCGCAAGTGGTTGGGAGTCCGCCTGCCGATGCAGGGGATACGGGTTCGTGCCCCGGTCTGGGAGGATCCCATATGCCGCGGAGCGGCTGGGCCCGTGAGCCATGGCCGCTGAGCCTGCGCGTCCGGAGCCTGCGCGTCCGGAGCCTGTGCTCCGCAACGGGGGAGGCCACAACAGTGAGAGGCCCGCATACCGCAAAAAAAAAAAAAAAAAAAAAATGGGGACACAGCACCAAGCTTGCTGCCCTGGTGAGGAGATCCAAACCCAGTGCAGGTCAAATGCACACTAATATTCTAGCATCAACTATTGCACTTACTATGTGCCAGCAAAATGTTCTAAGCACTTCATATATATTAACTCAGTTAACCCTCACAGAAACACCCAGGGGGTGAAGATCTCTATCACCATCCCTCTTTTGCAGATGGGGAAACTGAGGCACAGAGAGGTTAAGTGCCTAAGAACACACCCCTAGTGAATGGTAGAGCCAGCACCCACATGGGGGCATAGTCAGCTGCAACATCCACACTCGGAACCACTCTGCTCTGTCCAATAAGTGACCCTTTGTGACAGATTCAGTCCATCTGTCCTTATGGAGACAGGGCTCATGGCTTCACACAAGGCACAGACACCAAACTGGAAAGCAGCCGTATGCCAGGCTGCTGCAGGCTATCCCTCTCAATGCACTCATGCTGGTGGTTGCGAAGCACAGCGGTTCGGAATTCTGTGAGCGCTTACTGTATGCAAGGTGCTCTGGGGGTAAGGACTCCATTTTATAGATGGGAAACTGCAGCTCAGAAGATTCAGGCCATTTGTCTATTGTGATCTGGCTGCTATGTGGCAGAGCCCATCTGAATCAAGACAGTCCACTTCCAAGGCTTAAGCAGCACGTCTCTGTCTGCCTTCTACTTCCTTTATGCTCTCTTTCTTTTACACATCTTTTGGTTTATCTGCCCAACCTTTGAGAACCTACAAACTCTCTTCCCCAAGAAAAAATGCTTTTGTGCACATACATCAGGTTTTGTATGCTATTTCAGACAAGGACCCTCTAAAGCTCTTATGGCTACCCTAGGGGTAGGACTGACCCACCTCTGTCCCCAGGATATGGCTGGGCTCAGTAAATAGCTTTGGGGGGAAATTAAATAAAATAAATGTAGATTTAAAGTGTTTTTAGTCACCTTGGGAATACTGTACTCATTCTTCTTGATCCGGAGGTAGGTCTCTTTTAGGCAAGAGGTCTCAAAAGGTGGTTTGCCCACTAACAAGGTGTACCTGTAAGCACAAGGAGGGATGTGGCTCAAGGCTCCTAACCAAAACCCAGATGCCAGAGGAATCCTCTCAGGGCCAGAAAGGAAGTCAGACACCTTCTGGACATTCACTATGACTCTGGGGTCCCGGAGGACAGTCCGCAAGTCCACTGAACAGCCCCAGGAGGCAGGACACTGGCAGGGAGGAGTCCTCAGTAGAATACAGGTGATGAGACACGGTTCTCATGGGCCAGTGACTCTTCTGCTATAGCCTGCACTACAGCAGGGCTCCAGAGACTGCCAGCCAACACAAAACAGGTCAAAGCAAGTGGGCTACCTGCTCCTACAGAGGCAGCTCCACGGTTAATAGCTCTGTACTTAAGGCTGCCAAGTTTTCATTTGAAAAAGTTCCACTGTAAAGAAGTAGGAAAGCCATTGCGACAACTCATTTCTAACTCTCCAGTACCCAGGGCGACCATGAAAGGGGTGACACCTGAACAGGCCCAACTCTCTGCCTACCACCCACCCACCTCTGATGGCCTTGATCCAGACAGACCACAGGACCTCCTCCTGCCAGCTATAACTCCTGGCCTAACTCCTCCCACCCATTGCTGCTTCCTAGATCAGTGGTGCTAATACTTTATCGTGCATGGAAAAGCTCAAGGGTCTTAAAATCCAGATTCTGATCCAGTCAGCCTGGGTCCTGAGATTCTGTGTTTCTAACAAGTTCCTAGGTGATGATGATGCTGGTCTGCCATACTTTGAACAGTAAGGGACTAGAGCAAGTTTGTGGAGACCTTCCCTCCCCCATTCCCCAGACCCATGGCCCAGGCTGCAGGAATCCTAAAGGATACACCAGTGAGAAGAAAAGATATGGAAAGGAGGCTTCCTTTTGGATCAGTCTGTCCTCTGGAGCAGCCTTTCCAAAGGCAGGAAGGTCTACAGGATAAGGTCTGCCAGGTGAGACATCCAAAAAGGCCTCTGCTGAGGCTGGGTGGGTCCTGAGACAACTCCCAACTTACATGATACACCCAATGGACCACACGTCCACCTCGAAACTGTGCCCTTTCTTGCTCAGCACCTCTGGAGCTATGTAATTAGGAGTCCCGCACAGGGTCTTCTTCCGTTCCCCGTCATACTCGACTTTGGTTGCCAGTCCAAAATCCCCTGGGACAGAGGGAGGAAGAGGGGGGGGACTCAGATGCTAGCCTCTGTCATCCGTCAATGCGGACAGCTGGTTCAGGTGTAACCATCAAGAACCAGGGTCGTTTGATCCCTCAAGCCTCTAGTTCTTGTGTGCAGCAAGGCTTGCCCAGGAATCCTCCTACCATGCTGGCCCCAGGGAGGGGCCTCCCAGAGACCCTCCTCACCCCCTCCCTTAGAAAGGAGGGCTTTGCTTCTAAAAGGGTAGGGATAGGTAGGGATAGCAAAAGTCACATGCCTTCAGGGATTAAGCAGGTAAATGTCAAGATGGCTACTTGGCAAGTTTGTGAGGAAGTGATAGGAAGGGGTGGGGACTGTGGCCAAGCAGAGGGCAGTAAAGGGAACAGCTGCTTTTCAGTCCAGCAAAGAGCTGCCCCTGTACTGCTGGAGCAGCCAACTGTTTAAAAGGAGCCCCGAATTCAAAATCAAGCCTCCCGATTTAAAAAAGTGAAAACAAATTCAAATCCTTTTTTTTTTTTTTTAAATAATACTGTATAGGAGAGCACACACACCCAAAACTGCATCTGCAGGCAAGACACTGGCTTTTGGCTCTTTGTTCTAAGTTTCTGTACTAAAGAGGGGCTTCTAGAGGCAATCAACAGCCCAGACTTCCTACCATGCTCTTCCTCCCTCCCTTGTCTCCTTCCGACTTCCTCTTTCCCTCCCTCTCTCCCAGCTCCTCCTCATTCCCATTTAGCGTAGTGTCAAGTGTCCCTGCAGGCCCAGCTCCTCACCTATTTTCACCTCCAGATCCTCGTTCAGGAAGAGGTTGCCCAGCTTGAGATCTCTGTGAATAACGCGGTTTCGATGCAGGTACTGGCAGCCGAGGACGATCTGCCGCAGATAGTAGCGGGCCTCGGGCTCGGTGAGTGCTTTCCTCCGCTTGTGCAGCTCCAGGAGAGACTGGGCGGAGGAGGGAAGGAGGAGTGGGGAGTGGGTACTCAGGCCCAAGGCAGGGAGGCGGTGTCATTAGGTGAAGGCAGCCCAGGACCCTACCGCCCATTCCTTCTCCAGGACAACTACGATGTAGACTCTCCCCTAAGCCAGGCCACAACCGTTCCTAGCACCCCCTCTCCCACCAGCTCCCTCCCAAGTCCCTTACCTGGGACCCCTGTCTCAGCCCACTCCGGAAGCTCAGAGTCCCCTGTATCCCTGCCCCGGGCCTCTTCGCAGCAGATCCCTTTCCTGACCCCTCTCCTCCCCGAAGCTATTAAGTCTGGCTCCAACTACCTTCTGCCTGACCCAGCCCCACTCCGGAAGGTCCGGGTCCACAGCACCCCTTACCTAGCAACTCCGGAAGCCCTGGCGTCCATTAGCAGGGTTCTCCCGCGACCCGCACCTCCCCCACTCAGCCCAACTCCCAGCGTCCGGGAGCCGCCTTCCCTAGAGGCAACCTGACCCAGG